>NC_030835.1:32037500-32662500 GCF_001704415.2 Capra hircus
TTTTGCAAGCTGGGCAGAGTGACAGGCCGCAGCTGACAGATCCTCCTGCACAGCTAGGATTCACTGCACTGGCTCGCGCTTCCTGAGAAGGACACAGTTTGGGGTCCCAAGAGGACCCTAAGGCACTGCTCATCACTGCTGTTGTGACAAAGGCAGGAGTGCCCCTGTGGTGTTTCCTCAGCCAACGGGAGGGAAGGGGCAGCTGCGGAGGGCCTCCCTGGTGGGGCTTGGCTGCCGCTGCCCACCTCTAGTGCACTGGAGCCCCACTGCACTGCCTGGTAGAGCAATAACCCTGGGTCTGCCCTCCTCACAGAAATCAGAAGGGCTCCCAGCCCACAGTGGCCCCCTGTCCCGCCCCAGTAAGGCCAGGTCTGGGAAGGCAAAGTGGGGGTCAACACCAGACGCAGCCCTGCTACCCCAAGACAAAGTGCCTGATTCATAAGCAGCAGCCTGGCTTCCTTTCCCTCCAACACTCCATGAAGGTTCCAAGTCAGAGGGTCTTGGGGGAGCTCTGGGGTGGGCTGTGGGGGGCTGGGGAAGGGGCTGGGAAGACGATGCTCACGGCCCCATGGACAGGAAGAAAGGAGTGGCATGCTTTTTCCTCCACTGCCACCTTCTCCAGAGGACCTGGCCCACCGCATCTGCCCACCTCGCCTCTCAAAGGTACAGAGTGGGGTGAGCCTGGCCAGGTGGACCCACACAGCACAAGGCCAGGCCCCGTGTACACGGTGACCCTCCATTTTCTTTGCAGCCCCAGACAGAGCTGCTGATGGGATCACTGCTTTGCAAGCAGCCATTGGGGCAGGACAGGAAGAAAGTTGTTTGTATGCTCGAGGGCACACGCATAGCCAGCCAGGGGATTGGGATTCGGAGGGCCGTCTTTCCAGCGGCACAGACCTCACCGGCCTGCTCAACCCCATGTCACACAGTCTGAAACCCCCGGTTACTGTGCTCACCCTCCACCCCCACCCCAAGCCCTGAGTGGTGACCGCAAGTCAGGGACACTGGGCTGCAGTAGAAAGCAATCCCTGAGGGCACACCATCTCTCAGGAAGCTTGACTTTCTGGCCACAAAGAGATGAGAGATTTCCCAGTGGCTTGACAGGGTGGTGGCCTGGTGGCAGTCCAGGCTCGTGACACCATGCTGGGTGGGAAGGGGGCTCCGCTGGGGCCGGGCTGCCAGCCTCTTCCTCATCCTGGCAGAAAGGTGAGCACCAACCACTAGCGATCTGAGATGCTGCCTGCAAGGCCCCAACACAGAGCTGCAGGAGACTCAGCTGGTGGGGAGCAGGGAAGCCCAAGGTGGGTGTGGGTGGGTCCCCCAGATGGCCCGCAGCCGAGGGCAGCCTGTGTCTCCCAGCCTGCCTGGCCACCAGCTCTCCTTGGTGTGCCAGAGCCCTCCGTGGAGAAGTGAGGTCTGCATTCTGGTCCCCAGAGTACTGGCAAGGATGCTGTGGGAAGCCTGCACCCACATCAGCAGAGTATCACGACTTCTGCCTCCTTATTTTCTTGGGATATAACCCCTGTGGCCTTGGTCAGCTGTGCAAGAAGCAGCGGCCCTGGGAGCCACCCATGGGGGGGCCTTGCAGATGGGTCTTCTAAGCGGGGTGAGGTGCTCACTCCACCTGCCAGGCAGCGAGGAGCAGATCCAGAACGGGGCTCCTCCCTTTGGGCCCCCTTGAGCACAGGTACTTTCAATGGTCAGGGGGCTAGGAGGTGCCTGAGCTCCAGGGAGCCCCCACCTCCGAGCTGGTCCAGTCCCCACCACACAGATCTCACGTGCAGGATGAGAGCACTGCCTGCTCTCATCTCTGAGCCAGGTCCTTCGAGATCCATGTGGGGCCTGGTCTGTTGCTGCCAAAAGGGATTTGTGGGTTGGGCGTTGATTGTGAACAGAAACAGTCTTAAATGCACTTAAAATGCTTCCCAGGTGGTCCCTGCTCAGGGCATGGCCGCCTTAATGCTCCTCCTTGTCACAGACACTTTTAGATGGAAAAACACATGGTCCAAGTCAGGGAATGAGAGTGTGGGTGCAGGCAGGGCTGGCCTCAGGTGGGTGTAGCCTGGGAAGACCACAGGTCCCCATGCTTGGTTTAATGCTCTCCTGTTGTTGTCCTAAAATAACTCATAATTCTAGAACAATCTGCATGCCATGCTGGGCCCCACAAATGACGGGGCAACCCCAGGGGGTGCAGGAGAAGAGCCCGGAATGGGCCATCAGAGGTGTCCCATTTCCTGGGCTGTGCAGCCTTTGTAGAGTTCTGGCCTCCTCTGGGCCTTGCTTTCTCTGACTGTGAACAAGAGAAGGGCAGGCCGGGGAGAGAAGGAGCTGCGGCAGGTGCAGACAGGCCTCACTTTTGCACAGGTACACGCGGTATGAACTTTTCACTTCCAATTTATAATCACTGGGTAAACCCCTTCCCTGCCCCATTAAGCAGGTAAGAACACAGAAGCTGGGAGGTAGGTGAGAAGCCTTCCCAAGACCAAACAGCTGGAGGTTGGGCATCTTGGGGTTTGGTACAATGACTAACAAAGCAGTGATGGGACTCAGGACCAGAGCAGATGCCAGCCCCTCCGGGAAGCCCGAGGCCCCGCCAGCTGACCACCCCTCCCTGCTTGCACCGTTTTGCCGGGAAGGGCTTCTTGACCAACCTCTGATGATAGTCTCCCCTGGAACTTGAGGCAGGTCGACACAGCAGGACTTGCAAAACCTGTCCCACCCACGCCTTCTACCCCTGAATGCTGCTGAGTGACAGGGTCCTCCCCCCACACCTGGTCTCACGTTTCTGCCTCGACAGGGGTGGCCAGCACCACCTGGGGTTCTGGCCCCTCAGGTTGCTCTGGCATCACACCAAGGAGTGAGGAGCTGGGCTTTGCTCTCACAGGAGCAGGGAGGGGTCCCACACTGCTCATGACATACCTGCCAGAGGCCCAGCTTGCTGCTTGCATTCGCAGAGACCCCAGGCCCCCTTCATGGCTTGCGTGTGTATGTGAGTGAGTGTGTATGCACAAGCATGCAGCAGGAAAGAAAGACAAGCACGTGGGCCCAAGATCCCATCTGCTCCCACCCTGCCCCACCCCTGCCGGAGAAGATGTGCAGCTAATGCTCAGTGGGGACCACGGGCTGTCCTGCTCCAGGCAGGGCCTCCTCCAGCATCTTTACAAGCAGAACCAGCAGGCATGGATGGTCTCATTCAGCGCACGCAGTCACCAGCCTTTTGGTATCCTGGAAAGGCAGTCTTCAATGTCCCACACCTGGCTGGATGTGTCATTTACTCACATTTGTATGCAGAGAGAAGCAGGCCCAAGTCTCTACTTCACTTTCACTCATTCAACCGTCCACAAGCTCAGCGCCATGTGAACGCTCACGTGCACTCCTACGCACACCCATCACACTCGCACACATTCTCAGACCTACACAGATGCTGTGAGCCCCCTCCTGTGCGGCGGGGGACCGTGCAGGTGGACGAGGGTTTCTGGTTGTCATCCCTCACTTCTGCAGCACAGGGTGTGGGGACATCCTGCATGCTCCTCCTCAGTCCATGCCAAATGCACGCAGCCCCTTGGCGCTAGCGTAGCCCACGCCCTTGCCCCGCGATCACCTCCCATAGCCCCCAGATGCACCCACTGCCAGCCTCAGCTCCCCTGTGTACTGGAGGGTCACCTCCCGCTGGCCGCGAGGCTGCAGACCAGTCCTGGCCCCTGCAACCCAGCCGACTTCTCAACATGCAGTGAGCTGTGACCCCACTCTGGGGAGGGAGCCCCTTCCCCGAGCTCCCGCCCTCTGCCTCGGGGAGGCCCACAGAGCTCTCTTACACTCATCACTGCCCATCAACTCTTACGTTAACCCCCTCTGGTCCAGTCGCTGTGTGGGTGTCTCTGGACTGGACCCAGACTGATACACACATCTGTCTTCCACTTAGCATCTCACATGCACGTTCTCTCACACTGTTGCAGACCCACCCCCACCTCCCCCATCCTCTTGCTCATTTAGTGAGACAGACCGAGCCTAACCAGCCCTGAATGCAGGCTCACCTCACCAGTGCCCCCTGGTCAGCCCTGGCCACGAGGGGTCATGCACAGCTTCCCTGAGGTTCCTTCGACCTCCTTGCTACCCTTGACAGAGGATGTGCCGCCAGTCTGACCATACCAGCCCAGATCCAGGCAGGTGCTTCCTAACTGGGCACCCTTGACTAATCAGAGTGAGTGGCAGTCACCGTGGTCATCCTACACAAGGCCCCGGACAACGAATGTCCTAGGACTGCAATGTAAAAGCCAAAATTGGGGGCTCTCAAGAGAAAAACGCATGGGGAGATGGTCTGATCTAAGACCTGAGAGGGGGGACAACACTGCTCACATCTGTGTGCAAAGCAGTACCTTCCTGCAAAGTCCACTCACCGGGCAGCCCTGCTCCTGCCTGCGACAAGCACCAGACCCTGCAGATGACAGCTTTATTATGATCCAGCACAATCTCCTTAACAGACGGTTTCCTAATGCCATCTTCTTCGCCGGGAACAGGAAGCAGGCCTCATGGACTCCTCCCAAGGGAAGGCCCCTCTCCCTGAGGGCCAGCTGTCCCTGTGGGGGGTCCCCCCAGCCCCACCGCCCAAACAACTTTTGGCACCATTACCCTCTCCTCGCCCGCCCCATGCCCCTACTCTCATATCCTGTTCACGTTTTCTCTATTCTAGTTGAATATTTGATATGTACAAACAGTATATTTTGCAGAACGTTTATGTCAAAATAGTATTCTGCAACAGACACTCAACTTAACTGGACGTTTAGCAACAGGGCTGCCCCTCCCACAACCCCCTTTCCACCTCATCCACTCGCAGCAAACATGAATCTGGGTCTGTGTTTTCCTTGCCCTTCTTTTAAAATCACTTTTACCTCTTTCTTGAAAGGCACTTCTTCTGAGCAGAGAATTCTGTGTGTGCCTGAGTGTGCACTCATGTCCAACTCTTATGTGACCCCATGGACTGTAGCCTGCCAGGCTCCTCTGTCCATGGAATTTTCCAAGCAAGAATATCTGGAGTGAGTTGCCATTTTCTCCTCCAGGGGGACCTTCCCGATCCAGGGACTGAACCTGCATCTCCTGCACTGGCTGGCAGATCCTTCAGCATCTACGCCAACTGGGAAGCCCACTTGGGAAGCCCTGAGACTTCTATAGGACAGTTATTCTGCCCTTCAAATTCCGCGGGTCCTGCTTCTGAGAGCTCTGTACTCGTTCTAATGGTCCCTTCTTGGTTCTCTCCTCTCTCTGCTTGCTTCAGGACCTCCTGTGTTTGGAGCTCTCCTGTTTCACTCTGATGAGCCAGCCTGCTCACTCCCATGTGGGTTTCCTCCGTCTCAGCTTATCTTCTAGGTGTTCTCTCCAGAGTCTCCTTAAGCACATGGCAGCCAGTCCCACAGCTCGAGTGGCTGCCTCCAGGCCAAGGACTGCCACGCTCACCAGCCCTGACCTCCTCCCGAGGACCAGAGCCATCTCTACCAACTCGTTCCACCCTTTCCCTCATCTCAGTCCAGCTTAGAGGACCACCTAGCCTCCCTGAGCCCACTCTTTTTTTTTTTTTTTGGCTGTACTGGATCTTAGCTGTGGCATGCAAGATTTAAGTTCCCCGACCAGGACTGAAGCCAGGCCTCCTGCTTTGGGAGCACAGAGTCTTAGTCACTGGACCATCAGGAAAGTCCCTCCTTGAGACCACTCTTGCCCCCATAGGCCCCTTACTCCAGAGCAGCCAGGGTCAGTCAGATCAGGTCACAATCTGCCTGAAAGAACAAACTAGTGAGTGAAACCACCAATGAATCTAGAAATGAACAAACTAATACATAAACGGTTTCATGGACAGAGTGGCAGGGGGTGGGGGTGAGGGTAACGGCTGGGCATATTTGGAAAACAGTGAGAATTCGGGATAGGAGAGGGGGTAGGGGATCAGAGAGGTAGGTGAGATCACTTGGCCAAGACCCCCTGGCTTGGTCTGACAGGCACTGGGAGCCACAGGTGGGTGGCCAGTGGCAGGATGAGCCCAATGGAGCCTCGCAGATGCCCCCCACCCCCCACCCAAAATGTTCATGAGGCTCGCGTGGGGCACACAGAGCCCTCTACTGCACGGCCCGCCTGGGTGAGGCACGAGGTGGCATTGAGCAAACGAGCCCTGAGGACAGTGAAGAACGAAATCACTCACCACGGCTCAGGAAATGAGGACCCAGTAACTGAGGAACACTGCCAACAGGGAGACGCTAGGCAGAACGGCACACATGTGCACACACACACGTGTGCACTCACAGGCAGGGCCACCCTGTAGGATGCTCCACACACCCTACAATCTCCATGTTTTGTCCCAGGTGGAGGCTAGTTTTGCTAGTTTTGCAATTGTAACGCAATTTCTGCTTTTTAGGAAAAAAGCACAGATCAGGAGAGCCTGTGCCTATGAGCGCAGAGAGGGCCCCGCAGGCTAGCCCCACTGTGGCCATAAGTGGGACTGGTGGGATGCTCCGTTCCTCCTGTGTGTGGCCATAAAACCATCACCACCATCACCCAACCCCAATCACCACCCCCAGCTACACCATCACCACTATTCTCCCCACAACCACCATCACCTTCACCCCCCCACCTACACAGCATCACCACCACCATCACTAACTTCACCTGAACTCAGCCCCTCACTATATTATCATCCTCACACCCTAATCACCACTGACATCACAACCATCACAACCACACCTCACACCTTCACCCACCACTGCTGACCGCGCCTACACCATCACCAGCTACCATCACTCCACCCTCCAACCATCATCACCATCATCACTCTGCCAGGCATCCAGAGGCTTCCAAAGGAAGCAGCTATGCCAGGTTTGACCCACATAAGATGTGGGAAGAAAGCTGGACTGGAAAGACCCACCAGGCCAGCCCTGGGCCTGCCCTGCTCACTGCTGCGTTCCCAGAACCTTGCCTGATGCCCAGCACAGAGCAGGCGAGAAGGGAAGGCCCGGTGGCTTCAGTAATTTGATGGTTCACGGACACCTCACTTTGAAAGCCAGCCACCTCTGTTCACGGGTCCTGGGCTCAGCTTAGCGGTCACAAGCCAGTGCCTCCTTGTGGGGAATATGATAGCTTGCCCCAGTCCTGACGCTGGGAACTGAAGCTTCTGTCTACAAAATCATCGAGAAAACTCTGGCCTGTGCAGGTGTTCCCAAAGCTGGACAGCTAAGTACATATGTGGGTGGTGAATAAAAGCCAGGGCTGGCTACTCTACCTGGTGCCCAGTGAGGACGCTAGTCACCACGAGTGCAGCCTCAATTCCAGTCTTAAATTCCCTCTTCCCAAAGGCTGCCAGCAGCCCTCAGTGGGCAGCCTGTGTGCCACTGTGGCCACAAGGCTGAGTGGGCTTCCAGGTCTGGCCTGGGCAACCAACAAGGGCCAGCTGGACGGCCTGGCACACAAGGAGGAGTGAGCAGCCACCCTGGCACACCCAGGGTGCCCGGGGCGCTCCATGCTCCTGAGGATTCTGTCCAGCCCAGAGCCCAGGCTCCTGCCTGCCTGTCTGGTCAGGGGCTTCACATACAACCCAGCTCTGCAGGCCTTCCCTCCATCATCCCTTCAGATTGAGCCTCACTGTGTGATCCACGGTGGGCAGGACAGGCAACCCCATGCAGGGATACTGTGTCTCCCCACACACCTGTCTGCCTGGGCCCTGCCTGGACAGGGTGCCTGGGGGCCTGGAAGAGCGGGTGAAGAGAGGTGGAGAGACCTGAGGACAAGGCCTTGCCTCAGAGGCACCACAGACCTGTACGCACAGGCACCTTCCTCCACACGTGAAAAGCTCTGACTTGCCCACCTTGCCCGAGCTCTCACTGCAGACCTCACTCTCCCCGTGTTTCCCAATTCTGGGAAAGAGAATTCACCTCTTGCTCTCAGAACGGAACTGCAACCTGGCCTAGATCTCCTGACAACCCCCTCCTCTGCCATGCCATCCGCATAGTCCTCTGCTGATGGGAGGGAAGGGGTCAGGCGGTGGCTGAAGGTTGGGGTAGTGAGGTGTGCACACAAGGTCTGCAGCCCAGCTGCATGGAGCCAAGAGCCCGAACTCCTCCCTTGTGCCCAGGCCCCAACCTTCTGCTCCCAGAGGCCGGGGGGCAAGGCTGCACCCAGCAAGCGCCCGCGGCCACCACCCACATCCCCACCCACCCGGACCAGCTGCAACAGCCTCACTCAGACGATGGACACTCCTGCCCAAATGTGATTTCCCAGCTGCTGCCGAGTTAATCACCAGCCTCACTGGCAGTTCCTTCCGGCTGCTATGCAAAGGAAACGGCCAATTAGGTTACAATTAATTTCTTTACCCAGGGCAAGGCCTGGCTGGAAAAAGACTGGCCACCCAAGTGGCCTGCTGATGACTGTGCAGGTCACCAGGCTCTCTTGGCTCTGGGGTTCCTGTGCTATGTGGCCCCAGCCAATGGCAGGTGTGTCGCCCAGGGGGGTGACAGGTCAGGACACCCCAGGCTTTGACTCTGTCCCCCTCACACCCAGCAGGGCACTATGACCCAGATCTCAACAAATCTGTCACCTTGCTGCACCTCCTTGAATAGCCAAGGTCCTGCCCGTTTCTGCCCCTCCCCCCAGCACCGTTCTCGCCCAGCCCAGGTTTAATGTTAACCCGCAAGGGCTTCCCAGAAGGCTCATCAGGTAAACAATCTGCCTGCAATGCAGGAGACACAGGAGACCTGGGTTCGATCCCTGGATCGGGGAGATCCCCTGGAGGAGGAAATGGCAACCCGCTCCAGTATTCTTGCCTGGAGAATCCCATGGACAGAGGAGCCTGGCGGGCTAGAGTCCCTGTGGTCGCAAAGAATAGGATACAACTGAGCATGTGTACGTGCAATCACACACACACACACACACACACACACACTTCACCTAGAGAAGTGAGTCTAGATAGAAAGGAGAGATTTCAGCGTGACTCATGAAAGCAGAGAGACAAGTGCAGAGCCAGGCGCAGGCCACGCTTCTCCGCCTGCCGCAGGCCGGCTCAGTGCTCAGCTTCTGCATCTGTTCCCAGCTGTGAACAGGACAGGGACCCTCCCTGGAAGGGCTGCTGGGACCAAGCGCCTACTGCTGGGAGCCAGAGCCACTTCTCCGCCTTTCTCCCTCCCTCTTTTTTTTTTTTTTTAACAAAGAACACATGGTTTATTAAAGACAACTTGTCATCAGCAGCATTTATTCAAAGAACAAAATGGATGACAAAATAAAAGCAGACTGACATTCTGACCCTTGGAGTGAGACTGACTGAATTCATTCAGCCCAGTATCCAGAGTCCTAGGGGCAGTTTCCCAGGAGGAAGCCTTGGAGTCCCGGGGTCTCTTGGCACCTCCCTTGAGAGTCTTGGGAGGGGGAATTGCCAAGGGCAGATCCTCCTATTGAGGGAGCTCAGTCTCACCTGGGTATGGTCCCTGTGCTCTTCTGACCTTCATACAAGGTCAAGGAGAGGACACTGGACCCAGGTCTGCCACTGAGGCAAATCAGATGCAGTGATTCAAGGAGGACAGTCCCGGGAAAGAGGAGGGCAGAGGGATAGGCAAGAGGGAATGCACTGGCGTCCTGGTCAGTGTCTGCTGGGTCACGGGCTGTGAAGGGATCGTGCAGGGGCTGACCACCAGCAGATACGTTCTGGGATGAGGGCGAGCCAGGCTGCTGGGAGGAGGTGTGTTGTTGCCCCATACTGGGGTCTTTACACCCTAGTTCTCCCTTACACCCAGATCTATTACAGAGCTCAGAGCTCCCCCAGCCAGGACCTCCTGGAAAACCAGGAAGGTCCCAGAGGCAGGGAGAGAGGATGCTGACTAACTCTGGAAGGTCAGGAAGACCATGTCTCCAACCTGCTTCCTCTTTTCCAGCCTTACCCTTCATTTCCAAATCAAGCACTCGCCAACCTGCAATAAATAACCAGGAGTCTGAATAAAGAGCAAAAATCTCCCAGATATTGTGTGGGAAGAGGAAGAAAAAGGGAAGCATACAAAGTCCCAGAAGCATCCATGGGACAGCCTGGCAAGGGGCTGCCTCCTCCCTGACTCCTGAATGAGACCTCCCTGGGCCCACAAAGGCTTCCTGCTAACCCTGGTCAAGGCCTTCCCACCCTGAGCAGGGTCCCAGTGCTCGTGCAGCTTCTGGGTGTGAGGGGTGGGGCACACTGCTTTGGTCATCCTGCTGTCCCAGGAAACAGCTTCAAGGGACTGGCGGCACAACATCACACAGCTGCAATTACGGTAATCAACTTACCCCAGATCTGCCTGGTTATTTTTAGTTTGGATTGAGGTTTAGTAAGACAGGACAGCCCGGGGTTCTTCTATTGCTCAGCCCTGCTTGTCGAGTGGGCTGGGTAAGTCACTGGTCCCCAGAACCCCCCACATTCCTCCCCAGCCCCAGATCTTCCACAGGATGGTCCTTCAGTTCAGTTCAGTCACCCAGTTATGGCCGACTCTTTGCGACCCCATGAATTGCAGCACACCAGGCCTCCCTGTCCATCACCAACTCCCAGAGTTCACCCAAACTCATGTGCATCGAGTCAGTGATGCCATCCAGCCATCTCATCCTCTGTTGTCCCCTTCTCCTCCTGCCCCCAATCCCTCCCAGCATCAGTCTTTTCCAATGAGTCAACTCTTCGCATGCGATGGCCAAAGTACTGGTGTTTCAGCTTTAGCATCAGTCCTTTCAAAGAACACCCAGGACTGATCTCTTTTAGAATGGACTGGTTGGATCTCCTTGCAGTCCAAGGGACTCTCAAGAGTCTTCTCCATCAATTCTTTGGCGCTCAGCTTTCTTCACAGTCCAACTCTCACATCCATACATGACCACTGGAAAAACCATAGCCTTGACTAAACAAACCTTTATTGGTAAAGTAATGTCTCTGCTTTTGAATATGATATCTAGGTTGGTCATAACTCTCCTTTCAAGGAGTAAGCGTCTTTTAATTTCACGGCTGCAATCACCATCTGCAGTGATTTTGGAGCCCCAAAATCACTGACACTGTTTTCACTGTTTCCCCATCTATTTCCCATGGAGTGATGGGACCAGATGCCATATCTTAGTTTTCTGAATGTTGAGCTATAAGCCAACTTTTTCCCTCTCCTCTTTCACTTTCATCAAGAGGCTTTTTTTAGTTCCTCTTTACTTTCTGCCATAAGGGTCCTTGGCCACTGGCATCTCACATATAAGAAGGGACATTTGAGCTCAATGTGGCTTTAGGGTCTGTGTCTTCTGAGACTATCCTCAGGGTCCCAGTGACTCAACCCCACAGAAGGACACTGGATGAACCCGTGTCCTCTTCAAAATGGACCTGGGGTTCAGACACTAAAATGTCTCTGGCCAAAAACTGCTTCTTAGCAACACCTGGTGGAAATCTGATAAAGCAAAGTAAACTCAACAACAAAAGAAGGTCCACCCAATTAAAACAGGGGCAAAATAGTTACTTCTCCAAAAGAGATACAAATGGCCAAGAAGCAAGTGAAAAGACTCTCAGCATCACTAATAATTAAGAAAAAGCAAATCAAAACCATAGGTAAGGACACTGCTCTGTATCCAAGAAGATGGATACAATTTAAAAATATAAACAGAAAGTAACAAGTGTTGGTGAGGATGTGGTAAAACTAGAACCCTCACACACACAGCTGGTAAAATTGTAAAATGTTTCAGTTGTTACCAGAAAATAGCTTGGCAGTTCCTCAAAAAAGAAAGTTGAAATTATCACATGACCCAGTAATTCTACTCCAAAGTAAACACCTAAGAGAACTGAAAACAGGGATTCAAACAGATACTCACACATAAATGTTCACGGCAGCATTATTCACAAACGTCAAAAGGTGTAAACAACCCACATGTCCACCAAGAGATGAATGAATAAATAAATGTGATACATGTTGCATTGGCCCAAAAGTTCATAAACCCAAACAAACTTCCTGGCCAACTCAATACATGCAATGGAATATTACCCTTAAAAAGGAATGAAATACCAATACATGCTACAATGTGGATGTACCTCCAACCAAGTTAAAAGGATCCTGATACAAACCAAAGGCCAGTTTATATTAAATATCCAAAATAGACAGATCCATAGAGATAGGTGCAGAGGGGCAGTCACCAGGGGCTAGTGTGGGGGGACTAGGTGCACTGCCTAATGGGTATGGGGTTTCCTTTGGGGGGTTGACAATAAGGTTCTGGAACTACACAGGGGTGATGAATATGCAATGCTGTGAATGTACTAAATCCCACTGAATTGTTCACTTTAATTTTGTTACGTGAATTTCATACCTCGAAAGAAGTGAATTTTAACTGTTTATCACCCCTTTCTTCCCCCCATCTTCACAGGAGAGACCACCCTGGAAGAGGCAGGGGCACAAGTCCAGAGGGGATCCCAGGAATCTGCACAGGTGCTCCAGAGTGCATCCCACCTAACCACCATGCTCTCCTCTGCACATCGGCTTCTCTTGCAGAGAGAAGGACCCTGTGATGGGATTCCAGCCTGTGGACATGAGCAAAGAGCCCAGGGCCCTACAGGCCTGACTCCTCAGAGCTCTGGGCCCCTCCTGTGCAGTCAGGTGGGGAGTGGCTACCAAGGGTGGGGGCGGGGCAGGAGCAGGAGACAAAGGAACAGTGTTGAGAGGTTGAGACTGGGGGTTTCTGTCACCCCCAAGTCCACAGTCTTTCCTGCTCATACAGGTATGGGGGATAGTAGGCTGCAGAAGCAGATTCAAGATGGTCCTCGGCGAGACTTCTCAAGGCTTTGTGGAGTCACACGCGTGGTCTCCTGTAAAGATCCCCTGCAGCTGCCAATCTGATGAGGAGGCTCAACCCAGTGGCAAAGCATGTGCTCACAGCAGAGTGCATGGTAGCCGTGCGCCCATGTCATGGCTAAGAGGTGGCGGAACGGAGCCCTAATTCCATCCTTTCTCCTTCCCAGAAAGAAAAAAAAGAGACAGCAGCGGATGGAAGGGCAGGATGGGGGAGGAGGCAAGGAGAAAGCCCACTCACGACCAGCCCCCCAGCTTCTGGGTCTTTCCCTGTTTCACTGTATCTGTGTCTTTGACTGTTTCAGGGACAGAAAAACTTGACGAAGAAACCCTGCAAACTCTTTCCCTCCACTCGGACTCCTACCACCACGCTGCGCATCCCAGATCACCCCCCACCCCCACAGCTGTCTCACTCAGGTTCTGGCACACGGAACGTATAGCTTCCCAAGCATTTTCCAGGCTGCTCGTTAAAGCTTAGGAACTTATACTTTCTCTTTCCCTCTTTTTGTTATTTAAAGTTTAGGAACTTCGATTTATATGGTGTCTTTTTCCCGTTTGCTAAGACTAAGAACCACTGAAATTTCTGGCAATCACATAGGCGGGAGTGGGGAACTAGAACCAGTTCTGATGTCCATTGTCTTACCAGGGAGGTTCTGATTGTTTCAGAAGCAGACTCCTTTCTCCAATTACAGGGCAGTCAGAGCTGGTACTCAGGGCACAGCTCAGAGCTCTGCCTCCCTCTCCTGGCCACCCTGCCCCTGGGAACTTCTCTGGAGCCCACGGCTCTGTGGAACCCAGACAGTAGCTCCCAGGTCAGAAGAGCGAAGGCTTAAGACAGGGATAAAGTCAAGTCACAGTACCTGAATCTGGGGGCAGTGGGCTGAGGCCCCCAGGACCTGGGTCTGCAGGGGCAGGGGCGTCTCTCTGAGCTGGTCCCAGGACTGGGCCCTGCCTGCCACAGAGGCCCCCAGCCCCACTAGGTATCACTGATGTCATGGAAAACTGGCGTCGGCTGGACCAACAGGTGGGCACACACCTGTCCAGGTGCACAGGTGGCCTTCCTACAGCAGTGCCTTGGCTGCTATACTCTGCGGAGCCACTCACCAGGCAAAAGCAAACAGAGGTGTTTGCTCAGGGCTGGCCACCTGCTCTCCTTGAGGGCCCAGGTGGTGCCTGAACTGCCTTCCCCAAGGACCCACTGGCGTCATCACCCCCACCACCATGCTTTCTAGTTCTACCTCCTTGCTCTCTCTTGCCTCACCCTACTGTGCCCAGGGTCTTGGAGTGGACAGCTCAAAGGGCCACTTGCTTACAGCCTCCAGCCTCAGGGACAGGCGCCAGGGGCTCCCACAGCTACCTAGCGGTGAGGCTAGAGCTTGATGGAAGGCCAGGTCTTGTCTGGCCCAGAGCTCAGGGAAGGCGGATGGGGGGAGGGTTGGGAGGCGAAGCCAGGGAGGAGGTAGGCTCCGTCCCCAGGGGCTCCCAGGGATTCTCTCAGGTCCTCTTAAGGTGTGGCGGAGCCTGTCTTAGGAGCCACAGCCTCCCTTGAGCATGGGAACGTGGGGGTCGGGGAAGGGGGGCCTGGGATGCCACTCTGCTGCCAGGGAGGGAAAGCAGTGTGGGCTCTGGAGGCCTGAGTCTTCACACCCCTTCAGGACCCCCTGAGGCCACCCAGGTCATGGCCCTCAGAGGGACATCCTGGGCTGATCTCTCTGAGTCATATCAACCCCCCAGCCTTCCAGAGGCTGAAGTGCGCCCACCCATTAAGCATAGCACTCGGCCCGTGAAGACCCAGGGGAGGGAGGGAGGGGGATGACCTCCACTGCCATCATACCCTGTGGCCCAAGCCCAGGAGGGCCCCTTTCCTGCCTGGCAGCCCACCATCGCCCCTCCCGCCCGGCCCCCCAGCCTGCCTTCTGCCACGCACTTTCATTTGAAATCACACACACACATCTGAGATAAGTGACCGCTTGGCGCTTCCTTTACTGCCCATTTCTCCTATAGGGAGACAGCTCTGAGGTCAAAGTCACCTTCTGTGTTCTCCCCTAGTCCTGGAGAAGCTCCCTGGGCAGCAGGTGGTCCCTCCAAGGGTGTTTGTGCGCTACTCACCAGTAGTGTTATTGTTACTATTAAGTCACTCTCTCAGAAAAACAATTGCAGAAACCAGGAGGAAGAGGAAGAAATGAAGAGGAGGAGGAGATGAGGGACTGGAGCCGGAACACAGCCCCCACACTAGGAAGTGTCCTCCCCCACATCCACAGGAAGGGGGTGGGTCTCCACAGTGGAAACTAGCAGCTTCTTCAGAATAGAAGAAAGCAATACTGTTGTGGGGGCACTGCTCCAGCTCTGCCTCTTTCCTGGGGTGCCCAGTGGGCACTTTCTTCTCCCAGCATGTCCTGGAGTCCAAGTAAGGAGACACAGTCGTACCCACGCGCCCTGAAGCCCAGCCCCTGCCCCTCACTCCCACTCCTCAGCACAGTGCCTTCCGTCAGGTTCTAGGTCCCCAGGCAGAGGCGGGTGCAAGGGCCACATTCTCAGCCTACACTATTAGCATGCCCCCTTCCTGGGGCCAGTTATGGCAGGACCCCACCTGGAGGCAGTTACTGGACCCGCAGGACTCCCAGACATCAGCTACAGTAGCAGTCTCACCTGAGAATCAGCCAGAGTCCTGGGGGCTCCTGAGTCAGGTGTTGGGGAGCATGGCATCACACTTTCCTCCCAGACCCAGGCCAGGCTGTCCCTCGGGCCCCCGGAGCACCGCACTAGAGGGTGACCAGTGGGTGAGCAGGCTCAAGCCACCTTCCCCCCGCCCAGGACCCCTCCTGAGCCCTGTCGCAGGTCCCCACCACCGCTGGCCCAGAGGAGGGGCTTGCTGAAAACCAGAGAACCAGGGGTGCAGAGTCATGAAGACCTCTTCACGGGCTCAGGTACACAGGCTGTGGGAGCCTGTTTCCTTACCTATGAAATGGGAAAACAAGGCCACATCCCTCCGGGTTTCGGGAGGATACAGTCAGTAGCAGACAGGCGGTGCTGAGCACAGGATCAGCAGGCCGTGGGCCCCCTGGGGTGGCCATTGCTGGCATCACCTTATCCAGTTAAGACCAATGGGCAGAGGACACCTCTCTCAGGTCACAGGGGAAGAAGGCCTCAGGCGAGGCAATATTTTCCTGCCCCCGACCCTGCTTCCTCTTGGCACCCCATACTCCAGTTTAACAGATACCATAATTTTTAATTTGTTTTCTCCTCCCCTGGCTAAAAGGCCATTAGCACCCCATTAGGTCAAAGAATCCCATTTTCTTCACACCACCAAGGAAACCAGTGATTTACTTAGCCGTCCCTAATGCAATTCTGCAGAATAAAGGCAATTTTGCAATGGTCTCAATAAACTTCCCCATTTGCTTTCTGCTCGCAGACCCCACCCTTAGGAGCCTACCAGCTGACCCAGTCCCTTGCTCCCTCAGAAGGCTGGACTCTGCTAGGGCCCAGGACAGTCAGTGTGGGCCACAGGCAGCTCCCAGAGGCCAGAAGGGCTTAGGGGGCTGTGGTGGAGGACAAAGGAGGCTGGACCCAGGTGAGCCTGGTGAAGCACACCATCACTCGTCCCTGGCCAGAGAGGGAAGGGGCGGAAAGAGAAACAGAGTCGGCAGAGCAGCCTTCCTGGCTGAGGGGCTGTGCTGGCACCCGCTGGTCCGGGCAGGAGTGGCACACCCAGGTCCAACTGCAGAGGGCCAGGGCCCGCAGCCTGGAGAGCAGGCTGTAAGTCATGGCCAGTACTGGGAGTGAGAGGCCCCAGGGGCGTGCAGGCACGGAGGGCAGGTCCCTCCTAGTGGGCAGAGGTGCTGAGCAAAATGGGACCCCAGAGGCCAGGCCAGGAAGACAGGAGGTGTGAGGCCTAGTGAGGAAGAGCAGGAGGCAGGGAGAAGGTGCTGGGTGAGCGGTCAGCCTGAGACATTCAGGGTGAGCCCTGGAAGCTGGGACTCAGTTTCCTCATCCACGCCACAGGGACACCGTACCTGTACTGGAGCAGCCAAACGCCACACTCTTCTGAGAACAACTTCTAGATGGGAGTTCTTTAGTTCTGGATCCAGGATGCCCTGGGTGGACGGGCTGTGCCCCTGAGTGTGAGTAGGGAGAGGCAAGTGTCTCTGTGTATACACACGGAGGTCCCAGTGTATGGGAGAGGCAGGGAGGGGGGCTGGGTTTCCCAGATGAGGGTGTAGTGTGAGGGGCCGAGCATGGGCGTGAGTGTGTCTACAAGCCTCATGATCATGTATCCTTGAGAAAGGGCAGTGGTGTCTCAGTGATCGCCAAGAGTGAGTGTGAGTGTGTGAGCATGGATTCAGGAGTGAGTGAGTGTGTGTGTGTGTGTGTGCACATGCCCATGGAATTTGTGCCCTCACATAAATTCCAGGCTGTGGGTGAGCAGTCCTGCCCTACTCTGGGAGTCTGTGTCTGGGATGGCACCTTTTCTGAAGGCGCACGCACTCTTACACAATGAGAGTGTGTACACGTGGAGGGGGGCACACCCTAGGGGTCTGGTGATGTCCTATGACCTTGCTCTGAGCACCCCTGAGCCCTCTAGCCCATCCCTGCCAGCCCTGAGGCAGTGCTTTCTTTCCCCAACACTCGGGTCCAGGCCACTCCCGCTCGTCTGGTTGCCTCCCTACCCTGCCTCTCGGCAGCTGTCCAGCACAGAAGAGAGCTTCCGGTCTGGGGGAGGCAGGTCTAGGCCAGCAGGGAAGGCTTTCATCCCCTAGAGACCCAGCAGGTAACAGGCACGGCCACCGAAGGGCTGCATCCACAAGGGGGCGCCCCGAGGCCGGGCTACTCCCAGCCTGAGCGAGTCCCGGAGCAGTGGCCCCGGCTCACTAGTGGCAGCCTGGAGCACCACGCCGAGAGCGCTCAGGACCGCCACTCTGAGTAAAGTGTGCCCGCAGGCCTCTCCAAACGCCCTGCTGTCTCCTCCTGGGAACCTCTCCACTCTGTGTCAGCAGTCACGGTTTCTTACTCATGCCGTTGGAAGCATGGGTGGGGCAGGAGGGTGCTTTCCCTGGATGGGAGGGCCTTTCTCCCACCACCCCACTCCGTGAGTCCAGGCTGTGAAAAAGCCACTTGCATTCCTACCAAGCGTCACAGATCCATGCTAGCGGCCCCGCCTCCAGTCCAGTCCTCCTAGCCTCAGCTGGACACCCTGGCTAAACATAGGAAAGGCGTGGGAAGTCCTCTGCTAGGCTCTGAGGCCGCCCAGCCCACCCTGGCTTCCGGCTCTCACCTGATCACCCGCCCATCACTAGAGTTGCAAAGCAGAGTTACAGGAGATCTTCTCAACACCTTGTTTGTGTTTACTTCTCCCGTCTTCAGCCTTCTCCTGCCTGTTTCCCCCTCCCAGCACCTTAACCCCAGACTCCCAATGCTTCCCCCATTCTTCCCCAGGGCATGGAAAGGATTTCTCCCCCGCCTTTCCTGTGATTGGCGGGGGGCCGTCCCAGTCTAAGTATCTGCCTCTTGAGCTTAGGATCCAGTCACACAAATGAAACCTTGGGCAGGCCTGTGAAACGGTGGTCTATGCAGGACCCAGGGCCAGAAGCAGGGAACCTTTTGTATTCCCAAAGGCCACAGGGAAAGGTGGAGGAGGGTGGTGGGGGCTACTCTCAGAGAGAAATTTGGTGCATACATACATATAAGTATTTAAGATAGAAAAATCGGGGACAATTCGAGAAACACTAAAATTCGTGGCCACGGGGGGTAAGGAGCAAAGATTCCACAGCCTTGGGGTTCATTCATCTTGTCAAGAGTTTTGGAGGTGGGGGCAGTGACCAGTCTTTGCAAAGCCACTTCGAACCCTCCCAGCACCGATGCTGATGGCACACAGCCCCACTCCACTCCAGGATGGTCAAAGCGCTTGGTGCCGGTGGGCCCCGAACCGTCAAATGGTACCAAAGGCCACACCTTCAGGTGCCCCTGCGGGGCAGCAGCAGGAGACTCTAAAGACTCGGGTGGAACTGGAACCAGGGCCGGCGGCGCTGGGCCAGCCCTAGCGGGCCCTCGAGGGCAGCCTCCCTGGAGGCCACAGGCTTGGGGGATTTTTAAGGAGTAGGGTGGCAAGATCGCACAAGGGAAAAGCAACCGTTTTAAAAAGAGCAGATCTCCTCCGCTCTCACCTGAGAGAGGGTATCAGAGCTGGAGGAGAAACGCACCGACGTGGACTGCGAAAAGGAAACCAAGACGGAGCAACTGTTTACAGAAACGCAACTCCTCCTGCCCCAATGGCAGGCTTTCTAGGGCTACCTTACCCGTCCTCCCCGAACTGCACCGAAACGCCGACAAGACCCGCTCGGTTCGCCCCGAGACGCCGCTGTGGCGCGAGGCGCAAGCAGGCAGGCAAGCGCGGCTGCGACTCCGGCCCTGGGCACCGACCCTGGCCGCCCGGCCCGTGTCCCTCTCCGGCCCGAGATCCGCCCAGCCTGGGGCCCGAGGCGCGCTGCCCGCCACACCACCCCACTCCCAGTGGGGCCCAGGCGGCCAGTAACTGCGTGGCCCACTGCCCGCCGCAAACAGAAAGGCGTTTTCGAACGCGACCACTCCACCGCGCCGCGCCAACTTCGCCCCGGCCGCCGCGGGCACCAGTCCCCGACAGAACTCACCTTCGCCGAGCAGGGGCAGCAGCAGAAGCAGCAACCGCAGCCCCACGGCGTTGGCCGTCGCCTTCGCCATCGCCGATGCACGCTGCGGCCGCGGCGAGAGGGACGCTTCCTTGGGCTGGGGGGCTCAGCGGCGGGGTGCGGTGCTCAGCCGGGCCGCCCCATGCCCGTCCCGGAGCGGAGGGCGCGGCGAACACTGCGGGCGCCGAGCGTCGGGGCGCGGGCTCCCAGGCACTCTCCGCAGCTGTGCGCGGGGCTCCGGGCGCGGGACTGAGGCGGGGAGGGCGCGGGCTGCACCCGAGGCGAGGGCAGGGGCGGGGCGGGGCGGCGAGGGGGGCGGGCTGGGGGCGGGGCGGGCGCGGCCAGGGTGCGGGAGTAAGGGCGGGGCGCGGGATGCCACCCCGGGAGATGCCCGGTGCGGTTCGCCCGGCGCGAGGGTTAGGAGACCAGAGCCGGACGCGGGGCGAAGGCCGGGCGGGGCACGCGGAGGGGCGAGGTGCGGGACCCGGGCACCGGCCTGGCGGCCGCAGCCCCGAGCCGCGCACCTCCGCACGCACAGTCACTCTTCCTCAGCCTGCGCGTCCTCTCGCTGTCTCTGCGCTTCGACCTTCCCTGCCGCCCAGAGAGGGCAGGGGAACCAGGCGGGGATGCGGGGTCTGGGCGGACTGGCTGGGGGTGCGCCGGAGCGGACAGACGAGGCAGGCGCCCCGCCTCCAGGCTCCGGGCGCGGCGCGCATCCTCCGCCATTTCTCGGAGGGGGGAGGTGCGGTGGGAGCGCGGCCTCTCGGGGGGCCGGAGGAGGGAGGCGGGAGGCGGGCAGAGCCCCCGCGAGGGACCGTGAGCCGGCGCGCCTTCTGCGCACTCCAGGGGTGCGCCTGGCGCGTGGCTTCGCAGTCCCTTCGGGGGTGTCCCAGCGTTAGTTTGTGAGCCCCTCTTTAGGACTGGCCCAGCCAATGAGAACGAGCAGCAGACTGGGCGCACCTTCCAAGGAGACGGGGAGCTGGCTGCGGCGGGGTGCTCGGAGGGCAATGCCCGCTCTCCCCCACCGCGGATTAGGGTTCTTAGGGCGTGGGGCTCACAGGGTGGCAGAGCAAGTAGCCAGGAGGAACTGGAGCCCAGAGGAATTTAACTTTTGCCCCAAGAAATGATGCCCGTAAACACATCCGATACTAAGGAGGGACGATTCTGGATCCCTAAGGTGGGAGGTCCTGGGGTGAGGTGGTAGGTGAGTGCTAGGCTCCTGGGGTGAAAGGCCACTGTTCTCCCGCCTCCCAGCTGCCTTTTGAGGTCCGGCCCCCCACCGAGGCACAGAGGAAGCACATGGGACCTTGGGGTGGGAGGATCCCAGGTCCCTAGGCCTGAGGTGCCCCTATTTCAGGGTCTTTTCTTCCTGCTGTGCACAGAGCCGCGCCCTCCCGCCTGGCTGAGCTCAGAGCTGAGTAAGAGCTGTGCACATCTCTGCAGATATGAAGTCAAAGTGAAGTCACTCGCCGTCAGGAGGAGCTGCCAAGACAGGCTGGCTGGGGGCTCTGCCAGCTGAGATGTCCAAGCCGGCCTGCTGGCAGAAGGCCAGGGCACAGTGCTGCCAGCTCAGGAGAGCCACCCCGCGGCCACCAGACCTGCTGTTGCCTGCCTCACCCTCCCAGGGCCTCAGGCCCTTGGGCCTCTGGGGCTAGAGTTGGCTGTGGGGGACTCCCCTGGGTGTGGACTGGCCCTACCTCTGGTGCTGATAATATCCACCGAGGCTGAGCGCTCAGGCCTGTGCACAGTGAAGGGACCTGAGTTAGGAAGGGAGATCCCAAGAGAGAATTTTTTGTTACAGGCTTCTGTGGCAGGAGGAAGCAGGCTTCCTCTTTCTGTGGCAGGAGGATGCAGAGGGAAGACGGGTGGCCTGGCGCATTCTTCCAACTGGCCCCACCCTTGTGGAGCCGCCCTGGCCAAGCCTTGGCTGACACCGGTCAGGCCGAATGTCCAGTCGTGCTCTGGGTGACCATCTCGAGGGACACTGTGCTCCTGCCTGATCCCCTCAGGCCCTTCCACTCCCTCTCCACCACCACCCTTGGGGGTCTTGAGAGGACATCGGACACTATGGTGGGGGTATTGCCTTCTTAGAAACAGTCCAGGGAGCCTGCTGTGTGTAGTTCTGTCCCCACCTGCGTGTGTGCACATGTATGCAGGGACGCGGATGCACACTCTCCCCCATGTGTATGCCCAGAGACCCGACCAGACAGTCATCCAGGACAGGGCAGAGGTGAAGCACTGCGCTTTCTGGCCTCGGGTCCTGCATATCCATGAGACCCCCACAAGACCTAGACAAGGCCAACCTCCACCAGAAGGCCTGAGGTCAACTCTTTGCCCCAATCACCCGTCCGTGAGCCACATCAATGGAGTTGTTTTTCTCCTCAGAATTTCTGGCCCCACCTTGCTCTTTTCCCTTCCTTCCTCTGATCTTCCTTTTCCTCCCTCGCCTTCTTCCCTCCCCCTTCTCTGGAAGAATCTCTTCTCCATTCCTCCCTGCAGCACAATCACCAGGCTAGCTGCATCACTGGGGCCTCAGGGTCTTCATCATGTACTAGAACACGGAAGTAATAATACAGTAACTACCTGGCAGTGCTGTGAGGCTGAACCCAAATGAAGCTTTGACAGAATCAGCACCATTTCTGGCTTTCTAGAAAATGAGATTTTTTTTTTTCCTTTGGCTCTTCTTCCAGGGGTCCTCTAAAGTCCAAGGTGCTGTCTGGGTGGTAGGCTCGGGGCAGCGACCTGGTGTGAAGCTTGCAGGTGGGCTCTGAGTTGTATCCCAGGCATCTCTTTCTGGTCTGTGTGACCTTAGCATGTTTGCAACATCTCCAGACCTCAGGAAAGCAGAGCTCCCTCCCCTTAGGTGCCTGAGGACAGGTGAATCTGCGGCAGTGGGCAGGCGCTATCCTGGTTATCACTGATTCCCGTCAGCTGTGGAAGCTGAGGCCGAGGCCAGAGTGGTCAGTGGACCTTGCTCAGGTAGCTCAGAACACAGGTGGCCCCTAAAATGAGCTGTCTGCTGCCCTTAGCTCTGGCTTCCCACCTGCACAGGTAACAAGTATGTTACCTGTATGGGGATGGCAGCCAAAGATACCAGTCTGCAGGAGGCAATGCCTGTCTCCAGCCCTCCCCACAGGACCTACAGCTTTCTCAGTGGAAGGAGAGAGAGCGCTAGAACCCCAGAGTCCTCTTTGCCACCACAGCACTTATCTGAGCGTGTAATTACACATTCGGGAGTGGTGGGTTGATTTATGCTCATTCATACCTCACCCGGGCTTTGGGGGCTTTGCTCACATCAAGTCCCCAGCCCAAGGGTACCACTGGCTGGAGACCGCTGGAACCTGATGGGGGCCTCAGGCCTGGCAGTGCCTGCCTCTTGCCTTGAGGACAGCAAGGAGAAGACCTGTCCTGGCTTACAAACAAGCCATAGCTTGTAACAGGGAGCTCAAATTGGCCAGTCCGACAGATATGGCCTGAATGCTCTTTAGAAAAAAACATCTCCCAGGGCAGTTTCATAATCTGCCTCGTAATGCAGATTTAGACAAGTTTTTACGAATGCACTTTTTAAAATAGGTCTTAATGGATCCTTTGCAGTAGTTACAGTCCATTGTGTAAATGCAAACAGAAGGCTTTTTGAAAACATGTATTATTGATCAGAAAGGCAGCAGCAATTAGAAGCCAGTATGTCATATCATTCAATACACACTTCCTATACAGCCCTGCTTGTGCTCACTCATAACTTTCTGACAAATTATCCTGTCACTGGGAAGCCTTTTCTTTTCCCTTTTGCTTCTAGAAGCGAAGGCAAATCTCCCCATCAGTTATTAGCTAGAGGTGAATGAAAAATTAAGCTTACCTTTACCATTGCAAAACCCATTTATGACTTCTCCAGTTTCCAAACTGAAATGGCAAAACCTTCAGGTAAGATGGATGATGCATCTCGATTTGGTCTGTGGCCCACAGTGGAAAAACAAAACTGGTGACAGGTAGCATGTGCTTCGGGAGGGCAGAATCACAAAGCCAGGACGGTCTACCTTGTGGCAGTGTTGCTTAGCCAGGGTCCACAGGGCTTGGATGTCCCTCCCTGGTCATGTAACCTAAAATGATCAACAAGCATGAAGTTGAGCCTTATTTTTGCTCAAAAATTCATATATGAGTCTGTATTTCACCCGATCTGCACATTTACCATTTGCTCTTCTTGAAAAGTTCATCTATTTAATAAATATTTGCTGGGCACTGACTGTCTTCCCGGCACCCTTTCCAAGCTATAGTGAGCTAAGCCAAGACCCTCCGTTTGGGGTACTTCTCAAGGACAATCGCCAACAGGTAAGGCACAGACACACAGGGCATTCACAAGTGACCCCAGATGGGGAGGGACACGGGCAACAGT
This sequence comes from Capra hircus, assembly GCF_001704415.2. Taxonomy (NCBI): domain Eukaryota; kingdom Metazoa; phylum Chordata; class Mammalia; order Artiodactyla; family Bovidae; genus Capra; species Capra hircus. The sequence goes on from NC_030835.1 coordinate 32,061,338, forward strand.
GTCTGTCAGGGCGGATGTCCCAGGGAGTTGACTTTGGGCAAAGAAGATAGAACTGTGGATGCTGCCCACAGGGAGTGGGGAGGTGACAGGGTGGGCCTTGGGTTTCCTCTGTTGCCCCAGGAGGGATAAGGGGTCTTTGTCTCCCCGTGAAGCACCTCCTCGGCAGCCTCACCCACCCCTCTAGAAGGTGCAGTTCTGGTCTCTGAGAGGGTTACAGCCTATAGGGTTGGCAGAGTGAATGCTCTGACCCAGGCAATCTTTCGGAGCGGAAAAAGCCTGCTGTGTTCTTGGTGTGCTGACAAATAGGAAGTCCATTGACTTAATGTCCTGTAAATGGCTTCCGAGGCCTCCTCGCCCAGGATGGGGTGGGTGCAGCTCCAGGCACGCTGTGCTGCTGCTACATCCGTCTCAGGCGTGCGGGTGCCCTGCTGTCCCTGGAAGGGAGGGGGCGGGGGGCCGGCCACCTGCCTGTGGGAGGGCACAGCCTGTGTGGCTTCCCCAGACCCCAGTGCTTACAGGCCCGCGAGAAGCAGGGCACCGACTGACCCCCGATCTCTCCACCTCGATCCAGCGATCCAGGAAGTGCTCCTAAAGACCTTGTTCAGCACTGGTAGCAGCCCCAGGTTGGGGGGGGGCGGCGCTGTGTCGGGTAGAGCTAGGGTGCCCCATTGCTTCCTCTCCAACACCTCCCTAAAGGTGGCTGTCTGAACCTAGGTTCGTGGTGGGGGGTAGCTCCCAGTCCTGCTGTAGACCCTTTACCCAGTCCGGGTGGGCACCCCTCAGCACCCCTGATTGCTGGGAAGCTGGCCAGCCTGGCCTTCATCCCCAGTGCTGTCCACAGAAGGTTCTGTGATGGTGGCAACTTCCTCTTCTGTCCCATCCAATGCAATGGCCACTAGCCAAGTGTGGCTGTGGATGGTGCGACCCAGGAACTGAATTTATAATAATGTAAAATTAAGTAGTCATGCATGGCTAGTGTATTTATTGGGCATTGATGCTCTAAGAAACACCTTCCCAGCCTCTCCCAGAGGCTCCTGGGTGGCCGGGCAGCCTCCTGGCCCAAACCTCCCCCGCTACGGGGAGAGCAGAGAAGCCAGAGCCTGCTGAGCCCCAGTGGGCGCTCTGATCCAGCAGCTTCCACTCTGTTTCCTGGTGGATTGAAAGTGCTGGAGCCCCCACCCCCACCCCCAACAGCAGCAGTCTTGCTGGGGTTCCCCGTGGGCACACTCTCTCATCCTGGGGAATCTTCTGTTCCCCTCCAGACCCAGCACCAAGCCTGACCACATCTCCTGAAACCCCTGCCTCCTGCAGGCAGAGTGGGCGCTGGAGGGCCCTGTTCTCAGGGGCCTCTTTGGAAAGGGGCTGATGAGCTCTTGCATATTAATATGTGGTGATGAAGGGCTGTCAGGGGACTCTGTGCAGCAGCCTGAGACCCAAGGGCCTGCTCGCTGGGGCTGGGAACTCAGCATCTAGCCCCTCTCCAGGGCCCACATCCCTCTGCTCCCAAGCCACCCCGTCCCCAGTGACTTCAGACGCCCCACATATTCTCTGGCCACTGACCTCCACTGGCTGTTTCTTCTGTCTAGAAAGCTCTTTCTGCCTGCTCCTGGCCCCCTCTGTTGTTCAACTCTTAATCGTCACTCAGAAGTCTGGGCTCCAAGATACCGCTCTCCCCAGCTGATACTCAGATGCTCCATCTAAACAATTTGAAGGGAACCCAGTATGCTTCCTGGGTTTCCCTGGTGGCTCAGTGGTAAAGAATCTGCCTCCATTGCAACAGTCACAGGAGATGTGGGTTTGATCCCTGGGTTGGAAAGATCTTTGGAGGAGGATATGGCAACCACCCCAGTATTCTTGCATGGAGAATTTCACGGACAGAGCCGACTGGCGGGCTACAGTCCGTGGGGTCGCAAATAATCTGGACGTGATTGAAGCAACGGAGCACACACACATGCACGAGGTGTGCTTTCTGGGTTTTTTGTTGTTGTTGTTGTTTTGGCCACACCCTGCAGCATATGCAATCTTAGTTCTCCAACCAGGGAATCAAACTTGTGTCCCCTGCGTCGGAAGCATGGCGTCTTAACCACTGCACAGCCAGGGAAGTCCGCTTCCTGGTTTAACTGTGCTGGAGTTATCTCCCGGCCCTCTCCGTGGGGACATGCTGAGGACTCAGGGGGCTGGTTGGATGATCTGCTGTGAGGATTGGCCCTGGAAGCTAAGAAGACATCCTGGGCAGAGGCACAAGGTGCATTCAGGAGGCAGGAGGTGGGGCAGGGCCATCTGCTGTGACAGCATCCGTCCTTACCGGTGCACACTCACACCCCTCTGCGCCCCTTCTCCCTCTGGGCTGCCTCCTCAGTGTGAACAGAAGCCTGTTGAGTCTGTAAACATCAGCGGAAGGGACGACAGGAGCAGGGCTGGAGCCGGAAGACAATTCACAGGGAGGGAACAAGACGCCCCAAATAAATCATTCGGGGCCTGACATTTGGAGCGTTTGAGTTTGAGACCAAACACAGATGCCCTTTAGATAAATACATTTTTGAGACGTGTTCTGCAGGAGAAGTTTATGACTTTAATAGGTTTTTAGTGTCAGACGAGCATCAGGAAGTGTTTTGTTGAGCGACCTTCTCTTAAAAGCTCAGAATCCTTCTCCTCCCTCTTGCCCTTTAAACAGAAGGATACAAGGATCCTCAGCAAGGGGAGCTTCTCTTTCTCCAGGTTCCCTGGGGACTGGCCCTGGGCTGGAATTGCACAACTGAGGAATGTTCTGGAAGGTTCTGAAGACCTCGGTGCTCCAGGCCAGCAGGGTGGGGGGTGGAGGGTCTCTCGGGAAGCTGATTTAGAAGCTTAGAAGCACCCTCCTCACTCAGAGCAACTCTCCCACCTCCCAGCCCCAATTCCTCCCTCCCACAGAGGTCCACAGGGATGAGAAGGGCTCTGTGTGGAGGTCGTGGGTCCCCCTCAAGCCTCCAGAGGTTGGCAATTTTCTGTGGGTTGGAAACTTTACAAAGCTCCCCCACGCTGAAGCCCAGGAGTACGAAGGAGCTGAGCTCACTGCAGGCCCTACGCCAGAGAGAGGAGACATGAGGAGAAGGTCAGATGCAATCATGTCTGGAAGCTTCTCCCTTCCGGCTTAGAGACAGGCCCCCACCTGCCCATCCTGGGCTCTGCCCCAGGACCTCCAGGGAGCCTTGCGGCTGCCCTCTGCCCAGTTCCAGCCCGGATACCAAGCAGCCACTGGTGGGGCTGCTTCTATCCCGTGTGTGCTGCTCAGCCCTTGCCCTGCCCCACAAGACAGGGGATGCATTGTAAGGGGGTGGACGCAGTTGCAGCCTCTGCGAATTGCAACCTGTCCTTGAACGAGGCCAGCGTGGAAGAATTCACCGCAGATCGTCTGTGCTGTGACTCTGGGCCACACACGGAGGCCCCCTGGCTGAGCCAGGCAGAACTCGGGCTTGTCTTCCTACCACACATGGGTGTGGATGGGCTGGGGGCACACAGGGAGGCTCACGACCTGGCTCGCAGAAAACACATGAATGGCACTGAAAGGAAGCCCATGTGAACTTTGTGGGCACAGCAGGCCCCCTCCTAGTACAGCTGTGAGATGAGCACTGGGGTGGTGGGGGATGGGAGGGAAGGGACCGCTGTGTCTGTGCTCTTCTCCGCACAGGACGTCTCCCGGGGGCAGGAGAAAGGCTCTAATCAATCAACACACCAAGACTCCACACTGACTTCAGGGAGGGCCCTTCGCTTCCCATAGGTGACTTCTGAGGACACCTGGAACCACATTTTCAACCACTCCTGTAACTGTGAAACTACTGTAACTGAGAAACTCAACCTCAGTTTTTCCATGTCTGTGGATAATTCTGCCCTCCCACTCCCCCACCTCCATCTCCCATCCACTAGCCCTGGCCCTCAGAGGCTTGTCTCAGACCCTCTCCTTGCCCCAGACCCCCGGGGTCTCACGGAAAGCTGACTCAGAAGCTTAGAAGCATCCTCCTCACTCACAGCAACTCTCCTTCCCCTCCCCAATCCCCCCTCCCATCCACAGGAATCTGATGGCTGGTCCACAAAGATGTATTTATCTAAATGACCAGATCACTCCCTGTCCTAGTCATTTCATCCAGGGCTGTGTCAGGCAATGAATGAACAGGGAGACTGATGCAGAGAGGCCAGCACTGAGCAGGGACCTGGGTGCCTGCTGTCCCCCCTCACCCCTGCCCTGGGCCCCCGAGCTTACCTCCTCCGCCCCTGGGACTTGCCCAGACCCTCATCAGGAGTCCACCTCAGGGATGGAAGAGAAGAGTTTGGATGAAGCACCTAAGATCTTCTAAAGCTTCTCTCCTGCCTCAGAATTGTCTCCTTACAGGATCCAGATGCTTAGATACGGCTGATTCTCTAACACCATTCACAACCTTCTTTTGTTTTCTTCACGGTTGTCTTGGAAGCAGCTGCCCACAGATGAAAGCAGCCCATAAACTATGTGTCGTCTTTGGGGGCTCCTGTGACCTTGCCTCTGGCGGGGGGCAGGAGGGAATGACCTCTGTTTTATTTCCCAGGTGGATACCCAGGCTGCAGAGGGGCTTTGCCTGGTTACAGATTTGTATCTGTAATTTATCAGCAATCTCAAAATCCTAAAGGTTGAATTACGCATGTCTGACCCCTAGAAGAAAAGCTGAGTGAGGTTTCCCTGGGAGGCAAACTTTGAGGCCCGAATCTTCTCTCCTAGAAGAGGAGGCAGGCCTTGAGGGGGCACGAGTGGGAATGGCTCATGGCTGTGGAGAACCTATGTAGGGGCAGCCCTGGACTGGAGCGTCTAACTCATTCAGGGTCACAACACCCACCTGGGTAGGAGCAGTGCCCCATTTTCCAGGCAGATCGCTGAGGCGCAAACCCCGCTGTTCCTTCTCTGGGCTTCTTGCCCTCACTTCACTGTGCTCCCCGTTTCCAAATTCCAGTGCAAGGCTGGTCAAACACACTGTGAGCCCGCCCCCTAGGTTCTAACTCTCGGTGTGGAGTAGGGCGACAGGCTGTCCTTGGGACTAGATCCCAGCGCCTGCTGATGCTGCTGGTACCCGGCCCACTGGGTGGGGATCAACTGCCCCAGAGCATGGTGCAATGGGAGAGACACAGGTGAGGATCTCAAAATGGAAGGTGCCCGCTTCACTCTGCTGCCAAAACGCCCTGTTCCCAGCGAGCCTCCCCTCCTTTGTGTCTCCTCCCTGTCCACAGCCTCCATCTGCCCTCAGCCTCCATCTGCCCCTGGTTTATGCCCATGGCTCCTCCTTTGCTGGGAGCCTGCCCAGAACACACCTTCTCCACTCCTCTGCAGGGACCCACCTGTGTTTGCAGACAGCTGTCTCCTCCTAACACCTGTCTTTTCAGCTGAGTCCCTCATGGGAACTCAGACCCAGTGGAGTCCACTGGGCGATCCAGCACACTCAATGTGCAGGTAAAGGGTGGTCATCTCTTTGACTGGGCTGGATTCTACTGCCATCCAACTCTTGCACGAGGTGGAGCTTCAGAGAGTCTCTAGCAAACACGATTCTCTCGTTTGCAGAGCAAGTGGGCTGTCGCCATTACCCAGAACACGCCTGCTCCTCTCCTCTGCAGGGACCCACCTGCATTTGCAGACAGCTTTTTTCCCCTAACACCCATGTCTTCAACTGGGTCCTCAGAGCAAAACTGTTATTGCCATCATCCTGATGACCATGTGCTTGGCTCTCAGGGACCTGGTCTCTGCTAAGCCATGGTCACTTGACAGCGGCTGATTCAGGTCCTGTGCATGGCCAAGGGGGACTGGGGAAGCTGAGGGAAGAGAGGAGGCCAGGGGACTCTGCACCCTTAGTCCGGGGCTCACAGGCCCCTCCAGACAGTGCACAGTCATGGCAGTGGTGGTGCTGGCAGCAGTGACTCTGGCTGGCCTGCGCATTATTTCCAAAGACTCAGTCTTTGAAGCAAAGGAATTTTCATTCCTTTTACATTAATGAAAAACTTGCAGCCAGAGGAAGCACCCCACTAAATGACTGATACTCCACAAGATATGCACTGCTCAGAAATGTCTCCTAGTCAATGAAGAAGAGATAATAGTCAGTGGAATAAAAATTAATCTGGCTACTATAGGAATTAATATAAAAACATCAGATGCAGGACTTATAAGGGATGCCACCTCCCGCTAACCCTCCCTGGGTTAAATACCCCAGGGACGATGATTTACATTCTATGCTGCAGGGCTCTGCCGGCATAATCGATGGGGATGAGAAATGGGGCCACCCGCCCCGTGCCTGCCCGCAGGGCTGGGGAGGGGAACCGAGGGGGCACAGGGCAGCCCTGCAGGCTGCTGGGAGCAACAGCCTGTCTGAGCCACCTGCCCCTTCTTCCCTTTCCTCTGCCTCCCTGGTGAGCTCCACGTCTGTGGCCCACATGTTTCTGGAAGCCTGGGCCATGGCATGGTCCCACTGGTCCTTACCCCTGTGCCCAACTCCTCCAGGCGTACAGGAGGCGGCCTAGGGAGAGGAGGGCAGGGCAGGCTGAGCCAGGTGCTGCCCAAGACCAGAGCAGTGAGACCCGCACCCCAACCCTGGAAGCCTGGGTGAACCTCCTGACAGTAATCAATCACACAGCCATCTTTGCTCTGCAGGAATTACTGCCCCCAAGTCTTGGTTTAGGGTGAAACTTGCCTAGGCAACTATTTATTCCCACTGTCCCAGACTTCGGATCTGCTGTTGGATCTAAGCTCTTGTTGGGCATTCCTGGGGTGCTTCTCTGCAGGGAGCTTCAGGCTGGGGCTTGTGCCTGGAAGCAGACAAGCCTCACCACAGCTGCAGGGCTAGCTTCCCTGCTGTGCTAGGTGAGCCATGAGTTATCCCCACTCCTCCACGGTGAGGGCTGTGCCTGCTCAGTTTTGCCCCAGTGTGCACCAGCCACACTTGGCGGGGGCTGGGCAGTGGGTTGGACCAGCCGGTGTCAGGGTCAGCCAGGCTGCTCCTGTGGCTGGAGGGGTGGGCAGAGGGATACCCTGTCATCTGGCTCTCGATGTGGAGGCCCAGGAAGAGGCCAAAGCAAGGAAGACAAAGTGTTTACTCCTCAGCCCCTCCCTGCCAAGCCTCCCATGGTCCCTCAGCCACACTCTCTACTCTGGAGTTGTGGCAGCTGTTGGGGGAAAGGGCCCAGCCTCTCAACATGCCCTGCCCAGCCCTCTGCTCTAGCATTAAGCCCTAGTCATTGCCCTTCAGAAGTGTCATCTGCTGCTCTGACCATACAGCCCCCAAGGGAAATTCCTGTAGGGCTGGCAGTGAGGAAAGTCTGGGGGAAAGGGAAACTCGGGTTCCTTGTTTTTGATGCCACAAGAACCTGGCCTTTCCCAGGGAGGCCTACTGGTGTCTCCTTTGCATGCCCATCCTGAGCAGCCTGGCCAAGTGCCCTGGCGGCCACCACCCTTCTGTTCACACCCACACTGAGTGGGCCCAGCACAGGCCTCCATGCCTCATGTGACCTAAAGCCAGGGACAAGTGACCCTGAGCAATCTCAGGGACATAAAGGCCCAAAGGGACCACTCGGTCTAAGTCTCATCACAGAAAGACTGAGATTCCACCGAGACTGGCCAAGGCCAAAGGGTAAAGCCAGCCTCCTGGCCCCATGGCAGTGCCCTCTGCCCTCTGCCTGCCAAATCACCCATGATGCTGGTCTAGGCTACCGTGCAGTCATCCTCAGTCCTACTAAAGGGAGGCAAATGAACTCAAATATTATTTTCATTGTATCAGGAGTTGAATGGTGTCCCCCCAGATCCATATATTGGAGTCCTGACTCTCTGAAACTCAGAATGTGACCTGATTCAGAAACGGGGTCTTTACAGATGTAATCAGGTTAAAATGAGGTCACTGGGATGGGCCCCAATCCAATATCACTGGTGTCCGTATAAAAAGAGAGAATTTGGACAGAGTCAGGCCCAGAGGGAAGGTGAGGTGAAGAGACACAAGCTGAGGAGAGAGGCTGCCAAAAGATCCTCCCATCACAGCCCTCAAAGGGACCAGCCCTGATTTCAGACTGCCGGCCTCCAGAACTGTGAGATAATAACATGTCTGCTGTTCAAGCCATGGAGTCACTGGAAACTGATGCAGACTGGAAAGAAGGTCCTGGTAGTGAACTTAAAGCACTGTTAATTTTGGTTTTATTTCTTTTTTGGGGGGGGGTGCTGTTGGTGTTTCAGATTTTGCTGTTGTTTAGTCACTAAGTTGTGTCTGACTCTTTGTGACCCCATGGACAGGAGCCCGCAGGCTCTTCCGTCCATGGGATTTTCCAGGCAATCGTACTGGAGTGGGTTGCCATTTCCTTCTCCAGTTTCCAATTATTTGTATGCTTTTAGTTTTTATTATGAATCCACAAATTGAGGTGTATTTATCAACGGACAGAGATTCAGGAGAGGGTGCTGATGGGGAAGTGCATTCTAGGGGCCGAGGCCCTCCTGGGACGTGGGTTCCCAGGTTGCTGGGATAGAGGGCAGAGAATTGCTGGATATGTGGGTGGGCCACTGAGGTGTGGCGTGGATGAGGACGCTACAGCCCACATCTCCCGCTGCCTTAGTGATGTTTTCTGTCCCCGCTGATGGCAGTGACCTTGATCAGGAACCCTATGGTGACCCATACAGGGCACCTTCATTCAGCCAAAGAGATGGAAGCAATGGGCTATGGAGTGCTTGCTTGTCCTTTCACATAATAACAGGTCAGTGTTGTTCTAATGAAAAGGACTTTGCGGGCATTACTGCTGTAGGCATAATCACACAATATGGATTCTAAACAAAATCCCCCACCTCCGCTTGGTGAAACTTATTCCAGGGGATTTCAGTGTATTGTTTGACACCCCGTCGACTCACCCGGCTCAGTGCATTTTTGCTCTCACAGCAGCCCTGTCACTACTGGGTTTCAGTGGAAGCTTAAAAAAAGCAATTTCTCTGCAGGCCAGAGCTCAGCTTGCTGTGAGATCACAGGAGGGATTTACAGAACTCACGACCTTTGGGAAAATGACCAAATATCTTATTCTGAAAACTAACACCTAACATTTTGCTACCAAGAAAACATTTCCCATTAAATAGAAACCCCAGGGACTTCCCTGCTGGTCCAGCGGTTACAGCTTCACCTTCCAGCGTAGGGAGTGTGGGTTCAATCCCTGGTCGGGGGAGTTAAGATCCCCACATGCCTTGAAGCCAAATAAATAAAACAGAAGCAAAGCTGTAAATATGAACTTTTCTGGTGGCTCCAGACAGTAAAGGATCTGCCTGCAATGCCGGAGACCAGGGTGTGATCCCTGGGTTGGGAAGATCCCCTGGAGAAGGAAATGGCAACCCTCCCCTGCATTCTTGCCCGGAGAATTCCATGGACAGAGGAGCCTGGAGGGCTACAGTCCCTGGAGTCGCAAAGAGTCAGACACAACTGAGTGACTAACACTTCTGCTTTCAATGCTGTAACAAATTCAATAAAGACTTTAAGTGATCCACATCAAAAAGTCTTATAAAAAAATAAATAGAAACCACTTCCAGGCATGAGATGCTTCCCCTCCCACATATGGCAGACCCTCTGGAGTAGCTCTCACTGACCCAAACCAACTGGAGCTCCTCCAGAACAAGGAACCCTGTGCCCACCCGTGTTCTCAGTCAGTCATCCACAGAGCGGGTGCTGCGTCCCTGGGTCAGAGGAATTCAGGGAAGGCCAAGAGATCACCGAGGGCACCGTTCTCACCATCTATTACTCAATAACAAACCATCCCCAAACTCCTAAAACAACACCGTTATTTCTTTTGCTCACGAGTCTTCAACATGGCAGGCCTCAGCAGGCCGCCTTGTCTCTGCTGCACTCCACTTAGCTTAGGGTGGCTCACAGGCAGGACTGGAATCACATGACTTGTGTCGTGTAGAATCACACGTGACTGTGTGTGGTGCTGGTTGCCAGCCCAGATCCTCTGCCTTCACTGGAACTATCCACCAGGACACAGACATACAGCCCTGTAGGAGCTGGGCTTCCTTACAATATGACAGTTAAAGTCATATCACCTTCTGTGTCCTCACCTCCAAAGTCCCCCTGCATCCCTCCGTCACATTCTATTCATCATAGCAGTCACGAAGTCCAGCCCAATTTCTAGGAGAGGGGAAACAGAATCCATCTCTGGATGGGGGTGGTGGGGGCAGGATTCTGGAGGAGCATGTAGGACAGAAATATTGCTGTGGTCATTTGCAGCCTGCCACATCCTGGTCCAGAGGTCGCACTGGGGAGTCTGGGTTAAAGGGGCAGTTTCCCAACGTGGTTCACCATCAAGAGTTAGGGACACAGTCCAAAAATGCCTCCCTACTGCTCCTGAAGTGAGTCTGAGCTAACACTGAACAGGCCACACCTACGTCCCCTTTGGCCCCATGGGCCCATCAGCACAAAGACCAGCAATAATCCTCTCTCAAGACTCCTCTGCTTTGGCTGTCTGTGATGCCAGGACTCTGATCTATGGAATGAGTCATCAGTGGCATCTCCTTCAGCAAATGACCCATTCAAAGGGAAGATTTGTCATGCCTGGGGCATTTTATGAATCTTGTTGCTTTGTCTGGCAGGCTGTGATTCCATTAGGAACAACACAGCCAGCATGAGGTGATGCTGCCAGGGCAGATGCTTGGATCAAGGGCACATGGGAGGGATGGGTGACCCGTGCCATGGCTGCCTCCCCACCTACCTGAGGGAACCCCGGGTGGTCAGCTCCTCCCAGCCAAGATATTGTGGGAGTGGGGGCTGCAGGCTCAGTCTTGCACTCTACACTTGTGACACCTGTGTGAGTGACTAAACGACCCTGAGCTGGGCTCCCGCAGGCCCCAACACAAGGGAGGAGCTGGCCAGGCTGCAAAGACAGCTGTCTGCACCCAGGACCTAGGCCCATGCCCTGGACTTCCACTGCCTGGTGTGGGTGAGTGTGCACCACCACCTGAGGCCTGTGCACCTGCGCACAGGTGACACTCACCTGAGGCCTCCTTCCTCACCTGCGCACAGGTGACACCCACCTGGCAGCGACCGGCGTCAAAGGGCTCAGCCCGGGAGTGCTGGATGCCAGGGGCACACCCTCTCCTCCTTCCCTTGCTCTCCCCGTGACGCCTAGCACAGTGCTGGGCACACACGGGGGCCTGTGGCCTCCTGCTCATTCTCAGAACAGATCAAGGAAGACATGGACCTTAGGGTCTCTGAGACAGGATGGAGCAGGCTGTGGCTGTGATGCTGGGCAGGGCTACTGCGAGGACCCCAGAGGGCTGGGGTGGGTGCGTTCCTACCCCTGGTTGGAGTTCCCTCCAAATGTCCATCTTCTGAATCTAACTATTGGACCTGAGACTCAGAAGGGACTGCAGCCATCTCCAAGGTCAATGGAAGGAAAGGGAGCACTTGAGTCCTCAGAAAGTGAGGAGAGGACTCCTTGGAGCCTCTTCCGCTCCTGGTCTGACCCCCACATTTCTCTCCCTGTCACTAATCCCCACGGCCCCTCCCAGAGATTCTGTCCATTTCCTGAGCCCTTCCTCAGCTGCAAACCCCCTGTCGTCAGCACAGAAAGGGCTCAAAGTGGTGCCTGCCCCAGGGTGGGGGCAGAGTATGGGTGAGGGCTCCAGGAACTGAGCATGACAAGGACAATCCGCGGACGTCTCTCTCCCTCTTCCCCCCAACACTGCCCCGCAAGTGTTCCTATTCGCCTGGTGAAGCTCGACCTCGTGTGGCCCCGCTTTCTGCCTCCCCCGAGTCCTCCCCTGGCTGGAGGAGGTGAGGGAGGCTGCCTGTGTTCAGGACCCTCTCCCGCAACAACGGTCTCAGCCACCCTGCTTGCTCGCACCCTGTTTTCTATGCCTCCCCAGCCCTCACACCCACTGCCTGGGCCCCTGGCTCTCTTGGAAGGACCTACTCAGCCTTTTCCAGTCCATCTGCACCATGCACTCAGTCACAGCTCCTGAACCTTGTGCATCGTCTTGCTGCAGCTTGAACCACTTCTCAGGCTTCCCGCATCACTCCCTCCAGAACATGCTGGAATGCTCCTCATCTTCAGACCCAAACTCCAAGACCTTGTGCCTGTTCCTTATTCCTTGGCTCTTTTATTTTGGCGTAGGGGGGAAGAGGGGCCCCATGGCTCGCAGGATCTTTGTTCCCCAACCAGGGGTCGAGCCTGTATCTCCTGCAGTGGAAGCACGGAGTTCTAGCCACTGGACTGCCAGGGAATTCCCTCGGCTCTCTTGACAGGTGTTATCTTTGTAACCGCCTCCTCTTTTGGCCCCTGTGGTCCCTGCAGCTCCCTGCAACCCCTGTGGTCCCCACCCTGCCCTGACTCTGGTTTTGTCTAAGCCTGAAAGCTGAAGGACCTCCACTCAATGGGCCAGAAGTGACCCTCTGCTGTCCGTGTGCGCTCAGCTCCTGGCAGCGCTGGGCTGCTCGTCCACCTGCGTGTGTGCCCCACCCCCACCGCCGCCCCTGCCCCCAGGCCTCTCCTCACTTGGCTTCCCAGACACACCCCTTCCCCTTCATCCGTGTGCCTTCCTTGTCTCCATTACTAAACATGGATGTGTTCACAAAGGATCCCCAACCTGGGCCATCAGTTTAGCCCACACTGACTCCTCAGCAACCCCATCCAGACCCAGCTTGAAACCCAGTCCATCCCACCCCCAACACTCTCCTCTGTCCCCCATCTACTTCCAGCCTCTCCTCCCCACTAAAGTCCACTCACTAAGATGCCTGCTCTCCAGGGACTCTCTGCACAAGCCCCAGAGGGCATCTCAGGTCTAATGCATCAAAAACAAACTCTCTGTCTCTTTTTCTGTGGCTGTGTCATGTGGTTTGCAGGACCTTAGTTCCCCAAACTGGGACTGAACCAGTGACCTCAGCATTGAAAGTGTGGTGTCTTAGCCACTAGATTACCAGGACATTCCCCAGAACAAACTCTTAATTTCCACTTTCCCCATCCCCAAACCTTGCTTGTCCTTCAGTTATTCCCATCGTAGTAAAAGGGACCCTATTCACTCAGTTTCTCAGGACAAAGATCAAAGAGTTACAAGTGATTCCCTTCTCTCTTTCATACCTTGAATCTGACCCAACAGCATGTTCTGCTGGGTCTCCAGAAGACCCAGAATCTCATCCATCTGCGTTGGTCCAAGCTCCCGTCCTCTCCAGGCTGTTTCAGTGGCCTCCTTCTTGGGCTCCTGCCATTGTCCTCATCCCCTTCTCACAGTTCCAGAGGGATGCTCGGGAAAAACCCAGCCCATTGCATGGAGCAGGCAGTTGAGGTCCCAACCGCCCCCCCCCCCAGGGTGGAGTCTCAGCAGCTGCACCGGCTCACCTGCCCCTGAGCCTGCAGCCTGAAGGGTAAGCGGTCCACAGCCAGCTCAGATGGGTGGGCATCACCCATCTGATGCTCACCAGCCACCTCCGCTCACCCCACCTCCCTGACCTCAGCCTCCCCCTGCCTCCTCCTCCCCTCCCTCTCCTCCTCCTCCTCACTCCACTTGGGCTTCTCCAGCCTGCTGTAAGTGTGTGCTCAACCGCTCAGTCGTGTCCAACTCTTTGCAACACCATGGGCTGCAGCCTGCCAGGCCCCTTTGTCCATGGGGATTCTCCAGGCCAGAATTCTTGAGGTGGTTGCCATTTCCTCCTCCAGGGGATCTTCCCGTCTTAGGGATGGAGCCCTTGTCTCCCACATCTCCTGCACTGGCAGACGCAGCCAGTGAGCCACTGAGCCAGTTGGGAAGCGCCCCGCCCGCCCCACGACTGCTCTTCTTTAAATAAAGCGAGCCTGTTGGTACTGGGGGCTTTGCACTGGCTGTCCCTTCTATCTGGGAGATGCTTGCCCCTGACCTCTCCTTCGCTTTGCCCAGATGTCAGCTCAGATGTTCCTCAGTGGCCATGCTCTAAGCAGTCTCCCATGCTCTCCCTGCTCCACTGGGCTTTCCTTAGAATCCTGTTATGTTTGCATGGTTGTATTTGTTGGTGTGCTTTGCACATGCATGTATGGGTTCACGTGAATGTAAGCTTCCAAGAACAGGGAGTTTGCTCTTTTGCGTCCCTGGTGCCTAGAATAATACTTGGAACATAGTAGATGCTTAAGAAATAGCTGTTGATTAACTCAGTAAATGAGATGATGTTGCATCCACATCAGGACATGTGGCTTCCTGGGTCTTCCCAATAGCTGTGTGCTATTCCACAGGAGGACATGCCCAGGTTTGATTAGCTGGCCCCTCACTTGAGGACCTTCAGCATTCTTATTCTTTTGCTACAATAACCAAAGTTGCATTGCACATCTTTGAACACCTATCTTTGCATTTATGTGTGAATATAGTGAAAAATCAATAATTGCAGGCTCTGCACTTGCTGGATCAAGGAATGTGTGCATTTAAAGATTTGGTAGGTAATGCTAAATTGTCACCCAAGAGTATTTTTTTTTTTTTACCAAACTATGATTTTGAATTTTTTAAATATTTGAAAATCCATATGTCAAAGAATGAATTAGCCTCACTCCTTTAAAGAGTCCTTGAAACTGAGATCAGGCTCTGGGACTGAGTGTCATTTCACAAGGGCGAGGCTGAGTCTCAGGGAGGGCACAGGGACTGTCATTCCTTGGCCGTGGCCATAGTAACCAGCACGGTCCAGCTGGCGTCCCACACCCCAGCCTCTTTCACTCTTATAGAAGTCAGCCTTCAGTGCCTGTCACTGGCTGACTTTGGGAAAAATTAAAGGGCAGTCACTGAGAGTGGAGGGCTGTTATTATTCTGCGTTGTCAGGAACTTCCTGAAGCACCAACCCAATAAGGATCTGTTCAGTGCTGGCTATGTGCTGCAATGGTGTGGACATAGCCTTCAACAACACAGAACAGCTTGGCCCTCAAAGAGCTCGCGGGGCACTCGAGGAGACAGATAATGAACAGAAGAGTACATCAGATGGGAAGGAAGGCTATGAGAAAACCAAACCAGCAGAAACTGTGTGGTTGCCAGTTTCAGAAGTGGCTTCAGGTGTTCACGCCTCTGCGTTCTCACCCTCTTGTGCAGTTCCCCCTGCTCCAAGTTTGGACTGGACCTGGGACTTGCTTTTAATGACTAGGAAAGGCAGAGTGATGGGCTGGCACTTCCAAGACTAGGTAACAAATGCCTGTGAAGGGACTTCCCTGGCAGTCCAGTGGCCAGGACTCTGCACTTCCAAAGCAAGGGGCTCAGGTTCGATCCCTGATTGGGGAACAGATCCCACATGCTGCAACTAAAGATTTGGCACAGCCAAATTACTTAATTAAAAAATAGGACAAATGTCTGTGAGAGTCTATCTCACTGGCATGCCCTCCCTTTCCCCTTGCTCACCTTGATGTTTTGAGCAGCACTAGGAGGGCCCATGTGCCAGGGATTGAGGGCAGCCTGGGAGGAGACCATTGTTGTCCACAGCCTCATAATACAGCCTTATGCAGACCCAGCCCTGAAAGGACCCCAGCCTAGCTTGCCTGACGTTATGAGAGACCCAGAGGAATAGCAAGGCCACACTCATATTCCTGACCCATAGAAACCATAAGATAAACATGCAAATACTGTCTTTAAGCCTCTATGTTTTGGGCTAACTTGTTACACTGCAGTAGCTAACTCACACAAAGGGGAATAGAGAGTTCCAGGGGAGGGGATGCAGTTTAAAATAGGATAGGAGGGAAGGAATTATTTGAGAAGACTTGAGAAAGGGAGAGACTGAGCCTCGGGATTCCAGGGGCAGAGTTGGATTCTAGGATGCCACTTACCAGGGTGGCTGGAATAGAGCGAGAAGGGCAAGAGGCAGGGGCAGGAAAGACAGAGATGGAAGGATGTCATGCTGGCATTTTTTTTTTTTTTATCCTGAACTTGGGGAAAGGGGACTTTGAGCAAATGCACATTTCAACAGGGTCCAGGTAGGCAATAGGTTTAAGGCAAGGTGTTGGGGGGTAGCAGGGAAACGGCCAGAGGGGTCAAGTCCCCAGTTTACTTGAAAGGTGACCAGAATAATAGATGTAGGGTGTGAGGGAAGAGTTCCTGCATCTAAGGGCGGGTGGAGGGGGCAGGTTTGGGGAAACCTGGTGGTTGGGGTTCACAGGCCCCAGATGCCTGTCTGACCTTGGGGCGGAGGGCTGAGCAGGCAGTTGGATCAGGCAGCATGTATGGTGTTTAGGGCCACAGGACAGTAGTGAGTGTGGGGGGAGGTGAGGAGAGGACCCAGGAGTGGGAGTGAGGCAGGGAGTCTGTAGTCCAGCCGAGGACAGCATGGGACAAAAGTGCTGGGTTACCGAGAGTTGAGGCCAAGCACTGACTTAGCAACTGGGACGGTCAGTGCAGAGTGAGTCCAACAGAGGCCTGTCTGAAGGACGGGGAAGTAAGAGTATATTTGGACCTGGTGGGAACAGTCTAGCTGGAGAGGGACACACTCAGAACACAGCATCAAGGGAACCAGGCCCAAGATGGGGAGAGGGCAACAGCCCTGGGAGCTGGTGGGGAGTCTGGGCGTCTGGTCCTCGGGAAGTTCCAAGGACCCGGGTGCTTCTGCAGCTCGTGCCTGCCCCCCACTCCCCACCTCACTGGCAGACGAGTGACCCTGGGGGTGTCAGCGGGGCTGGAGACCAACTGGGCGACTGCCTTTGGAATTTCCTGACCTGGATGAGGTTCCGCCTTTAATCTCTTGTTGCATCTACAGCCTTGTCTCATGTGGTTTGTGAGAAGCTGGGGGGAAAACCCAAAAGGGCTGACAGGCTTCAGAGAAGGGAGGAGAGACCAACCCAAGATGTTTTAAGTGAGCTCCAAGGTGCCTGTGGGGAGAAGGACAGAGACTCAGGGGGCATGTCTGAGCTGAGGGTGCAGCCAGGGGCTGCTGAGTGTGCCGGGCTGCAAGACCAGCCCCAGTCAGGCACCCGCTGTGGGGCTGGACTTCCCAAGCCTCAGTTTCTCCATCAGACAAATGGAGTGACTGGGAACACCACCTCACAGGCTGTAGAGCAGGAGCAGGAGGTGGGCAGTGAGCCTGTGTCCTTCTGGAAGAGGGACCCGGGTGGCACCAGTGGTGGCAAGGGCAGAGTGCCCTGGAGAGTCAAAGTGTTGCTCTGAGTGATGAGGGGGGAGGTGCAAAATCATATATGTGAAAGTACAGACCTGCCACTGAACTGAGGAAAAACACCGTCTGAAACAGCATCTGCTTCCCTTCCTTTTTGTCTGGGCCCAGGAGGATTTGCTGCCTCTCAGGGGCCAAGAAAGCAGGTAGTGAGAGCAGGACTGGAGGGCTGGATGTCTTGACAAATTGAATTTTCCTTCTTTTCTGGCCTCCTGGGAGAGATATTGTGTCCTGCATTGATGCAAATGTGTTCAAAGTGCACTTTTCACAGACTCAGAAATAACGAGCTGCCTTTCCGCTGAGGCCTGGGACCGTGAAAGGACCCTCTTGCTGAAGGTGGCCCGTGGCTGGTCACAGAGTCTGTGGCTGGCACGGGGGCAGAGTCCAGGTGCCATGATGGGTGAGCCAGGGGAGCCTGCAGAAGGCGTGCAGAGGGCAGCGACCCCAGGAAGCATCTAACGCACCCCATTTGCTGTGGGGAGCCAGGCCCAGAGAAAGCACTGAGCTGCCTGGGGCAGGCAGGGAGTCCTGGGCACCTGGCCTGCTTCTCCCTGCCCTACCCTCCAGGCCATCTCAGACCAGGTTTGCTTCTGGGAAGGAGCAAGGAGCTGTCAGCCAGCAGTTGGTCTTCAGCCAGGAGTTTGGGCTTTGGCCAGGAGTTGGTATTTGTTGAGAGATGGAAAAGGTGAAGCTGTTATCAAGAGGCGGTATCTGAGGGCTGAGTTCACTGCAGGGTCTCAGGAACTAGATAGCATCAGCCTGCCCTGCCCAGAGGACATGAAGGAAATCTAGGGCGGTCACACATGGGAGCTGCCTACTCTCTGGCTGGCCTGCCTAGTGCTCCTGAGAGCCCGGAAGATGGAAAACAGGTTAACAAGTCCAGGAGGAAATGAGCAGAGATGCCTTTGCTGCCAAGGGCTTGGTTCAGCAACCTGATTACTTCTGGCTTCCTTACCGGCCTGACGCTGGTAGTGATGGCCATTTCTGGCAGATGGGCGTCTGGGTTAGGAAGTTGGAAAGGGGTTCTTTGGAAACCTTGGATCCTGGTCTGCATGGTTCTCAGCTTTGCTAAGTCTCTAGAAAATGTGGGCTCTCAGGTGGTCCCCATGGCTCGATATTTGCCTCTTGTTTCACAATGGGTGGGCTTCTATTTAGATGGACCCCAAGAGCAAGAGAAGGTTCTGCTGCTGAGAAAACTTCACCACCCACTCCTGATTCACTGAACATGGTCATGGATTTTCCTCTCATGGGATAAATAAAATAGTGGCAGACTCGGCAAGGTCATTCTTACCTTCCTTTCCCTTATGATCTGCACTAATTGAGGCTGAAAAGCTAATTAAATTCCCAGCCTGCCTTGAACTAAGTGTGGTCAAATAATACAGTTCTGGTAAATGAGATATAATTGGCAGTCAGCTGGGGGTTCTGGGAAGACTTGTTTTCTTGATTAAAGAGCCATAGGTGGCTGGTATTTCTAATTTTCACTCTGTTTCCCTTCTTCCTGCCTTGCAGTGGATGTGACGCCAGGAGTCGTGGCAGTCATGTTGTAACAATGAGGCAGAACACATGAAAAAGAGGCAAAGCCCTTATGGAGACAGGCCTTGACATGGCTGAGCTGCTGAACCTAGGCTGGCAGCTGCCAACTTGCAGGCCTCTTGTAAACTGAGGTGAAACCAAGCTTTATTTGTTTAAGCTGTTGTGTCTGGAATTTCTGCAGCTGAAAGCATTGCTGGCTAATACACACCACTATGACAAAGTATCAGCCAGGATCACAGGTGACAGTGAAGCCCTGCCTGCATTCCCATCACATTTTGAGACAGGGGTGTGTCCACTGTAACCACCGGGAATGATAATAATACAAATAACATTTCTGAGTGTTCATTACATGCCAATTATCCTAAGCACTTGGCATATTGACCCATCTGATCTTCCAACAAATCCCATGGGGAACGTTTTACAGGTGTCAAAGCTAAGGCACAGAGCGGTCGAGGGAACTTGCTCAAGTTAGTAAGCGGTGAGCCAAGATGTGAATTCAGAAAGTCTGGCTCTGGATGCATCCTCACAGTCACATGTGATACTCACTCCCTCTCTCTCTGCAATCAGGAGTCGGGGGAGACCAGCACAGCCCTGATCGAGGCTTCCTGTCCTGAGCTTCACGGCTGCCGCATTCCTTCCTTTCTCGCATTTCTCCCGGGAAGCCAGCTACCTGCTAAAGGAGGGTGGAGAGCAGGATCAGGCCTGGGGAACTGCGATCTGAAATGTTTGACAGCCTCAGGCTGGGGCAGCCTGTGGGGCAGCTTCACAGACAGCCAAGACCTTGGGCCAAGACCCCTCCTCTGCTCCAGGGCATGTACGAGTGAACACTGCCAGTATTTTTCTCTTCCTTCTCCCATTTCCCCAGTTGATTGACCCCACGTCTGATGAACATCTTTTCCATTTATTTTTAAAGCTACTTTAGTATTCAGTAATACTGGTAGTCTTATAGGCTGGGGAGCTGGCTGTCTCTTCTTCACCTATTATCACGTAAAGCATTTTTCTCATTATTCACTTATTTCTAGTGTGCTTTGTTGCTCTGCAGGCGTTCTCTAGTCGCGGTGAAACAAGGCTACTCTTTGCTGAGGTGTGAAGGCTTCTCAGTGCGGTGGCGGCTCTTGTTGCTGAGCGCAGGCTCTAGGCACACTGGCTCAGTAGTTACGGTGCATGGCTTAGCTGCTCCTCGGCATCCAGAATCTTCCCGGACTAGGGACTGAACTCCTGCATTGGTAGGTATCTAACTGCCTTATCCACTGCACCATCCACTGCCTGTACACTGCCTTACCCACTGCACCACCAGGGAAGTCCTTAAAGCTTTTTTTTTCAATTGTGAAAGAAATGCATTGCATGGCTGCTATAAACTGTTAACACAGTTCAGAAGTGTGTGAAATGCAAAGCATGATTTTCTGCTCCTATGTTTTCAAACTCCAGGGCCTTTC
Organism: Capra hircus; assembly: GCF_001704415.2. Classification (NCBI taxonomy): domain Eukaryota; kingdom Metazoa; phylum Chordata; class Mammalia; order Artiodactyla; family Bovidae; genus Capra; species Capra hircus. The sequence continues at coordinate 32,081,403 of NC_030835.1, forward strand.
CCCTTAATTCAGAGGGAAAACATTGCCTATGAGATTGGAGTGTGTCCTTTTAGTTTTCCCTAGCAAACGCACTCACCTTTGTAAGATACACATCTCTTATCTTAAATTTAAAAAAAAATCAGACTATACATGGCATTCTGTAAATTGTTGCTTCTCCAAAATTAATTCATGGACTTAAGTTTGGTTCATTTCAGGAAGGAAGTACTACAGTTCCCTCAGTTAACTTTGTGTCCATGGACACTAATTGTTTCCAAGGTGTTGCTTTTGTGTACTTGTGTGCTACTTTGGGTTGAAGGGGTTCCGGCAAGTGGTATGGTCGTGCGCATGTGCACACCTATCACCATCAAATAGGTGTGACAGGCATGGCCACGTGCCCTTTCTCACTGCTGTCCCAGGCCCTCTCCCACTGACTGAGGACAAGAGTGCTCCTCATCCATCCTCGCTAATTGTAGATACTTCCAATACTTAAAAATGTTGCAAACACCCCAGTCACAACATGCAGTACCCTAATCTTGGTTTCTAAATACAGCCCCGCTGAAAGGAACCAGGAACCAAGGCTCCTTGGAGAAATGATTGATTTCAGAGTTGGGACAGGGAACTTAAAAATGGGGTTAGAGGGACTTCTTTGGTGGTCCAGTGGCTAAGACTGTGCTCCCAATGCAGGGGGCCAGGGTTTGAGCCCTGATCAGGGAACTAGATCCCATATGCCACAACTCAGATCCGGCTGTTGTTGTTGCTGTTAATTTGCTTCAGTCGTGTCCGACTCTGTGCGACCCCATAGACGGCAGCCCACCAGGCTCCCCTGTCCCTGGGTTTCTCCAGGCAAGAACACTGGAGTGGGTTGCCATTTCCTTCTCCAATGCATGAAAATGAAAAGTGAAATTGAAGTCACTCAGTCGTGTCTGACTCTTAGCGACCCCATGGACTGCAGCCTACCAGGCTCCTTCGTCCATGGGATTTTCCAGGCAAGAGTACTGGAGTGGGGTGCCATTGCACAGCCAAATAAATAAATAAATTTTTAATGGGCTTAGAACAGCTTGCTGTGACAGAAAGTAAGGAAGTAGTCAAACTAAGATGGGGGTGTGTCAAAGAGACACAGGAAGCAACTTGAAGGAGTTCCCATTGATCCACCTGGGATATTTTGAGCATCGAAATAAGTAATCACAGAAATGTATAATAACCACTGGAATTTAAAAACTCCATGCATCCTATGAGATTGCATGCTTGCTCAATCATGTCCCACTCTTTGCAGCCCTATGGACTATATCTTGCTAGGCTCCTCTGTCCATGGGATTCTCCAGGCAAGAATACTGAAGTGGATTGCCATTTCCTTCTTCAGGGGAGCTTTCCAATCCAGAGACTGAACCCGCATCTCCTGCATTGGCACGCAGATTCTTTACCATCTGAGCCACCTGGGAAGTCTGGTAAAAAGAAAAGGAAAGGCTAGCCTTCACAGTAGAATGTCAGCTGCTGCTACTGCTGCTGCTAAGTCGCTTCAGTCGTGTCCGACTCTGCGCGACCGCATAGACGGCAGCCCACCAGGCTCCCCCGTCCCTGGGATTCTCCAGGCAAGAACACTGGAGTGGGTTGCCATTTCCTTCTCCAATGCATGAAAGTGAAAAGTGAAAGTGAAATCGCTCAGTCAGCTAATAAGTATAAATAGAACTTAGAAAAATTATCATTTGGCAACAATTGTAATGATAACTGATACAGACGAGGATCAGCAGCAGATGCCAAATTTGTGGGCGAAAGTCTGAACAGGAATAGTGGAATCACTGAACTTGTTTATTACAAAAGGAAAAGTAGTAACTTGGGGCTTTCCCAAGGCAGAGTGGGGGTCTGGGAGATAAAGCTATAGTGGTCCTTACCGGGGAGGGGAGGATAGACAGAGTTCCAGCTTCACGTCCTCCCAGTGGATGATTCTGAAAGCTTCTCAGGGGGGCCCAGCAGCCCCCAGTCCCCATGATGACCACCCCCTCTATTGGATTTTCTTCTCTCTTACTCCTGCCTCTTGCCATTGGCTCCCAAACCAACTCCTACCCCAAGTCCTATCTCAGGCCCTGCTTTGGTGGGGACCAAGGCAACCTGCTTGGTGGGATGCTGAGCCCCAGGATGCCCATGCAGCTTGGAGAGACCAGTCAGGAGCAACGGCCATGGTTGAGTTAAGGGCCATTGTGGGTGGGACCGCTGGGTGGGGTTGGAGGGTTTGCTGATAGAGCAAGGGGGATAACAGCACAGTCGTGGTGGCTCTGCCCCCAGGCTTTGGAATGGAGCACTGGAAGGACGAGGTTGCCACCTGCTGCTATGCGGGAGAGTTCCGGGCAGCGCTGTGCAAGGGCTGTTAGTTACCCTGGAGGTGCCTTCCGGAGCGTCAGAGTGACCTTCGTGGGCGGCATCAGTGCGCAGATGCATGAAGCCCTTGCCTGGATGAGCTCACCGTGGAGGGAGTGGGGAAGAGAGGAAGCGACCAAGAACGGAGGCTCCTGGGACATTCCAAAGTCCACATGTCAGGACAGGAGGGTGAGGCCAGCCAGGGGACCAAGGAGGGTGGGTGGCAGGTGAGGTGAGACTCCGAGCCAGCTGTGTGAGCTGGGATTCTGCTGCTGCTCTGCGGGTCCCAGCCAGGGAGGGGAGCGCTGCCAGGAGGGAGTGACTCACCCCGTCAAGGGCAGCCAGCAGTGTGGAGGGCGCGACAGCCTGGATGTGAGCGCACCCCCAGACATCCTGAGATCCAGGGAGGAGGGGTCGGCTGCCTCGGGAGCTGCTGCATCTCTGATGTGTCATTAGCCCTCGGGAGGAGGACAACTGACCTCTTTCCCTTTATGGCTTTTTAAAAATCTGTTTTCTACTTTGAGCAGATGTTATTTTTTTGTGTAAGAAAAAAACAGTGAATTTTATTTTATTTCAAAGTAAGTTAGGATATTTGTACATTATATATCAGCTACAGGATTAATATCCAAAACACGTATACAACAAACTCATACAACTCAAAAGCAAAAAAAGAAAAAGAATGAAAGAAATTTGATTTAAAATGGGCAAAGGACCTGAATGCAGACTCACCTCCTTTCAGCATGCTTTGCTATACTGTGCATCACAAATACTGCTTTTTATTTTTTCAAATTAAATGTCTGCAGCCAAAAAAACAGTAAGTTAGGTTCCAGACATGTTGTAGATTCTTTAGGCACAGTGGTGGGCTAGTGATAACCTCATGGCTCCCAAGTGCATCTGGGGACTTTACACGCAGGGGAGGGCAGTTCACCTGGGTTTTGGTACAGTGGGACTGGACTTCTAGGTGATCCTGAGCAGCTTCCCCTGGAGAGAATCAGACCCCCATTGCAGACAGCCTGTGTGGAGCCTCTTGATCCCTCTGTGGTGCTCCTGCCTCTGTCCATGAGGACGAAAGAGTGGCCTCTGCACACTGGGTAGGTGAGGGGCAGAGGGGCATCACTGCTGGTCGTGCTGCCTGTCTGCCGTGACCTTCCTCGGAGAACAGGCGTGGAGGTCATCGTCTCCTGGCCCCAAGGCTGGCTCAGCAGGACCATCTGACCGCCATCACAAGTATTCATGGTTAAGACAGATTTATCAGCATCACCTGCTACACGGTAACTGAGCACCCACTCTGCGCCATCCACCATTCTGGCTGCTGGGAATGCAGCAGTTAAGAGAAGACGCAGTCAGGGTAAGGTCAGGGACCATCAGACCATCTCATCCTCTGGTTGGGTGGCATCATTGACTCAATGGACAAGAGTCTGAGCAAACTCATGAGACAGTGAAGGACAGAGAGGCCTGCCATGCTGCAGTCTGTGGGGCTGCAAACAGTGGGACACGACTGAGTGGCTGAACAAAAGCAACAAGGGTCAGGAAGAGGGGGATGACTGTGGCTGTGGATGCAACGAGCAGAGGCGGGCCCAAGGCCCTGAGCTGAGCTGCTGCTACAGTCCAGTCCACAGTGCCTCTCCTAGTGGAGAACTGAGAGTGGCCAGGCCTGGGAGCCCCTGGCAGAAGCAGCCCCACACCAGGTGAGGAGTCTGAGGACTGGGGCAGAAAGTGCTGCTCAGGGCCGTGAGTGAGTGCCCTTCTCCCAGCCCCTCCTTCACAAAACGTTCCAAGCTCCCTTACCCTAACTGCCCATGCGGAGCCCCTGGCCCCACCTGGCATACTGCCCAGGAAAGGTGACCCTGGCCTGTACCACAGGGACAGGTCACAGGCGCTGGCTCCTCCACAGGACAGGCCACACTGGAGTCATTGACAAACACATCACAGGACAACTCCAAGCCAGTTGAAAATCAATGCAGTAAAACAAAAAAACAAAAACCAGAAGCCTGCTAACGCAGCAACCGAGAGCAGCTTTCTCTGGACCCTGGGCTCTGGGTGGTTTCTATGGTGACGGGCCTTTGGGCCTTTGGGGCTTTGGGCCCCTGGAAATGTGCGCTGCAGTTCTCACAGCATCTCCATCAACTGTCTTTTCAGCGGAGTCTCCAGAGTGAGAACCCTCTCAGCACTTCGTTATTCTGTTAGATTAGCCTGTCTTTTCCAAACTGTGCACCAAGCGTGAGTTACCTTTATAACCGAAAAGCCAATACTTCCATTAAGATTCAGAGGAAAGTTTACAGTTTACTTATAAAAACAATAGAAGAGGCTCTGGCCAAGCTGAGTTGGGTAAAGTGGGTGCCCGAGGGGTCTTCTGGCCAGTGCCTGACCCTCTGCGGAGCCTCTGGGTGTTTGGCAGGACACAGAAGTGAGCCGGTTGCCGATTCATGGATCCCAGGGCCTGTTGGTTTGGGCCTGGAGTCTTCTTGGCCTCTGGGTCTCCTCCTGTCCCTGGCCCTTCCCATTTTTCTTCTTCCAAAATGACCAAAAGAAATACAGCCTCCCATTTCAGTGGGAGAAAAAATTCATCTAAGTAGCCTTTTAATAAAAACAGAGTCTCTTGCTTGATCACAAAATCAATTAGTTGGTAGAGAATTTTATTAGTCAATCATGTAAGTAACTAAAAATATTGATTGATGGGGGCACCAGGGGCTGAAAGCGGCTGCTTCTCCCCAGCAATGTGGGGCAGCGGCTGGCATGGGGGCACCGGGAAGTGATCCTGAGTGGGGGCTTTTAAATCACTCCCCAGTGTGCCTCTCCCAAGGTCAAACCAGGACACGTTAGACAAGGGACTCAGCCGATCTCGGAGCCTCCATTTTCTCATGTGAAAAACAACAGGGCTGATAATATGGGATTCTCTCGCGGACTAACTGAGACAGAGCTTGGATGGTGAGTGGCATGGCTTGAGGGCTCATGTTGGGGGGGCTGTATACCTGACTGTCAAGGAATTCTAGGCCAAGGAATTCAAGTTCAGTCTTGTCCCGGGGCCGAGGGTGGGAGGGACAGAACGGTCAGGGGGCCTGGCCTTCTGAGTCAGGCCTCGCCAATAGGCAAGGGCTCTGCTGGGTTAAGTCTGACCAGAGGTGGATCAGGTGATGTGGGCGCCCAGCCTCCTATGCTCAGCACCCAACTCAAGTTCAAGGGGAGAGGAAACGGACTCTCTGTTGGCAGGGGAGCGGCAGATTGCTAAGACAGCATGTGGAAATAGAACACTTTTGTGGCCAGTTTTGGAAAATAGCACCTGCTGCTTTGGATCCCTTCCTGGAGGCCTGAGGATGGTGTCCTCGGCCTTGAGAAGCACCGGCCTTGGGGCCTGCTGCGGAGGGATCTTGAAGGGGGAACAAACTTCTACTGACTGAGTGCCCTGCCCTGTGTCTGCCTCCTCTTCATGGCACACGCGGTAGAAATCACTGCCCCGCTCCACAGATGAGGACTGGGGGTCTGGTGGCTCCATCACTTAACTGCTCATTGTAAGTTCTCTCCTCCATTCTGGGCCTCCCAGTCCCCTGGTCCAGTGGATGCAGGGAGGCCCACCTCCTCCTGGGAGGCCTCTCAGGATCAGACTCCATGGGTGCCTCCCTTAACATCTAAGAGATCTGTGTAATGGATCAGGAAGATGGGGCTCTCTCCAGAGGGAGGGGAGGAACAGAGCCTGAGGGTCTTCTGCCGACAGCCCCTTCCTCCACCTCCTTGCCCACAGGGTGCAGCCTTGCCTGAGGGTCCTCAGGAGGGAACCCTGGTCTGATGGGAGCCCAGGTTCTCAGGACCACCTGGGACAGTCACCCCCACACCAGGCCCCGGTCCAGCTGCCCCTTCCTCCTAGAGAACCCTGTAAACCTCACCTGTCTGGGCCCTAAAGGCTTGCCCCACCACGAAGGCTTCTGAGCTTCTTTCTTGGCACACGATTTTGCAAAGCCACCCTCGAAAGCGGGCCCTGGAAGTGCTTGTATGCAGGCTGTTCGTCCTCTGTAAAGCCTGGCTATTTGTTTAGACTAGCTGACATTTCCATGGTCTTTTATTAAAGAAAATATCCTGGGGAGAAGGCAGGATGTTTGCACACAGCTTATACCCTCCGCCTCTGGTCCCCAGCGCCCCGGAGCGGGTAAGGTGGTAGGGGTGCCAGCCTCTCCCCCACCCTTCTTCCCTGAGAAAGGAGGGGTGGTAGGCAGACCCCTACAGGTGCAGGGATCCTCCCAATCTCTGCTTGGCCACATGCTCTGAGGGGCAGGACAGACAGAGGCCAGGCAAGACCACCTTCTTGGTGGACTGTGGTCAATGACCCCACGGGGGACTCCGGCCAGCTCCGTCGGCTGTGCCCTCTGTTAGTCTTCCTCTGGCTCGTGTGTGCTGTGCCCTTTGCTCTCCTTTGTGTCTTTGTTGTCAGCATCTGCCAGGGGGTCCCCCACAGTCAAAGGGCTGAGTTAACTGCTGGCAGGCTCCATTCTGAGCTAAGAAGCCTAGTTATTCTGTGGGATCTGTCTCAAGGTGCCAGGGGCACCTGTGGCCAGAGGAATCTCCTTCCCCGTCAGCCATCACCCAGGCACTTCTGAGGTGGCCGCACTAGGGTCTTGCCTTCCTCCAGCACCAGACAAAGGTGTCACAGTCACACTGACTGGGGTGTGGGTCCCAGCCCTGCACAGCTGCGGACGAGGGCCTGCCTGCTGAGCGGCCCTCTGGGGGGCCCTAAGGTGCTTACTGGACCTTCCCCAGGGCAGCAGCCTGGGGGGTCCCCATCTCCCTCACCATGACTGGAATGCATCTAGGTACAAGGTCCTGGAACCTGGCTTTGCAAGCAGATGGAACACTGGTGCACTCCAATGGTGTGTTCTTACCTGTCCTGGAGAAAAGGGGAGAAGGACAGGATCGGCACTGTCATCTGGCGACACCTGGTAGGGAGGAGCAAAGATCGGAGCTGGTCTGGCCTTAATTAAATCACCCACGGGCCTGGCTCACAGTTATAAATTGCTCTCACTTCCATGGACCCATTTCAAGCAGCATCCTTCCAGGTCTGTGTAAACAAGCCCACACCCTCCACTCTAGCTCCTGCCTGCAAATCACAGGAGGTGTTTCCATTTTAACCAAGATCAACTACTGACAATTAGGGATCCTTGGTCTCATTCATCATGAAAGGGCTACACATCTGTGGATAAGGAGAGTACAACTGCCTGCCTCCTGAGAGGAGACTGAGCCCAGGCCTGGGGCGGGCCCAGTGGGTGGGGCTGAGCAGGTGGGGTTGGGGGTGGGGAAGCCTGGATTCTACTTACTGGAGGTGGGGATCATCCCACCTGCCAGGAAGCACCCTGGGTCAAGTATTAGTCTTGATAACAGACAGGGTTGGGTGGAGTCCCGGATGCTGAGAGCCTATCTGAGGGGTCAGGCCTGGGCCTCCTCACAGGAGGGGGTGGGTTGGGAGGGTGGGGGAAGAAAGGAAAAGGAAGGGGACACAGAGGGAAGAAGGAGGGGAAAGGGGGGAGTGGAGAGAAGCAGCATCTCAGTCCTACACCAGAGCAAGACGCCTCTCACCGGTCTCCCTGCTCCCCTCGGGTCTCCCAACACCCCCCTTCACACAAGCATTAGCCAGAGCGAGCTTTCCAAACGACAGTCAGACCCTGACACTCCTTCATGCAAACCTCCCAGCAGCTTCCTGTTGCCAGCAGAATAAATTCCACATCCCTTCCGATGCCCCCCAGGGCCCTTCATGCCCTTCTGGCCCCTCTCCATCTTCAGCCACTTCCTTCCCTGGGACCACGCTGATGCCCATCCATCCTTCCAGCCGCAGGTCCCTGCACGCTTCTTTCGGTTGGGCCCCCTGTCTCCTTGCCTGTCTGGCTTTTTGTCTCTCTTAAGCTCAACTGTCATTTCTCAGGAGAGGCCCTCCCTGAGCACTCCCAGCCATCCTACGTGAATCACCTCCCAGCAAACCCTGTCCCCTTGGCCCGTCTGCCCCCTTCACAGGGTCTGCTGGTCAGAGTTGGCGAGCATGCTCCTGACCTGTCGGCCGTCTCTCTCCTAACAGAAGTAGGGGACTCACCTGTCTGGGCCGTGCTCTGAATGGTTGCAGGCACATGAGTGTCGCCCCTCCCTCCACAGGCCGTCAGCTCAGTGAGGGCAGTGCTCCTTCTGCCGCCAAGCCGGGTGCACCGTGTGATGCCCTGACCTGCATGGGCTCCGTCCACTGGGTCACGGTGCTGATCCTCCCACTGTACAGATGAGGAAACACTGCCTCCCAGACCCCGTGCCCTGGAGGGGCGCTCCCCAGTGAGCGGAGCAGCAGCGGGGCAGGCACTGGCTGGAAGGCCTGTGCAGACCCTCAGCCGAGGCCCTGCCCCTGACCAGCCGCACATGGCCCGACGCCTGGCGGCCCTCCAGCTGCGGTGGACATCTGCTGCAGCTGGGCCTGGCCTGCAGCTCTGCCACGTGTGTTCTGTCTCGAACCCTCCACTGGGGACGCCCCTGGTGATGTGAGACTCACACTGCGATTTCCTGTGATGTAATTAGCTCCCCGGAGCCTGGGGAGCGGCCGGCTGCAGGCGGACGGAGGGTGGGCTTCCCTGCAGGTGTGTGTGTGCAGGCACGTGTGCCCGTGTGTGTGTGTGTGTGTGCGTGCATGCATGTGCACGCGAGTGTGTGGAGCTGCTCCTCGGGGACAGAGGGGTCTGGGCTGGAGAGGTAGCACAGTTGGGTCTGCTTTTTAAAGAGATAGTCATGGGCTGTCTAAAGGCTTTGGAATCTCAGAGGCCACACTTCCTGATGCTCCACCCCATTCAAGCTCTCATGAGCCTCAGTATACTCATCCATGAAACAGGACAACAGTTCTACCTCACTCTCAGGTTCACCATGAGGGTAAAAATGTAGGACAAGTGCTGAGGGCCACTCCCGCCTGGAGAAGGTGCTGGGAAGTGTCATGGAGAGGACTGGGGTGGGGCAGGAGGGAGACCTCGGGTCCAGCACACTTAGTGGCGGGACCTTTGGGAAGCCGGGAACCTCAGAGGCCACCTCGTTCCCAACTACTCAGGAGGCAGCTGGGAAGGTCCATGAGAGGTTACAGGCCCAAGAAAGCCGGCCTGGTGCCAGGAGCTAGGGAGACTGTCACGCTCACGGCTGAAATCTAAGCTCTGTTCAGGCCTCCACTGCTGCGTGTGGGCCTATTTGGGGACTCTGCTTTTTCCCCTGGAGCCTCCTGAGATCTTCCAGCCTGGGAAGATGGAGAGTGCCAGCCCTTGGGGATGCCCAGGGTTCCCTGGAAGCTGGCAAGGGGCAAGAAGCTTCAGCACCTGTGTTACACCGCACAGAGAGGGTGCACCCACCCCTCCAGCCAGGCTTGTGGGTTTTCTGGGGCTGCTGGGGCAGGGATGGGGTAGCTGAGATCACACACCAACCCCTCCTTCTCGTGGGGCTCACCTCCTGTCACCTCTTGTCGCGGGCCTCCAGGGTGAGTCCTCTGGAGGTTCAGGGTCCATGTTGCTCTCCAAGGTGGTCTCCTCCTTCAGCAGCCAGATTTGGGATGTGGGGAGGATTAAAAACAAGAGAAGTTAATCCCAATCTGCATCTTTGTGTTAATCATTCAGTTGTGTCCAATTCTGTGCTGCCCCGTGGACTGTCGCTCGCCAGGCTCCTCTGTCCATGGGATTCTCCAGGCAAGAGTACTGGAGTGGGTTGCCATTCCCTCCCTGGGGATCTACCCAACCCAGGGATCAAACCCAGGTCTCCTGCATTGTAGGTGGATTCTTCACCATCTGAGCCACCAGGGAAGACCAATCCCAGTCAGCTGTATGTAACATAGATAACTAGTAAGGAACTCCTATATAGCACAGGCAAGTCCACTCAACACTCTGTAATGGTCTATATGGAAGAAAATCTAAAAAAGGGTAGCTACATGTATATGTATAACTGCTTGTTTATATAACTTTGCTGTATACCCAAAACTAACAAAACATTGTAAATGAATTACACTCTATTAAACAAACAAAAACCAAGAGAAGTGTCAGAAAAGGCTCTCCAGCCACCCAGGGTGGGGGCCTTCGGGTGGGGGCAGCCCCCTGTACCTCCCAGGCCTCAGCCATGTCAGGGGAGGTTGGTCTGCTCTGCCTGCTCCAGGACCAAGTGGCAGTGCTGTGTCAAAGGACGGAAGTAATAAAAATGATGAAAACAAGCCAGCCCAGGTTATTATTTTGCCCTCCATGTCCTAGTTCTGCTAACTCCCCTGGCTCCGGGCTGAGCTGAATGCCTCCCTGTAACGAGACAATGGACAGTTTATTCCTTTGTGTTCAGCCAACCAGAAACTCAGCCTGCGGCACTGCAGTCTGTGCCTGGCGGGCAGCCCTGGAGCCTCGCTCTCAAACTCAGTTTCCCCTCTGATTCGGGGCGCCAGCACAGGGTTGCCTCTGAACTCTCCTCCTGCTGAGTTGGAATGGGTTTTTCCTGTGTTGTCCGGCGTCTGTCCAAGCTGGCTCTCCCTGCGCATGGATTGTTCTAGCTCCTCAGGTGCATATGCCATCTCAGGGGATGGCAGCTGGAGAACACTGCACCCAGTACCCCGTGTTTCCCGTGGCCTGGGCATATCCCCTCAGAGCATGAGACAGCCCAGCTGCCAAACCGAGGCTGCCTGGCCATGCCTTCTGCTTGGTGGGACTCCTTGAGGGAAAGCCTGGACCATAGACTAGTGCCGGCCTCCGAACCCTCCTCCTCTTGCATCACAGAGCATAGCACAGAGACCTTTTGCTTCCCACCAGCTCTGAGGCCCAGCGCTCCTGCACAGAGGGACTGTCATCACACAGGCAGGATGCCGACCCTGGGGAGGCCACCCCATCATGCCACACAGTCCCTACCCACTGGCCAGCCCATGGCCCTGGCCCCTCCCACTGCAATTCTGGGGCACCCCGTTCTCTGAGCCTCACATGTACCCAGGCCCTAGGCACTGACAGCACCGTCCCTTCTGTGTCCCCACGTGAGCCTCCTCTGTGATGCCTCTTGTGATGGCAGGGCTGGGGACAGAGCCAGTTCCCTGACTGTCTGAGTCTCTAGGCTGTTCTGCTCCAGGGAGAGGCTACACATCACCTGCCGCTCCCCTAGGCCCTGCTGGCAGGTGAATGAGGGCCCAGTAGCCAGGTCACCATCCCTCCAGAGCCCTGCCCAGCTGGACCAGTGGACGACAGACCTAGTGATGAAGTCAGAGTCACAGGCTCCATCCCATGGGCCAAGCTCTGGGCCTCTGCCTGGGGACGAGTCAGTTCATGAGCCCATGGGCAGGACGCCTCTGTCACTCTGCTCTCGGACATCCCTGGTCCCTGAGCTCCTAGCCTGACCTGCCCCAGGCTGCAGGCTTCTGCTTATGGGATGGATCCTTCACTCGATGCCCAGAGCTAAACGGGCATTTCTTTGCTGCTTTTTCTTATCCCTAACACAGCTTCTGGGATTAATTATCAATACAAAGTCATATTTGAAAGGTAGTTATTACAGAGCCAGCCCAACATGAATACCATAACTCAATAAACAGCAAAAAACAATGGAGATCACCAGACCGTGGACCACTCTCCTCTATGAAGACAGACACAAAAAACCTTAAATTATTGGCAAATAAAATAATATGCCATAACCAAGAGGCCCACCCCTCTGGTAAGTAAGGCTGTAACACTGGTAGAAAGGGTATTAACAGAGCTCACTCGTTAATGTGTCAGATGGTGGGCAGTGTTTGAAGGGGTGCAAAGGGGCTTTAGGACCAGCAGTGCTCTGACCTGGGTGGGTGACACCAACTTAAGCGCTCTGGAGAAGGCATGGAGTTACACGTTTGGAGCTATGCTCTCACTGTGTGGTGCTACGCTTCAAAAACAATTCAACAAGAAAAGTAACCAACAGAGAGAAGATGTTGCTTCAATAAGAAGCAACCAACATACAGCAAACGGAGGTCTAGCAACTTAAAAAATCAGGAAGAAAAAATAAAAACAACCTTGACCCACTCCAATATTGTTGCCTGGAGAAGTCCATGGACAGAGGAGCTGGTGAGCTTCAGTCCATGGGGACACAAAGAGTGGGACACAACTGAGCAACTGTTGGTGATGATGATAGGAAAAGTGGGCAAGGAATAAAAAGGAGCAGTTCACTAAAGAGGAAACATGAATGGTCATAAAAATGTGCAATCAACTGCTCAACATCAGTAATCCACTGAGAAAATACAAACAAATAAAAATGGAGTATCGTTTCATATCCATCAGTTTGGGGGGAAAATGGCATCTGATAATCCCAAGAGGGGATGAAATGATGAATTGTGAGAAATTTCACACCCATGGACAGGGGTGCAAATTAATCCAACCACTTGAAGGATGGAAAAGAAATGTGTGAATTCGAAAGAGTACATGCCTGAAGATGTAGAAATTGGATACCACTGGGAAGCTGAATAAGAATGTTCATTATGGTATGAAGTTTGTCATAGAACAAAACTGGAAATAGCTTAAATCATTAGGGAAGCAGACAAATAAATTGTGAGATATTTATGAAATAGAATCCTTGCGGAAAAGTTAAAATGAGTGAATTAGATCAATGTAGATGAGCTCAAAATTAGATTATAGTTTAAAGCCCGTGTGGCTTCACCATCCATACATGCTCATGGGCCCTTTGTGCATGTGCGTAGACGCATGTATGTGCACCTGTGTCTGTATGTCTCAAACCACGGAAAGCACCTTGAGTTAGGAGGAAAGGAAAAATTCTGCAATATTTTGTTGCTTTTACATGAATTTAAAACTTCTCAACTAAACATGACCAGATCTCAACATTTACAAATTCTGACACTGGTGTCTGCTACAGACCATACTTTTCTACAGTTTTAAAATCTTAAACAGGAAAAAAACCACAAAGGAAAACCAAGGGAGTGAACTGGGAAAAAACCAACTATTAAAAAAAGGCTGATGGATTTGGAGAAAGTGTCAGCTGCCACTACTCTCAGGAGAGTGCAGGGCCCTGGCCAGGCTGGATCTCAGGGCTTCCTTCATGAACTCGCCCAGCCCATGACTGGGTCTGAGTTTGCAAAGGCTCTCGGCTGACCTTGGAGGCAGCTATGGGTGCCCTGGATTATAGAGCTGATCACTGTTCGATCAGGCTATACAGGCCCTCGTTTCAGTCCCAGCTCTGGTCTAGCTCTGGGCAGCCCCTCTGGCCTCTAACTCACCCTCATCATGGAAGTGACTTGGGGATCTGGTGGCTGTGGCCCCCGCCCAATGTCAGCCTGGTCCACTCTCTCCTACACCAGATTCCAGGGCCCAGACCAGCTCAGAGACTGCAGCCCTCCACATGCCCCTCCTGTTCTGGGGCTTGAGGAGAAGCGAGGTGTAGGTATATACCCAAGCTATAAAAATAACAGTCTACATTTATACTGTGCTTAGAATCCCCTGTCATCACCTGAATTACCTCTCACAACCATCCTCTAGGAAAGCAAACACCAGGAGACCAGGACCCCTCACAAGGGAAATCCATGTTTCTTTTAGCCCACTGAAGACCCAGGAATAACAAAAGGACCCAGAACAGACAAAGAGCAGGAAAAGGCTGGGAAAATGATTTGACTTTTTTTTATTTGTCCCAGCCACATGGAAGTCAGAGAGAGCTCACATGTGAATGGGGATAACAATGAGTGGTGCCCCAGTGCTGGCCCCCCTCCAGGTTGGGACTTCCTCCTGCTTCAGGAGGAAGGGCCTGGAGTAAGGAAGTGGTTGCCCCGGATCAGGAGAGGCAGGGTCCAGGCTGGCATTGCTGAGAGAGGTAGGCACTGAAAGGTCTTAGGCTGTCACCTGTTGGGACCCTTGCTCTCTAGCTCTGGTCCCTCCTCATAGCCTCACAGCGTGGGCAGCCAGGGGCTTCACCTGACCCTGGCACCCGTCTGGCCTACTCAGGTCTCAGGAGCAGAGGTTGGGGTGTGTCCCCCATGTTCACCCGCCCCCCGGTAGTAGTGTGCAGGAGCTGGTCTCTTCATTTCTCACCAGCATTTGGCACAAACGGAAATAAGTTCCAGGGACCCAGCATACTGCCGTGCTCTCCACAGCCCATGGCACTCTCTAGACTCAAAGAATTCCATGGTCACATCTGATTTTTCCTGCTGGAGCCCCTCCATGTTTACACGTCAGAGTGCAGTGGGGGTGGAGCTAGGGTGGCCGCTCTGGGCCCTGAATCCCCCACCCCCACCCCCTAGAAGCTGGCTGAGGTTTCTGCTGGCAGTGGACCCCAGGGAGGGAAGCTCGGAGCTGGGGAGCGCCTGAAAGGATAGTAATGCAATCACCACCCGACACCGAAAGCTCTTGCCACAGTATCATGTTCACGCCTTGTGACCCCAGCACACAGCTAGATAGGGAGCCCCGGCGGTGGCTGAGGCTCTTCTGGGGCTGGCGCCCTCCATCTGGCTGGCACTGGCTTCTGCAGTCCAGCCTTCCCAGTCTGACTGTCTTCTGGGCCAGAGGCCCTGCTCAGAGGCCATGTCCTTGGCTCATCTGCAAGAAGCCACCTCTCAGAGGACATCTCATTTACATGCCCAGTGTCCCAGGACAAACTCGTGAGCAGTAAGTCTGATCAATTCATGTTATTATGCACAGGTTCAAATAATACATGAGAAATAGTCTTTGTCATCTTTGGGCAAACAAGGTTGAGCTTAAAAGAACAGGTATACAAATAGGAAAAACAGGCCAGTTAAACATAGCAGGTGTTCTATCAGTAAATGCAAATCGTGCAAAATTCAGGTGAAGACCCATGTTTGGCCTTGGACAGGCCTGGAAGTTCTGAAGTGGAAAGTGGAGGGTGAAGCAGGTCGGCTCCAAGTCAGGGAGGCCTCCCTCCAGGCATAGGCTGCTCCTCCCTAACCCAGCAGCCCAGGGCAGTGGAGGAGGCCAGGGGGAGCTGAGTGCCAGACTGGACAGGGGGCCTGCCCAGACTTTCTCATTCTCAGGCTCCTGAGGGTCTGAGTCCTGAGGGCCGAAGGCCAAAAGGACAGTTGGCACATGTCCTGGGAATGCTCCTGGCAACCAGGCTTTTACATCAGCAAGATGGGTCAATCCTTTGGGCCCCACTCACGTCACAGAGCCCAAAGTTAGAAGCCATCCAGGTGGGAATAAGGCTGGGAGGGCCCAGCCTCCCAGGGGGCAGAAGCTGTTATATTGTCTGTATCTCTGGACCCTGGAGATGCCCAGCCCATCCTAGGTGTTCTATGGATACTCAGTGAGTGGTTGATGAATTTATTCAGCAAACATTAATAGCTATTCAGCACAGGTGCCAGGCTCAGTGTGGTACCAGTGGCCAATAGGACAGACACAGCCCTGCCCCCGGAGCTTGTGTTCTGGTAGGTGAGACAGACCCATAAACAGCAGCCTGAGTGGCAGGAGGGATCCCTGAGAGAGGAACCCCTGGGGCACAATGACGACCCCTGTCCTGTGAGGTCCCAGCATCATGGACAGATGACCAGACAAGGCAGAGAGCAAGGGATGGGAGGTATGGCTAGTCTCAGGTGTGGCCATCTTGAAATTCTTAACATTTTACCTTTGAACTTGTGTTCTCTGAGTGAGGCTCTGGAGAAAAACAGAGCACCTGTGATCAGGGGAGACATGCAAATTCGTTGCAGCTTCCTTAATATTGAGAAATGGATTATTTCCTGCCATATCAATAAACCAGGACGTCACAGTCATCAGTGATTCCAGCCCTTCAGGGCAAATAGGAAGGAGAACAATACCTGCTATCTGGCAGCTATCAGGCTGCAGCCACTCCCTACGGTGAGCTCAGGATGTGAAAAACATAGGACACTGGCCTCAGATAGCATATGAAAGGAGTGATTTCAGTGAGCCCAGACTCTTCCATCTTCTCATACATAGAAAAGCACTAAATGCCTTAACTTGGGGCATCTGGTTTCCTTTAATTAACAGGTGGCACTAGTGGTAAAGAACCTGCCTGCCAGTGCAGGAGAGGCAAGAGATGTGTGTTCAATCCCTGAGTTGAATCTCCACGGAAGATCCCCTGGAGGAGGAAATGGCAACCCCCTTCAATATTCTTGACTGGAGAAGCCCCATGGACAGAGGTGGGCTATGGTCCTAGGGTTGCAAAGAGTCAGACACAACCGAAGCAACTACGCATGCATGCACTTGATGTTCAGGGCTATCTGACCTTTGTTGTAAAACTTCTGTATAACCTGACTCCTCCCCCAACCTCCCTGGAGCAGCTCTTTCAGGGTTACTTGAGATGCTGTCTCCAGGGCTTGAAGCCCTAAAAATTTCTGCCAAACAAAATATAACTCAAATTTTAGGTAGTGGCTAGTTTTTCAGTGGACTGCATAGACCTTCATGAAGCCTCATGTGCATAGGGTGCTGGGTGGACAGTGTTTTAGACCAGTGACTCAGCAAGGACAAAGAGAGCTTGTCATGTCAATCACTGAGTAAAGGCGGCAGTGAGACCTGAGGGCCCTTGCTTTCTGGTAGAATCTGAATGCACTGGGCATTGCCGGGGTAAGAAACCCAAACAAGGGCCCATCGTGTCCTTTCTCTCTCATGTCACTTTGACACTTTTCATATCAGTCAGCCACTTGGATGACAATAATGATAGGAGAGGGACTTCTTCCTCATGAGTAAGCTGAGGTTTGAGGGTGTTGGTCCCCTGGTGTCAAGAAGTGAAATTAAAATAGTTGAGTTAGTAGTGTGAAGCATTTTCACTATTCTGATGAGAGAAAAAAAAAATACATGAACATACAAGCTATAGACGTCTTGGGAATTTGGGTATCAGTTAAATGTTCTTACACTTTCATTTAAAACAGAAAGGTGAAACAGTAAGGTTCATGCTAATAATTAAAATTAAAAATTTTCTTTCCTTAGAATGACATCAAATAACAAATTAAAACACTGCAAAAGAGGAAGATGGAGAAAGAAAAGAAGAAGCTTCACATTTTGGTGCTTTTTCCTTGTCTTTTGAATGTGGGGCCCATGACTCACTCTGCACTGAGCCTGAGTGAGCATTGTATTGGAGCCAAGGTGCCTGCAAAAAGCAGGTGGGAGCAGGTGGGGGAAAGGGGTTGGTCAGAGAGGAGGCTGTGATAAGGGTCCAGCGTGGCCTTGGGGGACAGTGGCTACCCACCAGCTGTGGTCACTGCAGGGAGGAGGAGTAGGGTGGAGTGGACCCCTCAAGTGTGCAATTTAGTGCCCTCTTAGGGACAGCCTGAGAGTCGGGGTGCAGGGCAGAAAGGGAGCAGCCCCCTGCCTCATGTCAGCCAACAGTTTTTATATATCTAGCCTCCAAGTAACATTTCCCTTGAACATGGTTCGGAGGCTGCGTGGAGACCTGGGGCAAAGGCAACCCCTGGGCTGAGTTCAGGACCTGCCTTGAGTCCTTCCAGTCTGGCACCCAGAGCTCTCTGGAGGTCCAGAACACCTCTTCTCCACCAATGTCCACCATGGGAGCTGTGGTTATGGGAAGCAGTTTGATTTCAACACCTCGCCCCACCCCTAGCCTGGAGGCTGTCTTGGCCCCGAGTGAGGTCGGCCTGCGAGGAAGGTCCAGCATCTCTCTTTTCACTCAGCAGCCCTGCTCCGCAGCCCCGGTAGGAAGCTGACGGCCGGCTGGTGTCTGGGGAGCGCTGCCTTCCACTTGAAAGTGTGGATGATTAAAGCCGAGGCTGGCGGTGATGGAAGTGGCTCCATTAGCTCCGGGGGAAAGTGGCACATGGTTTTCCCTTCTGCGTTTGCTCTAGGCCCTCCCCGGGGTCACACACACACCCACACACACACACACACACACACACAGGACCTTGTGTGATACAGCCGCTCTGTGAGGTCGGCAAGGCGGGGCTGGGCAGGGAGGTTAAGGAAGTGGATATAAAGAGAACTCAGGCTTCCCGCACAGCCATGCTGGACCTGGCTCTCTAAATGCATTATCTCATTTATTTAATCCTCACGTGGGTTCCCATAACTATTACCAGAGCAACTGCCGTTTCCAGGGCGCCGACTCTTTCTCAGGGATTTTCAGTGTTTCATCTCAGATTCTTATGTGTGGGTTTGATTGATGAAGGGGCGGTAGGGATGCCTTTCCATTTTTAAAAACAATTCTTAATTTTTGGCTGGTCTGGGTGGCTGAGCGAAGGCTTTCTCTAGTTGTGGCAAGCGGGGGCTACTCTCTAGTTGAGCTCTGTGGGCTTCTCATTGTGGTGGCTTCTTTGTTGCAGAGCGTGGGCTCTAAGGCACTTTGCACCTCAGTAGCTGAGGCATGGAGGCCTAGATGGTCCTCAACATGTGGAATCTTCTGGGATCAGAGATCAAACCTGTGTCCCTTGCACTGGCAGACAGATTTTTAACCATTGGCCCACCAGGGAAGTCCTGGCCTTCCATTTATTTAGATCCTCTTTCATACCTTTCAGCAATGTTTTGTAGTTTTCAGTGAATAAATGTTGCACATCTTTTATTAACTTTTCTCTTAGCATTTTATTCTTTCTGATTCTATTAAATGGAATTTTTCTTCATCTCATCTGCAAAGTGTTGTTTGCAAGTATATGTACTAATACATGGATTTTTGTCTGTTGACTTTCTATCACAAAAACTTGCTGAACTCATATTCGTTTTCATAGTTTTTTAGGATTCCTTAGAATTTTTTATGCACGAGATTGTTATGTTACTTGTGAGTAGAGATGGTTTTACTTCTGCCTTTATGATCTATATGCCTTTTCTTTTTTTTGTCTAATTGCCCTGGCTCGAACCTCTAATACAGTATTGAATAGAAGTGGTGAGAGCAGGCATCCTTGTTTTGTTTCTTATCTTAGTGGGAAAGTACTCAGTCTTTTTACCGTTAAGTATGATTTGATGGGCTTTCCACGGATGCCCTTTCAAAGATTAAGAAAGTTCCCTTCTACTTGTATGTTGATTGTTTTTCACATGAAAATACACTATATTTTGTCTAACTCTTATTCTACGTCTGTTGATACAATCATGTGAATCTTTCCTTTGTTCTGTTTAATATGGTGTTTTACACTGACTCTTTTTCAGATGTTATGCAAACTTTACATTCCGAGATAAATCTCACTTGCTTAGAGTATGTAATCCTTTTTAAAAATCATGCTGCTGGATTTGATTTGCTAGCATTCTTATATCTATATTCATAAGGGATATTGGCCTGTAGTATTCTTTTATTGTGGTGTCTCTGTTGAGTTTTGGAACCAAGGCATTATTGACCTCATGGAACGAGGTGGTAGATGGTCCTGTCTATTTTTCGGAAGAGTGTGTGAAGGGTTTGTAGCAACTCACCTTTCAATGTTTGGTATAAGTCATCAGTGAACTATCTGGGCTTTGGCTTTCCTTTGTGGGTGATACTTTTCATTACTAATTCAACTTCTGTACCTATTATAAGTCTATCCAGATGTTCTATTTATTCCTGAATCCATTTCAGTCATCTGTGAAACAGAGTCTTTATCAAGGTACCTAATTTGTTGGCAACTTAATCATAGTATTTCTTTATAATCCATTTTGTTTCTGTGAGGTTGGTAGTAATGGTCCCTGTTTATTTCAATTCTGACTTTGGTAGTTTGAATCCTCTCACTGTCCCTCCCTCTCCATCTCCTCCCTCTCTCTCTTTCTCATCAGTCTACCTGTGGTTTGTTCCTCTGCTTCTCCATTGCTTCCTTCTTTTGGGTTATATATGCTAGCATACTGCTTTACTGTCCTTGCTGGTTCTTTTTACTGTATTTTTAAAGTTATTTTCTTAACAGATTCCTGCAAATTACAGCGGACGTATTAACGATCAGCTAATGTTTGGGAAGATTTCCTTAAATGCTTTGAACCAATAAGTCCTTTAGCCTGTGCTGAGGGACTTGTGTGTGTGTGTGTGTGTGAAAAATGGTTGGGGGCATCTTTAACACTCAGGCAGGCAGTTTACGAGTCTGCCTTAACTTTCGCTTTCTGCTTGCAGAGAGCCTCAAGTTACATCAGAAGTGAGAGATTAGGTTCATGACAGGTTTTCCTAAGCATGTGCATAGCCCTGCACGTGGATATGACCTTTTAGGTTCCCATGAATGGGCCAGAGCTTTTTAAAGCCCCCTGTTTTGTTCCCTAGGCTTTCTTTTGCAGTTTTTTGTTCAGCCTCTTGTCTGCCCCAACTACTATCACTACCTCAGACAGAGTGAGAACTGCTGCTCCTTGCTGTCAACAAATGCCTTAGGCATAGAGCTATTAATATGCAGTAAGCTTTGATTAAAAAAAAAATCATTTAAGGGGACCTCCCTGGTGGTCCAGTGGTAAAGACCCAGCACTTCAAATGCAGCGGGGTGTGGGTTGGATCCCTGGTTGGAGAACTAAGATCCCACCTGCCATGTGGTGCAGCCACATAAATAAATAATTCAGGAAGCTGGAGGGTGCTAGAATGGAATGCAGAATGTGACAAAAGAATCTAATTGTACTAGAAATGTCTGACATTACTTCATGAAAAGGATGGGGGGAAAAAGGTGCTGATCTAAGTAACTTCAGAAATGAGTGGAGGGACTTATTTGGTGGTCCAGTGGCTAAGACTCAGTGCTCCTAATGCAGGGGGCCCAGCTTCGATCCCTGATTGAGGAAATAGATCTCACATGCTGCAACTAAAGATTCCCACATGCCACAGTTAAGACCCAGTGCAGCCACATAAATAAATAAATGCATATTTTTTAAAAAAATGAATAGAGTTTGTAAGACTAAAAAGGAAAGGTACACAAGCACTATATTCTAGTTGATATAGTCATTCTTCACAAAAGCATGAGTTAACAATTCTGAAGCCATTCTATATGTATACTGAAACTGAGCAATTAAATATAAGGGTGGTTGATTCTGGAAGTCAGGTTTCTCCTTGTTGGAGTGCAAGATTTCAGCAGAACAAGGAGGGGAAGGTAGAATGATCTATAGCCTAGCCAAACTGACACAGAAAAACTAATCATTGCATGTAATATGAGCAGTTATTTCTTTGCTTTGTCAGCTAAGAGAGCCTAGAAGCGACAACGCTGCAGTAACAAGGCGCATACTCAGCACTCAGATCTTGGTTTTTAAAACCATTCTCCAATAAAAGGAACCAGAGCACTTTGGAGAATGGCTGAATCTAGGCTGGGACTGGAAACATACAAGGTGAGGCTGGAGCATCTTGTAGTGCCAGAAAGTAAGAAAATGGTAAAAACAAAAGAGAAAAAGAAAAAAAAACTACAATGATGGAGCTAAACGGAGCGCAGGAGTCAAGTGAAAGAGTTCTCATGTCCAAAGCTGGAATAATTTGAGTGACAAAATAAACTAGTATTGGATTATAACCCAAAGTATAAAATAAATATTGATGATTCCTTACTGATTTAAATAAAAGTGAAGGTGAAAGTGTTAGTCATTCAGTAGTGTCTGACTCTTTGTGACCCCATGAACTAGAGCCCTCCAGGCTTCTCTGTCCATTGGATTCTCCAGGCAAGAATACCGGAGTGGGTTGCCATGCCCTTCTCCATGGGATCTTCCCAACCCAGGGATTGAAACCAGGTCTCCTGGATTGCAGGCGGATTCTTTACCACCAAGCCATCAGGAAAGCCTTATATAAATAAATACTGAGTAAATAAATAAAATGGGAGGAGAGACAAATATCACATGTAGAAGAATTCCCACAATTGTTGTAGATACTACACACTTGGAGGTAGAGTGTAATTCCCGCTCCTTAAGTGTGGGCTGTTCTTAGTTACTTTCTTTCATAGAATATGGTATACTTTGCAAAAAAAAAAAAAAAAAAATTTGGAGGGAAGGAAGAAAGAAAGGAGGGAGGGAGAGAAGAAAGGAAGGGAGGAAGAAAGAGGGTAATTTTACAGTAGAGGAACCTCACAAATACTATCTCAGCCAAGTGACCAAGGTCAGTATTGACAATCCCCAGACATATTAACAGCAAAGACCATTGATATGATAGGATGAGATGGGCCTTTTACCTCTGTGGTCTTCATCTCCCAAACACAGAGAAGACTCTACACATGGACATCACCAGATGGCCAACACCGAAATCAGATTGATTATATTCTTTGCAGCCAAAGATGGAGAAACTCTAGACAGTCAGCAAAAACAAGACTGGGAGCTGACTGTGGCTCAGATCGTGAACTCCTTATTGCCAAATTCAGACTTAAATTGAAGAAAGTAGGGAAAACCACTAGACCATTCAGGTATGACCTAAATCAAATCCCTTATGACTATACAGTGGAAGTGAGAAATAGATTTAAGGGACTAGATCTGATAGATAGAGTGCCTGATGAACTATGGACTGAGGTTCGTGACATTGTACAGGAGACAGGGATCAAGACCAGCCCCATGGAAAAGAAATGCAAAAAAGCAAAATGGCTGTCTGGGGAGGCCTTACAAATAGCTGTGAAAGAAGAGAAGCAAAAAGCAAAGGAGAAAAGGAAAGATATAAGCATCTGAATGCAGAGTTCCAAAGAATAGCAAAAAGAGATAAGAAAGCCTTCCTCAGTGTTCAATGCAAAGAAATAGAGGAAAAGAACAGAATGGGAAAGACTAGCGATCTCTTCAAGAAAATTAGAGATACCAAGGGAACATTTCATGCAAAGACGGGCTCAATAAAGGACAGAAATGGTAGGGACCTAACAGAAGCAGAATATATTAAGAAGAGGTGGCAAGAATAAACAGAAGAACTGTACAAAAAAGATCTTCATGACCAAGATAGTCACGATGGTGTGATCACTTACCTAGAGCCAGACATCCTGGAATGTGAAGTCAAGTGGGCCTCAGAAAGCATCACTATGAACAAAGCTAGTGGAGGTGATGGCATTCCAGTTGAGCTGTTTCATATCCTGAAAGATGATGCTGTGAAAGTGCTGCACTCAATATGCCAGCAAACTTGGAAAACTCAGCAGTGGCCACAGGACTGGAAAAGGTCAGTTTTCATTCCAATTCCAAAGAAAGGCAATGCCAAAGAATGCTCAAACTACCGCACAATTGCACTCATCTCACATGCTAGTAAAGTAATGCTCAAAATTCTCCAAGCCAGGCTTCAGCAATACATGAACAGGGAACTTCCAGATGTTCAAGTGGTTTTAGAAAAGGCAGAGGAACCAGAGATCAAATTGCCAACATCCTCTGGATCATGGAAAAAGCAAGAGAGTTCCAGAAAAACATCTATTTCTGCTTTATTGACTATGCCAAAGCCTTTGACCGTGTGGATCACAATAAACTGTGGAAAATTCTGAAAGAGACCACCAGACCACCTGACCTGCCTCTTGAGAAATCTGTATGTAGGTCACGAAGCAACAGTTAGGACTGGCCATGGAACAACAGACTGGTTCCAAATAGGAAAAGGAGTATGTCAAGGCTGTATATTGTCACCCTGCTTATTTAACTTATATGCAGAGTACATCATGAGAAACGCTGGACTGGAAGAAACACAAGCTGGAATCAAGATTGCCGGGAGAAATATCAATAACCTCAGATATGCAGACGACACCACCCTTATAGCAGAAAGTGAAGAGGAGCTAAAAAGCCTCTTGATGAAAGTGAAAGAGGAGAGTGAAAAAGATGGCTTAAAGCTCAACATTCAGAAAATGAAGATCACGGCATCTGGTCCCATCACTTCATGGGAAATAGATGGGGAAACAGTGGAAACAGTGGCTGACTTTGTTTTGGGGGGCTCCAAAATCACTGCAGATGGTGACTGCAGCCATGAAATTAAAAGATGTTTACTCCTTGGAAGGAAAGTTATGACCAACCTAGATAGCATATTCGAAAGCAGAGACATTACTTTGCTAACAAAGGTCAGTCTAGTCACGGCTATGGTTTTTCCAGTAGTGATGTATGGATGTGAGAGTTGGACTATAAAGAAAGCTGAGCACTGAAGAATTGATGCTTTTGAACTGTGGTGTTGGAGAAGACTCTTGAGAGTCCCTTGGACTGTAAGAAGATCCAACCAGTCCATTCTAAAGGAGATCAGTCCTGGGTGTTCATTGGAGGGACTTATGCTGAAGCTGAAACTCCAGTACTTTGGCCACCTCATGCAAAGAGTTGACTCATTGGAAAAGACTCTGATGCTGGGAGGGATTGGGGGCAGGAGGAGAAGGGGACGACCGAGGATAAAATGGCTTGATGGCATCACTGACCTGATGGATGTGAGTCTGAGTGAACTCTGGGAGTTGGTGATGGACAGGGAGGCCTGGCGTGCTGCGATTCATGGGGTGGCAAAGAGTCGGACACGACTGAGCGACGGAACTGAACTGAATCGTGATATAACATCAGACATATCCCAACTGATGGATATTCTACAAAATACCTGACTAGTACTCCTTGAAACTATGAAGGTCATCAAAGACGAGGAAAGTCAGAAACTGCCGCAGCCAAGTGGAGCTAAAGGAGATATGATGGTCACAAGCAATGTGTTCTCCTGGATGGGCACCTGGAGCAGAAAAAGTACGTCAGATAAAACCATGAAAATTCAAACAAGGTGTGCTGTTTAATTGATGACAGTGCACCAGTATTGGTGCCTTGCTTGTGACAGAGGCACCATACTGACAGAAGAAGCTAGTAACAGGGGGAACTGGGTGTGGGGTATTCAAGAACTCTCTGTACTATCTTCACGATCCTTCTGCAAATCTAAAGCTCTTCTAAATGAAAAGTTTTTATCTAAAAAAAACCAGATTGGAAACTTTGTGTAGAGAGATGTCATCGATGCGCCGGCATTTAAGTAAGGGATATCTCCCTAAATGCCTTTTCTCCGGGATGATTCACTTCCCTGGAGGAAAACCCTCTGATTTCCGGCCTGGAGACTACAGGACTGGCTGCTGATACTCGGGCTGCTGCTCTATGGGAGAAGGGGATGGGGAGCCTGTGTGCTCGGGAGGCAAATGTCTACTCACCTGTCCCTCACTTTCAACAAGACGCTTCCCTTTCTCAGTAGGTTCTCTCTTTTTAAAAAGTGGGGTATAGTTGCTTTACAATGTTGTGTTAGTTCCACTGTACAATGGAATGAATCAGCTACGTGTATACATATATACCCTCCCTTTTGGACCCACACCCCCGCTCCCTCTTGGATGCCCTCCCCCACCATCCCACCCCTGTAGGTCCTCACAGAGCACTGAGCTGAGCTCCCTGTACTCTACAGCAGGGTCCCACTAGCTATCTACACATGGTAGAATATATATATGTGAATCCTAATCCCCCAGTTCATCCCACACGCCCTTCCCTCCCCACCCTGTCCACACATCTGTTCTCCACATCTGCACCTCTATTCCCCCTACAAATCTGCACCTTTTTTCTAGATTCCACATATATGTGTTAACATAGGATATTTGGTTTTCTCTTTCTGACTTACTTCACTCTGTACGAGAGACATAGGTCCATTCATGTCTCTGTGAATGACCCAACTCTATTCTTTTTTATGGCTAAGTAATATTCCACTGTATATATGTACCACATTTTCTTTATCCATTTCCTCTACTGATTGACATTTAGGTTATTTCCATGTCCTGGCTGTGGTAACTAGTGCTGCAAAGAACACTGGGGTACATGTGTCTTCTTGAATTATGGTTTTTCTCAGGGTATATGCCCAGTAGTGGGATTGCTAAGTCATATGGTAGCTCAGTTTTTAGTTTTAAAGGAACCTCCACACTTCTCCCCATTGTGGCTATATCAATTTACAATCCCAATACTAATTCTTGGTGTTTCCAATAGCAGGACCTTTCTGGATCACTTTTCCTGTGCACACTCCTCCCACCTCTTGCAGGCATTTGGTGGGGGTCTTGGGGCCTGGCCCTGGGGCTCAGTCACTGCTTCCCATTCATTCCCCTCCGTGGGACTCAGTGCTGTTTCTACCAAACCAGCTGCTTTCCGTGTTCCCACAAGTGTGCTGACATCAGTTGTTCTGTCTCTTCCCGTGTGTTTTGATGGACCCCCTTGTTTATTTGTCTTTTTAGCTTTCAAAGTTCTCTTTTATTCATGATCATTTCGGTAGGATTTGGGGAGAGAGTGAAAATAAATGAGATGCTCCTTCAGCCAATTTTAACTGGAAGTTTCATGGTTCTCCCACCATGATCAAGGACTTCCCTGGTGACTCAGATGGTAAAACGTCTGCCTGCAATGTGGGAGACCTGGGGTCGATCCCTGGGTGGGGAAGATCCCCTGGAGAAGGAAATGGCAACCCACTCCAGTACTCTTGCCTGGAAAATTCCATGGACAGAGGAGCCTGGTAGGCTACAGTCCATGGGGTCACAAAGAGTTGGACACGACTGAGCAACTTCACTTGATCAAATATTCTGTAGGAAATCTGGGGCATGACCTTTCCAACCTTAAGAGCCTGGGGCTGAATGCTGGCCCCAAGGCTCCTGCCAGCAAAAACTAATCAGCAAATGGGCAGATAAAGTACTAGAGCTGAAAGATCAAAGTCAGAATCCCCAACTCCCTAAAAAGCCCGATTCCCTTGGAAAGCCATGACCCCATTACCTGGAGGGAAAGATGGCCATATGGGTGAGCTTCTCTGAGCATTAGCTTGTGCAGGTAGGTGGCAGCTCTCGCCTTGTGGCTGTGTAATTACACAGCAGCCCTGACCTCTTTGGGGCCCATGGGAGCCTCTCAACAGAGCCTGAATGACCATCATGAAGCCAGCCAGCACCTGTCGCATTCTCAAATGGGCCAGCAGAGTTTGGGCATGCTCCTATTGCCCTGATGGACCACTTGGAGATGGGGTCACTCAGCATGTCCCCTGACCCCCTTCAGCCTGACATACATTTAAGGTGTAGGCTGCAGCCCAGTGGAAATATAAAAAGGAAGTCAATTCCATGGGTTTTTCCTCACAAAAAGAAAGCTAAACAATGTCACTCAGGCCAAAGTAGCCTGAACATGGGATGTGAAGCTTCCAGAAAGTACTTAAGAGACTGCCTCTAGGCATCTCTGTTACTCAAGGCTCTGTCCCTCCCTGGATCCAGGAGGATCTGTGTGGGATTCGGCTCCCAGCTGCCCGCCAGCCTTGGTGTCACCTCGTTTTATTCAGGGGGACAGCCAGGCCAGGAGAGCCTGGTCTGAGACTTGGCCTGTCTACGTTGGTGTTCCTCCCCACTTGGGGCCAGACTGAATGTCCCTCTGAAAGGCCTTCCCCTCACAGCAATCTCATAGCCTGGAAAATGCAGATAACCACCTGGACCACTGGCCTGCACCGCCGTCTCCCCTGGCCCTCCCCTGGTCCTGGGAAGTGGGAATCTACACTGTCGCCCACTTGCTCTGCAGCCCTGCTTGGTCAGTCAGGCAGGAGGTGCTGGTGCTCACAGGCCTTGGTGTACTCCAGACGTTCCCTCCTGCTCACAGCCCGATTCACTCTCTAGAATCCAGCGAAGCCTCCCCCACCAACCTAATCAGGTCCATTTACCTGGGAATGGGCGGGGCTGTGAGGTGCAGAGTAGCGGTGGCCCCACCCCAGCCTCCTCCTGGCGTGATGGCTGCGTCTCCACTAAGGCTTGGCTCCCATGGTGGGGTTCTCTCCTGAGCATCAATCCCCCACCCCACCCCATCCCGCCCTCCTGGGACCCTCTGCTGGGGCCGAACCACCACTCCCTAAGCATACTCCTTGTGCCTGGATTCCAGCCCTGACATCATCTCTGCTCTGGCAGAGCCCAGAGCAGCAGACCCAGGACCCCTCACAGGGAGGCAGGTGAGGCCACTCGGGGAGGTCACCACCACACATCAGGGACCCCCAGCGTCTCTCCCCGCCTCTCCCCAGGTAGGGCCCAGGCCCAGGCAGGCAGCAGGGAGGGGCATCTCAGGGCCAGTCTGCTGGCCCTACTCCCTCCAGAAAACAGGCTCTGCTCCATCTTCATGTATTTATAATAGCCCTTTCTTGTTTTCTGTCAAGCTCTGTTCTCTGTTTATCAATAAAATCAATGATACAAATCCCACACCAGGGGCTGGTTGGAAATCTCTGCGGGGAAACATCTCCTTCTAAAGTCTTTCTTCTTCAAAGAGCTCTTTCTAAAAGGAAATAATGGTCTCTGCCCGCGTAAGAGCCTTGGGGGACACGAAAGGAGCTCTCAGGAGAGGACCCAGGCCCAGAGGTCCGGGGATACACCTCATGGAGCTCCTAGACCTGCTCTGGAGCACTGGAGGTGGGATGCAGATTCCAAAGCCCCCTTTCTTTCAGGGTCTTGCCCTCGCAAAAACCATGACAAATCTTGCATCTCTCATGAGAACACTAGCTCCTGTTGGGGTCATCAGGGGGGTTCACAGGCATGGGGTCAGCACAGTAGTGGGGGATTGGTGGGGAGAGGAGAACTGGGGACTAAGGGTCCTCGGAGCCAGTGAATTCCATCCCTCTAAAGGGAGGCTAGTTCAGGGTTTCTGGACTCCAGGGAGAACAGACAGGACACCTGGGATGCACTGGATCTGTTCCCAGTCTCTCCGAGGGCCTTGAATCTCCTGGCAGTCACTGGCACACAGATGGGCAGGGGACATACCCTGAGAGCACTTATGAATTAAATGGTGTCCTCCCCAAATGCCTGTATTGAAACCCTGGCTCCTAATGTGACTGTATTGGGAGACAGGGTCTTAAGAGAGATGATTAAGCTTAAATGAGGTCGTAAGAGTGGGGCCCCTACAGGACTGGAATCCTTATAAGAAGAGGAAAAGACATCAGAGAGCTCTCTACCCCTCTCTTTCCCTCTTTGCTCACCCACAGAGGACAGGGCTTGTGAGGACACAGCAGAAGGTGGCTGCTTGCAATCTGGGAAGAGAGGCCTCACCAGAAACCAGCCCTGCCTCCAGAACAGTGAGAAATCCATTTCTGTCGTTTAGCTCCCCAGTCTATGGTGTCTGGTATGGCAGCCTTAGCTGACTGATACAGCGGCCCCAGAAGGAATGTTCTGGATAGGAAGGTGCTCTGGGCTGTGAGGCTGGAGGAGCAGGGGTAAGATCAGCAAGAGGCACAGAGAGCACACGTGCCTGGAAGTGGGGCCTATGTGGACCGGGGCTTGAGGACCCCTCCCCACGCAATTCCCCTCCCTTGAGAGGATCCTTCCCCTGGACGACCCCTCTGAAGCCAGGGGACATCTTGGGACCACTGGGGAGCTGGATTCTGGTGCTAAGCGGTCCTCAAAGGTGCCTGAGACCACTGATGACAAGCTGATGACTAAACTGGCATAGAGGGTTGGTGGCCAACACGCCCCTGGGAGCTAGCTCTTGGGCCAGCTGTCATGGGACAGGCACGATCGGGGTGTTGCCCTTGGCTGCGGATCTGAGAAGAGGTTTCCATGGGTTCTGACCACCAAGGTGTGACCCACGGCACAGATGCAGGCCCTGGCTGCCTCCCAGTGGGGAGTGTGGGCTTACCCTGCTGTACTCCCGGAGGTGCTGGGCACACAAACTGCAGAGGCCCTAGGGCCTTCAAGGCTGCATCCTCTGTGTCCCCTGGGGCTCCCACTCCTAATAGATGCATCTGTTGGACAGCTGCAGGTGTTCTGGGCTGGGGGCCCCTTGGCATGCAGCCCTGGGGTCCTCAGAAATGGGGCTCAACCCTCTGTCCATGGCCAAACATGGGACAAGTCTGGCCCTTTTGTGGATGTCAGCTGTCTACTTTCCATTTTTTTCTGCCACCAGTAATACTTATCCAATGTCAGCCTTGTGCCAATCACTGTCCTGGGCATTTATGACCCTGTGAGGCAAGTGCTCTCAAACCCAGATTTCACAGGATAAGTAGCTTGCCCCAGGCCATGCCAGTTGAGTGTCTGAGTTGAGTTTACACATCAACCCATTGAATTTCACAGCCCAGGATGTCTCTCTTCATAGCAGCACTGACCTTGGGGGGGGTTCCCTCAGCCCATGGCTGCTGACCTCAGAGACCCCGGAAGTGCTGGCTGAGACAGTGTGGTCCTCCCCTATCTGAGGCACCCTTTCTGGGAGCATGGAGGAGTGGACCCTTTCTGGGTACCATGGCCCGAGGGCTCTGTATCACCCCGATGCCTGGGCTCTGTATTAGTCAGGGTTCTCCAAAGAAGCAGACCAATGAGATATTCTACCTGTCTATCTATGCATCTATCTAGAGAAATTTATTATAAAGAACTAACTCACCTGATCGTGGAGACTGAGAAATCCCAAGATCTGTAGTTGGCAGCTGGAGACCCAGGAGAGCTGATGGTCTGAGTTCTAGTCTGAAGGCTGACAGGTTTGAGACTCAGTATTTCAGTTCAGGCCTGAAGGTCAGAAAGGATCAACGTCCCAGTCCAACTATCGGGCAGGAGGAATTCCCTTTTGCTTCAGGGAGCATCAGCCTTTTGTTCTATTCAGGCCTATGACTGACTGCACGAGGTCCACCCACATCAGGGAGGGAAATCTGTTTTCTACCTTCTACTGATCCAAATGCTAATATCCTCCAGAAATAACCCCAGGGACTGCGTGCATGCTCAGTTGTGTCCGACTCTTTGCAACCCCGTGGACTGGGCTGTAGCCTGCCAGGATCCTCTGGCCATAGAATTTTCCAAGTAAGAATAATGGAGCTGGTTGCCATTTCCTTCTCCAGGGGATCTTTCCCACTCAGAGACTGAACTCAAGTCTCTTGTATCTCCTGCACTGGCAGGTGGATTCTTTACTACTGCACCACCTAGGAAGCCCCAGGGACACCATTGACCAAGTCACATGTTGACATGTAAAATGCAAATATCTTGAGCCTGGAGACTCCAGGCCCAGGAGCCCTACATGAGCACCAGCTCCCAGCCATATGCCCTGCTCTGGGACAAGCTTCGGCTGGGTGGCTGGGATGTGGGTGAGACCACTTAACAGCATGTCTCCTCAGCACGCCCTTCATACTCTGAGCCTCCTTCCTCTGCTGGACATGAGTGTACAGTCCATGACCAGTGACCCAGCCAGGGTAGACCAGGGCACTGGGGTTTGAAGAGGTCCCACAGTCCAGCCCAAGTTACTGCTGGGATCTGAACCCAGTACTCTGGCTCCCAGCCCCAGACTGTCCTGCCTTCTGCCTCCTGCTGGGGGTGGAGTGCTTTTCCCACTCCTGCTGACTCGTGGCTGTTTCTGAAGCTGGGTGGCCTGCCAGTCAGGGTCCTTGGAACAGTCTGGGATATGAAGAGGAAGCTGATGCTGAATGGGAGGTCTGGGGGTGAAGACAACTCCCTCCTGCTGAGACAGGACCATGTCTCTCCCTTGAACCCACCAGGGGCTGGCCTTACAGGGGGCAGGCCAAGACAGGCAGTCAGAGGAAGGCTGGATGGCCTTGAAGGGGGCAAGTCTCCCAATGCCTTGGCGAGATGACTTCCCCTTCATCATGGAGACCCCTAAACTTGGCATAAGATTCCAGACAGAATGATGTTCACATGCTGTTTAAAAACAACTCCTTCTAAAAATCAATACAGGCTCTTACATACTGAAATAATTCTGGTACATGCTGAGATTTGTAGAACTGAGTCCAAAGTTCTGGTGTGTGTGTGTGTGTGTGGGCGCGTGTGTGTGGTGGGGGGGTGAGGGTGGCCCTAAGGATTTCAACTAGAGAGGATGGCCCTTGAGGTTCTGGAGGGTGGATCCAGGGTTCCTATTAAGGCTGGCACACTTTAAAAAATATATATATATATATATATTATTTTTTAATATATATTTTTTGGCTGCACCTGGCAACATATGGGATCTTAGTTCCCCAGCAAGGGATTGAACTCGAGCCCTTTGCATTGGAAGCACAGAGTCTTAACCACTGGACCTCCAGGGAAGTCGCAAGTCTGGCAGACTTTTGATAGGGTCCCCGAGGGCTCAGGACCCAGAGATAACAAGGAGCATTTCTGGGAGGGAAAGCCCTGGCCTATGGCTGCTCACAGTGAGACCCAGGTCCACACGGTTTACACCCTCCAGGCCTCAGAGATCAACACACCCATCCCCTGTCCTCTAGATGAGGCCCCTCAGGGGAGAAGGGTCCCGCCAGGCCCCGGATGCCAAGACCAGCCAGGTGCTGGTCACTGCCCCACACCGGACCCCAGGAGTTAGCCCCTCCTCTCCATTTGTGCTGTGTCCAAATACCACATTGCCTTTGTTATCACTTTTTGTAAATCAACTCACTTCTTAACCTATTCCAATCCCAAAGAAGGGCAATGCCAAAGAATGTTCAAACTACTGCGCAATTGCAATGATCTCAATGCTAGAAAAATAATGCTTAAAATCCTCCAAGCTAGGCTTCGACGGTCCATTAACCAAGAACTTCCAGATGATCAAGATGGATTTAGAAGAGGCAGAGGAACCAGAGATCAAATTGCCAACATCCATTGGATGATCAAAAAGGCAACAAAATTCCAAAAAAACCATCTACCTCTGCTTTATTGACTATGTAAAGCCTTTGACTGTGTGGATCACAAGAAAATGTGGAAAATTCTTCAAGAGATGAAGACCAGACCACCTTACCTGCTTCCTGAGAAATCTGTATGCAGGTCAAGAAGCTACAGTTAGAACCAGACACAGAACAATGGACTGGTTCCAAATTGGGAAAGGAGTATGTCAAGGCTGTATATTGTGACCTTGCTTATTTAACTTATATGCAGAGTATATCATGTGAAATGCCAGGCTGGATGAAGCACAAGCTGGAATCAAGATTGCCTGGAAAAGTATCAATAACCTCAGATATGCAGATGACACCACCCTTATGGCAGAAAGTGAAGAGGAACAAAGGGCTTCTTGATAAAAGTGAAAGAGGAGAGTGGAAAAGCTGGCTTAAAACCCAGAAAACTAAGACCATGGCATCCAGTCTCATCACTTCAAGGCAAATAGATGGGGAAACAATGGAAACAGTGACAGGCTTTCTTTTCTTGGACTCCAAAATCACTGCAGGTGCTGGCTGCAGCTATGAAATCAAAAGACGCTTGCTCCTTGGAAGAAAAGCTATGACCAACCTAGACAGCATATTAAATAACAGAATTGCTGACAAAGGTCCCTCTAGTCAAAGCTATGGTTTTTCCAATAATCATGTATGGGTGTGAGAGTTGGCCCATAAAGGAAGCTGAGTGTCAAAGAACTGGTTTTTGAACTGTGGTGTTGGAAAAGACTCTTGAGAGTCCCTTGGACTGCAAGGAGATCAAACCAGTCAATCCTTAAGGAAATCAGTCCTGAATATTCTTTGGAAGGACTGATGCTGAAGCTGAAGCTGAAGCTACAATCCTTTGGCCACCTGATGCAAAGAACTGACTCATTGGAATAGACCCTGATGCTGGGAAAGACTGAGGCAGGAGAAGGGGATGATGGAGGATGAGATGGTTGGATGACATCACCGACTCGATGAACATAAGGTTGACCAAGCTCTGGGAGTTGGTGGTGGATAGGGAAGCCTGGCATGCTATAGTCCACGGGGTTGCAAAGAGTTGGACGGGGTTGAGTGACCGAACTGAACTGAGCTGAACTGAACATCTTAAGTAACGCCAGCCTTCAAATCAGTCTTGCGAAGATAATTCATGGAGATGAAGATGGTTTGGACAGCTCTTGACTTAAGGAGTGAAGCTTTGTTCTGCAGCTGCTCACTGGGTGGTCCCGAGGCTGCCGTCAGGTGGCCCCAGCCCAGGAGGACAGGGTTGGTCAGGCTGTTCTCTGGGAGCCAGGCTGCCCTGGGCTGATCTCAACCACAGCCCCACAATCTTCGTTGAAATATCTTTTTCTTTGTAAAGCCAGGTCACGTGCTGTGACTGACCCATCTTCATACGACTGAGGGTTCAGTAGAGTAGAGTGGGCTTCATTCTCCTAAGTCTTCTCCAAGTGGCCACCTTTATCCCCATGACACCTGGTGTCTGAAAGTCTATATTGTCTTGGGATGTAGACATTCACATTTAGTATTTATGTGACAGGATTCCCCCATCCTCTTGCCTTCCACCTTTTTCTGCTTGTGTGACACTTGCTACCAATATAAGGCTAGATTTTGCTTTTGTGTCCAACCTGACAGTCTCTGTAGAGTACATGTATGTTTATTGTTTCCACTGAACTATGAGAATTTAATTCCACCTTTAAATTTTTGTCCTGGATTTTTCTAGACTTCTATTTTCCCTCTCCTTCCTAACTCCTATTAGAATGACTAATTTTCTGTCTTCCCTTTTCCTCTTCCTAGTGGTTTGGAAATTATTATTGGCTGATAACAGTAGGTCCGCCAAGTAGCTTCAGCCATGTCTGACTCATTATGACCCCATGGACTGTAGCCCACCAGACTCCTCTGTCCTTGGGGATTCTCCAGGCAATAATACTGGAGTGGGTTGCCATTTCCTTCTCCAGGGGATCTTCCCAACCCAGGGATGGAACCCACATCTCTTATGTCTCCTGCATTGGCAGGTGGCTTTTTTTTTTTTAATCACTAGCACCACCTGAGAAGTCCTCCCAAGGATACAACCACATGCTAATCCCCAGAACCTGTGTATATCATCTTTTAGCAAAAGATGTGATTAGATTGATGATCTTGAGAGCAGGAGATTATTCTGGGCTCTCTCAGTTCACTTCAGCCACTCAGTCGTGTCCGACTCTTTGAGACCCCATGGACTGCAGCACTCCAGGCCTCCCTGTCCATCACCAACTTCCAGAGCTTACTCCATCTCATGTCCATCGAGTCAGTGATGCCATCCAACCATCTCATCCTCTGTTGTCCCCTTCTCCTGCCTTCAGTCTTTCCCAGCATCAGAGTCTTTTCCAATGAGTCAGTTCTTCACATCAGGTGGCCAAAATAATGGAGTTTCAGCTTCAACATCAGTCCTTCCAAAGAATATTCAGGACTCATTTCCTTTAGGATTGACTGATTGGATCTCCTTGCAGTCCAAGTGACTCTCCAGAGTCTTCTCCAACACCACAGTTCAAAAGCATCAATTCTTTGACACTAAGCTTTCTTTATAGACTAACTCTCACACCCATACATGATTATTGGAAAAACCATAGCTTTGACTAGATGGACCTTAGTCAGCAAAGTAATGTCTCTGCTATTTAATATGCTGTCTAGGTTGGTCATAGCTTTTCTTCCAAGGAGCAAGCGTCTTAATTTCATAGCTGCAGCCAGCACCTGCAGTGATTTTGGAGCACAAGAAAAGAAAGTCTGTCACTCCATTGTTTCCCCATCTATTTCCCATGAAGTGATGGGACAGGATGCCATGATCTTAGTTTTCTGAATGTTGAGCTTTAAGCCAACTTTTTCACTCTCCTCTTTCACTTTCATCAAGAGGCCCTTTAGTTCTTCTTCGCTTTCTGCCATAAGGGTGGTGTCATCTGTGTATCTGAGGTTATTGATATTTCTCCTGGAAATCTTGATTCCAGCTTGTACTTCATCAAGCCCAGTATTTTGCATAATGTACTCTGCATATCAGTTAAATAAGTAGGGTGATAGTATACAGTCTTGACATACTCCTTTCCCAATTTGTAACCAGTCTGTTGCTCCATATCTGGTTCTAACTGTTGCTTCTTGACTTGCATACAGATTTCTCAAGAGGCAAGTACGGTGGTCTGGTATTCTCATCTTTTTCAGAATTTTCCACAGTTTGCTGTGATCTACATAGTCAAAGACTTTAGTGTAGTCAATAAAGCAGAAGTAGATGTTTTTCTGGAACTCTCTTGCTTTTTCTATGATCCAGTGAATGCTGGCAATTTGATCTCTGAGTCCTCTGCCTTTTCTAAATCCAGCTTGAACAGTTTGAAGTTCATGGTTCATGTACTGTTGAAGCCTGGCTTGGAGAATTTTGAGCATTACTTGAGCATCCAGGCTCTCTGGGTGGCCCTAAATGCAATCACACATATCCTTATAAGAAGGAAGCAGAGGGAGTTTTCAAAAAGACCTGCACAGACAGTAGTAGATATAATGGTCATTTGAGTTAAAATTCACCCATTCCAGTCCATGTTAGTTCACTGATTCTTAGAATGTCAATGTTGACTCTTGACATCTCCTGTTTGACCACTTCCCATTTGCCTCGATTCATGGACCTAACATTCCAGGTTCCTAACCAATATCGCTCTTTACAGCATCGAACCCTGCTTCCATCACCAGTCCCATTCACAACTGGGTGTTGTTTTTGCTTTGGCTCCATCCCTTCATTCTTTCTGGAGTTATTTCTCCAGTGATCTCCAGTAGCATATTGGGCAGCTACTGACCTGGGCAGTTCCTTTTTCAGTGTCCTATCTTTTCACCTTTTCATACTGTTCATAGGGTTCTCAAGGCAAGAATACTGAAGGGTTTGCCATTTCCTTCTCCAGTGGACTACATTCTGTCAGACCTCTCCACCATGACCCGGCCTCAGATGACCATTATATCTACTACTGTGGGCAGGAATCCCTTAGAAGAAATGGAGTAGCCATCATAGTCAATGAAAGAGTCTGAAATGCAATACTTGGATGCAGTCTCAAAAATGACAGAATGATCTCTGTTTGTTTCCAAGGCAAACCATTCAATATCACAGTAATCCCAGTATATGCCCCAACCAGTAATGCTGAATAAGCTGAAGTTGAACAGTTCTATGAAGACCTACAAGACCTTCTAGAACTAATACCCAAAAAAGATGTCGTTTTCTTTATAGGGGACTGGAATGCAAAAGTAGGACGTCAAGAAACACCTGGAGTAACTGGCAAATTTGGCATTGGAGTACAGAATGAAGCAGGGCAAAGGCTAATACAGTTCTGCCAAGAAAATGCACTGGTCATAGAAAACACCCTCTTCCA
Organism: Capra hircus; assembly: GCF_001704415.2. Taxonomy (NCBI): domain Eukaryota; kingdom Metazoa; phylum Chordata; class Mammalia; order Artiodactyla; family Bovidae; genus Capra; species Capra hircus. Next base: position 32,118,383 of record NC_030835.1, read on the forward strand.
ACAACACAAGAGAAGACTCTACACATGGACATCAACAGATGGTTGACACCAAAATCAGACTGATTATATTCTTTGCAGCCAAAGATGGAGAAGTTCTATATAGTCAGCAAAAACAAGACCAGGAGCTGACTATGGCTCAGATCATGAGCTCCTTATTGCCAAATTCAGACTGAAATTGAAGAAAGTGGAGAAAACCACTAGACCATTCAGGTATGACCTAAATCAAATCCCTTATGACTATATAGTGGAAGTGAGAAATAGATTTAAGGGGCTAGATTTGATAGACAGACTGCCTGATGAACTATGGATGGAGGTACATGACATTGTACAGGACACAGGAATCAAGACCATCCCCAAGAAAAAGAAATGCAGAAAAGCAAAATGGCTGTCTGGGGAGGCCTTACAAATAGCTGTGAAAAGAAGAGAAGTGAAAAGCAAAGGAGAAAAGGAAAGATATAAGCATCTGAATGCAGAGTTCCAAAGAATAGCAAGGAGAGATAAGAAAGCCTTCTTCAGCGATCAATGCAAAGAAATAGAGGAAAAGAACAGAATGGGAAAGACTAGAGATCTCTTCAAGAAAATTAGAGATACCAACGGAACATTTCATGCAAAGACGGGCTCAATAAAGGACAGAAATGGTCTGGACCTAACAGAAGCAGAAGATATTAAGAAGAGGTGGCAAGAATACACAGAAGAACTGTACAAAAAAGATCTTCACAACCCAGATAATCACGATGGTATGATCATTCATCTAGAGCCAGACATCCTGGAATGTGAAGTCAAGTGGGCCTTAGGAAGCATCACTACGAACAAAGCTAGTGGAGGTGATGGAATTCCAGTTGAGCTATTTCAAATCCTGAAAGATGATGCTGTGAAAGTGCTGCACTCAATATGCCAGCAAATTTGGAAAACTCAGCAGTGGCCACAGGACTGGAAAAGGTCAGTTTTCATTCCAATTCCAAAGAAAGGCAATGCCAAAGAATGCTCAAACTACCATACAATTACACTCATCTCACACGCTAGTAAAGTAATGCTTGAAATTCTCCAAGCCAGGCTTCAGCAATATGTGAACCGTGAACTTCCAGATGTTCAAGCTGGTTTTAGAAAAGGCAGAGGAACCAGAGATCAAATTGCCAACATCCTCTGGATCATGGAAAAAGCAAGAGAGTTCCAGAAAAACATCTATTTCTGCTTTATTGACTATGCCAAAGCCTTTGACTGTGTGGATCACAATAAAATGATGGAAAATTCTGAAAGAGATGGGAATACCAGACCACCTGACCTGCCTCTTGAGAAACCTGTATGCAGGTCAGGAAGCAACAGTTAGAACTGGACATGGAACAACAGACTGGTTCCAAATAGGAAAAGGAGTATGTCAAGGCTGTATATTGTCACCCTGCTTATTTAACTTATATGCAGAGTACATCATGAGAAATGCTGGGCTGGAGGAAGCACAAGCTGGAATCAAGATTGCTAGGAGAAGTATCAATAACCTCAGATATGCAGATGACACCACCCTTATGGCAGAAAGTGAAGAGGAACTAAAGAGCCTTTTGAGGACAGTGAAAGTGGAGAGTGAAAAAGTTGGTTTTAAGCTCAAAATTCAGAAAACGAAGATCATGGCATCTGGTCCCATCACTTCATGGGAAATAGATGGGGAAACAGTGGAAACAGTGGCTGACTTTATTTTTGGGGGCTCCAAAATCATTGCAGATGGTGACTGCAGCCATGAAATTAAAAGATGCTTACTCCTTAGATGGAAAGTTATGAGCAACCTAGACAGCACATTAAAAAGCAGAGACATTACTTTGCCAACAAAGGTCCGTCTAGTCAAGGCTATGGTTTTTCCAGTAGTGATGTATGGATGTGAGAGTTGGACTATAAAGAAAGCTGAGCACTGAAGAATTGATGCTTTTGAACTGTGGTGTTGGAGAAGACTCTTGAGAGTCCCTTGGACTGCAAGGAGATCCAACCAGTTTATCCTAAAGGAGATCAGTCCTGGGTGTTCATTGGAAGGACTGATGTTGAAGCTGAAACTCCAATACTTTGGCCACCTGATGCAAAGAGCTGACTAATTTGAAAAGACCCTGATCCTGGTGAAGGTAGGAGGAGAAGGGGACGACGGAGGATGAGATGGTTGTATGGCATCACCGACTTGATGGACATGGGTTGGGTGGACTCCAGGAGTTGGTGATGGACAGGGAGGCCTGGTGTGCTGCCATTCATGGGGTCACAAAGAGTTGGACACGTCTGAGAGACTGAACTGAACTGAACTGCACAGACAAGAAAGCCTTATGAAAACTGGCAGAGACTGAAGTAATGTAACTACAAGCAAGTAATGCTAGGACAGCCACCAGAAGCTGGATGAGGCAAGGAAAGATTCTCCCATAAATCCTCAGGAGGGAGCCTTCTTGACTGACACTTGCTTTCTGTCTTCTGGCCTCCAGAACTGTAGGAGAATACATTTCTGTTGTTGTAAACCACCAACTTTGTGTTAACTTGTTAGAGCAGTCACAGGAAACTAATACAGCACTTATCTTGTCTATTTCTGTTACTTTAGGAAGTTGCCCTGAAATTTTTGCCTGTATGCTGGAGCATGGACATAGTTAACATCACTCCCCGCTCCTCCTGACTGGGCTGGACTTTGCTCCTCAGTATATCAATTCCCATTTTCTCTCATGGGCCCAAGCTCTTGACACCTCTCCTGTAGGGACCTTTAAAACTGGAAGCAGGCCAAGATGCTACATTCACCAAAGGGCCAATTTATGGAAAATCAATTTGCTGAAAGTCAATTTTTCAAAAAATCAATTTGCTGAAGACAGAATTTGCCAGATGACCAATATACCAAATTTACTAATTTAAGAAATGTCTGTTTGGTGATAATAACGTGTGCAGCTATTGGGTAGTATAATTTTTAAGTTTCTAAAGATTTCTGTGAAGTGTTAGCTGACTGTTGTGTTTCCTGGCATCGCCTTAAGGAAGGAAGGTCCAGCTCACTGAATGCTGAGGTCGCAGGGTGCAGTTAGTCTTTTGTGAGTGTATCCAAGCCCTGGTCCTGGCTAGGGTGCCATTCCTCTGCCCGGCTCCAGTCAGCACAGCATCAGATCAGTGCCTGGGCTTCCACTCTGATTTCTTACTCTTCATTTCTGTTCTTGGGAATGCCTCTCACCTGCTCAGCTATGCATTTAAAGGTTCTTTGTAATATATTGCCCAGTCTTTCTAAGGCCTGTGTGGAGGGGGATGGAGGGGGGCAAAAGATGTCTGAGGTCTCTAGGATTGAAACAGAGCCCGCTGTGCCCTTTCTGTGGACAAGGAAGCTGAGGCCGGCATCAGGAAACAGTCTACAACAGTCCTGCCGTCATTGGAGTGCAGCTGAGATTTGACCCTGGGTATGCCTCCTCAGGGCTTCCCAGACGGTTCTAGTGGTAAAGAATCCACCTGCCAATGAAGGTAGACATAAGAGATGTGGGTTCAATCCCGGTTGGGAAGATCTCCAGGAGGATGGCACAGCAACCCACTCCATATTCTCACCTGGAGAATCTCATGGACAGAGGAGACTGGTGGGCTATGGCCCATAAGGTCACAAAGAGTTGGACACAACTAAAGCAACTTAGCATGCACACACTGCCTCCTGATTCAAAGGATCTTCCTTTGAATATTCAAATCCGCATCATGGTGCACAGAATGGCTTTGAGGAGGAGGGGCTGTGAGCCCCCTGTGGCTCCAGGGCTCTCTAGTTGGGTAGATGCGTAGAGGACTCTACCCATTGCAGGGACCCTGGCACCTACGATAGACATTTTCAGTAGACTGTCACCGCAGGTGTGACACTCAGCACTAGTGCAGTTTGCAGGCTCAGGGTGGCAAAAACGGCCTCTACCTTCCCCTGCTTGGCGAATGGCAGAGCTGGAATGCTCACCCAGTCTCCTGAGTCCTCCGAAGCTGGCGGTGTCCACAGTGACATGTGTTTCCACTCTCACACTCCGGTACAAGATGACCCGTGAGACAGAGGGCGGGGGGCAGGGAGTGGGGCCAGGCCTGAGCCAGCGCTGCCGCTCAGGGCAGCCTGCCCCGGAGAGAGACGGCTGTGGTTCCCTACACCTTGGTGGGGCCACCACCATCGGTGAGCGGGGGTGCCTCTTGTGGCCTCGGGAGAGCAGAAATCTCCCCAGGCTTCCAGCCGTGGAACCCACGTGGGGACTTCAAATTTCAGTTAGGAAGCCTCCTCCAACCCCCACTGCCACCAAAGTGTCTGGGGAAAGCAGCCCAGTGCTGAGTTTTCTCTGGGTCTCAGTCTCCTGGCATATAGAACAGGGTAGGATCGCCTGCCTTGTCTTAAGTCCAGGCTTTGCTGTGCCTGGTTTCCCCACTCCTGAGAAGGTGTTAGTGCAGAGGCCATGGGCAACGACTGTCAAGAACCTCCCAGAATTAGTGGGGGGATCACCAGAGCTGGAAACAGATGGACCAGAGCTGGTGTTGGGAATGGCCATCAGCTTCAAACCTGCTTGTCCACTTGGGCATCTTGGTTGTGACTACCTGTGTTAAGAAAGATCCTGAGAACTCATCTGGGCTCAGAGAGCAGTGGGGGCTGCAAGTGATTACAACAATGCCCTCCTCGGGGGGCACGGGTGACTCTGTGTAACTGCTAGCTTCGCTGCCCACCTCATCGCCACGGATGGCTGTGATGAAGGTATAGCAAGAAGGAAAGGGCCCGCAGGCTCTGCTGTGGGCCCAGATCTCCCGGCCCCAGCCTGGCACCCTGTGGAACCACCCCAGCTGGTTCTTGGGCCTCTTCTTCCGAGTGGTGGCAGGTTCTGCTGTGCTGGCTCCATCTCGGGCGTGCGGGTTAATGCGCTGTTACATATTGCATGAGGCAGCCTGCTGAGAAAGCACCCGAGATTCTTGCTTACAGGCAACCCAGCCCCTGGACTCAATGCCCAGAGGGTCCCATTAGCTCGGCTCTTGGGTCGATTGCACCTTGGAAAGGCCTGGCCAGACCGAGCCTGAGGTCCTCCCTGAACACTTAGTGTCAGAGGAACAGGCTTCCTGCTTACTGCAGGCCAGAGCTCCGGGCACCTGAGCTATTGCTCTGGGAAGCAGAGCCCAGCTGTGCCCAGCTGGCAGCCCAGAGCAAGGGGAATGTGGGGGCTGCCTCTGAACCCCCATCCCCTTGGAGTGGTGGCCACAGGCCGCCGTGACCTTCTTTGACCCGCCTTGCCTCACCCACCCCTGCCTGGGGCTGCACCCCTTCTCTGTCATCCCCAGGCCTCAGGCTTGGCTGCCTCAATCAGCTGTTCTTTAAGCCACTGACCCTCACCTTCATCCTGAGCAAGCTCAGGCAGACAACACCTCACAGACTGTCCTCACGGGTGGCCGACACACCAGGCGGATTGTACTGGTGGAAGAAGCTCTCACGGGAGAGCTGGCGGCAGCTTCATCTCGTCCAGAAGCCTGCATGGCTGTCTCTGGCCTGCAGGGCCCTGCCAGGGCGATCCTGCCTCCTGACCAGTCACCTTTCCCAGAATTGAACCTGCCTTGACCTAGATCTGTTTGGATGAAGAGATAAGGTTGCGAGGGGGGGCCTTGCTTCCTCATGGTGACCCAGGGAGTTCTGGGGGTCCCTGGCCAACTGCTGCCCCCTCAGGCTTGCCCTCTGGCCGTCTCTGTGAAGCAGCCCACAGGGGAGGTGGTGGACATGGGTGTCCCATGCAGGCTGGAGAGGGGTCTGAAGGGCTGCATTTAGCGGACCCATGGGGAACACCTCACCTCCACTGGCAGTCGCTGTGCCATGAGAGGTCTGGGCTGCCTGGCTGGCTGTGAGGGGGTGATGGGCCTGGGCCTGGCAGAGGGGGCAGCCTTCAGTCAGGAATTCCTTCTTCCGTGTGGGCCTGTGCCTACCTGCACCCCCCACACAGTGAACCCCTCTGGGCCTGCCCCTGCCTAGATGTGACAAGGGGTCCCCACAGCATTCTCGGGTCCACCCTAGAGTGCTCACATTCTGCTGAAAGTCTGGGATTGAGCTCTCCAGCTGGCTTCTCGGAGCTGGTGTTTCAGAGGAAGGGACCTTGGCCTCTGAATCACGTGGGGTTCACCCTGCAGCCGAGAACAGGCAGTGGTATGAGCTGGGAGTGAAGGAAGAAGGACACAGCTAAGGCACCTGCTTGTATGGCTGAGACATGGGCTCCTCCTCCATGGAGCTGACTGGTACCCCTGGTCTCTACCCACAGCGAAGCCCTGATACCAGCTGCCCCACCACTTTGCACAGGCCCTCTGGCTCCTAGGCCTGGTTCAGCCCTGGGTGCCAGGGTGCAGCCCACTCAGCCACCCCTCAGCCCCCAGCCTCCAGCTGGGCCACCACAGGGACCCAAACTTTCTGGAATCAGGTCCCAGAGAAATCTGCTGCCCTTGTCTCATCCACAACTCCAGGGAATGAAACGAGGTCAAGAGCAAAAACCACACAGGCCTCTATCAACTCCCTGTCCTTGGAGTTACCCAAGGGTCTGTGGAAACAGGATGCCAGCCCCTGGCCCAGCAATGTGGAGGAAGGTGCAGATGGTCATCACTACCCACTCATTTCTTTCCCGACAGGAGCGCTGTCAATAAATGTGTCTCCATACATCACTGCACTGAACTACAGAGGGGAACCCTGTGAGAGGCAACTAAATGCTAGGAGCTGACAGACACGAACCTCCCGGCCTGGCGAGTCTCCAAGTTCCAGACAGCAGGTCCAGATGGGGGGCGGGGATGAGGGACAAAGAGTCCCTGGTCCCCCTGGGCCCACAGAGTGTGTCCAAAGGTCGGGATGGCGGGGAGGGTGCTGTGACCCTCGTGCTCCAACTGTATGAAGGGACCTGCTTGAGGCTGCCGCAGCCAGCTGGGCTGGGCCAGGCTGGGCATCCCCGAGTCATGAGCTACTGTCTCTCTGATGCCTGGCCTGGCCTGGCCTGGATTCCACTCCCCACAGCTGGTCACCTCGATGGCCCAGGGCTTGTGTGTCTTATGGGCCTTCCAGCACGTTCACAGCCTGGAGCCGGCAGGGCACTGGGTGCGGTGATGCTGAGAGGGTGGGCTTAGCGCCCGAGCCTGGCACTGGCCACAAGGAAACCAGGTTCTCCTCTGGCTGCTGCTGTTGGCAGGGGCTTCTGTGAGAATAAGGACAGCGTCCTGCCGGAGGCCCAGGGAAGAGAGTCAAGTGATGGCTGCGGAGCTGAGCTGGGCAACCCTCAGTGCCAAGACCACAGAGGACACTTTGCCTCAGAGTCAGCAGGCAGGGCCCTTCCAGCGGGCCTGGCCAGGGACCTCCTGGGCAGGCCTCATCCCTCCTGTCCTTCACCTTATGCACTGCCGGCCTTCTGAGCACGGCAGAAACGTCTCCCCACGGCCACCTGCCAGGCCCCCGAAGCCCTCCTGGGAGCTGTCCCCGAGTGCCCTGCTAAGCACACACACGGCCCAGCTCACACTCTGCCAGGGATGCGGGTGCTGGTGCAGCGCCCCAACAAGCTTCTCCAGGCAGGGCCTCAGCCAGGGTCTGTGACACGCCTGAGCAAGGGGCTCACGGAAGGACAAGGGCAAAGGCAGCCATGAGGCCCACGTTCTCGGAGCTCAGGGCCTCATCTGGTCCCCCCACACTCACCTTGTCCTTGCTATACCCATGGGGAGATGGGTGGAGGGAGCTGGGATCTCAGGCCTCGGGCCACAGAGAGGACTGAGGCCTAGGCCCTGGCTCCTGCCGCCACTCACGCTCTTTGCACACTCATGAGGGCCGCTATGGGGAATGGCCGCCCTTTGGAGATTCTGAAAAGCGGAGGCTGGGTGTCCCAGTCTCCTACCCTATCACTCCATGTCCCCTCCATGCAGGGGCTCTGAGACACCAGGGTCCCAGGGGAGTCCCGCCTGCAGACTGTGCTCTGGAGGGGCCCAGGCTCACCCACAGCCCAGTGCGCGAGCACTCTCAAACCCTGTGCTGGACCTGGGTGGGATTGAGCCTCCTTCCTTCTCCTTCCCAGGCTGGGGCTCGGGTCTGAGGCCCCTGCCTCTCTCCTGGCTGCCTTTCCTCCCAGCCCCTGTGCTAATAGGGAGAGCTTCCATTAAGGCTGATGACAGGAACTGCCACCCGGGAGACGCCCTTTGATCTCAGGGCAGCAGGAAGCAAAGGGTCAAGGAGGGTTGCCCTTCTAACAGATACCAGTGTTGAGCAGTTTCCTGACTGTCCTGGACATGGGGGTGGCAGGTGAGGGGACAGGAGGGCAGGGCTATGGGGCAGGCCTCTGACCTGAATGGGACTGTGTGGAGAGGGAGGGGCCGGTCCAAGGAGGTCCTGGGGGTTACCCCAGAGCAGGCTCAGTGCACCCTAGTATCCCTTGACCAGTCAAGAGGGCTGTCAGCTCTGGGAGGCTAGGCTGATCATTTTTCGGAACCTCTCTTGGAATTCTCCCTGCCCTTGCCACAGTTACAACCCTTAGGAGACAACGAGCTGGACTGAGACTCCTTAAAACACTTCCTGCACAGTGATGTCTCCAGGCTACCAGTCCTGACCAGCAGGGACCCCTCAGCTGCCCCCACCTCAGCTTCCTTCTTGAGAAATCTGATGCTCCCCCAACCCGCTGAGCCGAGGTCTGAACACCCTCTTGACGCAGTCTGCGTTTAAGGGAAGCCCTGAAGGAGGCCTGAAGAAGTTAGGGATCCCAGACTCCAAGCTGGCAGGACGCTCTGAGCCATGAAGCGTTTCTCAGGGAGAAACATTCCTAAGAAACGCTCCTCCTTGGGGAGGGACACTTCCTGCCCTACAGCCCATGGTATCATAAACAATGGGCCCCGTCTGCTTGACTGGAATCCTGGACTCATTTCCGAGAAGAAAGTTGCTCAGAGACTTCCCTCGTGCTCCAATGGCTAAGCCTCTGCACTCCCAATGCAGGGGCCCAGATTTGATCCCTGGTCAGGGAACCAGATCCCACAGGCTGCAGCTGAGAGCTCGGCGTTGCTGTTGCTGTTTAGTCGCTCAGTCATGTCTGACTCTTTGTGACTCCATGGACTGTAGCCCTCCAGAATCCTCTGTTCATAGGATTCTCCCGGCAAGAGTACCGGATGGGTTGCCAGGCCCTCTTCCCGGCTATCTTCCCGACCCAGGATTGAACCCACATCTCTGGCATTGCAGGCAGATTCCTTACCACTGAGCCACGCTGCAATTAAATGATCCTACATGCTGCAACAAAGATTGAAGATCCTGTGTGCTGCAACTAGGACCTGGCACAGACAGAAAAAATAGATATTTTTTAAAAATTAAAGAAAAAAAGAAAAACAAGTTGCTCAGGCCATTGGCTCAAATTCCTGCACCTGGCCCTCACCATCCATGGGATCCTGGGAGGGTCAGGACACCTCAAGGCTTGGTTTTCTGCTTTGCAAGGTGGAGATGGGAAGCCTGGAGTTGATGGGAGGCTGAGCAAGGAGATGTGCTCAGGTGTCCCGGCTGTGCGGGGGGCAGGGTGGGGTGGGGGTGAGCCTCTGGGTGTGGGGCCAGCACAAGCCTGCAGAAACCCAGCCTGGGAGCACCCGCCTGGTACTCCTGAGTCGATACCCTGGACTCCAGAAAAAGGAAGGGTCAGCAAAACAGGGCACCACAGCGCTCGCTGAGACGCAGCGGAAACGTCCTGGGAGGCAAGCGCCAGGCCATAAAGGCAGAAAGGAGTCCGCCAAGACCAACTAATGGTCCTTCAGTGGGAGAGGCAGACAGCTGGGATTCGCAGGCAGGCTTCCAGATCAATACTCGCGCGCTGATTTGCTGAAGAGGCTTTTATGAAGTTTAAGCAGAGTTCATTGTTAAATACTCTTATGTACAAAGGATGTGGGCGGCCGTATTAATTCCTTTTCTCTTACAGATCAATAATTACATTGCTGATTTGCTTAAAAGGCTCAGGTTGAGGCAGGGGTGAGGGAAGCGGGCCTCACGGCTCCAGAGAGCATGGCTGCAGGTCCAGGAAGAACACGCTGTGATCACCAGGGAACAGAAGGGGCTGGGTGACAGAGGGACATGCGGCAACCAGTTCAGGGTCCCCTCCAATCCCCGACCTTCCCTCTCACTCCGTCCTTGCCTCTTCTTCCAGAAGCCCTTCTCTTGAAGCCAGGACAAGAGGGAGGTCCCGGCTCCCTTCACCCCACTCGCAGGACCTCTGTCCTGACCTCCTCTGCTCTTTTGGACAGCTCATCCCACGGGTCCAGCTCAGAAGACCCAGGAGAGGAGGCTGTGCCCTGTGAGCCAGGACATAAGCGAGGGAGTGGGCAGGTCCCAGCGGACCAAGGCTGGCAGAGGGGCCAGAGCTGACACAGTTCTCCAACAACCAGGGAGATGATGAGCAACCTGTGCCCCAAGCCGGTGTCGCACTCAGGCCGAGGGCAAGCCCTCGTCACAGGGGAGAAGGCAGGACAGGGTGCCTGCAGGCTTTTCTTGGCTTTGACTGTCAGCCTGGATGTTCACGCTTCAATGTCACAAAGCTAACAGAGCACGGCTTGTTCACTGCTGACTGCCTTTAATCCCGGCCTTGTCCAGCAAAGTGTTTCCAGGCCCCAGACCTGGAGACTTACAGTCTCCATAAGAGCTCTGTAAGGTGGGAGGCAGGCTTGGGGCTGCTTTTTCCTGGCTCTGCAATAGGGTCCTGGCTGGGCCCCTTTTAACAGTGTGGAGGAGGCTCAGTGGGAGGAGCTCAGTCACCTGATGTTATCCATGCTCAGAAGTGGTAATGCACATTAAAAAGAAAGGAAGGAAGGGAGAGAGTGAGAGAGGGAGAGAGAAAATAAAGAAAGCAAGCAGTGTGGGAAGAGCCATCAATTACTTCTCTTGTCTAGATGGTCAAGAGGTTTCCTTGTCCAGGCTTGGACTTAAATCATCTGTTGATGACTGGGTAGGGAAGCCCCATGTCTGAACTCAGAGGTTAAGAGTGCCTATAATTAATCAATAATGTCTGCCATGGGCACGAAATTGGCAGTGGTGGAACATGTGTGATATATTGTTAGCTTCACAGGAACCATAGAATCCATTTGGCACCAAGAGTACCACATGGCTTGAGGTCTGGTTTGAAGAATCTTTTGAAAAATGCCGAGTCCTGGCTGAGGGGGATGCTGGGGTCCTGCCTGACCCCACACATATACACAGGTGCACGGAGGCAGTCGGCAGGCTATTATGAATTCTAATTCATCTAATAGCCTGGTCAGGAAATAGAAAGGTATATTACAGATCATTAAGTGGGTGAAGGAATTTGACAACCTTTGATCCGAGTCGGGGAAATAGATGGTATGAATTAATTTGCCGGCTTGCAAAGAGAAGAAAAGTCATCCCTCAATAGTGACAGGCCGGGAGTTCAACCCCCAGGGGCCTGGTCCCAGGGAAGGCACGCAGCTGCGCTCCTGGGAGCGGAGGCTGGGATGCGCTGGGCAGGTGTCGGAGTGCCGAGGGGTCCGGTCCAAGGCACAAACCTGTCCCTCACTTCACCGTGGTCAGGGCATTGGCTCCCAGAGAATGTCCACTAAAGCAGGAACAGCCATCAGGGACAATACACCCACCAGGCACCCTGTGTGCTAGGCCTGTGTGCGGTGTCCGGGGTCCATGACACCCAGCAGGGTCCCCAGGGGACTGGCTGCATCTTGGCGGTGTGCTGACCCCGTGGGAGGCCAGGGACAAGGGCCGGGGCTGGGGCCACGGGCTCACAGGTACAATGTCCACTCACACACACTTCCACTGGGGTGGCCAGTAGGTGTTCACAAGGCATCTGCTTCATCTCCCTCCCCTCCCCCGACCCCAGGTGGAACATTCCAGTGTCTCAGGGTCCAAGCCTTGGCATCTCCCAGTGCCTTTTCCTCCCTTCCCCCACAGCATGGCTTCCAGCAAGACCCTGTGACCTGTACCTTCCTGTACACCAGAATCAGGCCTCCACTCACCCCCCTGCCTACCTACCTACCTGAGCCCTATCCTCTCTCACTCTGTTCCTGCGCCAGCCCGTGTCTGTCCTTCTGTGCCCGCCTGCCCTACAGTCTGTCCTTTTCCACAAGCCACAAGTCCTTTGGAGGCTAAAGTCAGAACCCAGCAGTGGCCGTCCTCTTCCCCGCAGCAGCTTCTTGGACCTTGCCCTGCTCACCCTCCAGCTCCTGCGCTCCGCTGGCCCTGAGCTCATCTCTAACCCTCTGGGGCACACCTGGCCCTGGGTCTCCTCCTGCCTGGCACCTCCACACTGCCTTGGTGAACACTGAAGCCCTTTGGGCAGGATTCTGGTTTGTTTTGTCACTGTGGCATCTGAGTGCCCAGAGCCGGGCCTGACGCACAGTGGGCCCTCAGTCAGTGTGTATTGAACGAGAGTGTCCAGGTCTGAACAAGACACTGCCAGGAGTGCAGCGTGGCCAGGGGAGGGCTGGCCAGTGCGAGCCCGAGGTGGGGAGGCGCTAGTCACAGGGGTGCAAGCACAGCATCGTGGAGCCCAGGCATCTCCGGGACTGCAGTGAAGAATTTTATTAGCAGAAGCGAGTGGGTGTGTATCTGGACAAAACTATAACTCAAAAAGATACATGCACCTCGATGTTCAAAGCAGCACTATTCATGATAGCCAACACATGGAAACAACCTAAACGTCTACCGACAGATGAACGGGTAAGGAAGATATAGTGCGTGTATACAATGGAATACTGCTCCGCCATAGCAAGAAGGGAATGGTCCATTTGCACCAGTATGGATGCAGCTCTAGTGGTAAAGGACACGCCTGCCGATGCAGGAGGCACAAGAGACCTGGGTTCCACCCCTGGGTCGGGAAGATCCCCTGGAGGAGGCCACGGCAACCCACTCCAGTATTCTTCCCTGGAGAATCCCATGGACAGAGAAGCCTGGCAGACTATAGTCCACGAGGCTGCAAAGAGCTGGCCAGGACTGAAGCAACTTAGCATGCATGCACACAGATGCAATTAGAAATTCTCATTCTAAGTGAAGTAAGTCAGAAAGAAAAAGACAGATACCATATGATATTACTTATATGTGGAATCTCAAATGTGACATGAATGAACTTACCTACGAAATGGAAACAGACTCACAGACATAGAGAAGACTTGCGGCTGCCGAGGGAGAAGGGGTGAGAGAGGTGAATGGTTGGGGTTAGCAGATGTAAAGTCACTCAGTCGTGTCAGACTCTTTGTGACCCCGTGGACTGTAGTCTACCAGGCTCCTCCGTCCGTGAGATTTTCCAGGCAAGAGTACTGGAGTGGGTTGCCATTTCCTTTTCCAGGGGATCTTCCTGACTCAGGGACTGAACGCGAATCTCCTGCATAGCAGACAGATGCTTTACCATATGAGCCACCAGGTAGCAGATGTAAGCTTTTACAACGGACAAATGCAAGCTTTTACAGTGGATAAACAACAAGGCCCTACTGTATAGCACAGAGGACTATATTCAATATCCTATGATGAAACAGAATGAAAAGAATATATAAAAGCATGTATATACATGTTTAACTGAATCACTTTGCTATAGAGCAGTAATTAACACAATATTGTATATCAACTGTATTTCAACAAAAATAAATTTTTAAAAGACACCAAAAAGGGGAGTGAGAACATTTTGCGTTTAGAGGTTTAAGCTGGTGGTGGGCAGGACAGATTGGAGGAAGGGAACATGCAGGGCAAACAGTGAGGAGGCAGCACCATGAGCCAGGCAGGAGTGGGAAACGAGTCAGCCAAAGGAGAGTGGGAGTGACGGAGCTTGTGAGCAATTTTCTGGAGGGTTCTCAGCTTCCCTGCTCACCGGCTGTGTGGACTTGGACATGTTCCTTTATCTTTCCTTTTTTTTTGAATACTAGAGGGGGCAGCCTATCCCTTCTCCAGGGGATCTTCCCAACCCAGGAATAGAACCGGGGTCTCCTCCATTGCAGGCGGATTCTTTACCAACTGAGCCATCAGGGAAGCCCTCCTTTATCTTTTCGCTCCTCAGTTATCTCACCTATAAAATGGGCTATAAAGTGGGAATCTCTCCAGGGCAGACTGAGGTTCGATGAGGGAGGTGTGCAGAGAACCTGCTCACAGCCCAGGCCCCACAGGCCGAGCCTCTGCCCCACGCTGCCGCGGACGCTGGAAGGAGCCGAGTGCACACTGCATCACTGAGCTTCCTCCTGCCCTGGGTGCCCCTGTTCTCAGCCTGCCAGTTGATCGCTCAGAGGGCAGCGCCTTGACAGGTAATGAGCTCTTTCTCTCGAAGAACACCCTGTGCTCAGTGGAAACACGTGCTTAGTATTCAAGGGCGCTGGATCTGTTAGCTTAGAGTACATCGTCATGTTGCTGGACTGATTGTTCCTCAAATAGAATTACTTCCTACCACTACCCTCTAAAGAGACAGGCCCTGGGACACGGGCGAGAGGTGCTTGGAGACCAGCGCCAAATCAAGTCAAGGACCTGGTTCTTTGGAGATGAGTCTGGCCCTGGTGTCCATGAGGCATCCATGTACATGGGGACTGCCAGGACCCTCAGTGGTGCCACTCTGCTACTCTCCCAGCCCCAAACCAAAGAGACTAGAGCTCCGGCTAGGAGAGTGGTGTGGGACAGGCTGACGAAGGGCGCAGCCTGAGCGAGGCAGCGGCAGGCAGGCACAAGCAGCACGAAAGAGGGCCTCTGCTGCAGGTACATTTTGCTCTGAGTGGAGCCAAATGGATGGTGGCCTCGTGGCCCTGTGCTGCCTGCTCACCTCCCTGACTCCACTGCCCCAAACAGACTACGCAGCTCAACATGAATGGCATTAATAGTAATCAGACTGCACACTGTCCTAAGGACCTAGATGTATCCCTCATTTCATCCTCACGACGACGCTGTAACTGTCCCCATTTTACAGATGAGGAAACAGAGGCACAGGAGGCCACTCAGTCAGCATATGTGGGGCACTGAGCACCTCCAGGGCCCTGTTCTGGGCATCACAACAAATGAGTTGAAGAGTCAAACAGCTGACACATCAGAGTGAAAGGAGGAGACTCACCATTAGTGTGAAAACAAATAACAAGGCCAGCTTGGCTCAGGCGGTGATAAGGATGCACAGAGGGGGACCCCAGGAAGGGACTCTGGCTGGGCTGGAGAGAAAGCCCCCGAGGGGATGTCTGAGTTGGAGGGAAGGAGGTGGCCTGCCGAGATAGGAGATAAAGTGCTCCAAGCAGAAGGCACAGCCAAGCAAAGACCCAGAGGCTGGGTGGATGCGGTGAGGTCGGAGAGGGCAGCCTGGCCGGAGCATCTGATGCAGGCACAGAGGTGGGAGAGGAGGCGAAAGTGGAAGGGGAGCGAGGGCCCATAGAGAGTCTGCAGGAGTGAGGGGCAGGGCCCATAGAGAGTCTGCAGGAGTGAGGGGCAGGGGCCCATAGAGAGTCTGCAGGAGTGAGGGGCAGGGGCCCATAGAGAGTCTGCAGGAGTGAGGAACGAGGGCCCATAGAGAGTCTGCAGGAGTGAGGAGCGAGGGCCCATAGAGAGTCTGCAGGACTGAGGGGCAGGGGCCCATAGAGAGTCTGCAGGAGTGAGGAGCGAGGGCCCATAGAGAGTCTGCAGGAGTGAGGAGCGAGGGCCCACAGAGAGTCTGCAGGAGTGAGGAGCGAGGGCCCATAGAGAGTCTGCAGGAGTGAGGGGCAGGGGCCCATAGAGAGTCTGCAGGAGTGAGGGGCAGGGGCCCATAGAGAGTCTGCAGGAGTGAGGGGCAGGGCCCATAGAGAGTCTGCAGGAGTGAGGGGCAGGGCCCATAGAGAGTCTGCAGGAGTGAGGGGCAGGGCCCATAGAGAGTCTGCAGGAGTGAGGGGCAGGGCCCATAGAGAGTCTGCAGGAGTGAGGGGCAGGGCCCATAGAGAGTCTGCAGGAGTGAGGGGCAGGGGCCCATAGAGAGTCTGCAGGAGTGAGGAGCGAGGGCCCATAGAGAGTCTGCAGGACTGAGGGGCAGGGGCCCATAGAGAGTCTGCAGGAGTGAGGGGCAGGGGCCCATAGAGAGTCTGCAGGAGTGAGGAGCGAGGGCCCATAGAGAGTCTGCAGGAGTGAGGAGCGAGGGCCCATAGAGAGTCTGCAGGAGTGAGGGGCAGGGGCCCATAGAGAGTCTGCAGGAGTGAGGAGCGAGGGCCCACAGAGAGTCTGCAGGAGTGAGGAGCGAGGGCCCATAGAGAGTCTGCAGGAGTGAGGAGCGAGGGCCCATAGAGAGTCTGCAGGAGTGAGGAGCGAGGGCCCATAGAGAGTCTGCAGGAGTGAGGGGCAGGGCCCATTGAGAGTCTGCAGGAGTGAGGAGCGAGGGCCCATAGAGAGTCTGCAGGAGTGAGGGGCAGGGCCCATAGAGAGTCTGCAGGAGTGAGGAGCGAGGGCCCATAGAGAGTCTGCAGGAGTGAGGAGCGAGGGCCCATAGAGAGTCTGCAGGAGTAAGGGGCAGGGGCCCATAGAGAGTCTGCAGGAGTGAGGAGCGAGGGCCCATAGAGAGTCTGCAGGAGTGAGCGGCAGGGGCCCATAGAGAGTCTGCAGGAGTGAGGGGCAGGGGTTGTCTTGGCTGCACTGGCAGCTAGTGGTGGGCTCAAGCCCGGAAGCAATGGGACCCAGTTGCATCTGGGAAGATGATGCTGTGGGGGATGGATGTGGGGTCGGGGTGGGTGAGTTTGCAGGCTGGCAGAACTGGGATGGCAGCTGGGGTGACAGAGTAGACAAGTCCTCGAGAGATGGGTCTGAGTGAGGTGTCGCTGTGCTGAGCTATCCTGGAGGTGGGCAACAGAGCTTCCTTGGTTGGGTTTGGGGGTGAGGGAATGGTGGTGAGGGGACTCCAAGGGGGTTTGACCTGAGTAGCAGGGCTGGGTCCAGTTCAGACAGGGAGACCTGGGGTGGATCTCAGTCTGGTTCTGGGTCCTGGGTACCACATGCTACAGGCGTCAAGGGGATGCAAAGAGTGCATTTGGCAGGTGAGACTCAGCTGAAGATAGGCGGGGCCTGGGAGAGGGGGTGCCCAGGGAGAGGCGGGGCCCGAGCCTGAGTCCGAGTAGCCAGCACAAGGCGACAACGGAGTGGCGGGGCTGAGACCACAGCTGGGCCCTCCTGGCTCTACCTGGGCGCTGCCAACTCACACAGCTCCACACACAGCTCCCTGCAGCCCTATGCTGCCCTTCCTTCCCCTGCCTGGGCTGGAGCCCAGGCCCCCCGAGCATATATCACCCGCCTCCTCCCACCCCCACCAGGACGGGGCCCTGGGCCTGCCTGTCAGGACAGAAAAGGACGCATGTTATCTCATCTGCCACTGTACCCCCATAGCACTTAGCAAAGAGTAGACATTCTAAGTGCTTGCTCCACTAAATTGAATAAACCAGGGCATTTTCTTATCTCATTCCTGCTCAGAAGTGGGCTGGCCCCCACTCACATCAGGGCCCAACATTCAGCACGCCCCATTCTGTGGGGCCCAGTGCACGCGTGCCAGATTAGGATCGCAGTCAATATCTGTTTTATTGTCCTTCCACACCAGCACAGTGGAGAGTGATCGATCGCCCTCCTGGCTGTTGATAAGGCATGCTCTCCGCTCGGGCAGACAAGCCTTCAGGCGCCAGAGCTGAGACCTTGCAGCCTCCTGGCCCCCCACCTCCCCGGCTTCAGAAAGCTCTGCCCTCTGTCAGGGGGCCCTCCAGTCTGGGATGACTCAGAAGGGAGCTCCTGTGGTGGGCATCACAGGGTGGGGACACGGCAGCCCCTGGCATCCGATTTGGGACTGGCCTGGGAATGAGGCGGCCCTGGTCATGGTGGAGGATGCTGCTACATGGTGGAGGAGGCAGCCCCTCACTGGCCTCCTGGGTGAGAGCCACGAGTTCTCATATGCCACCCATCACTGTTGGGCCGTACACCCGAGTTAGCATTCAGAAACGGCCCCCCTCTGCCCACAAGCCATCCTCCCTGCGCACAAGGTTGCTACCTCACCACGCTCAGGGCTGCCCCCTGGAGAGTGCTTCCTGGACCTGTCAGAATAGAGCTCCCCGGACTTCCTTGGGGTCCGGTGGTTAAGACTCCATTCTTGTAATGCAGGGGGTGTAGCTTCGATCCCTAGTCAGGGAACTTAGATTCCACATGCTGTGCTGCATGGCGAAAAAAACACAACAAATAAAACAGAATAGAGTCCCCTGCCCTGGCCGGGCATGGGGGGTGCGGCACAGTGCAGACTTGGGGGGCCTGGAATACAGCAGGGTCTGCTGTCCTCTCAGCTATGGCTCAAGACACTGGGGACCAGCCTTTTCGTTCTGTCTCACCTGTATACTTTTTGCTTCCCCCAGCCCTCCTTGATCCTGGGTGGACAGGATGTGTGCCCCTCTCCTGGGGTTCAAGCCCAGACTTTTTGTGTCCTGCCATCTCAGAGCCCCCCACTTTGCCCTATGGCCCTCGGTGCAGACTGGAACTGAGCCAAGGATGGGGATCGTAGAGTCTGACCGCAGGGGCCCCGGTCCTTCTCCTCACCCCGTGTATGCACCAGCAGAGCTGTAGGACTCAACTTGAGGTCTTGGTCAATCCTTAGAGTGACTCGAGAAAAAGACACATTTATTCCCATTTCACAGATGAGGAATTAAGATTCAGAAGCTCCTGGTCCCTTTCTATGAGGGACCTTCTTTGCTTCTGAAAGGAGGACCTTCTCCTTCTTTGCTCCTGAAAGGAGCGTTCCTCTTCCAGGTGGGCCTGCCCCCGCGGACAGACACTGAGCATCTCCTGCTCTGTCCAGTCCTCCAAGCATCTGGGGAGACCAGTGGTATGTTGGCCTCCAGGGTCTGCGCCCTGGGTGTCCTGGCTGCCATTCAGTGCCTGAGGCTGGGTACCAGCATCCCTTTCCTTGGCCGTGACCTTCCCCTGTGAGTGAAAGGGATGTGGGCAGGGGCAGCACACGGTGCCTTTACCTGAAGCTGTAATGGCCCCTCTGCATCTCTGCACAGCTTGGAGACAGGGAGGCTCCCATGGCTTGCTCCAAAGTGAGCTGCTGTGGGTCTCACCCTCTGCTCCAGGCCAGGCAGTCCAGTTCCGACAGCGCTGGCCAGTGACAGCATTAGCTAAGGTACCTGGAGACACTGCCAAGTCTCCCATACAGGGGCCTGGATTCTCCAAGCCAAACGGGATGAAGAGAAGATCCCAGAAGGAATTTCTGAGTAGAAAGACCCCCTTGGAGCTCATTAAGAGGCCTGGTCTTTTCACCTCGTGGCTCTGTCCCCCTCAGAAGCCCCTCTTCCCACTCCCTGTCCCCACCGCACCCTGCTGCTTCTCGCTGGAACAATCACGTCCATTAGTTGTCATAGCAACCAAGACAGGGCGAAGTCATTTTCTAGAGGGCCCTGTGCAAATTATGGCATTACACCAACTTATTGCCAATCTTTTTAATTAAAACATTTTGCTTTCAACTCTACTAATGGCAGAGATCAGTAAACAGGGAAGATTGAATTACTGATATTGAGGCTCCCACATCTCTTAAAAGGCTTAATTACTGGTGGGACCACAGTGAGGCCAGAGAGAGGTTGCTAACAAGCAGGTGGGCCTCACCCATGAAGCGGCCAGCCCCTGCGAAGGTAACCAAACAAAGCCCAGAGCACTGAAAAGATACATATTACAAAAAAATTTTTAGAACTCTTAAAGGATATAAAAAGCTGCTAGAGTTATGGCTACAATTCAGCTTCCAGGAACTATATCACATTGCTGGCTGCGCAGTTTGTGTTTAATTAAATTGCCTCGCCTGACACCTGGAGGCAGAACCCTGTGTCCATGCAACCATGGTGTGTGGCTGATGGTAAGGGGGCCACTTGCTTCAAAGGCCCCTCCCAACTCTCCTCCTGCAGTTAACATCCATCTAACCAAAGTCCCCAGGGAGCACTTTCCCTCCCAGCAGGCCCCATCAGGGTGGCTAGAAGCCGCTCAGCAGGAAATGCCCTCAGATGGGCCTCATTTAGTGAAGGGAAAACAAAGGCCCCAGAGAGAAGGGTCACACTGAGGCTCCTTCTGTGTATAATGAATTGTGCTAATTACAGTAATCTCCTTCATCTCCTCCAGGATCTATAATGCCCAGGTAGGAATGAGTAGCTATTTTTAAATGGAAATTTTCTGTTAATTAAAACTGCTTCAAGTGTGTGTCTGTGTGTGTATATATGTGTGCATGTATGTGCTGTGTAAAAGTGTAGGTGTTTGTGAGGTGTGTGCATGGAGTAGTGTACTTGTAGCACAAACTTGAGCACAGATACTTCTGGGTTCTTCCCTCCTGAAGGTTCAGGACAGTTAGGGTCCCTCCAACAGAGCAGATCTTGGTTCCCATGAATGCAGTGGACATCACAGATGCACCTAAAATCAGATCATAGGAAAAGGCAAAGGGGAACTTCCCTAGCAGTCCAGTAGTTGAGACTTCACCTTCCGATAAATGGAGGGTGCAGGTTTGGTCCCTGCTCCGGAAACTGGGATCCCTTGCGGCCAAAACACCAAAACATGAAACAGAGACAATATTGTCACAGATTCAATAGAGAATTTGAAAATGTTCCACATAAAAATGTCTTAAGAAAAAAAAAAGGAAAGGGGATAAAACATACGCCCAGAAAATCTTAGACCAAAATGTCAAAAAAAGTTGTCAGGGCAATAGTAATTTCAGACACAATAGAATGCAAGGCAGAGAGCAATACTGAAGATAAAGAAAGAAACCACAGTTATGTTTGCCAATATGACTCACTGACCTGGGACTTGTGTGAACTTAATAATATGATGTTGCAAATTGGCAAGAATTTGCATGAAACTAACAAATTTGCCCTTCAGTGGAAATTTGAAATATTTAAACATCAGAAATGGACAGATAGCTCAAGGAGACAAACATTAGTAAATAAAAGGAAAAGTCTCATGAATGTTCAGAGGATGATATTGATACAGCTCAAGAAGGCTGAGCACAGGAGAATTGATGCTTTCGAACGATGGTGCTGGAGAAGACTCTTGAGGGTTCCTTGGGCAGCAAGGAGATCAAAACAGTCAATCCTAGAGGAAATCCACCCTGAATATTCATTGGAAGGACTGATGCTGAAGCTGAAGCTCCAATACTTTGGTTACCTGACCACTTTGGCCGCTCCAATAGTTTGGCGAAGAGCCAACTCATTGGCAAAGACTCTGATGCTGGGAAAGATTGAGGGCAGGAGGAGAAGGGGGTGACAGAACATGGGATGGTTGGATGGCATCACTGACTGACTCAATGGACATGAGTTTGAGCAAACTCTGGGAAAGAGTGAAGGATAAGGAAGCCTGGTATGCTGCAGTCCATGGGGTCACAAAGAGTCAGACACGACTGAGTGATTTAGCAACACTCTGACCACAGTGTGGTAAGCTGGAAATCAATTTATGAAGTACTTCCATCAAAGTGTGCTTGGAAATTTATAAATATACTCCTAACTGACTGAACTCAAGATGAAATTTCAAACCATTCAGCATAGTAGGGCAGGATATAATATATAAATTACTATATATTGTGGAATATAAAACTTGTGGAACTCAGCTAGATCAGTATTTAGAGGAAAATGTATAGCCTTGAATACCTTCATTGAACAAGAAGGAAAATTCTAAAATTTTTAAATCAAAAAAACAGGAAAAGCAAGTAAAGAAGGGCTAAAAGGCCGAGATTAATAAAAACTTTTTAAAAGAAGCAAGCACAAATAAGGCTGAAAGCTATTTCTACTTTCTAAAATACTAATGAAATTGATGAGGAGGGAAGAAACCCTGTTTTGAGAACCCAGGCACCTCGGTGCTCCCTTCTCCTGTCCCTCCAAGCCTGGACTCTGACCCAGGCAGAGGTAACTCATCTTCTTCTTTGGACAGCCTGTGTTCTGTGAAACAGTGGCAAGTAATTTTGCCTGTCTCTGCCCTGCTTTGTTCCCAGATATACGGGGCAAGCAAAGGAGAGTTGAGGATGACCAAACTCTTGGTCAACCATAAAATTCTATGTACTCTATAAGAATCAGCAAGAAGTAGGAGGGCCTCCTTGGTGGCCCAGTGGTCAGCAAGCTGCCTTCCAACTCAGTGGATGCCAGCTTGATCCCTGGTTGGGGATCTAAGACCCCACATGCCGTGTGCAGCTACTGAGCAAGCCCACATGATCTGGAACCCGTGTACTACAACAAAGATCCCATGTGTCACAAACAAAGTCCTATGCAGCCAAAAAATAAATTTAAAAAAAAGATCATGAAGTAAGTAGCATGTAAGAAGTTTAATGCAAATGAGCACTTGCACAGCTCTTTTTCACTCAACCTGTTCTAAAGTTGTAAAATCAAAAACAGAGAAAAGTGGGACCTGGAGTTTGCACTCCAACCCCACCCAAATGTGAAGAGGAGCGCCCGCACCAGTGGGGACTGTGCTTCCCCACAAGATAGAGGGCGCTGAGGACAGGATGATGTCCTGCTGTGGCCTCCAGCCCCGTCTAGGTCCATCCAGGTGCTCTGACCCCAGGGGTCTGAAGAAAGCAGAAGTTCCCACCAGAGGATCTGAATCAGGGAAGGGCTACCCCCAGGCTCTGCTGCCTGCCCCCCACCACACCCCCCCACACACACACCCTGCCCGCCAGGGCCTTCTCCAGAACAGAGCCAAATGCCCTGGTCTTTCCTTAGGCTGCCTAATAACAAGTATTTACATAGAACCAGGGCTTCCCTGGTGGCTTAGATGGTAAAGAATCTGCCTGCAATGCAGGAGACCAGGGTTTGATCCCTGGGTTGGGAAGATCCCCTGGAGGAGGGCATGGCCACCCACTCCAGTATTCTTGCCTGGAGAATCTCATGGACAGAGGAGCCTGGCAGGTTCAGTCCATAGGGTCACAGAGAGTGGGACACGACTGAGCAACTAACACTCTCCATAAAACGTCACCTTTGCTGACTTCTCACCAAAGACTTTCCTCCTTACCCATCCCCCTGAGATACCATCATCATCAACACACTTACACGGATGAGCGCAATAAGGCTCAGAGACTAAGCCTCAGACTAAGGCGTAGAGAACTAACCAGCCCAGGAGCCCAGTCTAGGAACATGGAGCAGGGCTCGAATGTGGTGCCCTGAATACCAGCCTCCATCCGCCCGCCCTGGTCCCAGCCAGCCCTGGCCCTCACTCCAGACAGTGAGACTGCCCCCCCTCAGGGGGCCCAGCCTCTGTCCCCTTCAGAGCTACCCTCTGTGAGCTCTGCTTCCCAGGGGCACAGCCTCACTATATCAATCTTATCTGCCAGCAGGAGGGAGGGCTGGCAGCTGAATCATAGAAAAACGTCCTCTCCCAGTGGAGCTGGAGATAAGGAGGGCTGCATTAACCCCAGAACCCTCCAGAAATGCTCCCAGTGCTTAGGAAGCAGCCACAGCCAGTCATAGCCCCCATCAATCGCCCTTTGCAGAGCCTGTCTGTAGATATACAGGCCTCGGGCGGTGGGTGGTATGTGGAATTCATCTCCCTCTCCTTGATATACAGGAGCACAGGGACCCTGACTGTCAAGCTATCAGGAATTTCTCATCTGCCCATGACGTGTCCCCAGAGTGAGTGTTAATCAGTAGGGTCTAAACTGAGACCCCATCCTCTCACACAGCCTGGTTAAAACGGCCTCATCACGCTCACTGGAGGTGTTGTGTCCCTCGTCCTTCCAGAAGACGGGATCTTTGGGCCTTGGACCTCTACCTCTGCCCAGAAACCCTCAGCGCCTCAGTTCACGCTGGGACTGAGGGTGCGGAGGTGGTTGGTGTTAGCATATGCGTGTCCCCAGGGATGGATCGGCCATGCCAACAGGTACTAGGGTGGGGACAGGGGGCAGCCTGGCCTTAAATCCTGCTCCTGACTTGGAGGTCTCTTTGAACTTCAGAGAGATTAGGGCTGGCTCTGATGGCTCCAGTTTCCTCCTGGGGTTATCGGCATGGGGAAGTAGATTGCGCGGGTATCTCACCGGGCACAGGGCGGGCGGAGAACCCCTCTGACTTCCACTGCAGGTCAGGGCACTGTCCTAGTACCACCTCCCTCTGCCCTCTGCCCCCAGGACGGTCCCTCGGCCTGTGTGCCCCACGCCTGAGCTGGGGTGGCTCTGAGCTGGTGTGGGTGCTGATGTTGGAGGCTCTGGGAGGTACAGAGCCTCAGGAAGGAAACTGGGGATGCCTGGGGCTCTGAATACCCAGGGATGAATACGTAGGGCTGCCTATGGGGGAGGTTGGGGGAGGCGGGGCTCCAGGCTCCCTGACTGATGGCCTGTGTGATTGCTCCGGGCTGTGCTCAGCTCCAGGGCCCGTGCTGGCAGGAAGTCTCAGGGGGCCTTTCAAATTGCTCAGGGTCAGCCCAGGGCAGCCTGGAGGGAGGCCGCACCCCTGCTGAAGAATCAGCTTTCCCCCTCCCACACGGCCTCTCATCTGGGCCCCACCGTGGGGGGAGGTCCAGGGGCCATGGCAGGCTGCCCAGCTGGGGGTGTGCCTGGGGCCTAGCCCCCTCCTCCCAGGGTGCCACCTCGCTCCAAGCACTCAGATACCAGAGAGGGTGGAGGACTGGCCCCTCAGTGTTCAGCGCTCTCCCACCTTCGCTCATTCAGGAGGGGATTCAGTCCCAGCATCCTGGCCTTGGGTGGGGTCTCTAGAAAGCCCAGAGGGAGGCCAACGGGCAGGCAGAGAGATGCCGGAGCATGACTGCAGAGCCTTGCTCTGAAACTCGGGCTCTGCGTTCCTGGAGGGCAGTTCTCATAGCACAGACTCTCACGATGGGCTGATCCCCCCGCCCACCGTGCCCACCCGCAACCTGATGGTGGCTCTGAGCCTCTCCACAGGGCTCTGGGGCCACTGTGGGCCTCTCCACTGCTGGGCCCCCAGCAGGTCCAGCCTGAAGCTTCAGGGCCCCATTTGCTACCTACTGCCCGCCCCACCATCTGCCTCAGCCACTGCCTGCTGAGGAGCCTCCTTAGGAAGCTCCTCAGGTGTCCAGGCCTGAAGTGGGGAGAAGCCCTTCACTGGTGGGCTCCAAAGTGGATTTGCCCGACCTGTTTCCCAGGTCCCTTTGAACAGTCCACCAGCTGCTGCCTTCTATCCTCTCTATCCAGAGACCCCAGGGGGGCTCTCTCTCCTTCCTGCCACCTGCCCTCCCCCCACCCCCACCAAGAAACCCCACCTGCCCAGTGATAAAGTCCTCATGAACATAGAGGTATGAGAGAGAGTGTGTGTGTGTGCGCACGTGTGGGCACATGGGTGTATGTGTGTTAGGGACAGACACAGAGTCATGGTGTTGGTGGCCAACTCCTGCTCTTATAGGGGTTGGGGAAAGGGTGGAGGTGGGAGCAAGAAAGAGAAGACCCCACGCAAAGTGCAGACTTCACCCACCTCTCCCTTCCCTTTGGTGCCCCGGCGCCCCTGACTACTCCCAGCAGCCCACCGTGGGAGCAGCTCTGCATGCACCCATGCCGGAGCCTCCAAGAAATCAGGGGTGATTTGGAGCAGTAATAAATCCTGACTCCCTGCTGCCTGCTCCTCCACCCTGCCCAGAGGAAGGCAGCCACCTTTTGAGCAGGGGCTCAAGGTAGTAGCGAGTCCACTGGATGGTGGAAGAGGCCTGGAAAGTGGCGGGCAGGGGGCACTTGGTCAGGCCACTGTCCTGACCCCAGGTTGTCGGAGCCGGTGGTATGGCCTACAGCAGATAGGACGTTCCCTCGATGCGGGTCAAGCCAGCCTTGAGCTTGGAGAGTGGACTTCAGCCTCTACCTGTCCCTTGGCAAGGTATCTTGGGCAGCTGTCTGCGGAAGCCCTGTCAGGCGTATCAATTTCCAGAGCTGGAAGTGCCTATGGGGCCCAGCTCTGTTGATCCAAGAGACAGGACAGAAAATGTCCCTTCAAGGAGACTGAGCCCTGATGATGGAGTGACCTGGCAGTCAGCACCCCACGATGCAATTAGACCGGCAGTGGGTGACCTCACTGGGAACCCCTGGGCAACACCAAGGAAACCCTGCTATGAGACAGTCTCTCCTAAATGGGCTAACTTTACGGGCAATACAGGGGAGAGAGGAAAACGTTCAAAGACACTAAATAGGCAGATCCCGGACGTGAGTCTTCCGTGAGACAATGGTCCCTGGATTCTTCAAAAAGACAACAGAAGAAGGGCTATTCTCTACTAGAAAGACCACAAGGGTGAAACCAAATGGAAGCATGGTCCCAGATTGATCTGGACTTTTTTAAAGGACATAAAACAGATTCTTGGGTCGATTTGGGAAATCGGAGTATGGAGTAGAGACTGCATGATATAGTGGAGTCATTCTTAATTTTCCAAGGTATCATAACAGAATATAAGGAAATGTCCTTTCTATTGTGTGATTCAGGCTGAAGTATTTAGGAATCAAGTGTCTTCAAATCATTCAGTAAAATGACCTGTGCATCTGTGTGTATAGGTGTGTATGCGTGTGCAAGGAGAGAAAGGGAAGGAAAGAGAAGAGGACAAGGCAGCGTAGCAAATGTTAACAGTTTTCACAGTTGTTCAGTCCAGCTGTGCTTGTACTTGCCTTTCAACCCTTCCAACCTTCGTGTTTGATATTTTTCATCATAAAAAAAATAGGATACAGCCCCAGCAGATGCAAAGCTCTCCTCTCTCTCTGAGGACCTGTGCCTCCGGCCACCACTCCTGGATGGCCCTCTTCTTCCAGCCGGAGCCAGGTGGCCCTGCTCGTCTGCTCACTTCTCCACCTGCTGCTCTGGAACTGTCAGTCCTGCTCTGGACATCACGCACCTTTGGTCTCAGAGTCCCATCCCTGCTGTTCCCTGCCTGGAGCCCTCCTCCCTCATGACCAGCAACCCCTCAACTCCTCATGCACACACCCTTCCCCTTTGTAAGCCTCACTTCACCAGGGAGCCTTTCCTCGCTGCTGGAAAGAGTCAGCCCAGCCCCATGGCAGGGTCCTGTCTTTTCTCGTTTTATGCCCTCATCATCAATCCAGAGCGACTAAGCTGCTCTCTGCCAGGCCAGGATCTGATAAATGGGTACTACTGATGGTAGCCACCAGGTCCCCTGGAGACTGGGGACACTGTTGGGGCAGCCAGTACCATCCGCGGGGCCATTCCATCTTGATAGCTCCTGTCCTTTCCCCAAACCAATGTGATGCATTGACATGGGTCAGGCTTGGCACCCACAGTGCCCCGTGGGCATCACTCATTTCCCACCTGCCATGGTCTTCCCATACTCCTCTAAAGAGCAGGTCCCATCCTGTTTGGGTCACACTGAGATGAGCCTTCCTTAGTATGTCCTGGAGCTACCAAAGCCCAATTCCTCTAGGCTCTGGATACGGCCTTTGGAGGGGCCCATCTAGGCTGGGTCCTCTTCCCTGGCCTGGGAAGAGCTCCTTGACCCTGCAGAGGAGAAAAGTGGGCTCCCAGGGGCTACTACCCCTTTCCCTGCCAAGCCACTGGGAGGGCCCAAGAGCAGCTCCCTGTGATGTAGCACCCTATTCAAGGATATTTTTCATTTGGCACAAATTAAATATGTCCTGAAAAGAAGTCAATAGAACCAAATGTGATAATGTCCAGTCCTACCTAATGGGGAACGTGGCAATTTTCTGATAAAGGAATGAGAGTTCCAGACCCTGGCGCTGACCTGCCCAACCAGCACCCCAGCCTGTGTGCGGTCTGCTGCGGGACCTGTGCACCCCAGCCCACTGCTCCCCTCAGTACAGCCCTCCCCAGGCACATCCAGCCTGAGACCCGAGGATGTTGAGCCCTGGGCCCTCACACCTCCCCAGGGCAAGCTTTCACCCTGACTCATGGACACATTTGCAGCTCGTCTGCTCGCCTAGGCTTCCCTTTGGCCACGAAGAAAGTTTGGCCTCCACGCAGCACAGAAGGTCAGAGGTGCTGCACCACCAGGCAGGGATCCAAACCACCAAGCATGGGCTTCCTGGTTTCCTGATGAGCCAGAAAGATGCCCTCCACCCCTCCCTTCCTCAAAGTCAGGGTGAGGAAACCCCAGTTTATGACCATCCCAAGAGACCTCCCTGAGCTTCTGCCTTGCATTTATTGCTTCTGCAGGCTTTCAGGAGGGTTGGCTGAAGAGAGCTGTGCCCAGTGTTCTACCAGGGCTAACACGGGTCACAGGAGCCCCCAAAAGGCCGAGCCAGAACTTCAGGCCCTTCCAGAGAGAAGGGTGTGAACTTCTGGGGTCACATGGCACCCATCTCACCATCCAGATCTCAGCTGAGCAGACCCTGGTGGTGTAGCCTGGGTCCAGCATCCCATGACCACCCACCCGGCTGCCTTTGGAGGGGACCCCAGGCCTGAGCCACACAGGGCCACCTCTTCTCTTTGGGCACACTTGGAGCTGAGCCCCGACCTTGGACCTGCAGAAACAGCAAAACTGCCATATAACAGGCTCTGACCCCTGAGTCAGGAGCTCCCCACCACAGATCACCATTAGGCCCAGCAGCGATAGTGGGGCCAAGGAAAGGCTGACACTTGAATCCAGGCCCCTGAAGGAAGAGAAGAGACCCACTCCATGCTGGGCCTTACCTTGGGGCCAGCCCCCTCTGTGAAGGACCACTTCCCTCCTGAGTTGAAGGCTGGGCAGCATGGGCGTGGCCAGGACGAGGGCCTCTCATTCCCTAGTGCATCCTGGAAGGGTGAGTGGGCATGCGTGGTAGGAATGTCACCAGGCACACTTTCACTCTCCTCACCTTCAAGATGGCTGTGGGGCAAAGACAGATATTCTTCAGTTCACAGGTGAAGGAACTGAGGCCTGGAGATGTAAAAGACTCGGGTCTGACATATGGACCCATAGAACAGAAGAGAGAGCCCAGAGATAAACTCCTACAGCTATAGTCAATTAATCTTCAACAAAGGAGGCAAGAATATAGAATAAAGAAAAAATAGTCTCTTCAATAAGTGGTGCTGGGAAAGCTGGACAGCTGCATGTAAATCAATGAAGTTGGAACACTCCCTCACACCATACATTAGAGATAAACTCGAACTGGCTTAAAGACTTAAATGTAAGACATGACACCATAAAACTCCTAGAGGAGAATATAGGCAAAACATTTTCTGACATAAATCACAGCAATATTTTCTTAGGTCAGTTTTATTTCCTAGAAATAAAAGCAAAAATAACAAATGGGATCAATCCAGCTTATAAGCTTTTGCACAGCAAAGGAAACTGTAAACAAAATGAAAAGACAAGCTATGGGCTGGGAGAAAATACTTTCAAATAATGCAACTGAAAGGCCTGAATTTTCAAAATACACAAACAACTCATACAACTCAATAATAAAGACGAACAACCCAATCAAAAGATGGACAGAAGATCTAAATAGATATTTCTCCAGATGGCCAATGGGCATGTAAAAAGATGTTCATCATCATTAACTATTAGAGAAATGTAAATCAAAACCATCAGGAGGTACCGCCTCACACTGATCAATGAATGGCAATCATCAAAAAGTCTAACAAATCCTGGATTGGGGGTTGGAGAAAAGAGAACCCTCCTATACTGTTGGTGGAAATATAAGTTGGTACAGCCACTCTGGTACAGCACTGTGGTGCTGGAGAAGACTCTTGAGAGTCCCTTGGACAGCAAAGAGATCAAACTAGTCAATCCTAAATGAAATCAACCTTGAATATTCATTGGAAGGACTGATGTTGAAGCTAAAGTTCCAATACTTTGGTTACCTGACCACTTTGGCCACTCCAATAGTTTGGCAAAGAGCCAACTCATTGGCAAAGACTCAACTCAAAAGACTCTGATGCGGGGAAAGATTGAGGGCAGGAGGAGAAGGGGGTGACAGAACATGAGATGGTTGGATAGCATCACCGACTCAATGGACATGAGTTTGAGCAAACTCTGGGAGAGAGTGAAGGATAGGAAAGCCTGGTATGCTGCAGTCCATGGGGTTGCAAAGAGTCAGACACGATTTAGCGACTGGACAACAACAGCCACTATGAGGAACAGTACAGCGGTTCCTTAAAAAACTAAAAATTGAGTTACCATATAATCCAGAAATCCCACTCCTGGGCATATATCCAAATAAGACTTTAATTTGAAAAGATACAGGTACCTGTACGTTCATAACAGCACTATCTACAATAGCCAAGCCATGAAAGGAACCCAAATGTCCATTGATGATGAATGAATAAAGAAGGCCTGGCACGTATGTATAACGGAGCACTGCTCAGCCACGACAAAGAATGAAAGATGTCATCTGCAGCAACATGGATGGCCCTGGAGATGATCATACTAAGTGAAGTGAGTCAGAAGGAGAAAGACAAACACCATATGATATCACTTATACGGAGAATCTAAATACGACAGAAATGAATCTATCTATGAAACAGAATCGTGGACATAGAGAATAGCCTGGTGGTGTGGAGGAGGGAAGGACTGGAGGTTTGGGATTATCGGCTGCAAACTAGTATATACAGAATGGATCGACAAGGTCCTACCGTATACCATAGGGAACTATATTCAGTGTCCTGGGAGAAACCATAATGGGGAAGAATATATATATGTTTAACTGAGTCACTGCTGTACAGCAGAAATTAACACAGCATTGTAAATCAACTATGCTTCAGTAAAAAAAGACCCGGGTCTGAGATGTGAGGCGTTGCGCCAGGAACTCTGACCCCAGGGCTCCTCCTGCCTGGCCTGGCCTATTCTTGTGAGGGACTGAGGGGCTGGGATGTCCTCACTTTCCACTTGGAGTGTGCTTGTGTATGTGGTGTGATAGGTATATGTGCAGTGTGTGGGTGTGAATTGTTTGGTGTGTGTGTGTGTGTGTGTGTGTGCATGCACGCTGTGTGCACATGGTGTGTGTGTGTGTGTGTGTGTGTGTGGTGTGTACATACATGTGTACTGTATGTGTGGTGCCTGTGTGTAGCTCTGTGTGTGCGTGTGTGGTGTGTATATGTATGCGGTGTGTGTGGTGTGTGTGGCACATTCAGTATATGTGTATGTGTACTGTGTGTGTAGCATGTATATGTGTGTGCCGTATGTATAAGTGTTTAGGGTGTGTGTGTGTGTGTGTGTGTGATGTGTGGTATATGTATGTGTATGTGTGGTGTGCATATAGATGTATGTATGTGATGTGTGCAGGTACTGTGTGTTTGTGTGTATGTGACATCTAACTGCTGATACCATCCACGTCCTCCAAGAACAGGGTGCAGGGTCCCCAGGCCTTCACAAGTGAAGTTCAAAGCCTCTACTGTGCACTGAGCTGCCTGAGACGGGACGCCTGGAGGGCATCTGCCAACCGCAGATGAGGGAGGCGCCTGGGATCCCCCTGGCCTCCAAGTTGCTCCCCTGGGTCCACTCCACAGCCCTGTCTACCAGCACAGGGGCTCAGGGCTCCCTAGAAGCTGGCTCTGCGTCACTCACCTTGGGACCCCAGAGAGCACAGGGGTACAGGCAGTGGACAAGTGCTAGAGTTGGCCTTTTCTACCCATGACCTCTGATCTGGTTTCCCTGTAGATCCCGCCCACTGCGTGTGCACCTGGACCCTGCTGGCCCTCAGCACCGGGACAGATCCACCCCAGGAATATCCTGGGGTCTGCCGGGGCCAGCTTACTGGAACCATCACCCATGGCCTCTCTGGGACTCTCCTTGGGCCTCCCTGAACAGCCTGACCTCTGCACGGTCCAAGCTGACACTAGGGGTCCAGGTCGCAGAGAAGGGAGAGGCAGGCTCTCTGGGGGCCTGGCAGCTGGTGGACGGAGGAGTCTACAAGTCAGGTGATGGGAGAGCAGGGCCCTATGCTGAGAAGGATACTCATAGAGGACCCACTGAGCCTGCAGAGAAGCCGCTTACTGCTGCTGCAGAGGGAGCACCCCAAGAGTCCCTGGGGTATGCTGCCCTGGTCGGGGCACCTGTGACTGGCAGGATGGCCCCAAGAAGGCCAGGGCTGGACTAATGCAGGAGTGGGGCCAACAGAGCCTCAGCCAGGCCATTCCCAGCTTGCCTCAGAGCACAGGTGACAATGCCAGGGAATCAGTCTCTTGTCCCCATCACATGGCCAGCTTGCTCAGGAGAGAGTCCCTTGCCCAGGCCATTAATGCTGCCCTTGGGATGTACTCAGAAAAAGAAGTCTTTTCTTCCTGGGGCTCCTTCTAGCAGGCAGACATCAGATTCAAGTGAGAAACAGGAAGTATTGTGAGGATCCCATGTCTCCTCTATGTGGCCCCCATGTCCTCCTTCTGGAAGTCATTCCCAGTAAGCCTGGGCCCACACCAGGCAGAGTCAAGGGGGCTTCTCCTGCTATTGTGATTCAAGGTCAAGGGCCAGCAAACTGCCGCCCATGGGCCTTGTCCAGGCAGCTACCAGCCTGTTAACTGAAGTCTCATTTGTTTATACATTGTCTTGGCTGCTTTCACTTGAGCAGCTGTGACAGAGGCCCCATGGCCCACAAAGCTGAAAATATTACTGCTTGTCCCTTCAAGGAAACGCTTGCCAGCCCCATGTATTAGAAGCACACACTGCTGCTGCTGTGTGCTTACCCATGTTTGACTCTTTGCAACTCCACAGACTGTAGCTTGCCAGGATCCTCTGTCTATGGAATTCTCCAGGCAAGA
Source organism: Capra hircus (assembly GCF_001704415.2). Classification (NCBI taxonomy): domain Eukaryota; kingdom Metazoa; phylum Chordata; class Mammalia; order Artiodactyla; family Bovidae; genus Capra; species Capra hircus. The sequence goes on from NC_030835.1 coordinate 32,150,897, forward strand.
ATACTGGAATGGGTTGCCATTTCCTGCTCCAGGGGATCTTCCAACCCAGGGATCAAACCCACATCTCTTGTGTCTCCTACATTGGTAGGCAGATTCTTTACCACTGCGCCACCTGCAAAGCCCTAGAAGCGCATGCTACAACAGGCTTAAGGGTCCTGTGGCCTGTGGACCCAGCTGCCAAGTTGCAGAAAATGCCCAGGTCAGGGAAGGTATACACCACCACGGGGGAGCAACTAGCCAAATGCAGATGGGGAGCTCTACAGGCAAATAATTCTGCAATGAATATTATAAGACAATAAAGGATGGGATAGAATAGCAATGACAGACAAAAAGAGTGGGTCTTCCTTGGATCTGGTTCAAATAAACCGTAAAGAGAATTTTGGGGGGAAAATTGGAAATTTGAACATTGGACATCTGATGAAAAGAAGTTGTGATTAATTTTTCAGATGTGATAACAGTATTGTGGTTATGTTTTAAAAGTGTCTATTTTTTTCAAAACTTATGAATACCAAGGGGGAGAGGGTAGGGAAGGGAAGGACTGGGACTTCAGGATTAGCAGATTTAAACTATTATATATAAGAGGGATAAACAACAAGGTCCTACTGTATAGTGTGGGAACTATATTCAATATCCTGTGATAAACCATAGTGAGGAAGAATATATTAAAAAAAGAATGTATATATATGTATAACCTGAGCCATTTTGCTGTACAGCAAAGATTGGCACAACATTGTAAATCCACTATACTTTGATTAAAAACACAAACAAGTTTTTAAAGTTTCATTTTTTCTAGATAAGCTACATGCTACAATGTCTATGGATGAAATGATATGATGTTTTGGATGTGCTTCAAAGTAACAAAAATGGGAAGTAGTTGGGGTGTGGAGAAGGCAGGAGAAACTGCAGGCCAATGGTTTGGGGGTGGGGTGATGGTACAGAGGGGTGCCTTATATAATTCTGTCTGCTTTTACATATGTTTGGAATTCTCCATAATAAAGGGTTAATAAAATAAAATGAAACAAGGCAGACCCCAAATGGATGGTGACCCCCCCACCCCCACCCCCGCCAGGATTCTCCAACATCCCCGGCAGCAGTTTCTCTAGTCTGCCTGATTCTGGGGCAAGAGACAGGAAAATGCCAGCACCAAACATGACCTGGGGCCACCCTCCATCAGCAGGGAAACCATTCCTCAGCCTGGACAGCACAGGGCTGGAGTCTGACCAGCCCAGTCAGGAGCAGAGCACAAGGCCAGTGGCCCTTCTTCTGGAGTCAGAGGCTCACCATCCGGCAACTGTTGTTTCCCGACACAGAGAAGGAGGAGGAAAAGTGGGTGGTGGAGGGACAAGAGAGAAAAGTAGAAATAAATAAGGGGAAATTTCCACAGAGGCACAGGAACTTCAAAAGAGCCTGCTTCGGAAATTGCTGTGCAAATAAATTTGAACACCTTAGATAAAAAGAATTTTTATCTAAATTATGTAAATGATTTTCTAAAATTATGTAAATGATCAAAATTAACCCCTGAAGACTAGAAAACATAAACCTTAATAAATGATACAAAGGCACTGAAAACAATTCAACAGTCGTGAACCTGAGAAAACAGAATAGATAGGGATAGAGCAAGCATGCACCAACCCCAAGAGCCACAAAATCATAGATTTACGACCACTGAATGGGGTGAAGCCAGGACACAGCCAATTAAGAGGGAGAAACGGGGGACTTCCCTGGTGGTCCAGGGGCTAAGACTCTGTGCTCCCAATGCACTGGACTGGGGTTCGATCCCTGGTCGGAGAATTAGATCTCACATGCTACAGCTAAGAGTTCTCATGCTGCAACTAAGATTCTACATCCTGCAGTGAAGGCTGAGGATCCCATAGGCCTCATCTAAGCCTCGGTACAGTCAAATAAATAAATATAATAATTATATATATGTATATATACACACATATATACAATGTTAAAAAAGAGAGGAGAAATGGGACATGGGAGAAGGGAGGGGGCAGAATGATTGTTAATGCAGATTTGACTGACTGCCCAGTAAACCCCAAACTGGTAAAGGTAGAATTCTGTAGAGCTGATACTAACAAAAATAATATACACGTATTAGGGACTTTCCAATGCATAAACGTCAACAAAATAAAGACACAATTACAGTTTTTCCTCCTAAGTGTGCCTGAACAGTAGCACTTTCCTGCTGGATTGTGTTAAGAATTGTGTGATTTGATCACAGGCATTAAACATGTACAGTGCCATGAAAATAATCCTCTTTAGTGAGTGCAGTGGGAAGTTGGAGTTTGGGCTTTTGTTCGAAGCTGAGGATGGTGAACTGCAGCGCGTATCTTACAACCCAGGAGGCGGAACGAATAGCTGAATTCTGAAAGTGAGAGAAATGGTCAGTCTGACCCCGTTGTGCTACTGTTCTTCAGTAAAACCTGTTGTGGGAGTCACCTGCTCGGGCTGGGGTATGTTGTTTCACCTGTGTTGTTACCTGTGACTCTGAGAAGAAGAGAAACTTTTCTTTGAGTCTTTTATTCTTCATTCTATAGTTTCAAATTACACACACTTATTTTCCCCAGACATATAATGTACTTCCATGTGTTGTTACAGTAACTCTACAGTCACGTGTGGTTTGGAATATTCCATTTCCCTTTTGCTGTTTACACGGTAGGGATACAGTTTTATTAATTAAAATGCCTTGCCAGACCTGTGTGATAGGTATGTTATCCTCCTTGTCACATGTCAGGAAATGTTCTGGGACTGACTGTGTCTTAAGTATTTTATTACTGCTGGTGGACATATCACGCTTCAGTTTTGCTCTGAGATATGCACAGTGTCTGAAGCGGACCTGCCCATGGTAATCTGATGTCAGACCTTTTTCAGCTCTGTTCTAAGGCTCCTTTTCCCAAATAATTGTGCATCTTCAGCCCCATTTCTCAAAAGAGGAGTATGCAGCCATAGTCCTCTTCCTCTACATCCACCCACCCTCCCTGAAACACTGGAAAGGGTTTCAATTTTTATTATGTATTATTTGGCTACACTGAATCTGAAATCTTCATGATGGCATGTGAGATCTAGTTTCCTGACCAGGGATTGAACCCAGGCCCCCTGCATTGGGAGCACGGCGCCTTGGCCACAGGATCACCAGAGAAGTCCCTACCCAAGCATTTTACCATGAAAAATTCTGAATACATCAAAGTTGCAAGAATTTTATAGCAAATACCCATATATACACTGCCTAGATTCTGTCTTTATTGTTGGCTGTATTTGTTTTATCCCATATCTACCCATCTCTTCATCTTTCTACCCATCCATCAACCCATTTTATTTTTCTGATGTATTTCAAAGTAAATTGCAGATATCAGTTCACTATGATCTAAACACTTCAGTGTACATATCATTAGAGTTCAATATTTGTTTACAGTTTTCTTTTGCTGTAGAATTTATGTATGGTGAAGTGTATGCATTCTGAAGGAGATCAACCCTGGGATTTCTTTGGAAGGAATGATGCTAAAGCTGAAGCTCCAGTACTTTGGCCACCCCATGTGAAGAGTTGACTCATTGGAAAAGACTCTGATGCTGGGAGGGATTGGGGGCAGGAGGAGAAGGGGACGACAGAGAATGAGATGGCTGGATGGCATCACAGACTCGATGGACATGAGTCTGAGTGAACTCTGGGAGGTGGTGATGGACAGGGAGGCCTGGCGTGCTGCGACTCATGGGGTCGCAAAGAGTTGGACACGACTGAGCGACTGAACTGAACTGATGCATCATAAATGTATATTAGCTAGAGACTTCCCTGGCGGTCCAGTGGTTAAGAATCTGCCTTCCAGTGCATGGGATGCATCTGCTTCTGCTTCATTAACTGTGCTAAAACCTTTGACTGTGTGGATCACAACAAATTGTGAAAAATTCTTAAAGAGATGGGAATTGCAGACTACCTTACTTGCCTCCTGAGAAACCTGTGTGCACGTCAAGAAGCAAAAGTTGGAAATGGACATGGAACAACAGACTGGTTCCAAACTGGGAAAGGAGTACATCAAGGCTGTGTATTGTCACCCTGCTTATTGAACTTCTATGCCAAGCACATCATGAGAAAAACCAGGCTGGAAGAAGCACAAGGTGGAATCAAGATTGCCGGGAGAAATATCAATAACCTCAGATATGCAGATGACACCACCCTTATGGCAGAAAGTGAAGAGGAACTAAAAAGCCTTTTGATGAAAGTGAAAGAGGAGAGCGAAAAAGCTGGCTTAAAATTCAATATTCAGAAAACTAAGATCATGGCATCCGGTCCCATCACTTCATGGCAGATGGATGGGGAAACAATGGAAACAGTGACAGACTTTATTTTCTTGGGTTCCAAAATCATTGCGGATGGTGACTGCAGCCATGAAATTAAAAGACGCTTGCTCCTTCGAAGGAAAACTATGACAAACCTAGACAGCATGTTAAAAACAGAGACATCACTTTGCCAACAAAGGTCCATCTAGTCAAAGCTATGGTTTTTCTAGTAGTCAGGTATAGATGTGAGAACTGGACCATAAAGAAGGCCGAGCTCCGAAAATTGATTCTTTGGAACTGTGGTACTGAAGAAGACAGTTGAGAGTCCCTTAGACTGCAAGGAGATCAAACCAGTCCATCCTGAAGGAAATCAGTCCTGAATATTCATTGGAAGGACTGAGGCTGAAGCTGAAGCACCAATACTGTGGCCATCTGATAAGAAAAGCTAACTCGTTGGAAAAGACACTATACTGAGCAAGATTGAAGGCGAGAGGAGAAGGGTGAGACAAAGGATGAGACGGACATGAGTTTGAGCAAACTTCAGGAGATAGTGGGAGAAGGCAATGGCACCCCACTCCAGTACTCTTGCCTGGAAAATCCCATGGATGGGGGATTTTGATAGGCTGCGGTCCAGGCTGAGTCAGACACGACTGAGCGACTTCACTTTCATGCATTGGAGAAGGAAATAGCAAACCACTCCAGTGTTCTTGCCTGGAGAATCCCAGGGACGGGGGAGCCTAGTGGGCTGCCGTCTATGGGGTCGCACAGAGTCGGACACGACTGAAGTGACTTAGCAGCAGCAGCAGCAGAATAAAATATTCCATATACAAAAGCAATTCATTGAAGAAAATCTCAAGAAATAATCCTAACCATAAATGTATAGGAGCTACATGAAGAAAACTTTGAACTGCTACTGAAAGATACAAAAAAGTTTGTGCCAAAACAGAGAAGGCCAGGGGCTTCCCTGGTGACTCAGTGGTAAAGAATCTGCTTGCCAATGCAGGAGACACAGGTTCGATCCCTGATTTGGGAAGATCCCACACGTCGAGGAGCAATGAAGCCTGGGACCACAACTACTGAGTCTGTGCTCTAGAGCTCAGAGCCGCAAGTACTGAGCCCATGTACTGCAACTACTGAAGCCCTCATGCCATAGGGCTTGTGCTCCACAAGACAAGCCCCTGCAATGAGAGGCCTACACACCACAACTAGAGAGTAGCCCCCACTTGCTGCAACTAGAGAAGAGCCTGTACGAAGGCCCAGCACAGCCAATACAAGTAAACAAATAACATTCTTTTAAAAAAAGGAATCTGCCTTCCGATGCAAGGTATGCAGGTTCAACCCCTAACTTGGGGAACCAAGATCCCACAGCCTGCAAGAGTAAGCCCTGCACACTGCAAGGAAGACTCAGCGCAGCCAAAATAAAATGAAAATTCTTTTAAAAGTCTTTTTTACAACTATAGCAATTAGGATAGATTAATCTTGTATAAGAAATTTATAGAACAGGTTCCAAAGTTAAGTCAAAATGTGAAGGCAATGGCACCCCACTCCAGTACTCTTGCCTGGAAAATCCCATGGACAGAGGAGCCTGGTAGGCTGCAGTCCATGGGGTCGCTAAGAGTCGGACACGACTGAATGACTTCACTTTCACTTTTCTCTTTCATGCATTGGAGAAGGAAATGGCAACCCACTCCAATGTCCTTGCCTGCAGAATCCCAGGGATGGGGGAGCCTGGTAGGCTGCAGTCCATGGGGTCACACAGAGTCGGACACAACTGAAGCAACTTAGCAGCAGCAGCAGCAGAGTGACATTGTAGCAGTGGGGGTAAAAATGGACCATTCAGTAAACAGTGATGTGACAACAGATTTGTGACAACATTTGGAGAAATAAGACACCGTTTTGAGCAGAATAAAGTTACCCTGCTGCTGTTGCTAAGTCCCTTCAGTCGTGTCTGACTCTGTGCGACCCCATAGATGGCAGTCCACCAGGCTCCCCCATCCCTGGGATTCTCCAGGCAAGAACACTGGAGTGGGTTGCCATTTCCTTCTCCAATGCATCAAAGTGAAAAGTGAAAGTGAAGTCGCTCAGTCATGTCCGACTCTTAGCGACCCCATGGACTGCAGCCCACCAGGCTCCTCTGCCCATGGGATTTTCCAGGCAAGAGTACTGGAGTGGGGTGCCATAGCCTTCTCCGAAAGTTATCCTACTCTAACTCAATACCAAATATATAAGAAATTTAAATATAAAACATAAAACCACAAAATTACTAGAAGTAAATGTGATTTTTTAAAATAATAAATGCCTATCTAAGCAATGTCAAACAAACTTGATTTTTAAAAGACTGATATATTGGTTTAAATTTTAAAAAATTTAAACTTTGGTATGATACAATAAACAAATGGGGGGAAAATATTTGCAACACATAGGACAACCAAGGGGGTCTAATTTCCTAAATTGATCAAGAGCACTCACACACCAGCTGGAAAAAGACAACCCATAGGACCAGGGGCAAAAATATTAAAAAGTGCTCAACTTCACTTGTGACTAAATACATGCAAAACAGAATGAGAAGCTCTGCTTATTTGAAAGCATTGATCATCTGTATTGTTAAACGATGGGGAAATAAATGTGGTCTTTTTCAAAAGCAATTTATCAAGATTCCTTTAAAAACTTATTTCCACATATGCTTTGGCTCAGATGAATTGTGGTGGTGGTGGTTATACCACCAGGAAATTATCCTAAGAATACACTTGCAGATTTTGCCAAGTAAAATTCCCTATAAGATGTCCTGGAGCGTTGTCTGCAGGGGCCAATGGCTGGAAACAGCCTCAGTGTCCACCAGTGGGAAATTGCTTAGCTATGGAACATGGGCTGCAAATGAGCAATCTACTAAAAACCTTTAAAAAAGGAGTTGCTTTTACACTGTGATTTAGATGAGTGCACAGTATGACGCTCATTGTATGGATGCTGAGTATGCATAAACATTTTTTTTCTGAAAGTAAAAGAAATGGCTAACAGTGAATGGTTAACAGCAGTTATTCTAGGAGAGAGAGACTATCGGGAGGTGAGCTTTTAATTTTATATATTTCACTAAATCAGTATTGTTTGAAATTGATCATGTGCAGATATCAGTTTTAATACAAACCAAACTGAAACAACAACAAAAACACAGACAAAGCAAAACAGGATAATAAAAAATCCATTATCTCAACAGAGGGTGCCAAAGGTATGGATTTATTTATCCTAAAAAGTCTATGAATAATAAATTATTTCAAGAGCTTCCAGGCAGTCATGCTGGCCCAGAGATGGAGTGAGTGGGTTTGAGCATCAAGTCCTGACCCCCAGAGATGCTGGGGGTACCCTGAGGGTGCTGGACTTGACCCCACTGTGAGTGGGAAGGATGGCTCATCCTTGAATTGGCGCACCTCCTAGGAGGGGTATACCACACATTTTTATGTAGAAAGTGCCCTGAAGTTCAGTGGTATTGAACGAGTCACAGGAAAACTAATTCGAACGATCAATAGGACATGCACGTTAAGAAGTTAACACTGCAAAGCCTTCCCCTTAACTAGTCATACATGTCTCATGTCTCCACATGTCCTGAACCTCAGCTGGACTTAGTGCTGCTCACCCCTGGTGAGACCCTGCTCTTAACGGCAATCCCTGGTTGGGTAGGTAGGAGTTGTACTTTTTGGTCTCTCTAATCCCCTCACGTCCTGAGATGCCAGCATCTCTGGGTCTAAGATTTGAGCTTCAGTGAAGGAACCCATGCAGGCTGGGTGTTGAGGGACCTAGGGGTGTTTGGGACACAGCCTTGGCCTTGAGCCGCATAAGGGAAGCCACACGGCCCCTCTCCTGTGCTCCCTTCGGTAGGTCTGGCTGGAGCCTGAATCCAGCTGTGCCCAGAGCCTGTTCCCACCTCCCCAGCCCAGCAGCACCCTCCCCACCATGGTTACTTCCACTTGACCCTCCAGCTGGCCTGGAGCAACGCCGCTTGCAGCATAGCACCCTGCCGAGAAAGGGACCCAGTAAGAACAGAATGTCAGCTGCGGACAGGCCCGTGTGGGCGCTGCGGTGCCTCCTGCTCCCTGCGGCTGACATGACAAGCCCCCTGACCTCCTGAGCGCCTGCCTGACGGAGGGGTGCCTATGGGGAGGTGGCAGGGTGGTGGCAGCAGGGCCCTGGTACCTCTCGAGGCAGGGGTGGCCCCAGTCTGACTCCTGAGCGGAAGCTGACATGTTAATGCTGGCGGCCGGGCCGCAGAAGCGAGGCCTTCATTCGATTTGGGAGCGCCTTTCCCGGGCCAGGCCTCTGGTTTGGCTCCTATTGAATTACTCAGCTAAGCAGAGCAGGAAGAAGCTGTTCACCTAATTGCTCTTGATGGATCTCTTCGTCTTGTTCAGATGCCAGACACAAGATAGATGCCCTCTCTTTGCATCTGAGCCCCACGCTGGTGCTTTGGGGTCAGCAAGTGGCCGCTCCACATACCGCCTCCCCCAGCTTCAGCTGAGGGGCTGGGCCCCCATGAGCAGTGCCCTAAGCAGGGGCCGCCAGGGACCAGAGGGAAGCTCAGTCTTGCTGGGGGCGGGGGGTGGGCGGGTGACAACAAAGGCGGACCCGCGGGCGTGCCATTGACTCCAGCTCCACGGGGTTAAGGGCTCCTTGTCTGGGTAATTGTCTCCCCTTTAATTACAGTGACTGAAAGTGCCTCCTAATTTACTTTAGGACCCTCAGATGACATCTCAAGAAGGATCACATCCGCTCCCTGGCATGGGCCCTGGGAAGACAGCACTGGCCTCTGCGGCCATTCAAAGACCACAGCTTCTGCTCGGGGTCTCTGTTCTGCATCTGCTCCCCTCTCAGCCCCTCAGCCCGCCCCACCCAACACACTTCTGGTGATGATGCAAGAGGGAAACAGAGAACAGAACACAGGAGGGGAGGCAGGCTTCCTGTCTTAAGAGAGCCCAGCCCCTGACTCAGCCAGCAGCTGAGGGGCCTGATCTTGGGAGCCCCAGCCCCAGTTGCCAGGAGGCCAACTAATCAGCTAACAGCTTCTGTTATATCCCAGGTGATATGTTGTCTTTGGAACAAATTCTGTTGAGCACTGGGAATATTGGCCAGGCCTAGGAGAAACAAACCACTTCAAAGGGCCTAACCCAGCCAGCAGAGGAAGAGGGTCATGGCTCCTGACACCAGGAGAAGGAAGAGCCCCCTTGTCCCCCGTTTCACGGGAAGGAAGGAGTGAGGGGCCGCCTTGTAGCTAAGGGTGTCCTTGAGTGCTGGGCCTCAGCCACTGCAGGACTTGGGACACCACCCTGAGGACTTGGGATCCCCTCGGTGTCTGTCGGCTTCTGTACCACTGCCTTCCTTCCCCTTAAGGAGACCCAGGGCCTCGCACTCAGTCCAGCAAATGTCAACTGTGGACAAAAGGTGTTTTCATGGCAGGCACTGGTGCATCTGATATCCAGCGAGAAAACGAGAGTGTCCCACCCAATAATACGCCGAAATGCATCCCAGAGCAATTTACATTTTAAAATTACCAAGGAAACCATGAAAAGCCAAATGGTGAGCATAGCGAAGGCCTTTCCAATCATAAAAAACACTGTGAAAACCATTTAAAAAAAAAATGAAGGCTTCAACTCCTAACAAAATTTAAAAGGAAAGAAAAAAAAAATTAACACACAAAGCTCCCAGTAGAGTCCAAAGGCAAATAACACTGCCCTCGGGGGGAATGTTGTCACATGAACGATAACCAAAGGATTGTTGTCTTATTGTATAAAGATCTCCTATAATTCAATAAGGAGATGGTGAACAGAAGCCAGTAACAAAAGCTGTCACATTATTGAGGAGGCAGGCAGGCCAGCAACCCTCGGAGACTGGTTTGCAAAGCAAGGTGATTTTTTTGGTGTTTTTTTGAGTTGCTAAATTGTGTGCTGTTTTCTGTTTTGCCTTCTCAGGAAATGGGAAGACCCTGGTGGGTAGCCACTCCCTTAAGAGGCTAATGCCCAGAATGATGCTGGGTGTCCTGGGAGGAGAAGGCAGAGAGAGTATTTGAGAAGCAGAAAGAGGTCAGGGGCTTTGAGGAGCCAAGAATGAGTGAAAGGCTCTGGGTGCTACATCAGCAGAAGGACCCAGAGCCTGGGTCCTGAGAGAAATAGGGGGAGGGGTGTCTTATGGCCAAGGTAGGGAAGCAACAGCAAAGACTACAAATCTGAAAGGTCCATGCACATTAGCACCTTGGGGTTCTCACGGGTAAGCAGTGTAGAAGGGCTTCTTAGGCACCTGCCCCACAGGGAAGTTCTAAGCTTGGAGTGAAAGCAAGTTGGTTTTAAGAAAGACAAAGATGAGATCTTTCTCCATATGTGCAAATTATACATACAGTGACCCATGATTTATGATAAGGAATGCAAATTAAAACAATATAGTAAAAGATTTTACCCATACTAAAGGCCAAGGTGGGACTTCCCAGGTGGCTCAGTGGTAAAGAATCTGCCTGCCAATGCAGGAGAGGCAGGTTTGATCCCTGGGTTGGGAAGATTCCCTGGAGAAGAAAATGGCAACCCACTCTAGTATTCTTGCTTGGGGAATTCCATGAACAGAGGAGCCCGGTGGGTTATAGCTGCGGTCACAGAATCGGAAACAGCTTAGCTACTAAACAACAACCACCACAAAGCAAATGCAGTATTTTAAAAATAATCAAACATCCACACACAGAAGAACGTAGGGCACACTGTGTGGGAGTTAATTTGGGATTAAATTTTCCAGCAGGCAATCTTAAAAATGACCGTATCCTTTGATACCAAAATTCCCCTTCTAAGAGTTTATTTTAAGGAAACAATCAGAGACCCATCTAAAGATTTATGTGTGTTTTTGTTCACAAAACCCACCGCAAAAATTAGAAACACTTAAATACACAGTAACTGGGGATTTATGGTATATATCCACATATGCTAAAATTGTATTTTAGGACAATTTTTAATAACATAAAGATACACTTGAATTATTGCCAAGTGAATGTGTTCAAAATACACATACACTTTATTTTTTTAAAAAAAAGATCATATAAAAATGTCTGAACGGTGTCCCTGAGGACAGCAGTAGCCAAAAAGTGGTAGAAGAGGCAAAGTTTTTGATACTTGCTCTCTCTACACTCTTCGACGTTTTCCAAATTTTCTCCAGTAGGAATGTAATTACTTCATTTGTCGTTGTTCCGTCGCTAAGTTGTGTCTGACTCTGAGACCCCACGAACTACAACATGCCAGGATTCCCTTCTCCAGCGGATTTTCCCAACCCAGGAATCAAACCAGGGTCTCCTGCATTGCATTCTTTACCAACTGAGCTATCACGGAAGCTCTTTTAGTGAAAATCCCTCAGTTATGTCAGACTCTTTGCAACCCCATAGACTATAAAGTCCATGGAATTCTCCAGGCCAGAATCCTGGAGTGGGTAGCCTTTCACTTCTCCAGGGGATCTTCCCAACCCAGGAATCGAACCCAGGACTCCCGCATTGCAGGCAGATTCTTTACCAGCTGAGACACAGGGAAGTTCCAGGCTTCCCTATCCTTCACTATCTCCTGGAATCTGCTCAGACTCATGTCCATTGAGTTAGTGATGTCATCCATCTATCTCACCCTCTGCCATCCCCTTCTCTTGCCCTCAATCTTTCCCAGCATCAGGGTCTTTTCCAATGAGTTGGCTCTTCACATCAGGTGGCCAAAAATTACTTTATAATGTAAAATAAATGTTATTTTTAAGTTAATCACAGAATCAAACTGTTAGAAAGGTTTTCTGAAGATCTGCTTGGTGGGGGAAACATGCTCTGAGACAAGAAGCCTCAGTCTTCCCAGAAGTCCATTACAATGGGTATATGATCTCTATTTTCTGATGAGAAAGTGCTGAGAGCTGAAATAACCAAGCCACAGACCAGGCTGAGAGGCAACAGAGCCTGTCCTTTCTTGACCAGGTCTCTCTGTCTTCTATACCATCTGCCTCAGTTAAGCTTTCAATTGCAAATGAGAATACCTGAAGCTCCACAACTGTAGAGCACTAAATACTTGCATTAGAAAAAAGAGGGACTTCCCTGGTGGTCCTGTGGCTAAGACTCCATGCTCTCAATGCAGGGGGCCCAGGTTCGATCCCTGGTTAGGCAACTAGATCCCATATGCCACAACTAAGAGTTTGCACACAGCAACTAAAAATCCTGCACATCTGCAACAAAGATCGAAGATCCTGCAGTCAAACAAATACCTTTTAAAAAAGAAAAGCAAAAATCAAAAGAAGGAAAGAAAATCAAAAGAAAGAAAGAGAGAAAGGAAAAGAAAACAAAAGAGGCAAAGTCTCAAACTGACAATCTAAATAACTGCACCAAGAAACATAAAAAAAGAAGAGCAAAATAACCCAGAGCAAGCAGAGTGAAGGAGACCATAAAGATAAAAGCAGAAGTCAATGAAACTGACAACAGGGCAACGATAGAGAAAAACAATGAAACAAAACTCTGGTGCTCTGAAAAAAATAAATCTCCGGCAAGACTGTCAAAGATAAAATAGTGAGTACACAAAGAGCTAATATCTGGAATGAAAGAGAGATATCATTACAGACCCTGAAGCCATTTAAAGGGAGTACTACAAACAATTTACAATCATAAACTTGACAACACAGAAAAATGGACCAATTCCTCAAAACCCACAGACTACCCGAACTCAACCAATATGAAATATACATCCTAAATAGTCCTATAACAATTTTTAAAAGTGAGTTTGAAATTTAAAAGAAATCTACAGGCCTAGATGGTTTCATTGGAAAAAAACTTCTATACGTTTCTGCTGCTGCTAAGTTGCTTCAGTCGTGTCCGACTCTGTGCAACCCCATAGACGGCAACCCACCAGGATCCTCCATCCCTGGGATTCTCCAGGCAAGAACACTGGAGTGGGTTGCCATGTCCTTCTCCAGTGCATGAATGTGAAGAGTGAAAGTGAAGTCGCTCAGTCGTGTCTAACTCTTAGTGACCCCATGGACTGCAGCCTATCAGGCTCCTCCACCCATGGGATTTTCCAGGCAAGAATACTGGAGTGGGTTGCTATACATTTACAAAGACTTAATTCCAAGTTTACACAATCTTTTCCAGAAAATAGAAGAAGCAGTTATCTTATGAGGCTAGTATTGGCCTGATACCAAAACCAGACAAAAGATAGTACACAAAAAGAAAACTAAAGATCAGTATCTCTCATGAATCTCAACGCAAATATCTCCAACAAAATATTAGCAAATCAAATTCAGCAACCTGTAAATAAAATTCAACATCATAAGTTGGGACTTATCCCAAGCATGCAAGCCTGGTTCAACATTACAAAATCAGTGTGACACCCCTTACCGAGAGGCTAAAGAAAAAAACCACATAATCATATCAATTGACACAGAAAAAGCATTCAAGAAAATCCAACGCTTATTAATGATAACAACTCTCAGCAAACAAGGAATAGGAGGGAATTTCCTCAACCTTGTAAAGATCATCCACAAAAAAACTATAGCTAATGTCATAAATGATTTAAAAAACTGAATGTTCTCCCTTTCAGATTGAGAACAGTGCAAGGATGTCTGTTCTCACCTCTCTTATTCAATGTAACACTGGAAGGTCTGTGTGTGTGTGTGTGTGTGTGTGTGTATGTGCATGCGTGTGCACACACGTGCTAAACGTGCACGCTCAAGTTGCTCAGTCGTGCCTGCCTCTGTGGCCCAGTGGAGTGTAGTCTGCCAGGCGCCTCTGTCCATAGAATTTTCCAGCCAAGAATGCTGGAGTGGGTTGCTATTTCCCACTCCAGGGGATCTTCCCGATCCAGGGATCTAACCCATGTCTCTCGCATCTCCTGCATTGGCAGGCGGACTCTTTACTACTGTGCCACCTGGGGTGCCCCACTGGAAGTTGTACCCATTCCAATAAAGGGAAAAGGAGGAGAGGGCATGCAGATTGGAAAGAAAAAAATTAACTGTCCTTATTTGCATATGACTGATAGTCTACGTAGAAAATGTCAAGGAATCTACATAAAACACTAGAACTAATAAGTGCGGTCAGCAAAATTGTAATATACGTGATCAACACTCAAAAAAATCAATCTCATTTCTAAGCACTAATAATGAACTCACTAAATACAAGATCATTTACAATCACCCCCAAAGTAATAAAATATTTAGGTGTAAACTTAACAAAACATACACAGGACCCAACGTAAAAACAAGGCCAATTCCTTCCAAACTGATCTACAGATGGATCAAAATGTTAGCAAGATTTCTTGGGTAGATATAGAAAAACTTACTCTAAAAAGGCACAGGCCCTGAAACAGCAAAAGCAATCTTAAAAAGGAAGAGTAAAGCGGGAAGAATCGCTCTGCCTGATATTAAAGCTTACTAATCGAGACAGTGTGGTATCAGCAGAGGGACAGACACATCACAGATTAACAGCACCCAGAAACAGACCCACACAAATTTCCCCAACTGAACTTTGACAAAGGTACAAAGCAATTGGGTGAAGGAAGGACGGCCTTTTCACAAACGGTGCAGGAGCTGTGGACATGATGGATGTGTGGTTAGTCGTGTTCAATTCATTGCAACATGGGGTCTCTAGCCCGCCAGGCTTCTCTAGCTGTGGAATTTTTCAGGCAAGGATACTGGCGTGGGTTACCATTTCCTACTCCAGGGGATCTTCCTGACCCAGGGATTGAACCCAAGTCTCTTGAGTTGCCTGCTTTGGCAGGTGGGTTCTTTACCACTGCGCCACCCAATTGACATGAAGGCAAAAACAAGAAATCTTGATCTAGATCTTATGCCTCATACAAAAATTAACTCAAAATGGATCATGGATGTAAAAGTAAACCTATAAGATTTTTAGAAAAAAAATAGGGTAAAAATTTTATAATCTAGGACTAATAAGAGTTCTTAAATTTGACTGAATTTCCTCAAAATTAAAACAAAATTTAATTAAAATGAAAAAACAACTGAATTTCCTTAAAATTAAAAATGTTTTGCTCTGTGAAAGACCCTGCTAAATGAACAAAAAGACAAACTACAGACAGGTAGGTTGTTGTAAAATACATCTCTGACAATGGCTTTTAGTATCTAGAATAAATACAGAACTCTCAGGAATCAATACTTTTAAAAAATACAAATAATCCAATTAGCAAATGGGCAAAAGACATGAGCAGACATATCACATAAGAGTCTATACAGATGGCAAATAAACCCATGAAAACATGTTCATCACCATTAGCCGTTAGAGAAATGGGAGTTAAAACTACAATGAGGTATCACTATATATCTGTAAAAATGGCTAAAATAAAAAATAGTGACAACATTAAATTCTGGTGAAGATGTGAAAAAACTGGATATTTTTATCACTGGCAGGAATAGAAAACGTTACAGTCACTCTGGAAAACAGTTTGTCAGTTTCTTATATATAAACATACAATTACCACACACTCCAGAAATTGCATTTTTGGGCATGTAGCTCAGAGAAATTAAGACTTATATTCACATAAAAATCTTTACATAAAATTTCATAGTAGTTTTTTCATAATAACCAAAAATTGGGAACAACTCAGATGCTCTTCAGTAAGTGAATGGTTAAACAAAACTGCAGAATCATGGAGTACTATCTGTACTTTAAATTTCTATTAAAAAGGAATCAACTATTGATACAGACACTAACTGGGATGGGTCTCCAAGGCAGGGTGAAAAAAATCAAGGCCAAAATATTCATCAGGTACTGATTCCTTTCATATAACATGGCTCAGGGGGGTCGGAGGGAAGTGGGGTGTTTCTAAAAGCCAGCAGGAGGGATCCTGGTGGGGATGGACATGTTCTGTCTCTTAATATCCTGGTTCTGACATAGTGCTCCAGTTTTTCAAGGTGTTACTGCTGTGGGAAACAGTACAGGGGACAGGCGAGCCCTCTATTATTTCTTACAGCGGCCAGGGAATCTCCAATTATCTCAAAATACAAAGTTAAAAGAGAGAGAGAGGTGATACAGCTTGGTGAGGTTGAAGCTAGTGGGCTGGGCAGAGGTCTGTCTTGCACCATATTCAGTCACTTGTTGAAGGCCCATTTACACTTCAGAGCTGCCTCAGGAGCCAGACATGAAGGGGTGTCCACAGGGCCACATGGAGACCCCCAACAAGAGGAGACAATGAGGGTTTCCCTCATGGTCCAGAAGCTAAGACTCCCCACTTCTAAGGTAGGGGACCCGGGTTCAAACCCTGGTGAGGTCACTAGATGCCCCAACTAAGTTCCCATGCTGCAATGAAAGATCCCGCATGCCAGAACTGAGACTCAGAGTAGCCAAATAATTAATATATTAAAAAAAATTTTTTTTCTTTCAAATTAAAAAAAAAAAAAGAGTTGACAGTGAGCCTTAAGAACAGGCCCCTTGACCTTCAGGCTTCTGGTGGAGCCTATAGGCCCTTTTAAAAATTTTTTTTATTTACTTTTTTATATTTATTTTGGGCTGTGCTGGGTCTTTGTTGCTGCACATGGGCTTTCTCTAGTTGCAGCAAATAGAGGCTACTTTCTAGTTGTGATTCACTGGCTTCTTATTACAGTGGCTTCTCTTGTTTAGGAGCACGGGCTGTAGGGTACTCGGGCTTCAGTAGTTGTGGTGCACGGGCTTAGTTGCCTTGTGGCATATGAAATTGTCCCAGACCAGGGATCGAACCTGTGTCCCCCATATCAGCAGGTAGAGTCTTAACCACTGGACCACTAGGGGAGTCCCTGGGCCCTTTCTTATAGTAACATTTTAAAGCGTACAATATAAAACTACATATGATTACAGAGGAAACCAAATAAATAGACAATCATCAAGTTTCTGTAAAGCAGAATTGAGAATCTGTAAAGCAGATTTGAGACATAGTAATCCACAGGCTTCTTTATTGACATGTCAAATAAAGAGATCTGTGAGCAGGTCTAATAGTAATTGCTGTCTTTAGACATATAAACATTTTAAACATCTGTAATGTTATGTAAAAACATTCAGGGACTCCTGAATTTCAAAGCTTGAACAGAAGGACAGTAGGGGGTGGCCACGTGACAGTGGGTTTCTGTGGCTGGGTCTGGGGAGGGGTGGGCTGGAGAGGCCCCTCCTTGAGGACACATGGGAGCAGGCTCCCTCCGGAGCCCTGGACGCTGGAGTCCTCCAGCTGGGGCACCACTACGTCTCTAATAAGCAACTCAGCACCTCTATTTCTTCACCCCTAAAATGAGGACCATAGCCAGGGTCTAACTGCTATGCTTTGGTTGGGGGGCTCAAAGGAGCTAAAAGACAGATGGGCCTATAGAAAGCACTCAGTATGTCAATGTTCTTATTTTTAGTACTACATCTTGGTGAATCTTCCTGACAACCCCACTGAGGAGGCCTGTGACCCCGTTTACTTCTAAGGAAACCGGAGAACACAAATGTCCTATTATAGGTAGAGGGTGGAGGCCACCTGGGTGCAGAGCCTCCAGTCTTCCCACTGTGGCTGATAGCTTGGCATTCCCAGGGTGAAAGCGCACAGAAGACTGCCACTAAGGGCCTGGCCTGGCGAGGCGGGTGGCCTCTGAGTCGGCTGTGGGTGTGGAGCCCACCCTCCTGTGAACCCCACACGGCCCTGGATCATTTTTTTCTACATTGCGCCACCCCTCTCCAATGCTAACACACTATGGAAACCTGAGGATCCCACCCAAAGGTGTCCTGAGCCCCTCTGTCCTTCTGGCCAGACAACTGTCCCAGCTGGGAGGTGCTGCTCCAGGCCAGGTTGCCTGGTCCGTCTGGGTCCCATGGTTCCTGATACAACCCCTACTTCGGCCAGTTCTCTAGGCCAGCCTTAAACACACCCTGCTCCTCAGTGTGAAAGAGCTCTGCAGATGGACAGCCGAGAGCCGGTGTGGACTGAGGCCTCCTCTAGGCTGGGGCAGCAGCAGCCTCGAAAGCTCCACAGGCCATGTGGGAATCTTAACTTTTACTCAGAACAGAGGAGGGCTCTGAACTGGCTTTCATCCTACAGGACCCTCTGGCATGTGGTGAGACGTTATGACAACTGATGATGCCCATGACCTTTGTGGGTTGGGCCTTGGCCAGCAGCTCAGAAATGTTTGCCATGGGACTTCCCTGGTGATCCAGTGGTTAAGAATCCGCCTGCCAATGCAGGGGACTCGAGTTCTATCCCTGGTCCCGAAGCTAAGATCCCACATGCCTTGGGGCAACTAAGCCCGTGTACCACAACCAATGAGCCCACACTCTAAAGCCTGAGCTTTGCAACAAGAAAACCCATGGCAACAAGACTCTGCACCGCATCTAGATAGCCTCCCCCTTCTCAGGGCAACTAGAGAAACCCCAGGCACACCAATGAAGACGCAGCACAGCCACAGATAAATACAATTATGGGGGGAAAAGGAAAGAAATGTTTGCCGTGGTGCTCATTGCTGTTTTGTGTGAGAAGACAGAGACAAGTCCTGGTGGACACAGGCCCAGGGGTGGGTGCCTGGAGAGAGAAGAGCCCTTTCTACCAGTGGGGCTGGGCTAAGAGAGGGTTGGCTGTTGATGGAGCCCAGAGCAGGCCCCTCAGGAGGGGAACATCTGGGCAGGAGGCCGGAGCCCACGACGTCATCGCTCTTGGACTCCCGAGCCTGCAAGCCAGCACAGCCGGCTCACCCGGCCACCTGCTGTCCCCAGGAAACCCCTGCTCGGGGATGACGCATCTGCCCAGCGCACCCTCGGCACTCCTCCACGCTTTTGGACTTCCCTCTTGGGGACTTCTGATCTCTGTCCTGATGCAGCAGCTGGAGCGGCCACCCCCTCAGCCCACATCCCTCCCCGCTGTCCTCCCAGCCCCAGCCTGTCCCAAGATAAAAGACACAGACGCCCTGCCATGTGAGCCCAGCATGAGAGCGGGCAGGGGAGGGCAGGCAAAGCAGGGCACTCAGCTGTGAAGAGGGAACCCAAGCATAAGACGGGGGCTCAAGGGGAGACAGTGAGCCTGCCTCAGCCTCCAAAAATGAGCACCGTGTGGGACCAGGAGCACAGGGAGGCCCTTGCTTGGCCCCCGGGCACTCCTACTTGGGCTGGTGGGTGGCAGCCAGGCTCTCTACCCCAGTGCAGAGTAGGATCTGGTTTCAGGGACTGGTCTACCTCTGGTCAATAAATCAGTTCAACAGACACTGGGCTCAGGCACAGAGAACTGGCCCCAGCTAGCCTCCTTCTCCCCCCTCCCAGTGGCTGGGGTGGGTTCCCATGGCCAGGCTGACACTGCAGGCTGAGCCAGGGTGGGGCCTAGGTGGAGGAGGCACGGGTGGTGATGTTCACAGGTGCCCAAGGAGCTGAGGGAGCTGGAGAACAGTCTCTCCTGACTTTGGTTCGCCAGGAGTGGCAGTAATGGCCCCTGGGAGGAGGAATGTCCAGAAGGGCCAGTGGAGGCCAGGCAGCACAGGGTGTGAGTGTGGGACAGGCTTGCCTGGAGTCCAGAGGAGCCAGTCTGTGGGAGGCCTCAGAGCTGGCTGTTCAGGGACATCTTAGAAACAGTGATGGTGTGCCACAAACATGATCATTATTGCTGTAGGCGCTTGCAACATGTCAGGCCCTCCCCTAAACCGTCATAGCGTGGAGAGTTATGCAAGAATGGTTTCCTCTTACTACGGAAGGATGGATAAAGATGTGGCACGTATATACCATGGAATACTACTCAGCCATAAAGAGGAACTGCTCCACTTGTAGAGACATGGATGGACCTAGAGGCTGTCATACAGAGTGAAGTAAGTCAGAGAGAGAAAACAAAATACCGTATATTAACACCTCTGTGCGGAATCTAGAAAAATGGTACTGAACCTATTTGCAGGGCAGGAATAGAGACACAGGCATAAGGATGGATGTGGACACAGGAGGGAGTGGTGGGATGAACTGGGAGGCTGGGAGGGAGGTATGCGAACTACCACGTGTAGAACAGCTGGTGGGGGCCTGCTGCACAGAGGAGGGAGCTCAGCTCAGCGTTCTCTGGCGACCTAGACGGGGATGCGGGGATACATGTATACATACAGCTAATTCACCTTGTTGTATAACTCTGTAAAGTAACTCTATCCCAATTTAAAAAATAAAACAAAATGGAGTCCAGGCTCTCACACCAGGTCACACAGGCAGCAAGAACAGGACAGGACTTGGATGGGGCCCTCTGAGACTTAGGCCCAGGGCTCTGGGCTGACCTGTCTTTCTCTCAGAGGGGGTTGGCTCTGCTGGGCGGGCTAAGTCAGGGTCTGCTCTGAGCCGCCTGGGGAAGCAGCTCTGGAAATGTCACCCTTGGAGCACGGACCACCTTGGAGTGAGTCTAAATTGGGAAAACAATATGTGGTCTTAATTTAGCGCCGGGACAATCTCTGTAAACAATCCCAGAGCTAATACTGCATAAACAGAAAGACCTTCTAAAGAGAGGCCAGGGAGGCCCCGGGGATGGAGGCCGTGAGCCGTGCGGCTGAGTCTCTGCCTCTGTGGGCACTGTCCCTCCTCTGTGCAGGGCTGGCTGAGCCCCAAGGACAGCTGAGAGTACTTTGGAGACAGCCAACAGTGATTAGCCCTGAGAACATTCTAACAGTTGCTCCTTGGAGTGTCTTCTGCAGGAGGGGCCAGTGGGCAGGTGGTCAAGGGTGGCTGTTTTCCCAGTAAGTGAGGCGCAGAGGAGTCTGAGGGTGAAGCAGCAGCGGAAGCCGCACTGGCCGTCCCTGGGCTGCTCTGTGAGGCCTTCCCCGTCACCTGAGCCCATCTGCTCCTCAGGGGCCTGCAGGCGCTCATGCCTCTGGAAGCACGTGGCTGCTTATCCTCCCAGTTCTCTGTCCCAGAGCCCTGTAGATGGAGGCACTACGCCCGCAGTGTGATCTCATCAAAGCTAGAGGGATGCCGGGGGCAGGGAGGTGGCTCCAACTGACAGCTGGACAGAAGCCTCTAGTGGGGTGTGGGCTGCCAGGCGTGGCCTGCCTGCATGAGTGAGAGAGGTCCTGACCTGAGAAGCTCCCATTCCGACAAAAAGCCTATGTGAGCACAGAAGCACCCAGTCGCTGACCTGAGCATCTCGCCTCTGCCAAGGATGACACTTTGGATGGCTCACAAGCCCAGATGTCTGCTGGAGACTTCACTTCTTGGCCAGAGTCTCTGCTGAGGCTTGGAGAAGCCCAGGAGGAGCTGGGCCACCTCTTGCTTTGCCTTCCTGCTGCTGCTTAGTGTCTTCAGTCGTGTCCGACTCTGTGTGACCCTATGGACTGCAGCCTGCCAGGCTCCTCTGTCCGTGGGATTCTCTAGGCAAGAGTACAAGAGTGGGTGGCCATGCCCGCCTCCAGGGGATCTTCCTGACCCAGGGATCGAACCCAGGTCTCCTGCGTTGCAGGCAGATTCTTGACTGCTGAGCCACCAGGGAAGATCCTGACTCTGCCTTAGCAGCCCGTAATCATGGCCCTGGCACGTGACGCAGGCTCAGCTGGTTCACAGCAGAACACCCACAGCTGAGCCCCTGCTGCCCTCTGTCCCTCCAGCAGCAAACCCACAGATGTGAGGCAGAGGAGTTGGGGGGGAGGCAGTCCTCCTTCCAGAACCAGGGGATCCCACTACACAGGATCCACAGCCTCCTGAGGTTGCAGCCAGCAGAAACTGTTTGCTGTTTTAATCTGTGTGTTCTCATCTAGCTTTCATCAATTCTTAAAGAGGCCCATGACCCTAAGAAGGTCAGAGCTGGAGTCTAGGACACAGAGGACTCCAGGACTCCCCTGCCCTGCACAGGCTGCAAGCACACGTTATAAGCGGGGTGGGGTAGTGGGAATGGCAGTTGGAAGGAAGAGATGTCAGCTTCTGTGGATAAGACTGATCTCTCAAATCTCCCAAAATCTTAGAGACAAAATGCATTGCATAATTTTGAAATTATATAATTTGGAAACTTAAAAATTGGGTCATTCTGGACACATTCATAATGTGGTTGGCTGGATACCTACATCAGGTCTACCACTGAAAACAACCAAAAACCTGGACAAAATACAAAAATAATTTTCTAAAATGCATTTAAAAATTAGTCAAAAAAGCAAGAACTCAAGTCAAAACATTTAGACAATACGGAAATCCAGAAAGACAAGCCAAGATCCAAGTGTATGAAAAATCATACCCATGTTTTCTAAGATTTTAATAGCTTTAGCTTTTACATTTTGACCTTTGATGCCTTTGAGTTCGTTCTTATATACGGTGTGAGGTAGGGTTCCACCTGCATTTGTCTGCATGTGGATATCCAGTAGTACCAGCATCATTGTTGAAGACTAACTTTTCCCTATTGAATTGATTTAGCCTTTGTCTAAAATGGATTGATTATAAATGTAAGAGATTATTTCTGGATTCTCAATTTTATTCCATTGGTCTGTAAAGTCTGGCCTTTTGCCGGTACCATATTGTCTTGCTTATTGTAGCTTTATAGTAAGTAATTTTTCAAACTTTAAACATTTTTTTTATATTGGGGTATAGCCAGTTAACAATGTTGTAGTAGTTTCAGGTGAACAGTGAAGGGACTCAGCCATACATATACTCCTTCAAACCATCCTCCTCTCATCCAGGCTGGTTATAGTAACTTTTGAGGTAGAAAAGCATGTGTCTTATGATTTTGCCCTTTTTCAAGATTACTTGGATTATTCTGGGTCCCTTGTATTTCCATATGAATTTTAGGATCAATTTCTTGTCAATTTCTTTGAATAAATAAGCTGGAGTTTTGATAGGGAGTTTTAGAACTGTACATCAATTTGGGGAGAATTGCCAACTTGATGATACTGTCTTCCAATAAATGAATGTGGATGTCCTTCCCTTTATTTAGGCCATCTTTCATTTCTTTCAACAATGTTTTATAGGTTTCAGTATATAATTCTTGTACTTTTGGTAAATTATTCCTTCATATTTTATTCTTTTGATGCTATTCTAAATGGATTTTTAAAAAAAGATTTCCCATAGGGATGTTCAAGTGTCCCCAACTACAACTGATTTTTGTCTATTGATTTTGTATCTTGCTGAATTTGTTTACTAGTTCTAACATTTTTTTGTGGATCCATTAGGATTTTTCACATGAAAGATCACGCCACCTGCAAATACAGAATTTTACTTCTTGCTTTCCAATCTGGATGCCATTTGTTTTTTCTCACCAAATTGCCAGGGTATAACTTCCAGCACAATGTTGA
This sequence comes from Capra hircus, assembly GCF_001704415.2. Classification (NCBI taxonomy): domain Eukaryota; kingdom Metazoa; phylum Chordata; class Mammalia; order Artiodactyla; family Bovidae; genus Capra; species Capra hircus. The sequence continues at coordinate 32,174,375 of NC_030835.1, forward strand.
AGAAAAGTGGCAGGAGCAGACTTGCTTGTCTTGGCTTTGATTTCCAAGGGGACACCCTCAGTCTTTCTCCACGAAGTAGGATGCTGGCTGCGTGTGTGCTAAGTCGCCGACCCTGCGACCCTGTGGACTGTTAGCCTGCCAAGTTCCTCTGTCCGTGGGATTCTCCAGGCTAGAATACTGGAGTGGTTTCTTTGCCCTTCTCCATGGGATCCTCCCAACTCAGGGATTGAACGTGCTTCTCTTAAGTCTCCTGCATCGGCAGACAGGTTCTTTACCTCTAGTGCCACTTGGGAAGCCCCAAGTATGATGCTAGCTATGGGATTTTCATGGATGCTGTTTAGGGTGAGGAAGTGCCCTTTTACTCCCAATTTGATGATTGTTTTTATTAAAGAGGTATTGAATTCTGTCAAGTGCCTTTTCTGCATTGATTCAGATGACCATGGGTTTTGTCTTTTATAGTAATATGCTATATTACATTAATTGTTTTGGTTTGTTAAACTAGCCCTGGACTCCTCGAATAAACCCCTTTTAAAAGACGCTTACCCCTTGGAAGGAAAGTTATGAGCAACCTAGATAGCATATTCAAAAGCAGAGACATTACTTTGCCAACAAAGGTCCGTCTAGTCAAGGCTATGGTTTTTCCAGTGGTCATGTATGGATGTGAGAGTTGGACTGTGAAGAAAGCTGAGTGTTGAAGAGTTGATGCTTTTGAACTGTGGTGTTGGAGAAGACTCTCGAGAGTCCCTTGGACTGCAAGGAGATCCAACCAGTCCATTCTAAAGGAGATCAGTCCTGGGTGTTCTTTGGAAGGAATGATGCTAAAGCTGAAACTGCAGTACTTTGGCCACCTCATGTGAAGAGTTGACTCATTGGAAAAGACTCTGATCCTGGGAGGGATTGGGGACAGGAGGAAAAGAGGACGACAGAGGATGAGATGGCTGGATGGCATCACCGACTTGATGGAAGTGAGTTTGAGTGAACTCCAGGAATTGGTGATGGACAGGGAGGCCTGGCGTGCTGCAACTCATGGGGTCAAAGAGAGTCGGACATGACTGAGCGACTGGAACTGAACTGAGTTATGGTATATAGTCGTTTTAAAAGATATTTATTTATTTACTTATTTATTTATTTATTATTTGCTCCAGGTCTTAGTTGCAGCCCACAGGGTTTCTGTTTGTTTGTTTTAGTTAAGGCATGCAGAATCTTTAGCTGTGGCATGTGGGATCTAGTTCCCTGACCACAGAGGGAGCCCCCTGTGTTGGGAGCACCCAGTCTCTGCCACTGGACCACAAGTGAAGTCCCCTATAGTCCTTTTTATATATTGCTAAATTCAGCTTCCAAGTATTCTATTGAGCAATTTGTGTCTATATAGTAATAAGACTTTTTGGTCTACAGTTTTATTTTATTGTGATGTTTTTATCTGGTTTTGGAATCAGAGTAATATTGCCCTCATAGAGTAAGTTAGAAAGTATTTCTGACTGTTCTGTTTTCTGGAAGAGTAGGTAAAGGACTTTTTTTTTTTCTTTAATGGCCCATCCTGGATTCTAAGTTCACTCCAGTAGCCAATTTTATCTGTTTTGCCAAATCCAGAGCTCTCTGGAGCCCAAGTAGATGAATGCTGGCATTGAGAGATGGTTCAAATGACAGGAATCTTTAAATACTTGGTTTAATTTACCCATAAAGATATCTGAACCTAGACTCTACTTTGAGAGCAATATTTTGATTGCCATTTGATTTCTTCACTTGTCATAGGTCATCTCAGCTGTTCTCTTTCTTCTTGAGTCAATTTTAGTAGTTTGTGTCTTTCTAGGAACTTCATCTGAATTATCTAACTTGTTGCACTCAACTGTTCATAATATTTTTGTAATTATTTTTATTTCCATAAGGTCAACTCCAGAATTTCCACTGAGATCATTTTATAACTTTTTTTTATTGATATTTTATTTTTGATGAGACATGGTCATCATAGCCTCTTTCATCTTTTAAACATGGCTTTCTTTAGCTCTTTGATTATATTTTAATAGCTCTTTTGAAGTCTTTGCCTGTTAAATCCAACATCTGGGACCTTTCACAGAAACTTTCTGTTGCCTGCTTTTTTCCTTGTGTATGAGTCACACTTTCCTGTTTCTCTCCATATCTTATGATCTTCTGTTGAAGACTGAAGAGTTTAGGCACTAGCTTGCAGAAATTCTGGATACTGATTCCCTTCTTCACCCTCTCCAGGGCTTGCTTTTGCTTTGCGATTGTCTTATTTTTTTAGTGAGCTGGCAAAATTCTTCTAGTGAAGCATTCTTCTACTCAGAGGGTGCAACCTCAGATATATACACAGCCACCTTGGGATAACAGTGGCTTTCTGAGGGCTCTCTCCGACTTCCTCTCTCCCTGATCTCGATGTTTATGTCTCTACCTCATTTGCCATCACATCCAATTGTCAGTTTCCATTACTTGATGGTAGATACTCTATGTTTTTAATAATGTCCATCAATTATTCCACCGTCCAAAGCAAGTAACTTATGCAGGGGTAATTTTTGGATTTTTTCCTGACCCTAGGAGGTTTTTTCTTAGCTGTCTCTTTGGTTCTTCCTGGCAAATTAGCTGTCCTACAATTTAGCTTGGTGCTCATGGAGTTATCAACTTCTTCTTTGCCTACCACCAAAATCTCCATTCTCTTAGATAATTCTTAGGTATGAATTTGCCCCTATTCTGTTTCAAATGAAGACTTCCTCAGCAGAGAGTTGGGGAGCTCTGTGTTCTCATGGATGGCCTCTTCCCCAGGGAAAAATCTCTTGGACACTCTTCGAGGTCACTGGGTGGGAGTGGTAGCCTCTGATCTTCTCACTTTGCTTTCCTGGTGTGGAACAACTGCTTGTCAGTGAGTCAGAGCAGGGACCCAATATTCTTGGCCTGCTGTGCGTGAGTAAGGAAATGTAAGAGTGGATTCCTCAACTTTTCAGCAGCACTTGACTGTAATTTCGCTTCTGCCACTCAGAGTTCACTAGAGGGTCCAACAGCAGGTTTGAGCAAGCAGATGATTGAATCAGTGAGCTTAAAGATAGGTTAATTGTGATTCTCCATTTGAGGATCATTAAGATAAACAAACAGATCCTAAGAGACCTATGGGATACCATCAAATGTACCAACATATGGATTATGAAAGTGCCAGAAGGAGAAGTGAGATAAGGTAGAAAAAATATATTTTTAAAAATTAATGACCCAAACTTCCTATGTTTGAAGAAAGAATTGAATACATACTTTAACAAAATTCTCAAGTAGGATAAACTCAGAGATCTGCACTGAGACACGCTATAAATGAACTATTAAAAGATAAAGACGAGGAGAGAATCCCAAAAGGGAGCAGAGAGAAGCTACTTGTAATACACAAGAGATTTTCAAAACCATGGAGGCCAGAAGGCTGTGGGATGAAATATCCAAAGTGTTGAAAGAATAAAATGGTTAACCCCAAATTCCATATCTAGCAAAACTATCCTCCAAAAAAATCAAAGAGAAATTCCCAGATTTAGAGAACAAAACTGAAAGGATTCATCACTAGTACAAAATATACTAAAAGGGAGTCCTTCAGGCTGAAATGAAAGGACACCAGACCATAACTCAAATCCACATGAAGAAACAAAGTACACTGGAGAGGGTAACTACATAGATAAATACAGAAGTCAATACTAACATATCTTATTTAGCAATTCCCCCTTTTATTCCATATGATTTTAAAGACAACTACATAAAACAATAATTATAAATCTATGACAATCTAATTTACAAAAGCTTAATTTGTGATAATGACACAAAGGAGGTGCTGCTACATAAAAGAAGAGCTTTTATACACTAATGAAACTAAGTTGATATGAATCCAAACTAGATTTTTATAAGTCAAGGTGATAATTATAACCTGCCAAGGCAATCATTAAGAAAATAACTAAAAATATACAGGGAAATAAATAAGAAGGGCAAAATATCTACTTATCACCAAAGAAGGCATTAAAGAACATGGGATGGCAGAAGAATATGATCATAGGAAACAAAAAGTAAAAAGGCAGATGTAACTCCAATTATATAATAACAGTACATGTGAATGAACTACTCTTCAGCAAGTGGTGCTGGGAAGGTTGGACCGTTGCATGTAAATCAATAAAGCTAGAACACACTCTCACTCCATGCACAAAGATAAACTCAAAATGGCTTAAAGACTTAAATAAAAGACAAGACACCATAAAACTCCTAGAAGAGGTCATAAGCAAAATATTCTCTGACATAAATCATACCAGTGTTTTCTTAGGTCAGTTTCCCAGGCAATAGAAATAAAAACAAAAATAAACAAATGGGACCTAAGCAAACAAAAATCTCTAGCACAGCAAAGGAAACCATAAACAAAACAAACAGATAATCTATGTAATGGGAGAAAATATTTGCAAACAATGCGACCAACAAGGGCTTAATGTCCAAAATATAAAAATTGCTCATACAACTCAATAACAAAAGAAACAACTCAATCAAAAAATGGGCAGAAGACCTAAATAGGCATTTCTCGAGGAAGACATACAGATGGCCAAAAAGCACATAAGATATGTTCAACATCGCTGAGGGAAATGCAAATCAAAACTACAATGAGGTAACACCTCATACCTGCCAGAATGGCCATCACTAAAATGTCTATAAATAACAAAGCCTGGAGAGGGTATGGAGAAAAGGGAACCCTCTTATACTGTTCAGTTCAGTTCAGTCACTCAGTTGTGTCCGACTCTTTGCGATCCCATGGACTGCAGCACGCCAGGCCTCCCTGTCCATCACCAGCTCCCGGAGTTCACCCAAATTCATGTCCATTGAATCGGTGATGCCATCCAACAATTTCATCCTCTGTCATCCCCTTCTCCTCCTGCCTTCAATCTTTCCCAGCATCAGGGTCTTTTCAAATGAGTCAGTTCTTTGCATCAGATGGCCAAAGTATTGGAGTTTCAGCTTCAGTATCAGTCCTTCCAAAGAACACGGAGGACTGATCTTTAGGATGGACTGGTTTGGATCTCCTTGCAGTCCAAGGGACTCTCAAGAGTCTTCTCCAACACCACAGTTCAAAAACACCAATTCTTCGGCGCTCAGCTTTCTTTATAGTCCAACTCTCACATCCATACATGACCACTGGAAAAACCATAGCCTTGACTAGACGGACCTTTGTTGGCAAAGTAATGTCTCTGCTTTTTAATATGCTGTCTAGGTTGGTCATAGCTTTTCTTCCAAGGAGCAAGCATCTTTTAATATCATGGCTGCAGTCACCATCTGCAGTGATTTTGGAGCCCCCCAAAATAAAGCTTGCCACTGTTTCCCCATCTATTTGCCATGAAGTGATGGGACTGGATGTCATGATCTTAGTTTTCTGAATGTTGAGCTTTAAGCCAACTTTTTTGCTCTTCTCTTTCACTTTCATCAAGAGGCTTATACTGTTAGTGGGAATGAAAGTTGGTGAAGTAACTATGGAAAACAATATGGAGGTTCCTCAGAAAATTAAAACTAGAATTAACATAAGATGAAGCAATTCCACTCCTGGACATATCTGGACAAAAATATATTTCAAAAAGACATATGCACTCCTATGCTCAGAGCATCACTATTCACAATAGCCAAGACATGGAAACAACCTAAATATCTATTGACAGATCAATGGATTAAGAAGCTATGGTGCATATATACAATGGAATACTACTCAACCGAAGAAGAAGGAAATAACGCCATCTGCAGCAACATGAGTGCAACCAGAGATTATGACACTAAGTGAAATAAGTCAGAAAGAGAGACAAATACCAGATGATATTAGTGACCTGCTTATTTAACTTATATAGAGAGTACATCATGTGAAACACTGAGCTGGATGAAGCACAAGCTGGAATCAAGACTGCTGAGAGAAATATCAATAACCTCAGATATGCAGATGACACCACCCTCGTGGCAGAAGGCAAAGGAAAATTAAAGAGCCTCTTGATGAAAGTGGAAGAGGAGAGTGAAAAAGTTGGCTTAAAACTCAACATTCAAAAAACTAATATCATGGCATCCAGTCCCATCACTTCATGGCAAATAGATGGGGAAACATTGGAAACAGTGAGAGATTTTATTTTTGGAGTCATCACTGCAGATGATGACTGCAGCCGTGAAATTAAAAGATGCTTGCTCCTTGGAAGAAAAGCTATGACCAACCTAGACAGCATATTAAAAAGCAGAGACATTACTTTGCCAACAAAGGTCCGTCTAGTCAAGGCTATGGTTTTTCCAGTGGTCATGTATGGATGTGAGCTGGGCCATAAAGAAAGCTGAGCACTGAAGAATTGATGCTTTTGAACTGTGGTGTTGGAGAAGACTCTTGAGAGTCCCTTGGACTGCAAGGAGATCAAACCAATCAATCATAAAGGAAACCAGTCCTGAGTATTCTTTGGAAGGACTGATGCTGAAGCTGAAACTCCAATACTTTGGCCATCTGATGCAAAGAACTGACTCATCTGAAAAGACCCTGATGCTGGGAAAGGTTGAAGGCAGGAGGAGAAGGGGATGACAGAGGATGAGATGGTTGGATGGCATCACTGACTCAGTGGACATGAGTTTGAGCAAGCTGTGGGAGTTGGTGAGGGACAGGGAGGCCTGGTGTGCTGCTGTCCATGGGGGTGCAAAGAGTCGGACAGGACTGAGTGACTGAACTGAATTGAAAATATGACACAAATGAACTTATCTACGAAACAGATTCACAGACGTAGAGAACATACTGGTGGTTGCCAAGGGCAGGGGTGGGAGAGGGAGGGGCTGGGAGTTTAGGGTTAGCAGATGCAAACTATTACATGTAGGATGGATAAACAACAAGGTCTTACTGCACAGCACTGGGAACTGTATTCAATATCCTGTGATAAACCATGATGGGAAAGAATATTACAAAGAATGTATACATGTGTGTAACTGAATCACTTTGCTTTACAGCAGAAATGAACATACCATTGTAAATCAACTATACTTCAATAGAAAAATTAATTAAAATGCAAATCTTTCTTCAAAACATGTGAATGAACTAAACAGTCAAATCTAAAGGCAGAGATTTTCAGATTAAAGAAAACACAGTCCGACTGTACACTGTCGATTGAAGACGCTTCCTCAACTAGCTAAACATAGAATTACCACATGATCCAGCAACTCCACCCCAGGTACGTACCCAAGCAAACTGAAAATTTATGTCCACACAAAAATTTTTACACAAATGTTCACATGTTTGGTTTTATAATAACCAAATAACAGAAACAACTCAAATGTCCATCAAGTGATGAACAGATACACAAATGTGGTATATCCATCGAATGAAATAATCTTCAGCCACAAAAAGGAATAAAATATTGATGCATGCTTCAAAATGAATGAACTTCAAAAAATATGCTGAGCAAAATAAGCCAGATAGACAGAGCCACAGATTGTATGATTCCATGTATATGAAACATCCGGGACAGGCAGATCCACAGAGACAGTAAACAGATTAATTGCTGCCAGGGTCTTGGGGGTAGGGTGAGGATGGGGAGTTACTATTTAGGGGTACAGTATTTCTTTTGGAAGAGATAAAAATGTTCTGAAATTAGATAGTAGCTATGGCTTTACAACATTGTGAATATACTGTAAGCTACTGAATTGTACTCCTTAAAATGGTAACTTTCAGGGGATTTCCTTGGCAGGCCAGCGGTTAAAACTCCACACTTCTAATGAAGGGGACACAGGTTCGATCCCTAGTCAGGGAACTAAGATCCCACATGCCATATCCCTGGTCAGGGAAATAAGATTCCACGCACCACACAGCACTGCCAAATAAATAAATATAAAGTGATAACTTTCATGTCATGTGGATTTTACCTCAATAAAAAAGGAATATTTGACTTTGCTTGGTGAAAAAACCCTTAGAATGGGAGAAAATAATAGCAAATGAAACAATTGACAAAGAATTAATCTCCAAAATATGTAAGCAGCTTATGCAGGTTAATACCAGATAAACAAACAACCCAATCAAAAAGTGGGCAGAAAACCTAAACAGACTTTCTCCAAAGACGATATAGAGGTCGCTAACAAATACATGAAAAGATGCTCAACATTGCTCATTATTGGTCTAGTCACTAAGTCACGTCTGACTCTTGCCACCCCACGGACTGTAGCCCACCAAGCTCCTCTGTCCATGGGATTTTCCAGGCAAGAATACCGGAGTGGGTTGCCATTTCCTTCTCCATGCTCATTATTAGAGAAATGCAAATCAAAACTATAATGAGGTGTAATCTCATACCAGTCAGAATGGCCATCATCAAAAAGTCTACAAACAATAAATGCTGGAGAGGATGTGGAGAAAAGGGAACCCTCTAACACTGTTGGTGGGAATGCAAATTGATACAACCGTTATGGAGAACAGTATGGAGATTCTTTAAATAACTAGGAATAAAATTACAATAGGACCCAGCAATCCCACTCCTGGGCAAATACCCTTAGGAAACCATAATTGAAAAAGACACATGTACCCCAGTGTTCATTGCAGCACCATTTACAATAGCTACGACAAAGAAGCAACCTAGATGTCTGTTGACAAATGAAAGGATAAGAAAATTGTGGTATGTGTACACAATGGAATATTACTCAGCTTAAAGGAATGCATTTGAGTCAGTTCTAACAAGGTGGATGAACCTAGAACCTATTATACAGAGTGAAGTAAGAAAGAGAAAGACAAATATCAGACAAATATCAGATATTAATGCATATGTATGAAATCTAGGAAGATAATACTGACAATCCTATGTGCAGGGCAGCAAAGGTAACACAGACATAAAGAACAAACTTTTGGATACAGTGCAGGTAGGAGAGGGTGGGCTGATTTGACAGAATAGTATTGAAACATACACATTACCACATGTTAAACAGATGGCCAGTGGGAGTTTTCTATATGACACAGGGAACCCAAAGCCGGTGCTCAGTTAAAACCTAGAGAGATGGGGTGGGGAGAGAGGTGGGAGGAGGGATCAAGAGGGAGGGGACACAGGGATCAGTCAGTTCAGTTCAGTCGCTCAGTTGTGTCCGACTCTTTGCAACCCTATGGACTGCAGTATGCCAGGCTTTCCTGTCCTTCACCAACTTCCGGAGCTTGCTCAAACTCATGTCTATCAAGTTGGTGATGCCATCCAACCATCTCATCCTCTGTCGTCCCCTCCTCCTCTTGCCTTCAATCTTTCCCAGCATCAGGGTATACCTATGTATACCTGTATATCTGTAGATACATGTATACCTATGGCTGACTCATGTTGATGTATGGCATCATAATATTGTAAAGTAATTATCCTCCAATTTTTTTAAAAAGGAAAATTTGATAGAGATTTTGGGGGGAGAAAGTCTAGGGAATGGGAGAAAAAAAGATCCTAAGGAAAAAATATGTGAAAACTAAATTTTACGTTCTATACACTACAATGGTTGAACGAAGCTCAAACTAATAATAAATTTAAATACATGATACATGGTAAATTGTAGTCTAAGAATGACATAAATAAGAGTCAGGGAGGAGGACGAAGCCCTAAGAGAGGACTAGAATGTCAGATTTAGAATGTAGAGGCCCCCGAGGTATCACTCAGCACGTAAAGATAACTCAGGTTCACACAGAACAGATAATTTTTCTCTAGGTCCACCTTCAACCACTTATAGGTGAAAACTCGAGCACCACCTCCAATACACTGGCTCTGAGAATGCGGTTCTGGAAATTCTCATAGCTAGTCCCTGCATTCACAAATAAAGGATTGTTCAGCCACACCCTTGGCTGAAGGGTACATGCTTCCTAATAGGGAATCCCCTAATTGTAGTATCTTTTGCAAACTGGGTAGGCTGAGAATATTCTAACTCATCAAAGACTGGTTCTTTTTTGCCTATCAGTTCTTTCCTCAATTTCTCTCTCACAAATTTTACTGTAAGCAACAAGGAAGAAAAAAAAAAAAAAAAAACAGCTGCACCTTTCACACTAAGCTTGGAAATCTCAACCAATATCCAGCATCACTGTTACAAACCCTGCTTTCCATACAACCTGGAACACACTTCAGCTCAGTTTCCTGACACTAAATACCAAGGACTGCCTTTCCTCTAGTTTCCAAATGTTCCTCATTTCCTTCTGAACCTTCACCAGAAGTTCCTTTAACGTTCCTGTTTCTAACAGTGTTCTGTTTATGATGATATATGGATTCTCTATGACAATGCAGCCTTGCACACACGAGCCCTCATAGGCCGAATCTCTAACAACCATATTTTTACCAACTGTCAGTTCAAAGCAATCTTGGATTTTTCTATCGTGTTCTCACAGTTCTTCCAGCCCTACCTATTCCAAAGCCACTTGCCTATTTTAGGTATTTGTTATAGCAGCACTCCACTCCCCAGTGTCAAAATGTGTATTAGCTTGTTGTGGCCGCTTTAACAAAATACCACAAAGTCGGTAGCTTAAAACAACAGAAATTCAATTTCATGAAAGTACTCATGGTGCAATTGCAGAAGTGCAACTCTGTTTCTGTTTTCCCTTTTCTCTTTTCCTATTTTCCTTTTGCATAAATCAGGTCTGTGTTATGATTCCATTTTATTTCCTTTTTAAGCTCATGAGCTATAACCCTGTTTTGTTATTTTATTTTAAGGTTTAGAGTACATATCATTACCTGCTCACAGTCCACCCCTTCAAGTGCTATTGGCCCAGTCATCTGTATTTAACAAACCCTCCAGGGATGTTGGATTTTGTGATACACTGTGGTAGAGATGGCCACGTCTCCAGCTGTATCGCTGGAGAGCTGACTCAGGTAATAACTACACAGTCACCATCTATTAAAAAAAATCTACCAAATTCCAAGGGTTTACATATACTTCCATTTAATCTACACATACCCTGAGCAATGGGACTGTTCATTCCTTTGCACAGATGAAGAAGCCAAGGCTCAGTGGCTATAAATGAGCTGCCCAAGGTCCCCTGCTGGTCAAGGGCAGCACCCACGGTCAAGTCCGGTGCATATGACTCACACAGGCCATGCTCCACTGCCAACTTACCCTATCACCCTTGAGAGATTCAAGGCTGGTGAGGTGCAGGGAGCATCCCCTTGCTCTGTTCATGCAGGAGCCCCCAGAATACCCACTGCCTGGCTTGGGAGTAGGCAGTGTGCCCTGCTGTGCCTTTTATCTCCCTGTGTGGTCCAGAGGGGCCTGGGACCAGAGAGAAGGCCCCAGATGTGTGCTTAGCTTCAGTTGGCCAGAGGAGGGAGTGGAGGCAAGGAGTGCTGGCCACCTACCCAGGGATCAGATGAAGGGCAGGCACGGCCTGCACAGACTCTAGCAGTAGGAGGCGACGGCTCACAGTTAAGGAGACTATAAGGGAGGAAGAATAAGTTCCTGATCATCCCTCTTGATCAATACACCCAGGGAGACACCTGTGACAGAGCAGGGGTGTGGTTTTGCTCATGAAGCTTGAAGCACAGAGGCAGTGTCCCAGCTCTTGCCTGTCCCCACTGACCGCTGAACATGCAGCCAACTGTCCAAGTTCTATGCAGGCACCTGGCAAATTCGGTTTAGGGGGTCTAGCCCTGAGCACCGTCCTTCCATCCTAGGCCCACCGTCTCTCCAGCCCTGCTCAATCCTCTGCACAGGTTGGCAGTGACCTCTTCCCGGGGAACTTTGCTGCAGCTGTTCCTTGCGCCTGTCCTGAGGCCCACGCTTTCTGGTGTCTCTGGCCTTCGAAGTCACACCAGTTCAGCTTTGGTCCTTTGTGAGACTCCTCTGATGGCTCAGACAGGGTGATGAGGGTTTTCTACAGGACCCCGTATTGCGTGGCCTGTAACTCCTCACGGGACCATCATGGCTTCCCTGGAATCAGGTTCTCTGCAAGTCCTCCCTGTAACCTGTTGAGTCTGTGAGCTCTTGTACGATGGGCTTGAATCAAGGTCACCTCCAAAGATGTCTGAGCCCCTTTGCAACCATTGCCAAAACCTCCCCTGATCATCACCAGCAGGCCTCCTGACCCCAAATTCGGCAAAAATGCCCATCCTGCTAGTCACCCTAGAGTGCCCTAACCAATCACCTAATGCCAAACCTCCAGCAGGGATTTTCTTTGTCCTGAGGCCATAAAAGTTGACTACTAACCCATGAAAAGCATTGATTCCCCCGGTCTCTCAGGAGGTCAGCCAGCTGTGCTTGCAGTGGCCTTTTGCTCTGTGCTCTTAATAAACTCATTCCCTCTGACATGCTCTGGGTCTGGAAATTCTTTTCCAAGCTCAGGTTTGGACTCTGCCTCAACACAAGCGGGGGCCTCCTGGGGAGTTCTGGTGGACTTCTGGCTGGCTCTGGGGAGCTGGGGGGGGGGGTCTGTGGGCCCTGGCAGTGCCCAGGCGGGTTGGACAGCTCTAGCGCACCTGCTCTGGGGAGGGAAACTGTGCCCAGCATGCCTGCTGCCTGAGGATTCCACACTCTCAAAAACCTGAGTCACAGCTTGGGGTGGTCCCAGCAGGAGGTGTCCCTGGGCAACCGCAGAGGGGCTATTTTAGGTTCTGTTGTATTTTTCATAAGAAAATATTTTTAGACCAGATTCACCCTGAGTGGCAACATGTAGCTTCGAGCTAATTATGCAATTAATCAGCGGGAGTGGGGTGGTGCGGGTGAGTGTGTGAAGAGCGCACTGTGCCACTCGGCTGGCTGGGACCCAGGTGGGAAGGCCACGGCCACCGAGAGCAGAGACCACACAGAGTCCAAGACACTTGCCATCTCCTTCTCTCAGACCAGCCTGCCCTGACTCCAGCAGGGAACCTGAGCACCCCCCTACCAGGGGCTGGGACTGCCTACCCACAGCTGCAGCTCCCCTGAGAGAAGGAGAAAGGCCCTCTGTCCTGCTCCTGGGAGCGGAGATACCAGCCAAGACTGGGCCCTGCAGAAGTCACAAATCTGGGAGCCAGCCTGCTCAGGAACTATGTGGGGCCCACAGTGCAGAGATGCTGCATGGAGCTATGGGAGCCACACCCTGAGTCAGGGTATTCACCGACCTGGAGATCGGGGCCAGGAGCCCACTCAGCCCACCACCTGACTCAAGGCTGCCTCCTCTTCTTAACTCACACCAAGCCTCCCTAAGAGTCAGGGCAGTTCAGAGTGATTCCCTGACGGCCCTGCTGAGCGAACGTGTGGGTGACTGAGCTGCAGGTGGAGAGGCCTTTCCTTTGCTGGATTCCAGGGAAGCCCCACCACCGGCAGATACATCCCTGCTCTGAGGGACGACAGCACATTCTGTCCCAGAGTCCACAGCCAGGGTGAACCCTCTGACCAGTACAGCCGCACCCTGCCTGCTGCTGCGCCACGTGGCCTCTGCACTCAGACCCCAAGTTTCTGCCATGGGACTGGGGACTGAAGTCGGTAATCAGGGTTCTTTCTATCTTTCCCCTTTGCTCCTGCACTTAAGAAGTGGGGAGTTGTGACTTTCAAAAGGTTGACTTCGATAGTGCTTTACTCAGCTGTGGGGCTTCCCCATGGTTCAACACCAAAACTCTGCCTGAGATGCAGGAGGCCTGGGTTTGATCCCTGGGTGGGGAAGATCCCCTGGAGGAGGGCCAGCCCAGCACCGCACTCCAGAAAATCCCATGGACAGAGGAGCCTGGCAGGCTACAGCTCATAGTGTTGCGAAGAGTCGGACATGACTGAAGCGACTAAGCGTGCACACACTCAGTTGTGAGGGTAACGAGAAGTTGAAACCGGCCAGGAGACACATCCTGCCTCCTCAGATGAGGCAATGTCACCTCCCAGGTAGCTGTAAGGGTTGCTCAGAGCTGTGGGAAGCAGCTGCTTCCACTATGCCAGCCCTGTTGGGAGCCCCCCAACTCCTGGCCCTATGACAAAGCCACAGCATCCCCAGGAGAGTCTCCTGTCCCCACAGGGACTCCCTGAGCCTCCTTCCTTGCCTTTTGCTCTTTGCCCAGCACTGCTCAGCTTAACAAACTCCTCTGCTCTTGCCCTATTCAACTGCCGACTGGTAGCGAAGAGTGTCCCTGGACCCCAGCCCACCCAGAGACACTGCCTGCGGCCTTCGTCATGTGGTGCGTCCTTTGCCCGGCCGGCCTGGCAGGTGTCTGCTTAGACACCTGTCCCCTTCCCAAACTGAGCACCACAGAAGCTGATATTGACAGGGATCTGATTTCCCTGCTCCAAGGGCTCCTCCCGGCTCTCCTCCAGGGGTGTTGACCCCTTGCCCAGCCTGAGCTGGGACCAGCCTGGCCCTGTTCCCGGGCAGCTGGAGAAGGTAGGCGAGCCTGCCACTCACCACCCACGGTGCTACCCCGGCAGGTGCCTGCTGCCTGACCCAAAATAGCCTAAGCTGGGGAAGCAGAGCATGACAAGGATCACGCAGACCAGCTGTTGGGAACTCAGCACCCTCTCCTCCTCCACCTCACTCGCTCCCATTTAGCTCGAGCTCCATTTCCCTGGCGACATCTCTGCTGACTGCCTCAGCCCTCCGGGGGGGCCCCCCGCCCCTCCCTCGGGCATGGAGCTTCTACCCCTGGGAGATGAGCGGCAGGAAGAGGTGACGGAGCTCTGTGGGGAGAAGACAGGACAGCAGATGCAGGCTGTCGCAGAATTTTGAAAGATGGAAACTTGGAGGATGAGCGGTACCTGACTTCACAGAGTGGAAAGGCCGAATCTTAGCTAGCACCAAGGGCAGGCAGGGCATCAGTAAGTGAGAAGCGAGCCTGACTTCCCACAAGGCGGGGGGCCCAGGTGGAAAGGGGGACTGTTAGCTGCCCCCGACCCCGACCCCCTGCCACTGCCGCCCGGGCTCTGTTGTCATCTCCTCTGGTTCCCTCCTCTTTTCCATCGCTCCATCTCATCAGCCTGGGGACACACCAAGCTTAATCCCACCCAGGGCTTTGGGGCTCTCTGTTCCTCCTGCCTGGATAAGCTCTTCCTCCAGAAACCCACAGGGCTCGCTCACCCTTGTCAGGCCCCTAGTGTCTCCTCTGTCCGCTCTGAGAAGACTGGAGCCCTCCCTGGAGCTGCCTTCTGCTAGTAGTCGGTAAGGCTCTGCTGAGAGACCCAGGGAGGGTTTGCAAGTTGCTGGGAAGACTAGCCCCCAGAGTCGTCAGCATTTTTATCTACTCTTACTTCATCCCATCTCTGGTATCAATTTACTTCTCCATCTCAGTTTTTCATAGTACCTAAAGGAAAGAGTCGGACGTGACTGAGCGACTGAACTGAACTGAAAGGAAATAGCTAAGTAGATATTAAATTCTACTTCAATTTCTAAGTACTGTGTTCTGTATTTTATGTTTGTTTAAAGGCTAAGTGCAAACACTGTTCCCTTTTTAGCACCGATACCATTTTATATTTCACCATCTGTGTCTCACACACACACACACACAAATGCTGCATGGATCTGAGAGTTGGCAATTCTCAGTAGTCTTGTTTCCTAAATTCTTCTGGCCATTGCAAGGTAAACTTCGTGTCTTCAATACTTGATCAAAATAACTTTTAAAAAGTCCAAATACTTGAGCATTGGGTTTGGGTTTTCCTTTTTTTTTTTTTTAACAGTAGAAGTTAGATAAAATTTTAGATCAAACCATGATGTATTCCAATCCATAGACATTGTTACATCTCTAACACACAAGCTCGTGATATTAAAAAAAATAAAGCATATAAATGCTGAAGACCTCCAAATCCAATTGACTAGGAACAGAAGTAACTGACATGGAGGTTGGCTGCTTCCCCACAAGATGCTGGACCGATAATATTTCTTCCCATTCCTCTTTCCATCTCTGACCATTCTTTCCCTAATTCTTACACCATAAAGGTTTTTATCATTTTTTTGTTCACCTATTGCTTTGCCCTGGCCCAGAAAGATAATGTTATCGTTCACATATCTCAGGCTGCTACAGTTTAGTTCAATTCAGTTGCTCAGTCATGCCCAACTCTTTGCGACCCCATGAACCGCAGCATGTCAGGCCTCCCTGTCCCTCACCAACTCCCAGAGTCCACCCAAACCCATGTCCATTGAATTGGTGATGCCATCCAACCATCTCATCCTCTGTCGTCCCCTTCTCCTCCTGCTCTCAATCTTCCCCAGCATCAGGGTCTTTTCAAATGAGTCAGCTTTTTGCATCAGGTGGTCAAAGTATTGGAGTTTCAGTTTCAACATCAGTCCTACCAATGAACACCCAGGACTGATCTTTAGGATGGACTGGTTGGATCTCCTTGCTGTCCAAAGGACTCTCAAGAGTCTTCTCCAACACCACAGTTCAAAAGCGTCTATTTTTCATCCCTCAGCTTTCTTCACAGTCTAACTCTCACATCCATACATGACCACAGGAAAAACCATAGCCTTGACTAGATGGACCTTAGTTGGCAAAGTAATGTCTCTGCTTTTGAATATACTCTCTAGGTTGGTCATAACTTTCCTTCCAAGGAGTAAGCGTCTTCTAATTTCATGGCAGCAACCACCATCTGCAGTGATTTTGGAGCCCCCCCCCAAAAAAAGTCTGACACTGTTTCCTCTGTTTGCCCTACAAACAAAGGTAATTCATGTTACTCTCTCCGTACATCCCGGGAAACATATATACCATCATATGTAAAATAGATAGCCAATGGGAATTTGCTGTATGATGCAGGGAGCTCAAACCAGGGCTCTCTAACAATCTAGACGGGTAGGATGGGGAGGCAGGTGGGAGGGAGGTTCAAGAGGGAGGGTATGTAGGTATACCTATGGCTGATTCATGTTGATGTATGGCAGAAACAACACAATACTGTAAAGCAATTATCCTTCAATTAAAAATAAATAAATTTAATTTTTAAAAAAAGAAAGGTAATCTAAGCTTCAAATGTTGGATTTGGTGCAGTGCTGGGAATCCTATAGCTCTGCCAGTTGTAAACTTCTGCTTGACTTCTGAGGCCTCTGTTTCTCTGAAACAAGAGATCAGTGCTTCTGGGGAAGTGGAGACACAGTTACATGAAATACATAAATAGGTCAACTGGCTTACAGAAGTATCCCTAAGGTATGCAACAGGGCCAGCTTTGTATATATATGAGACTTAGCTTTCTCCATTGCTTAAAAAAAAAAAAAAAGAAAGAAACTTGACATGGTTCCTATGTGTCTTTATATTAGAATTGTTGTTCTCTTTCCTTATTCCTGCAACTTGTCACCTTAAAAAAAAAACAACTGTCCTCTCTTTTTTAAATTTTAAAGACAAGGTTTTCCCCATTAATTCTTGACATTTTAGGAAAACAACAATGTATAATAAATTGGAAAATCACATATCTCTGCTATAATAACAAAGAAGCATTTTAATCAAAACTCTACTAAAAATCCTAACAAGAAAAGGCAGTGCAGCCATTATGGAAAATAGTATGGAGGCTCCTCAGAAAACTAAAAATAAGAGTTGCCAAAGGATCCAAGAATCCCACTCCTGGGCATATATTCAGACAAAACCATAATTTGAAAAGATACATGCATCCCTATGTTCATAGCAGCACTATTCACAACGACCAAAACATGGAAACAGTCTAAGTGTCCATAGATAAGTGAATGGATAAAGAAGATGTTGTATATATACACAGTGGAATACTACTCAGCCACAAAAAAGAACAAAATAATGCCATTTGCAGAAACATGAATGGACTTAGAGATTGTTTACTGTGAAGTAAGTCAGAGAAAGAAAGACAAATATCATATGATATCACTTAAATGTGCAATCTAAAATATGGCACAAATAAACTTAGGAAATAGACTCACAGACCTAGAGAACAGACTTGAGGTTGCAAAGGGAGGGGAGGATGGGGAGGAGGAAGAATGGATTGAGAATCTGGAGTTAGCAAATACAAACTATCACATATAGGATAGATAGACGAGAAGGTCCTGCTGTAGAGCACAGAGAACTGTATTCAGCATCCTGTGATAAACCATAATGGAAAAGAGTGTGAAAAAGAATGTATACCTATATATAACTGAGTTACTTTGCTCTACAGCAGAAATTAACACAGCATTGTAAATCAACTATCTTTAATAAAAAAGAGACATTGCATGATTATAGAAAAATCAAAAAATGAAAGTTAATAGAAAAAAAATCATGAATGTCAAATTATCACCAAAAGATGCTGCTGCTGCTGCTGGTGCTGCTTTTTGACCTAAGCATGAAAGTTACAATATGATTCACAGTTACTCAACATTCAGTGAAACACCTGACACAGAATTATTGGGTTGGCTAAAAAGATTGTTCAGGTTTTTCCATAAGTTGTGATGGAAAAACCCAAGCGAACTTTTGACAATACTTCTATACTGTGGGCTTTTGTAGGGAAGGACTAGTACTCATTCTGAATACTCATAGTCCAACACAGCAATAGGAATAACAGTAGACACTCGAGCATTTGCTGAATTGACATGTTTCTTTTCTTATTGATATAGTCAATTCTTGGCAGTTCATCTACTATATAATATTCCCTAATCCTCTGTAGTGCTTAAGACTAGAAAAATAATCACATATTTCTTTCTTATCCAGCTCCTTGAGCCTCAGTGCAAAGCATTTCATTTGTTTTGTTCAGTGCTGGGTGCTCAGTACCTAGAACAGTGCCTGGCGCATACTAGGCATGCATGACTGGATGAACAAATAGAAAAGGATCTGACTTGGCTATAAGAGATATTTACTTAATCATATATTAAAAAGTAAAATTAATTTAAAACCATATCATAAGAGGGACTTCCCTGGAGATCCAGTAGCTAAGACTCCGTGCTCCCAATGCAGGGGCCTGGGTTTGATCCCTGGTCGGGGAACTGGATCCCACGTGCCACGAGTAAAGATCCTGCGCACTGCAACTAAGTCTGACACAGCCAGATAAATAAATACATATTACTTTTTAAAAAAGAAGCCATCATGAGATAATGCCACTGGAAGTTAAGGGCAGGGAGTAGAGGGAGGAGGGGATGTAAGCAGAACCAAACTCTTAGTTTCCTTGAAAGCAGGCTCATCACTTAGTTGACATCTAAATGGAAAAATCAAGAAATAGCAATGTAAGCATTTTTCTTAGAATCTGAAAGTATATACCAGATGGAAGAGCTGTAAAGCCTAAATGAGATCCTTCTAGGGGTGGAGAGCGTTAGGGCAAAGGACTGCCATTTTTCTTTATAAGCCTTGTAATAGGCGTAAATGTTTTATACAGACAATGTATACAGATTGCCTAGATGAAGTTTAAAAGTCAGGTAATCAAAGATAACTTTGTTTTAATGCTTTATGTCATTAAATTTACTCGCTTAGCTTGATTTTGTTAAATCTAGGCAACTTTTTTAGCACTTTTTAATGAAACTTTTAATTTTTAAATACAGATTCATATGAAATTCTAATAAATAATACAGAGAGGTTTATTAGCACATTTATAATGTACTTTTCACCCAATTTCCTCCAGTGATAACATCTTGTAAAACTATACTACAATGTCACAATCAGGATAACCAACCACAGATACAGTGGGGGGACACAGTATCTCCATCACCACAAGGATCCTCATGTTGCCATTTTATTGCCATATATGTTCCCCCCACCTCAGCTCCCCCAAGGAAAAGAGTTCCCTGCCCCTTAACCCCTGGGAAACATCAATCCATTCTCTATTTCTATAATTTTATCATTTCAAGAATGTTATGCAAATGGAGTCATGAAGTATGTAACCTTGGCTTTGTTTTTTTTCACTTGGCGTAAGTGGCATAATCCTCTGGAGTTTCATTCAGGTTGATGCATGGACCAATAATTTGTTCTTTGTTCAGTTCAGCTCAGTTCAGTTGCTCAGTCGTGTCTGACTCTTTGCGGCCCCATGAATCGCAGCACGCCAGGCCTCCCTGTCCATCACCAACTCCTGGAGTTCACTCAGATTCATGTCCATCGAGTCAGTGATGCCATCCAGCCATCTCATCCTCTGTCGTCCCCTTCTCCTCCTGCCCCCAATCCCTCCCAGCATCAGAGTCTTTTCCAATGAGTCAACTCTTCACATGAAGTGGCCAAAGTACTGGAGTTTCAGCTTTAGCATCATTCCTTCCAAAGAAATCCCAGGGCTGATCTCCTTCAGAATGGACTGATTGGATCTCCTTGCAGTCCAAGGGACTCTCAAGAGTCTTCTCCAACACCACAGTTCAAAAGCATCAGTTCTTCGGCACTCAGCCTTCTTCACAGTCCAACTCTCACATCCATACATGACCACAGGAAAAACCATAGCCTTGACTAGACGGACCTTAGTCGGCAAAGTAATGTCTCTGCTTTTGAATATACTATCTAGGTTGGTCATAACTTTTCTTCCAAGGAGTAAGCGTCTTTTAATTTCATGGCTGCAATCACCATCTGCAGTGATTTTGGAGCCCAAAAAAATAAAGTCTGGCACTGTTTCTCCATCTATTTCCCATGACGTGATGGGACCGGATGCCATGATCTTTGTTTTCTGAATGTTGAGCTTTAAGCCAACTTTTTCACTCTCCTCTTTCACTTTCATCAAGAGGCTTTTTAGTTCCTCTTCACTTTCTGCCATTAATGCTGTGTAAAATTCCATGGTGTGGATTTGCCATAGTTTGTTTAAACAATCACTCAATAAAACACCGTTTTCTGGGATGTTTCCAATTTTCAGCTACTACCAAAAAAGCTGTTATGTATCTTCTTGTACAGATTTTTGTGTAAACCTAAGTTTTCATTTCTCATATATAAATGCCTAGGAATACAGTTGCTGGGTCACAGTGTAGTTGCATATTTAGGGATTTTGTTGTTGTTATTGCTACTGCTTGTTTTTCTGTTTTGTTCTTAAAGAAATGCCAAACTGTTTCCCAGAGTGGCTTTACCATTTTATGTTCTCATGAGCAATGTATCCAGTGGATCCAGTTTCTCTGCATCCTCACCAGCATTTGGTGTTGTCACTATTTTTATTTTAGACATTCTGATAGATGTGTAGTGGTTTTAATTCACATTCCTCTGATGGTCAGTGATGCTGAATAGCTTTTCATGTGTTTATTTGCCATTTTTGGTGAGATGTCTCTTCATGTCCTTTGCCCATTTTCTAATTGGGTTTTTTTTCTTTATTGCCTTTTGAGAGTTCTTTGTATATTTTATATTTTATCAGATATGTGGCTTACAAATATATTTTCCAAATATATTGTCTATAGCTTGTCTTTCATCCTCTTAATAGAATATTCTGCAGAGCAAAAGTTTTTAATTCTGAAGAAGCCCAATTTATTGATTTTTTAAGTGGATTGTGCTTTTAGTGTCAAGTCGAAGAACACTTTGCCTAATCCTAGGTCCCGAATTTTTTCTCTTATTTTTTCCAAAAGCTTTGTAGTTTTAACTTTTACATTTAAGTCTATTATCCTTAGTAAGTTAATGTTTTTTTTAATGAGATATGAGGTTTAGATTGAAGTTCAACTCTTTTTTTTCCCAATGACTATCTGATTTCTGCAACACTATTTGTTGAACAAGCTATCTTTCCTCTACTGAATTACTTTTGCACCTTGCCAAAGATCAATCAGGCTTTATTCTGTGGGTTTTTTTCCTGAGTTTCATATTCTGTTCCATTCATCTGTGTAACTAACCTCTACCAGCACCACAGTCTTGATTACTATAGCTGTATAATGTCTTAATTTATTATTATTATTATTTTATTTATTTATTTTACTTATTTTACTTTACAAAATCATGTGGACTAATTCCTCCTACTCTATGTTTTTTTTTTCAAAACTATTTCGGTTATTCTAGTTCCTTTGACCTTCCATGTAAGTTTTAGAACAATCTCAGCTTGGGAAGAATTGATGGGTATCTCTGCCATGTTCAGTCTGCCAGTATACAAACACAGTATGCATCTCCCTTTCTTTAGATCTTCCTTGATCTCTTTCATCAGGTTTAGTAGTTCTCAGCATTCAAATACTCTACATGTTTTGTTTTAGTGATTATAAACAGTACTGTATTTTTCCAGTTTTATTGAGGCATAATTGACAAAATTGTATTTAAAGTATGAAAAATGAAAGTGTTAGTCACTTAATCATGTCTGACTGTTTGCAACTCCATGGTCTGTCCATTGGATTCTCCAGGCAAGAATACTGGAGTGGTTTGTCACTTCCTTCTCCAGAGAATCTTCCTGACCTGGGGGTCTAACCCAGATCTCCCCCATTGCAGGCAGATTCTTTGCCATCTGAGCTACTGAGGAAGCTTATTTAAAGTATGCAATATGATTATTTGATACATATATACATTATGAAATAATTACCACAATCAAGTTAACACGTCTATCACTTCACACAGTTACCTTTTTTGTATATGGTCAGAAAGCTTAAAAATCTACTCACAGCAACTTTAAAGTATACAGTATAGTGTTATTAACCAAGTCACCGTGTCATGCATTATTCATCTTATAACTGAAAGCTGTAATATAACTTATTCATCTTATAACTGAAAGCTTTCACCCTTTGACCAACATCTATCCACTTCCTCCTCCAAGCTCCACCCAAGACCTTGGAAACCACTCTTTCCCTCTTTCCTTCTCTGAGTTTTTAAAAAATTCCTCATATTGATGAGATCATACATATTTGTCTTTCTTTATCTGGCTTATTTCACTTAGCATAATGTCCAGATTAATCCATGATGTTGCAAAGGGAGGATTTCCTTCTTTTTTGTGGATAATTTTATATAACATTTTTTTTAATCTATTTACAACACTCAAGTAGTTTCCTTATCTTGGCTATTGTGAGTAATGCTGCCATGAACATGGGAGTGGAGATATCTCTTTAAGATACTGATTACACTCCCTTCAGAAATACCCCAAAGTGGGACTGCTAAATTGTATAATAGGTCTATTTTAAATTTAATTTCAGTATTCCTGTGTTCAGGCTAATACATAAAAATACATAGATTTTGTTTATCTTTTATCATGTGACCTTGTTGAACTCACTTAACGAGGGTTCTCAGAGGGTTTGGTGGGGTTTTTGCATATATTTTTGAATTTTCTACGTAAACAATCATGTCACCTGCGAACAGAGACAACATTACTTCTTCCTTCCCAGGCTGAATGACTTTTATTTTATTTTCTTGTCTTATTGCACCATCTAGATGCATCAGTACAATGTTGTGGCAAGAGTGGTCATTCTTATCTTTTTCCTGAGCTGAGGGGGAAAAGCATTTAGTCTTTCAGCCTGGGAAGGAAGAAGTAATGTTGTCTCTGTCATTAAACTTAAATCAAAATTTAAATTTTGGTTTTTACAGAAATAAAATGTATTTTAAATTTTATAAGCCTTCTCTCACCCAAGAGGGTAATTTTTTTCTATTAAACCCTTGGGAAGGCAATTATCAACTTCAAAAGGCACTTGTTAGTGAAATTAATGATAAACAACTATTTTAATTATTAATAAACAATATATATATAATGAAGAATGTTATTCAATTGATTTGTTAATGCAAAAGTCCCAGAGAGGTAAAGACAAAAGAAATCAATAAGAACAATGGAAACTATGTACAAGATTATTGCTATAATTAATTAGTAAATTACTTTGAGCACTTAAGGCAGCCTGTACTGACTATGAATCTGGATGAGGGCTCTTTTTGCAGGTAGGAATAGTTCTAGTATTAAAAAATGTGAATAAATGCCTAGTAAGTTAAGGATAGTAGCTAAAAAAGTATCATGTTGACTGTAGGTTTTTGATATTAATAAAAACACTTTATCAAGTTGAGCTATTTCCCCTTTGTTGTTATTTTTTCTGAGAATTTTATCATGAATTGGATATTAAATTTTTATAAAATTTTTGTCATAAAATAGACATAACCTAAAATTTACCATTTTAAGTGTTTTAAAGTGTACATCAGTGTCAGATGGTATAAATTCAGTATACTGTTTTGTAGAGAAGGACACAAAGAACTCGGCAGGGACACCTTGTCCCAGGCCTCTCAGCGGGAGGAGTGGAGCTCTGCTGTTGGCAGGACCCTGAGCTTGCGCAAGTACACAGGCTCCTTAAGGAGGGACAAGTTCTCCAGGCTGCCAGGTGTGAGGCCTGCTGGGATTTGCACTTGGGCAGACCAAGGGGCCAAAGACAAGCAAGAACAATCTGCCAGTTCCCTATTGAAAAGCCCCTTCCAGCTTCCTGTCTCCTCCAGGAGAATGTCTTACCTCTTCAGGCTCGCATCCAGGGTCCCTCAGACTGACTCTTCTAAAAGCATCAACCAGGGCAACTCTTGCTCTAAACCCTAATGTCCTGCCCTTCGAGTGGAACCCAAGCCCTGCCTGCATCCTCAATAAGTAACGGTGCCCAGTACTTAAGCGGGGCATGTCATGGATACACTAACATACATCACCGTCATGGACAGATGGAGGGACAGATAGGTACAGATATTCTGGTGAAGGGCTTATGGTTATCATTTAAAAGTTTATTGATTATTAGTTGAGATTTCATATCTGTTACCATCTTGCCATCTATCAAGCGCATACTTAGAAAGGGTAGATCCCAACACGAAACTTTGTCCATTGTGAAGGGAAAGAGACGATGCTGATTATGTGTGTGTGAGAGAGAGAGAGGATGGGGGAGGGTGCTGATCAGGGGCTGGGGGGCACAGGCCTGCTCGGGCTAGACCACTGCCCCCTACAGGACCTGCTTCTGGATGCACTCGGCCTGATGCTGCCCACATCCAGCACTTTCAGCTTATCCAAGGGGAAGGTGGGGGTGGGAAGTGTCACATCTCATTTCCTTTGACTAGCTCAAGAAGAAACAGAGCTTGGTTTTCTGAGACTCATAATTAAATGAATTAAAATGTTTTCCTTCACGGTGACTTTGCCAGCTCCCGTCCACCTCTCCCTGGCCCTGTTCCCAGCAAGGGGATCGAGGCTGGGAGGACGCGGAATGACATGCTGTGTGCTTCCAGAGCAATTAGCTTGTGCATCGTCATGTTGGGGAGAGATTTATGGCTGGCTCTCGGAGCATTCCAGCCCAGACCTCTGCAGCCCAGATCTGTCTGCTGGGGAAGTTCCTGGAAGCAGAGCCTCAATATTAATTCCAATTACAGTCGGATGAGAACCCATTCATAAGGACTGCCTTTGACAGGCTCTCTCCTGCCGCTCTGGCCTGACCTTGAGCCGCCATCACTGTCACCAGCCTCAGAGAGAGAGGAAATTGCACTGGGCTCAGCCTCAGGCTTCCCAGCAAGCTGGGGAGGCAGGCCACGGTGCGCTGCGCTTGGAGGGGGAGAGCCGAGGGAACATGAGGAGGAAGAATATGAAGGACATGATGTCTCATCACCTTTAGCTGGGGGACCATCCTCAGTATTCTCCCTAGAATCTTCTGAAAGGGTGGCAGTATGCAGAGGGGCAGGGTCTGAGCTTTCCCTGGGACCACCCTTTGACCTCTACTCCCAGAGCAGGAACCCAAGCCCTTGATGGACCCAGGATTCACTGCAACCACATCCTCCAAAGGCTCCAGGATGCTGGGGACAAAGCCTGACCATCAGTGTCTGCTTGCTGAGCTGTCCCTTGAGGGGTCCTGGGTGAGCAGAGCTGTCAGTGACTGACACACACTCATTATCACATCTGGAGACGGATGATCCTCATGACGCCAAGACCCCAAGGACTAAATACAAACCCAAGGAAGCAATTACCCGAGTATCGATTATGGATTAGGCTAACAACATTGCTAATTACATCAAAAGATGTGTATCCACTGCACCAGCCTGTTAATGGCTTGCATGAGGTATTAAGGCTGCTAATTGGGAAAAACAGCAGGTTTATCACCAGTGTAATGACAGGGTCCCTGGAGAAACAAGATGGCCAAGGCGTGTAGCCTTCCTTTCCATGACCCTGGCTTTCCAAGGATATCCCCCCTGCGATGGAGGCCTTGAGGACCACGTTCATCACCCAAGATCAGAGTGAGTGCCCTGGTCAGCCAGTGAGTGGTGAAGAGTGACACGGGGCCTCCCTTGCAAGGGTGGTGGCTCACAGAGGCCAGGGACTGGGCCCCTTCCTCCAGGACAGGAACGTGGGGGAAGCTTTGGGTCCCTCTACTGAAATGATTATCTCATGCTTCTCTCTCTGCCAGGACCACTTCTCCCCTTTCCCATCCCCACCATCACCTACCGCTTGCCTACTTGCCTTACTGCTGTAGGATCACTCCTGGAAATCTCCCTCTGTTCTGCTGATTGGGTGAGTCTCTCTCCTGGCTCTCAGAGGGCCAGTCCCTCCTGGGATAGAAGGCTGAATCCACCTTCCTCTCTCCAGACCATCAGCTCAGTAAACAGTGACTAAAAGACCTGATTAGGTAAAAGTTACTGGACCAACCATATGTAGTTCTAGTTTTTTATGTGTTTAGCTTTTTTCACAATTTCTGAGCATTCTATATACTTTCAATATTATAGGGATTGTATTCTGAATAAGATATTTCCTTATTTTCTTTTCTTTTAAATTATTGCATTTTATTTACTCAAGAAATACATGAATACATTTTTCATTAAAAACCCAGACCTTATAGTCAATCTCCCAAGGCAAGAGAAATAAAAGCAAAAATGAACAAATGGGATATAATTAAATTTATAAGCTTTTACACAGCAAAGGTAACCATAAACAAAACAAAAACAACCTATGGACTGAAAGAAAATATTTGCAAACAACGCAGCTGACAAGGGCTTATTTCCAAAATATACATCAGCTCAACAACCACCAAAAAATAAACCAAATAAACCAATCAAAAAGCGGGCAGAGCTGGGGAAGATGTAGCTGCCTCTTGCCCGAGCCACCCCTTTGCCTCCGGACTTCTCTGGAGCCAGCAGCCACCGGAGAAGGGGCCCAGGGTCGCGGGCTCAGCCGACTACCGTGGGCTGTGTCAAACCAGCAGTTTGCAGGTGGCTGCGCCAAAGCGCCGGAGGAGACGCCGGAGGACTCGGCCCGCGCGGCGGAGGAGCCGCAGCTGCTGCATGGTGCCGGCGTCTGTAAGTGGTTCAACGTGCACAGGGGGTCGGCTTCCTGTCCATGACTGCTTGCACAGGGGTCGCCTTCGACCCCCCGGTGGATGTCTTTGTGCACCAGAGTAAGTTGTATATCGAGGGCTTCCGGAGCCTGAAGGAGGGTGAGGCCGTGGAGTTCACCTTTAAGAAGTCCGCCAAGGGCCTGGAATCTATCCGAGTCACCGGCCCTGGTGCGATGTTCTGTATTGGGAGTGAAACGAGGCCCAAAGGGAAGGATATGCAGAAACACAGATCAAAGGGAGACAGGTGCTACAACTGTGGAGGTCTAGACCATCATGCCAAGGAATGCAAACGGCCACCCCAGCCCAAGAAGTGCCACTTCTGCCAGAGCATCAACCACGTGGTAGCCTCGTGCCCACTGAAGGCCCAGCAAGCTCCCAGCCCCCAGGGAAAGCCAGCCTACTTTCCAGAGGAGGAGAAAGAGATCCATAGCTCTGCCATGCTCCCAGAGGCCCAGAATCGAGCCACAGTGGGTGGGGGCTATCATTTTGTGATCAGAACATTTTGAGAAGCAGGCATCAATCGGCAGAGTGGAGAAAGTGGGGACAGGGTGGGTAGGAAGCAGCTGGCACTGCCATATGTCTGAGGCTGGAGTCCACAGCATCACCCCCTCTTCCCTCTTGGTGGGAGGAAGGGTGAGGCAAAGAAACTCCAATCAGCCCTATCCAAATGCACATGAGGGCTTTGGGGGTTAACCCTCCCTGCATGCTTTATCTGAGTCTCCAACCCCAGAATCTCCAGCTTTGGAAAGTGGCCTGGGTAAGGAAGCTGTTTGACTCTTAAAGAAGAATGTGGAATAATATTTCCCATATCAGAGTGTAAAGATTAAGAAGAAAGCAGATTGATGGACCCAACCCACAAGCCACTACATTCTGTGGGAGGAAACATCTCAGGGGGGTGGCAGGGTTTTCCTCATTTTCTCTCCTCATAACTCCCTCTTGGGACAGAATGCTGAGAAATGTCTCAAGCAGTGGGTTGTGATGACAGGCAAAAGGGGTGATCGCGGGAACAGCTGTAGACCTGCCGCTTCTAAGCTCATTCTCACCCCATCCTGGGCCAACACAATTTTATTTATTTGCTGCCTTTGGTGACTGTACCTTGGGTCCCTCTTTCTCCAGGATGTCAACTGCACTAGCTGTGTGCAAATGACGTATCCTGTGCATTTTGCCTTTTTTTTTTTTAGTAATATAAATATTCTGGTTTTGTATTTTGTGTGTTTTAATCTAAGGCCCTCATTCCTGCACTGTGTTCTCAGGTTCATGAGTAATCTCAGGGATAAGTAGGCAGCAGCTCTGGGTCTGCATGGCAGGAATGCTGCATCACCAGAGAGAACAACTATTTGGAGTGTATAGCCTATTGAACTACCTTATTTTTGCCAGTTAGAGGTGGCTCTTCTGCCATAGTGTCCTCTTGAAACCCCTTCATCTTCATCAGCGTTTCATGAGAGACTAGGTTTTAACTGGGTTGCCCTGTGCCTTGGGTCTCCTTCCTACTGAAAGATTGTAAATTGGTCTGAACAGGAAAACGTGGTGCAGAGAGGTTAGGAGAGGCTGGGTCAGGTAAGAAGTGCAGGGAGGGGAAGCCAAGATTAGGCAAAGGTCATCTCTATGTGTGATAAAGGATTCCTGTTCCATATCTATAATCCCAGGGCGCAGGACTCGCTTTATATACCAGGTCCATCCTTTACCTGACTGGGCTAGGCCGACCATGCACAACAGGGTGTTAAGTGTGTGTTTTTATAAGAAATGGAAGTTGGTAAGGAGAGGTTTTTAAGAACAATGCCTCTGTACCCATCTTGAGCTGCCCAGGGATGGATATGTGAAGCAAGGACAAGATCTTTAACGATTCTGGGGTTTTCCTCCTTGGCTTCCAGAGGGACCATCAGCAATGGCTTCTTTGTGGTTCCCAGAGCCAGGGTCCTGACCTGCTGAAGCAGTGATTAGTCTCATGGCAGCTAAAGGAGAAAGTGGGGCGGGGGGGTTCATTTACAAGCTGTGAGATCACTACAGACCTACCTCACTGTGTTGTCATGGGCAAACGCAATAGAACACATTGGGTGATGTGTGTCTGATCCTTATCTCCCCCAGCTGCTGCCCCCTCTAGTTATTATATTTGTCTGGGCTTTGTAGGACTTCACAAGTAGCTGATTTGGTGACTTCTAGGTGGCCTAGTTTGTGTAAATATAATGTGTTGGTCTTCTCCATGTTCTTTTAGGGTTTTATTGTTTACAAACTTCTTTTTATATTGAGAAAAATAGCCAGAGCATCTTTGACAAAATGTTCTGCACCAGGCAAAAAGATCTGAAACATAAGCTTGGGGGCCCTACTTCTTGAAGCGGGGTCATCTTGAACCCCCCTTTCTTTTGTGTTCCCCTTCCTTTATTTCCTATTTCAAACAAGATCTGTCCTAAAAACTAGATTTCTACCCCCTCCTCTTTCCACCTTTGTGCCTCCCAAAATAGACCATATACCTATATGTTTAATTTGTGGGGTATCTGCAATTAAACGATTTGTGCAAAAATCCTGAAGAAGCTAAGATCTCTCCATCCCTTGTTCCCAATCTTGAGTCATGTCCATTCCTTGATTTGATTCATGCTAGGACTGCTATATTTGGATGGATTAAGAGCAACTTTAATTTCTAACCCAAGGGTGAAAGTGAAAGTGAAGTCGCTCAGTTGTGTCCGACTCTTTGTGACCCCATGGACTGTAGCCTACCAGGCTCCTCTGTACATGGGATTTACCAGGCAATAGTACTGGTGTGGATTGCCATTTCCTTCTCCAGGGGATCTTCCCGACCCAGGGATCAAACCCGGGTTTCTCCTGCATTGTAGACAGATGCTTTACCATCTGAGCCACCAGGGAAATCCAAGGGTAGAGAGGAGCAATGAGGAGGGCTTTCTATGTAGAAGATGGGCTGGGAGACCACGAAAGGAAAGATGAATGTATATCCAAGTCACTCAGGAACGATTATGCAGGTGCAAGAAACTTATGTCAAAGTAGCCACAAGATTGTGTAATAGCAGACGGGTGAATGTAACTCCATGTTTACTGCTAGAAACCAAAGCTTTGTATGAAATCTTGAATGCATAGGGAGGGAGGGTAGAAAAGCATGTATCCATCTGTTATTTCCCTCATCCCTTCTTATTCCTGAACTGCAGGAGACATAGCCCCCTGGGCCTTGGCGACCCTTTCTGGGCAGTGTTTATTTGATGGCTGATTTTGCTGTGCCAGGTACTTCCTTTCCCATTTGCTATCATTTTGTAACATATTTGCTGACCGTTTTCCCTTCCCTTTCTTTTCCTTGGGAATATACAATGAATAAAAACTTATTGGTACTGAAACTGTAAAACAAACAAACAAACAAAAAGTGGGCAGAAGACCTAAATAAATATTTCTCCAAAAAAGACATACAGATGGCCAATAGGCATATGAAAAGATCCTCAACGTCACTAATTATTAGAGAAATGCAAATCACAACTACAATGAGGTACCACCTGACACTAGTCAGAATGACCATCATTAAAAAGTCTACAAATTACAAAGGCTGGAGAGGGTGTGGAGAAAGGGAATCCTCCTATGCTGTTGGTGGGAATATAAATTGGTGTAGCCACTATAGGAAATAGTAAGAAGGTTCCTCATAAAACTAGAGATAGGATTAGCATAGGAAGAGCAATCCCACTCCTGGGCATGTATCTGAACAAAACTGTAATTTGAAAAGATGTATGCACTCCTGTTTTCATAGAAGCACTATTCACAGTAGTCAGGACATGGACACAACCTAAATGTTCATTGACAGATGAGTGGATAAAGAAGACGTGATACATATATACAATGGGATACCACTCAACCATCAAAAAGAATGAAATAATGCCACTTGCAGCAACATGGATGGATCTAGAGATTATCATACTATGTACTGTAAGTCAGAAAGAGAAAGACTAATTTCATATGATATCGCTTAAATGTGGAATTTACAATATGACATAAATGAACTTATGAAACATAACCAGAAATAGACTCACAGACATGGAAAACAAACTTCCCGTTACCAAAGAGGAAAAAGGGTGGCGAAGAGATAAATTAGGAGTTTGGGATTAGCAGATACAAACTACTATATCTAAAATAAATAACAGGGCTTTCCCTGGTGGCTCAATGAAAAAGAATCCACCTGTCAATGCAGGAAACACGGATTCAATCCCTGGTCCTGGAAGATCTCACATGCAGTAGAGCAACTAAGCCTGTGCGCCACAACTATCCAGCCTGTCCTCAAGAGCCCAGGAGCCACAGCTACTGAAGCTCGCACACCTGGAGTCTGTGCTCCACAATAAGCGGAGACACGGCAAAGAGAAGCCCGCACACCACAGTGATGAGGAGCCACTGCTCGCCGCAGCTAGAGAAAAGCCCCTGCAGAAAGGAAGACCCAGCATAGCCACAGAATACGTGAATAAATAAAAATCAACTCAGTGGATTCATGTCAATGTATGGCAAAACCAATACAGTATTGTAAAGTAAAATAAAGAAAAAATAAAAATTTAAAAAATAAAAATAAATCAACTCAATATCCTATAATAAACCGTAATGGAAAAGAACATGGAAAACAATATCTACATTAGGCTTCCCTGGAGGCGCTAGTGGAACACACCTACCAGTACAGGAGACATGAGACACAAGTTGGATTCCTGGGTCAGGAATATCCTCTGGAGGAGGAAATGGCAACCCACTCCAATGTTCTTGCCTGGAGAATCCCATGGACAGAGATGCCTGGGGGGTTACAGTCCCTGGGGTCACAAAAAGTTGGACACGACTGAGCGTGCGTGTGCACACACACACACACACACACCCCTGAATCAGTTATATACATCTGAATCACCTTGTATTAGTAGTTTCACCAGAAACTAAAGAAAGTGAAGTGAAAGTTCCTCAGTCGTGTCTGACTCTTTGCGACCCCATGGAGTCCATGGAACTCTCCAGGCCAGAATACTGGAGTGGGTAGCCTTCCCATTCTCCAGGGGATCCTTCCAATCCAGGGATTGAACTCAGGTCTCCTGCATTGCAGGCAGATTCTTTACCAGCTGAGCCACAAGGGAAACCCAAGAATACTGGAGTGGGTAGCCTATCCCTTCTCCAGCAGATCTTCCCAACCCAGGAATCAAGCCGGGGTCTCCTGCATTGCAGGCGGATTCTTTACCAACTGAGCCGTCAGGGAAGCCCTGATATTAATAGTTTCATTAGAAATTAAAACAACATTGTAAATCAGTTATACTTCAATAAGGTTAAGTTACAAAACCAATCCGGGAACTTGTACTGATTTACAAAACAAAAAACCACCCCTGAAAAAAAACAAAGCTCAGACCTTCTAGATCAAGTTAAATCTCCTCTTTCCTACTGTCTATTAATACAACCCCAGAGGGGGCACAGTTGTAAGCTGATGTGGATACGTGTAGACTATTTGTGTGTCTATGCACATACATTTGTTCCTACAGAAATAATGTTTTGCACGCTGGTGTGTGTGTACCCAGCTAAATGACTTTCTTGTCCCACATGCGGAACCAGAGTACGGCAAAAATGAAGGGAGGACAATCTGTCCTGTCATAGATGGCTTTCTTGGCCATCCTGATAAAGAATGAGAAATGCTGGCACTGGACTATCAATCAAATCATGTGCACAGTGGCTTATGTTGCAGTGAACTGCTCCTCAGCGACACAGGCACCATTTTCCCCTCCTGGGACATGCATCGGGATATTGAGGACACCGGGGGCCCTGGGATCACAGGCCCCTGACTGTCCCTCCCACCTCCTTCCCCACTGTGGCTCAGCCTATTGTAGGCCAGGACCCAAGTCTTACTCTTCCCTGTAGTGATACCTGCACAGGCCTGGTGTACCCGGTAGATGCCCGCTGAGTGCCCGTCAAAGGCATGGAATAAATCCAAGGAGAGCCATGGTAGAACAAGCAGCCTCCAGCCAGTGGCTCTAGCTGGGACCCCGGTGCACCCGAACAAGGACATCTGATCATAGAGAGTCTGTCTATAAAGGTGGGGGAGGGCAGAGAGCAGTGACGTCTTGAGGTATGAAGGGACAAGGGCAGGGTGTGGTCGTTTCCCTGGAGATGGGGTTTGACAGAAGCCAGGCATTTGGTACGGGATGTGGCCACCCAGTGCAACCTGGCAGCGGAGGAACAGGGAGAAGAAATGCTCCCAGGTCACTTTCTGCGACTTGTCGGTGCCTCCTGATGTCTGAGCCCAGCAGGAGCCAGAGGCCAGAGAGCCTGCCGCCGGACAGGGCTACGTGGATAGCATTAGGCCTGCCGCCTCCTTGGAGCCATTCGTTGGTGTGAGAGGGGAGGAGAAGGCGGCAGCAGGAGCATGCCCTTCAGGGCTTCCACCTGCAGCCCGAGCCTGAGTGACATCAGAACCTCAGGAGTTCCCTACCAGCCCACCAACCCCACCACACTCCAGCAGCAGTGGGGGATGGACTGCACACCTGGGCACTTGGGGGGAAACTGAAGCATACTCCTGTTCCTTTGCAGCCAGTGACATCAGTCGGTGACATCACCAGGCTTGTCCTGCACATAGAGGGCGTCAGAAGTTCAAATACCTCATCAGGGAGGTGGGGGGAGGGATGGCGTCAGCTCTAAGGGCTGTGCCAGGAATGCTCCTGCTGGTTTTTGAAGGAGCCCCGCATGTGCAGCTGTCCGGGGTTGTGACCCCAGCTCTGAGCAGGAAAGGTCTGTTCACAGCTGGGCTGCTTCTGAGCATGTGTGACTGGGGCTGCGGGGTGGGTGTCTGGCCCCGGCCTGTGGGATTGTGTGAAACTGCAGGTAAATGGCATCCAGGTCTCCATAGGAGCATCCTTTCAGCAGAAAGGCTTCCCCCCTCCCCTTTTTCAGAGTCCTATTTGGGCTGGAGGTCAGTGCCTATCTGTCTTCTCCAGCTCAGGTGCCTCCCCTCCACCGGCAGCCCATTCTCCTCCTCTGCTGCCCCAGCCTCTCCCCACCTCTCACATAGGCATCTCCAGAAGAAGAGTCCAGACGCACTCAGAAGCTGCCTCAGAATACAGCGCAGAGCAAGTGTAAGGGAGGGATAGAGACAGCTGGCTGCCCCTGCCGGGCTCGAAGTATGCTGTGTGTCTTTCCACGTCCCCTTGAGAACTGCAGGGCTGAGGTCTGGGAAGCTGGGTGTGTGGCTTTACAGCCCCCGGCACCAGGCCAGTCTTCGCACCTCACGTCCTTGCACACCTGGGCCTTCACTGTCTCCTCCTGCTCACCAGCCACCCGCAGCACCCTGCTGTCCCGTGAAGTTCAGCCCCGTGGCCCCACCTCCCCCTAGCAATCCACAGCTTCCCCGGCTTTCCCAGGGCCCCTCCTGAGCCGTCACTTGGCCCTCGCTTCCCTTTGCCTCAGGGATCTCACCAGTCACCTCTATGCTTCCTGTAGGGAGAGGCCAGGTCACTGTCCAGGGCGGCACTGCTCCCTGGGAGGTTCCCATGTCGGGGCCACAGGGAATGACCGTGGAGGGCACCCAGCCCTGCACTCAGGCCCGGAGAGCCCTGCCCGGAGCGTGGGTTCTGAGCAGAAACCCGGGAGACCGAAGGGAGCAGACCCCCAAAGAACGGTTCAGGCTCCTGGAAGGAAGGAAGCCGGCAAGGCTCCGGCAGGACAACCTTCTGCTGCTTCTCCCTCCTGGAAAAGGCGAGCCATGACGGGAAAGAAAGGGCACAGCAGGGACGAGGCCTCAGCCAGGGTCTGCCGGTCTGTGCTCTGGAGAGACCGCAGGAGCCTGAGTCCCACCCCGGTTTGCAGCCTCCAGCCTGCTGTGCCCTACTGCC
The DNA here is from genome assembly GCF_001704415.2 of Capra hircus. Classification (NCBI taxonomy): domain Eukaryota; kingdom Metazoa; phylum Chordata; class Mammalia; order Artiodactyla; family Bovidae; genus Capra; species Capra hircus. The sequence continues at coordinate 32,209,183 of NC_030835.1, forward strand.
TTCCTCCGAGGTAGCTGGCCCACCAAGAGGAGGAACCACGCAGCCACCAGCTGTCACCCCAGCGAGGATCCCACCCTGGCTACTAGCCACCTCCCTCAGCATCCCCAGGGACAGGTTCTGAGCTCTCCCCCAACTCCGCCCACCCTCCAACAGCCCCAGAATGACCGCCCTTGGGGTCGGCAGTTCACGGGAGTGCATCCCGTGGGTCAGTGGGCCACAAAGTCCTTTTGTCACGTGCACTGGAAAGGGCTGCACTCCCCCCTCCCCTCCACTCACTGCCGATCTTGCTTCTGAATTTTTAATGCAGGTTCACCAGATAAAAGGCTCTGAGAGATTCTGCAACAAATAAACATGCAACATTTCCTACATCTATCTGATCATGAAGTCCTTTCTCATCTAACACATTTTGAGAAGAGGTAACTAAAGTACAGGGCTGATCACTTCTTCCTTCAATACTCGAGTGTCTCCTTGGACCTGTCCTTTCAGTCACAGATAGGCAGCCTGTTGGCCTTCATCATTCCTGCTTGCCTCCAGGACACGGGTCCTTTGCTTCACCTGCCCTCTGGGCCACCTCGAACCTGGCCCTGATCTCTCAGCTTGGGCTCATCTCCCTCTGCACGCTCCACACAGCCTGGTGCTCACACACTCTCCATACACAGCACATGTTGTAGGCCTCCTCACCGTCTTCCAGCACTTCTCCAGCCCAGACTGCCCTCTCCCATCTCTTCTTCAATCCCTTCAATTGTAACTCATTATCAAAGTCTCAAATGCTGCCCCTTCCAAGGAGCCTTTCCTGATTTCTGTCAGGATGACTTACTCCAGATGGGTACTGTTTCTTGATTCTTCCCTTCCTGTTTCAGCCAAGTGCTCTCCATCTCCTGCAGAGAGCAGTCCTTGTGGGAGAGCACCAGATCTGATATGGCTCGGTGTCCCTCCCCAACTCCATCTGCCAGGACCTTGCACAAGACGATTCCAATAATACTATGAAAGTGAAAGTGAAACTGTTGGTCCCTCAGTTGTATCCAACTCTTTGTGACCCCATGGACTGTAGCCCACCAGGTTCCTCGGTCCATGGAATCCTCCAGGCAAGAATACTGGAGTGGTTTGCCATTCCCTTCTCCAGGGGATCTTCCTGACCCAGGGATCGAAACTGGGGCTCCTGCATTGCAGGAAGATGCTTTACCGTCTGAGCCACTATAGTTTTGCCAATAAAATTATACCAAGCAATAATACACCAATAGTAATATACCAAGCAATAAGTAGATGTTATTGGAATCACTTCTCCCACCTCTCCACTTCATCCCTGGGAAGAGCAAAAGGCCAAGGTGTTCCTTTCATGGGCGCTCTGGGATTATAGCATCACGTACAAGCCATTAGATGTCGTATATATAAGAATAACACATCTTACTGACTAAGACTGAGGTGGGGCCTCCTTTGAAGCTTGCACGTAGTGAAGTACGGAGTCAGCCCCAAGATGAGCCATCATCTAAGGCACCCCTGAGGCTGTACCAGGGTCAGCAGAGGCCTGGGACCTTGAGGACAAACACAGCGTGCTCTATCCATGCAGATAGGTGTGGGGAGGAAGGGTTGGGGAGATGAGGAAGAAATGAGGCAAATAGGAATGGGAAGGAAGCAAAAGACAATAAAGTAAAGAAGCCCAAAGAGGGGAGAGGAAGGGTCGCCAAGGAATCCTGGTGTGTCCTCTGTTTCTTTTTTTATTTAATCTTGGCTGTGCTGGGTCTTTGCTGCTGTGCAGACTTTTCTCTAGTTGCAGAGAGTGGGGGCCACCCTCTAGCTGCTTCTCATTGCAGTGGCTTCTCTTGTTGTGGAGCACAGGCTCTAGGGTACTCCGGCTCCAGTAGTTGCAGCCCCCAGGATCTAGCGCACAGGCTCAACACTTGTGGCACACGGGCTTAGCTGCTCTGTGGCGTGTGGAATCTTTCCAGAGCAGGGATTGAACCCAGGTCTCCTGCATTTACCAGATCAAGGATTGAACCCATGTCTCCTGCATTTACCAGAGCAGGGATTGAACCCAGGTCTCCTCAGTCTTTGCCACTGAGTCACCAGGGAGGCCCTGTCCTCTGGTCTTGGAGACATTTGGGGGACATACAGGAGAGTGCTGGAGCAAAATAGCACATCCTGCCTCGCGTCTCTCTGCTGGTGCTGCTCTGGGGAAGCTTAGCGGGGTAACGTGTGCCACTTTGAGAAGGACAGTGGTGCAGGGCCAGGTCCCTGGAGTGAGTGGTGAGGACAAGCTGGGCTAGTGCCAAAAGTGGGGAGAGGTCCCCTACCAGGCCCTGGGCTGGCGTGGGTCACCTGGGTGCACGTGCCCTCTGCAGGGGACTGAGAAGTGATGGAGGAGGAGAGGGCAGGGTTTAGGCTCTGCCTCCACCCCCTCCCTACTGGGGCCTCAGGCCCCAGCTGGTCCTCCCAGCAGAGCTGTGTGCACGGACCCTCCCCTTTCCTGGGTGCACCTTTCTGAAAATGAACTTCTGAGCCCAGAGGTCATCCCAGGCCCTGCTCTTCAGCCTGTGTCCTTGAAGCGGCCATATCCTATGACCTTCTCGGTCATATGACAGGCTCCTTGACGTGCAATCCCGTCTTAGGTATCTTGGTTCTCTCTCCCCTCCCCTTAAACACACCCATATAAGTTGTCCCTAAACCTGAAGGGATGCCAGTGCTCAGCAAGGAAAGAATAAAGCAAATGAAATCAGGCCACTGCGCTCAGCACTTTCTGGGTCTTAACTGTGATAATACTCCGATCATGGGAAACTGTCATCAAATATTTGCACTGGCATCTCCCCTTTAGGTCATCTGCCATTAGAACCGGAGTTGGACAGGAACCCAAGGCCCTCAGTCAATTTGAAGAAACTGCAGGGCTCCATTTACCCACTCTGCTGGGGGTGTGGGGGTGGCGGGCGTGGGGTGTGTGTGTGTGTGTGTGAAAATCTTGCTTGTTTCAGAGGCTTTGGAGAACAATGCCCGTCCCTGTGACTGCGTGCTGAGAGCTGCCAGATACTGTCATGGTCCCATTATGGGACCATTATGGGGATTCTGACCGGAAGTCCCACTCGGGAAAGACAGCTGTTCCCGTTCGCAGGTGGAGCATCCGCCTGACGTCACCGGAGCTGGAGGCAGACAGGCCCCTGGACAGCCGGGGATGAGGGCGGTGGCCTTCCAACACAGCCACCTGCCACCGCCTGACAGATTGACGCAAGGAAGGTGGAAACGGCCTGTTCCTGGCCTTCTCCGACCAGAGGAGGATTGAGAAATGTGTCTGGCATCGGTGCCGCAGAATACATAAGCAGCCAACTCGCTTACTGGAAAAGAAATGAGCTCATCCGCCAAGCCAGCCTGAATCTTAATGGGAACACCATGCGTTGGGATGGGAGGGCTGGAAGGGGGTTTTGTCCCAGCCCGGGGTCGGGGGCGCGGAGTACTTTCCGCCTCAGGCGCTGCCCCAGGAGCAGCAGCGTCCCTTGGAAAGCAGCGATGATTCTGAACACAATAGCCTTGAAGCCAAGAGCCAAAGTGGAGGAGAGAAATGCACCCAAGAAAAACGAGGCTTAAAATGAGAGTGGTCGGCAGGAACCCAGACGGCTGAACTGGCCCATCTGCCACATTTTCAGACGGAAAAGAACCAGGAAAGGTCTGATGACAATGAAGCCCACCACTGTGCATTGTGGAGAAGGCCTATCCTTCTTTCCCCCTCTTTATGCCAATAATATACATTAATCAAAAATAAATAAGCAGGGGTTTGGGGAGGGAAGGATTGGGAGTTTGCAGTTGAAAGATAGGAAGTTAGAATGGATAAGCAACAAGGTCCCGCTGTATAGTACAGGGAACTATATTCTAATACCCTGTAATAAACTATAATGGAAAAGAATATGAACAAGAATATATATATATAAATGAATCACTTTGCTGTACAGCAGAAATTAGCACAACCTTGTAAATCAATTATACTTGATTTTTTAAAAACCTCAAATAAATTAAATTTTTAAAAATTAAATATCAAGTGAAATAAATTTTTAAAAATCTCAAGTAAATAAATAAGCAAAAAGAATGGATGAAAACCCCTTATTGTCTCACATGCAGATACGGAGGGTGAGTGATGACACTGAACCCACTCAGATCTCTGACGAGCTCCTGGGTCATGAGAAGGCTGCTGGTCCAGGGATGACACTTTGATAGCAAGGCCCTGCCAGACGTTTAAAAATACACATGTATATACATTTTTGTTCTAAGAAGTTTCCATAGAGTCCATACTATTTTGTAACATGACTCAGTTTAATAACGTATCTTGACTCCTATTCCATATCAAGAATATACTTCAATAATAAATTTTATCTGCTATATAGAAGTCCATTGTATATAAGTTCTAGAATCTATTTAACCAGTCTTCTATTGTTGGACACACGGGTTGTTTTCAACTTTTTTTCTGTTATAAATAGCATTTGCAAAGATGAGTCTTGTTACTGAAACTTAACCCTACATCCTGAATTTCAGTAAGTTAAAGACATGCATACTTTGGGGACCTTCCATAAAGACCTCCAAAAAAAGTTTCCACAAGCACAACCACCAGCAGTATACCAGTCACTCCCATTTAAAATAATTCTCCAGTGAAGTAAAAGCAAATGATATCCTCAGGTTCCTGTCTCAGCTTTTGCTACATCAGAAAAGTCATACAATTTCTTAATGGGAAAGCCCAGGTGCTCACTCCCTCATTCATTGTACATCTCCCCACCACCTACTGTGCAGTGAGGCACTGGACAGTTACCATCCAGAAAAGGACAAAGACACCATAAAAATGGTCTGTTTTCCCAAATGTGCTCCAAATACTTCAAGAAATTTACTTTTTTTAGAAGGGTCTGCTGAGACACTCTATCTGTCGCCTTAGATTTGCCAATAAGGCACTTTAAGTCAAGTGGTGTGGTGACCCGCCCAGTCTCAAATCTCTAGGAAACCAGCCCTGGGGCTGGCCCTTCGTCCTTTTCTACTCCCACCGAAGCTAGTTAGTGCCCCTCCCCCAAAAAGGTGCATCATAGTCTTCTCCTGGCTCCATCCCGGAGATGTTCTTCTCCTCTGTTTCCTACACACTTGGTGAGTACCTGTTACTGAGGTACCAAACTGTGCTGGGGGTGTGATGGAGGAGGGTGTGTGAGGGGAGAGGAGGCTGTCAGGGAGATAGCTGAAGCGACCTGAGCCATGTCCATCATCGGGACACACTCCTGGGGACCGGGTGTGCATGGTGCTGGTCCCAAGTCCTCAGGACCCAAGATGCACTTGGGATGAATGGCCCAAGTCAGCCTGGGATGCTGTACCAGCCCTTACTTGTTCCCCTGTCCTTATTGCCCTCAGAGCTGGGGGTGGGGATAGGGCAATTCCTGCTGAGCTCTCCCCTGATGGTGAGGAGGAGGAGGAACTGTGCTGCCAGGGCAGGTGGCAAGCCAGTCAGAGACCATAAAACCAGGCCTGGACTAGGACAGAAACAGAGGGACACCCAGGAGTGGTCAGTTGGAGAAATGCATCTGAGGGCCGGGCAAGAGGACCTATCCCTGACAAAGAGGGGAAGGAGAGCAAGGTGTCTATGGTGATGGGACATTTTCCTCTGGGTGTTGCAGGACATACAGAAAGTTTGGGGGCAGAAGTTAAGAGAATTTAGGACACAGGTGAATCTGGAATGACTTTGGGATAGCCCAGTGGACCCATGTGGTAGAAATTTGGACGAGAGGCTCAGGAAAAGTTGATCACCCTGATGGTTAGTTTTAGTGTCAACTAGACTGAGAAAAGGGGTGCCCAGAGAGCTGGCAAAACGTTATTTCTGGGTGTGTTTGTGAGGATACTTCCTGAAGAGATGGGCATTTGAGTTGGTGAACTGAATAAGGCAGAGGGCCCTCCCCAGTGTGAGTGGGCTTCACACTGAGCATCCAAATAGATCAAAAAGACAGAGAGAAGATAAATTCATTCTCTGCTTGGGCTGAGATGTCCATCTTCTCCTGGTGCTCCTGCTTTTCAGGCTTTCAGAATCAGATGGGAACTGGCACCACCAGCCCCACCTGATCCTCAGGTCTTCAGGCTGGAATTGAATTTCACCTCTGGCTTACCTGGTTCTGCAGCTTTCAGACGGCAGGTGGTGGGACTTCTCTGCCTCCATGACTCCATAAGCAAGTTTCTTCAGTAAATCTGCTCTTATATATCCATCCACCTATATCCTATTGGTTCTGTCTCTCTGGAGAACCCTGACTAGTACAGTCACTTACCCTCCTGAGATCCAGTAGGAACCCATAAGAAAGTTGGTCTAGGAGTCCTTGGACTCAATGCCTGGTGAAGCAGGTATGGTGGGTAGACACAGCTCAGGGAAAGAGCATCACCAGAGTGAAGAGGGCTGAGCAGAAAGCCCTGACCCTCCGAGGGTTTCTGGACATTCACTGCGCAGGTCGAAAAGATGCAAAGAGGAGAAGTTGCAAGAAAGAATACACAGGGAGGAGGTGAAGGAGGAACATTTCCTAAAAATGATCCATTAGGGCTTTGAGTGCAGCTTCCTGTTGACCCACAAAGCGACCTCCAAGAATCTGTCCTTCAAAACCACTTACACAAATGCTTGAAAATGCTTACAAAGATATTCATCGTTTTTGTAAGAGAGAAAAAATTGGAGGCAACCCCAGTGCATATGGCAGCAGCTGGTATGCTGTAGCACTTCATAAGCCATTCATTTAATGAATGAATAAATTCAATTTCATTAATAGGACTACTGATCACCTAAATTATGGAAGATCAATTCCAAAGGCAACTCTGCTACCATGAAAACATTAAGTAGGCTTACATTCAGGGGTGTTTATGGTGTCCTGTAAAGTGAAAAAGTCACCAAATGTTTCAGATAAACATGGACTCCTTTCTGAAAATACATATGTGTATATTTGCATACATACACCTATGTATTATGGGCTTCCCAGGTGGACCTAGTGGTAAAGAACTCAACTGCCAATACAGGAGTATGTAAGAGACATGGATTTGATCCCTGGGCCAGTAAGATTCCCTGGAGGAGGGTGTGGCAACCCACTCCAGTATTCTTGCCTGGGAAATCCCATGGACAGGAGTGCCTGGTGGGGTCCATGGGGTCGCAAAGATTCAGACACGACTGAAGTGACTTGGCATGCCCACACCTGTATATTATACATTATATAGTAACATTTATTTGCAAGGGATTTGTTTCGAAAGTGCTCTCAGGTGAAATTTTTAAGGGACTGAGGGAAGCAGGAAAGGGCAGAGAAAGAAGCCAGGGAAGATCTGGGCCCATCAAAAGCCTCACCCGATCCCGTGGGAGCTCTAGAGCATGAATGGAACCACAGAGCTGCCCCACCTCAAAGAAAGGGGACCAGATTTTTGTTCCTGCGTTATGCAGTCATTGATTTCCCAGGTGGGCAGTGGTAAAGAATCCACCCGCCAATGAAGGAGACGCAAGAGATACGTGTTGGATCCCTAGGTTGGGAAGAATCCCCGGAGGAGGAAATGGCAACCTACTCCAGCATTCTTGCCTAGAAAATTCTATGGACAGAGGAGCCTGGCGGGCTAGTCCATGGGGTCGCAAAGAGTTGAACACAACTGAGCAAATAGCACACACACATATTATGCAGTCATTGGTTGGGGGCTGGCCCCACGGGACATGCTTTGACCTCCCAGACACTGCTGGGTGAAGCAGATCATTTCTGCTAAGGGTGATTCTCCAGAAAAGGGTGCAACTCTGAACCATTAGCAGCTAGGATGGGTGTATTGGTCAGAGAACAACATCTAGGCAAGCACTAACAGTATCTAACATAGATGTGCAAATGTGTGTGTGTGCAGGTGTACAGAGAAAAATCTGGAAGAATATTCTCCAATGTATCAACAGCAGCTACCTCCAGAAATGGAGATGGGTGTTAGAGGAGGGCAATGAGAGAAGAAAATGTTATATTTCACTTAATATGCTTCTGTCTTAGGTGTATTTTCTTGCAAGCGGCATGCATTACATTTGTAATTAAAAAAAAAAACAGGTTGGCAGCAGAGTTAAAAGTTGCAGCTAGGCCAGGCTATCTAAAAATGGAGAGGTGCCCTAGTGGGTTCATAAGAACCCTCTGACTGCAGAGTGCTTGGGGATCAGGAATGGGAACACAGGGGGCCATGAAATAGGACTAGCAGTTGAGCAGAGGATGTTGAAGACCAGGGGAGTGGCCAAGAGCCACACCTCCAGGCCGTGCAGGGACCCTCAGCCAGATCAGCCTTTCTGGGGCTGAGTCTCCCTGTCTCTCCTCACTCTCAGCACTCTCTCTGTAATGAATGATTCTTTTCTTTCTCTTGAAATGAATGAACAAATGGGAGTCCTCTTAAGAAACTGATGCCAAGGGCTGGGATGTTCCTTCCCAGAAGATAAATCATACATATTGTCATGAGGGAGAACAGGAATTTGTCAGGAATTATGGTTCTTGGCCATCTGAGGTTCCTCTGAGAAACTAGAGTGCCAGGGCACTTGGCCCACTCAGAGGTGGTGAGTGGGGAGGAGGTAGTGAGCAGGCTGGCCCAGAGGACACTAGCCCCGTGGACAGCAGAGCCTTTGCAGCCAACCCCCTGCCACAGCCAAGCTTCTCTTGGGCCCTCCAGCCCACCAACATCCTGGTCTCCATTGAGGGGTGGGAGCCAGGCTGAGAGCCTGACCACCGAATAAGGTCTCAGACAACGCAGCGGGAAGTGGAACTCTGAGACACTCAGCCAGTGTCTGCTGGCTCAAAGCAGGGGCCGTCACTCACTGGTGCCCATCTCAGGGAGTTTGGGCTGCCACAGACTGGGTGGCTTAAAGAATGAACGAACACATTCTTCCCATAGCTGTGGGGGCTGGGAGGCCACGATCTGGATACCAGCAGGGTCAGGTTCTGCTGAAGACACCCTTTCTGGGTTAGTAGCCACCTTCTCGTTGTACCTTCACATGGCAGAGAGAGAAGAGAGGCCTAGCTCTTTCCTGCTTCTTACAAGGGCACTAATCCCATCATCAGGGTTCTACCCTCATGACCTAGTTATCGCCAAAGGCCCCAGATCTGAATACCCTTGTACTGTGGTTAAAGTTGCAACATATGAATTTGGGGAGGTCATGAACATGCAGTTAATACCTACAGTGACGTTCCAAGATGGTAAATCTTCAGGGGAAGACAACCTTATGAAGGTGCCTAGTGAATTTAGAACAACACTTAGTATGATGGTGATGACACTTAAGCAGGTGGTTCTGGCAGGATCCGAAAACATGGAGAGTGCCAAAGAAGGTGTTCTGCTGGAGCAGTAAATGTGACTGGGCAAGGAAGTCTCTCGCTAGGAAACACTGATGATCCCAGAGGGGACGACCCAGCCCCTGCCTTAGCTCCTCAGAAACCCCCTATGGATTGTTTCTGTACCATGGTGAGCCTGTTTGACAAGCATGAAGTCAAGAGAAAGAAATGGAAATATTAATGACAGATGAATTGACATGATAAAGCAAGTAGGTAGGATAGGTTTAACACTCTAAAATCTCCAGGTGCTAAGTTGCTTCAGTTCTGTCCAACTCTTTGCAACCCTATGGACTATAGCCCACAAGGCTCCTCTGTCCATGGGATTCTCCAGGCAGGAATACTGGAGTGGGTTGCCGTTCCTTCCTCCAGGGGATCTTTCCAACCCAGGGATAGAACCTGTGTCTCTTGCATTGGCAGGCAGGTTCTTTACCACTAGCACCACCTGGGAAGCAAAATCTCCATATGTAGAGCCAACTTTTCTCTCTGTTGATGGAGATGATCAGGATTACACAAAATGATGCTTGGACATTAAGGTATGTGGTTAGGGTGTTACAAGCCACTGTGGGTGAGCATGGATCGCAGTTTAAAAATGATGGCGGTGGGTCACATAGACCAGTAATACCTTGACCAAATCATTTCAGAGTGGGATGTAGACACCTGGAGTACAAACACAGGCGTAGCATGTGAAAGTAATTTTTACCCCAGATAGATTACAAAAATTATAGGGTAGTGGGAAAAAAAGTGCAGTGCAAGTCACTCAGTTGTGTCTGACTCTTTGCAACCCCATGGACGATACAGTCCATGGCGTTCTCCAGGCCAGAATGCTGGAGTGGGTAGCCTTTCCCTTCTCCAAGGGATCTTCCCAATCCAGGGGTTGAACCCAGGTCTCCCATGTGGCAGGTGGACTCTTTAGCAGTTGAGCCACAAGGGAAGCCCAATGGAAAAACAGGAAGAGACTTTATCTTCAGCAAAAGTAAGACAGTAATGATCTATGGATTGAAACTTCCTGTTGTTGTCTACTCGCTCAGTCAAGTCCTTCACCATCTCCTGGAGCTGGCTCACACTCATGTCCATTGAGTCAGTGATGCCATCCAACCATCTCATCCTCTGTTGTCCCCTTCTCCTTCTGCCTTCAATCTTTCCCAGCATCAGGGTCTTTTCTAAGGAGTCAATTCTTCACATCAGGTGGTCAAAGTACTGGAGCTTCAGCATCAGTCCTTCCAATGAATATTCAGGGTTAATCTCCTTTAGGATTGACTGGTTTGATCTCCTTGCAGTCCATAGGACTCTCAAAGAGTCTTCTCCAACACCACAGTTCGAAAGCATCAATTCTTCAGCGCTCATTCTTCTTTATGGTCCAACTCTCACATCCATACATGAATACTGGAAAAATCATAGCTTTGACTAGATGGACCTTTGTCTCTGCTTTTTAGTATGCTGTCTAGGTTCGTCATAGCTTTTCTTCCAAGGAGCAAGTGTCTCTTAATTTCAAGCTGCAGTCACCATCTGCAGGGATTTTGGAGCCCAAGAAAATAAAGTTTGTCACTGTTTCCATTGTTTTCCCATCTATTTGCCATGAAGTGATGGGACTGAATGCCATGATTTAATTTTTTTGAATGTTGAGTTTTAAGCCAACTTTTTCACTCTCCTCTTTCACCTTCACCAAGAGGCTCTTTAGTCCCTCTTCACTTTCTGCCATAAGGATGGTGTCATCTGCATATCTGAGGTTATTGATATTTCTCCTTGCAATCTTGATCCCAGCTTGTGCTTCATCCAGCCTGGCATTTCATATGATGTACTTTGCATGTAAGTTAAATAACCAGGGTGACAATATACAGCCTTGATGTACTCCTTCCCCAATTTTGAACCAGTTTGTTGTTTCATGTCTGGTTCTGTTGCTTCTTGATCTGTATACAGATTTCTCAGGAGGCAGGTCAGGTGATCTGGTATTTCCATCTCTTTCAGAATATTCCATAGTTTGTTGTGATCCACACTGTCAAAGGCTTTAGTGTAGCCCATGAATTAAAAGTAGATATTTTTCTGGATTCTCTTGTGTTTTATATGATCCAATGGACATTGGCAATTTGATTTCTGGTTCCTCTGCCTTTTTTTAATCCAGGAAGTTGTACATCTGGAAGTTCTTGGTTTATATACTGTTGAAGCCTAGCTTGAAGGATTTTGAACATTACCTTGCTTGCATGTGAAATGAGTGCAGTTGTGCAGTAGTTTGAACATTCTTTGCTCTTCTTTGGGATTGGAATGAAAACTGACCTTTTACAGTCCTGTGGCCACTGCTGAGTTTTCCAAATTTGCTGGCATATTGAATGCAGCACTTTCACAACATCATCTTTTAGGATTTGAACAGCTTAGCTGGAATTCCATCACCTCCACTAGCTTTGTTTGTAGTGATGCTTCCTAAGGCCCACTTGACTTCACATTCCAGGATGTCTGGCTCTAGGTGAGTGATCACACCATCGTGGTTATCTGGGTCATTAAGATCTTTTTTGTATAGTTCTTTTGTGTATTCTTGCCACCTCTTCTTAATATCTTCTGCTTCTGTTAGGTCCATACCATTTCTGTCCTTTATTGTGCCCATCTTTACATGAAATGTTCCCTTGGTAGCTCTAATTTTCTTGACGAGATCTCTAGTCTTTCCCATTCTCTTGTTTCCCTCTATTTCTTTGTATTGTTCACTTAATAAACTGAAATTTGCTCAGAATTCACATGGGGGAGAAGATGAACTGGAGAGGATTCCTTGTGAGCAGCAGATCTCAGGAGACAATCACAAAACCTGCCTTTCCTATAGGTAAGGGGCACCCTCTGGAGTGATAGTCCTGTATCCGTGACTGTGGGACAGAGGGAGCAGTAAGCAGGAGGCAACAGAAGTGCTGGGACTTCCTGGTGGTTCAGTGGGTAAGACTGCATGCTTCCATTGCAAGGGCCATGGGTTCAATCCTTGCTCAGGGAGCTAAGATCCTAGATTCCAGTCAGCTTGGTGAAATAAATAAATAAACTGTCTCTAACAACAAAAAATAAGGATGAAGTGCTATAAAAACATCCAGAGAGTGAGGCTGCAATTCTCAGAAACTGCCCTAAAACATTCCCTAAAATAACCTCCCGCTGATATAGAAGCAAGGAATATCCAACACATTACACAGTGAACTAAAAGGTTGCTGGCATGGCATCAATATAAAGAAAATCCCAGGGGACGAAAAGTGAGTAAGATCAGCAAAAATTACCAGGCCAAAAAAAACAAAAAACAAAAAACAAAAAACACCTCATCTGAAAAATGTTACCATAAAATGTTAACAACAAAACATCTTTCTATGAATAAAAAAAAACTTTACAAAGCAACAATGTATTTGAAGGAAGATCACAAAGCAGAAATACAAAATAGTGAGAAAACCAAAGAGAATAAAAAAAGAGTGTAGCATTTCCTTTGTGGTCCAATCAATAAGAATCTACCTGCTGATGCAGGGAACGCGGCTTGGATCCCTGATCCAGGAAAATCCCACATGCTGCTGAGCTCGCACTCTAGAGCCCATACTCCCCAACAAAAGAAACCACTGCAATGAGAAGCCTGAGCACCCCAACTAGAGAGTAGACCCGGCTCACCACAACTAGAGAAAACCTGTGTGCAGCAACAAAGACCCACAGACAAAAATAAATAAATAAAACTCTTTTAAAAAAGAGTGTACGCATGAGGAAAATGTATTAAAGGACATGGAGGATAAAAAGGAGACAGGCAACCAAAATGAAACACACAAGAAAGAGCTAAAAGAATTTGAGAGAAAGAAAGAAGGATTTGAGACAGAGATCAGAGTTACCATATTTGGCCTATAAATAATTGTAAGTGTCCCCCATCTGTTTTTTAGAAATGGATTTTCAGATTACATCACAAAATAAAATCCAGCTCTAAGCAAATACAAGATAAGCACCAAAAGATGGACAAATATACCAGGCAAACGTTAATAAATAAAATCACTCCCTCATGCACTTCTCTCTGTTAAGCGCATTCTTTAAACATGTCTCACTGAGCATGAACTACAAGAACTACACACTTCTAAACTAAAGGCTTTACAATGATAACTGTGTTCATCTTGTCACGCAGTGTTGAAACATATCTCAGAGTATCACTCTATAAAACGCTGTGTTTAGAAGTGTTTGGTTCCTGTAGTTCATGATGAAAATGCAAAATGGTATAGCCCCTCTGAAAACAGTTAATAATTTTCTTAAAAAGTTATAGATACCCTTACCATATGACCCAGTAATCCTAGTCTTGGGGATTCATCCTAGAGAAAAGCAGACTTACATTCCCACAAACACCTGTACACAAACGTACCCAGCAGCTCTATTCATAACCGCCAGAAGAGTGAAGTGAAAGTGTTAGTCCCTCAATCATGTCCAACTCTTTGTAGCCCCAGGGACTGTAGCCTGCCAGACTCCTCTGTCCATGGAATTCTCTAGGCAAGAATACTGGTGTGGCTAGCCATTCCCTTCTCCAGGGGATCTTCCTGGCCCAGGGATCAAACTCAAGTCTCCTACACTGCGGGTGGATTATTTACCATCTGAACCACCAGGTCATAACTGCCAAAACCAACCCAAATTTTCTATGATAGACAAATGCCATATAGCCATATAATAGAATACTACTTCACAATGAAAACAAACAAAATACTGATGCCCAGAATAATTTGGATAAATTTCAAGGTATTATGCTTAGTGAAAGTAGCTGGTCTTAAAAGGTTATAGACCATATGATTCTACTCCAACATAATTTTCTAAAAGACAAAATTATAGTGATAGAGAACAGATCAGTGGTCTATAGGAGCTAGAAATGAGGGGAGGGTGTGAATAGCATGAGATTTTTTTTTTTAGGTTATAGAACAATTTTGTATCCTAATTATTGTGATCGCTATGTAAATATATATATATTGCATACAAATACATATACATGTTTCATAACTCATTGAGCTATACACCAAAAGAATTTTTGAAAAGTCAGTTTTACTGTATAATTATTTTTAAATAAATGCATTTAGTCATTTAAAGAAAAAATAAACTGAGAGAAAACATAAAGAAGCCATTAACAAAGATAAAGACATAAATTGGTGATTTGGAAAAAAAGAAAAATACCATTATTGATGAATAAATTCAAAACCTTGTTATGGGAAGGCTGGTGGTAGGCTAGAATCTATAAACCATCTACATGAGGAAAAAGGGTTTAATTAATATCACAAAGAACAAATGATAAGAGAGAAATAACCAGAAACAGAAGATTAAAAGAATTATAAATACTTATTTGGTCAATTATATTCAAATATGTTTGAAAACATTTAAGAAATTAATAATTTCCTAGAAAAATATAACTTTATTAGAACTAACTTCAAAAGAGTTATGAAATTTAAATAGTGACTTGCAAGAAGGAGATAAGATTGTTGTTACAAGTTGAATTGTGTCCTCCAAAATTTATATATGGAAATTCTAACCACCAGCAACTCAGAAGGTGCTCTTGTTCAGGGATACAGTTATTCAAGATGTAATCAGTTAAGTTAGGATGTGTTAACCGCTCAGTTGTGTCCGACTCTTTGCGACCCCAGGGACTGCAGCCGGCAAGGATCCTTTGTCCATGGGATTCTCCAGGCAAGAATACTGCAGCGGGTAGTCACTCCCTTCTCCAAGGGATCTTCCTGACCCAGGGATCGAACCCATGTCTCCTACACTGCAGGCAGATTCTTCACCATCTAAGCCACTAGGGAAGCCCAAGTTAAGATGAAGTCTCACTAACTTGTATTAGAGCAGGTTGGGACTAATACAGCGACTGATGTCCTTATAAAAACAGGAAATGTGAACACAGATGCAGGCACACAGGGAGATGCCACATGAAGACGGGAGCTATGCAGCCACAGGACAAGTGATCCCCAGAAGCTAGGAGACAGGCCTGGGACAGATTCTTCCCTAGACCCTTCAGAGGAGTGTGGCCCTGACAACACCTTGATATCAGACTTCTGAACTCCTAATTCCAGCATATGGAGGTTGAACAACACACTTCTGAATAACCAACAAATCACAGAAGAAATCAAAAAAGAAATCAAAATATGCATAGAAACTAATGAAAATGAAAACACAACAACCCAAAACCTGTGAGACACTATAAAAGCAGTGCTAAGAGGAAAGTTCATAGCAATACAGGCATACCTCAAGAAACAGACTTCTGAACTCCAGAACTGGAGACAAGAAATTTCTGTCATTGAAGCCACTCAGTTTGAGGTACCCTACTATGGCAGCCCCAGCAAACTCATATTGTTTTCAATGAATTATTCTCCAGAATAGCCTTAGATAATTGTATAAGATAATTTACACAGTTTTTAATAAATAATGATACTTTCAGTGCTTTTTAAACTACTACAAATTGGTGAAAATGAGAAAAAACTTCTAATGTCTTCCTATGAAGTGAAGTGTACTAACAAAAAGGGAGAAAATATAGACCAATCTGAATTATTAATTCCAATTTTAAAATCCTAAACTGAATATTCAAAAACAAAACTTATCAATGGACTAAAATAAAAATACATCATTATGACTAAGTAGAATTTATTCCAAGAATAAGAGGATAACTGAATATTAGGAAATTAATTCATGAATTTGGTGGCTCTAAAGAAAAAAATTAGATTGCCTTCACAGACCATAAAAAATTTATATCGTCTTAGTTTAAATATTTTAAATGAAAAAAGAATATATTAATGCTTCATAATATGATAAATGTATATCTACATCAAAAATTCATATCACTAGAAAAATTCCTATCAGTGTCAGAAACAAAACAAGATGTCCTCTATGACATGATATCTAATACGGTACTTGAGGAAGCAGCCAATACAATTAGATAAGAGAAATAAATTAGCAGAAATATTGGAAAGAGAAACTATGGTGTGACTGTATATCTGAAAAATCCAAGATAATCAGTGTTTTGAAACAGTATAACAAACAAAACACATTTATTGAATTAGCAAAGAACAAGGACTTCCCTGGTGGTCTACTGGCTAAGTCTCCATGCTACCAATGCAGGGGGTCTGGGTTTGACCCCTGTTAGGGAAAATAGCTCCCATATGCCACAAGTAAAGATCGAGCCACAGCTAAGATCCAGCATAGCTGAATAATTAAATTAAAATAAACATTTTTAAAAATTAGCAGATAACAAAATTAATCCACTAAAATCCATAGCTTTTCACATATAAAAGCAATAATCAAGTAGAAAATATGAATTATCAACTCAATAACAAAAAGACAAATAGTCTAACTTTTAAACTGGGCAGTTGAGTGCATACCATTAAAGACGACATACAAATGGTCAACAAACATAAGAAAAAATGTTCAGCATAATTAGTCATTACGGAAACATATATCAAAACCAGAATGATATACCACTTCATGCTCTCTAGGATGGTTATAATAAAAAATATGGACAATAACAAGTACTAATGAGGATGCATAGAAACTGAAACTCTCATAAACTATTGATGGAAATATAAAATGGTGAGCCACTTTAGAAAAGTTTGGCAGTTCCTTAAAATGCTAAAAATAGAGTTACCGTATGACCCTGTAATTCCACCCTTAGATATATCTGCAATATCATGATTTATAAGAAATATATATTTGGCCACTCAGATGACCAATATATTTTTCTCTTATATTTTTGTCTTTGTTCATAGTTCCTGGCTTACAGTTCCCCAAACCCTTGGTATCTCCTGAGTAATAAGAAAAATGGGTTTATCTTCTTTTACAATATTTATATTTTGTTCTTGTCTCAGTTCCTGAAATGGCTTCAGAATGTCTTGTTACTTATAACAAGGCCCTTTCTACCACACTAGGTTTATGTTAATAAGGTGATTTTTGGTAAACACCTAAAGATAGCGGCTGGTTGTCAAGGGAACTGACCATAAATGGTGGGTTGGAACTTTCAGTCCCACCCTCTGATTTCCGGAGATGGGGGAAAGGCTGGAGGTTAAATCAGTCACCAATGATTAATAATTTAATCAATCACGCCCATGTAAGGAAGCCTCTATAAAATCCAAAAGGACTGGGCTAAGAGAGTTTCCAGGTGGTTGAATACATGGAGATTTGGGGAGAGGGGCACCCTCAGGGAGAGAGCATGGGTGCTCTGCACAACTTTCACATGCCCTATGCATATCTTTCATTTGACTATCCCTTAGCTATATCATTTTATAATAAACTAGTGCTCTAGTAAGCAAAATGTTTCTGTGAGCTCTATGAGCCACTCTAGTAAACTAATTCAACCCAATAAGGTTATTGGAACTTCCAATCTATAGCCGCTGGGTAGAAGCCCGGGTGATGACCTGAATTTTTAATATTCATTTATCATCTAAAGATGCCACAGCCTGGACTTTTGATTGGCACCTGAAGTGACAGATGTGGGGAAGGTGGTCTCGTGGCACTGACCCTTTAACCTGTAGAATCTGAATTGAGCTGAGTGTCAGAATTGAGGTGAATTGTAGGACACGTAGCTGAAGTCCAAGAATTGCATGATGGTGAGGGAAACCATCCTACACACACATTGGAACTGATTTCAGAATTGAGCTGAGTTGTAGGACACGTAGCTGAAGTCCAAGAATTGCATGATGGTGAGGGAAACCACCCTACACACACATTGGAACTGATTTCAGAACCTCTTAATACCCAAGAGATTTAAAAGCAGGTCCACACAAAAACTTGTACATGAATGTTCATAGTAGCATTATTAACAGCAGCCAAAATATGGAAATGACCTAAATATCTATCAGCTAATGAATGGATAAACAAAATGTGGTATGGCTACACAGTAAAATACTATTTGGCAGTAAAAAATGAAGTACTGATACATGCTGCAACGCTAATGAACTTTGAAAACACTGTGTTATGCAAAAAATGCTACTCACAAAAGACCACATATCGTATGATTACATTTATGTAAAATGTCCAGAATAGACAAATCTACAGAGAGAGAAAGTAAATTATTTGCTGATTGGGGCTGGAACAGTTGGGGGCAGGGGGAGGAGCGGGAATTGGAGTGAATGCTAACATTCACTTGGTTTCTTTTAGGGGTCAATGGTATTCTAAAATTAGTGTGTAGTGATGTTTCCCAACTCTGTGAATATGCTAAAATCCACTTTAAATGAGTGAATTTTATGGCATGTGAAATATATTTCAATAAAGTTCTAAAAAAGAAAATATCAATTATGAAAAGGCTTCAATTTCGATATAGTACTATTAAGTCAAAATGCCTAGGAGTAAACTCAAGAAATATGCAAGACCTATATGTTAAATTTAAAATGAAGACAGACTTCCCTGGTGGTCCAGTGGTTAACAATCTGTCACAGGTTCCCTGGTGAAGGAAGATTCAGCACGCTGTGGGGTAACTAAGCCCTTTCACCACAACTACTGAAGCCCACACACTTTAGAACCCACGCTCCACGACAAGAAAGCCACCACAGTGGGAAGCTTGTGCACTGCAGCTAGAGAGCAGCCCTGGCCTGCTGCAACTAGAGACAGCCCACACACAGCAATGAAGACCTAGGTCAGCCAAATAAAACAAGAAAGAAAGAAAAAATTAAAATAAATTAATTAATAAAAATAAAGTAAATACATTTCAAAAATAAATAATAAAATGAAAAAACCTTAAGATATTAGCACTGGAGAGACAAACAAGAATTTTTGAACAAATGGGAGTGGGTATGAAGAATCAATAACATAAAAAGGGGAATGCGCTCTGATTTAGTTCATAAATTTAATATGAACCCAGTAAAAAATATCAATAGACTTTTTTTAACTAGACAAACTGGTCCTTAAGTATACACTGGAAAGTTAAAAAAAAACAAAAACCCAAAGACTGTTGAGTAAGACTCTGAGGAAGAAAAGCAATGATGGAGCAACAGTTCCACTAGTTATTAAAATTTTTCTAAAGCCTCGGTGACTAAGAGTATGGTATTGATTCATGGACATTCAGGTGGATCAATGGAATAGATTTTAAAATCTAGTGATGGATTCAGAAAGAGCATGCAACATAGGGTAGAATCTCAAAGAATGAAGGAAGATGGATTTTTTAATAAATGATTTGGTGACAACTTGGTACCCATTTTGAAATAAAATTAGTATGTCTGTACTTGATCCATTAAACCAGAAAAAATTCCAAACAGATCAAAGACTACAATATTAAAAATGGAACAAAAATGTTCCAAAAGAAAGCATTTTTGGAAGATTCTTTTTAAAACTTTGAAGGAAGGAAAGCCTTTCTTACCATGACTCAAAATCTAAAGTACATAAAAGAAAAGATTGACAAATGTGTCTATAGGAGAATTTAAAAAATACTATAAGCAGTATCAAAAGACAAATAATAACCTGGAGGAAACACTGTATCTCGAACAGACCAGAGAGCTAATCCTTCTAATATACAAATAACTTCTAAGAATTATCATGAATAAGACCAATAATTCAGTTCTAAATGTGTAAAGGTGAAGGGCTTCCCTGGTGGCTCAATCAGTAAAGAATCTGCCCGCAATGCAGGACAGAGAGTTTGATTCCTGGTCAGTAAGATTCCTGGAGGAGGGCATGGCAACCCACTCCAGTATTCGTGCCTGGAGAATTCCATGGACAGAGGAGCCTGGTGGGCTACAGTCCACGGGGCTGCAAGAGTCAGACAGACTGAGCAACTAAACCACCACCACTAGAACGTTCATTTAAAAAAATACAAAAACTCTGGAAACATGCTTAACATCATATCGAGAGAAATGCAAATTATAACCACACTAAGAACTATTTTCACGTATCAGATTGGCAAAATCTTTTTAAAATGTGAGATACTTTGTCTGAGGCTGGGGCTCTTGCCCATTGCTGTTAGAGTATAAACTGGTCCACCCCTATGGAGAGCAATTTAATTATCAGACATGACAAAATCAGATGCCCTTGACTCAGCATGTCCAATCTGAAGGTGGTGGTTATCCTACAGACATCCTTTCACACATGTGAAGTGGTGCAGGCTACTCACTGCAGTTTTTTCATGGAAAATGTTGTTTGGAAACTACCAAAATGTCTATCATACTGGGCCTTATACCATGCTGGAGAGCTGAGGAGCAGGTCAGGAGACTGAAAGAAAAGGTTGAGAACATTTCACAAGACAGCAAAGAATAAAGCATTTAAAACTATAAAAATGGGCTTCCCTGGTGGTCCAGCGGCAAAGACTCCATGTTCCCCGTGCAGGGTAGCCAGGTTCAATCCCTGGTCAGGGAACTAGATCCCACAAGCCACAATGGAGACTTGGCACAGCCATATACATAAATAAATATTGAAAAAAAAAAAAACAACTATAGAAGAAAGCCAAAAGATATGGAGGATAGATAAAGAAGTACCAACATCCAGAGAAGGAGGTGATGGAATCCTCCAAAAGAGAGAGAGAGAGAGATCTGAATAAAGGTAAAGATAAATCTCCCAGAAATAAAGACTTCAGATTGAAGGGGCTCATAAAGCGTCAAACAGAAAAGATAAAGACACACTCACTCTCACTACAGTGACACTTAAGAAAATTAGAGACAAGAGAAAATTCTGAAAGCTTCCAGAGAACACTTACATAGAAGAAGGCTGAGCACCAAAAAAATGATACTTTTGAATTGTGGTGCTGGAGAAGACTCCTGAGAGTCTCTTTGACTGCAAGATCAAACCAGTCAATCCTAAAGGAAACCAACCCTGAATACTCATTAGAAGGAGTGTTGCTAAAGCTGAAGCTTCAAAACTCTGGCCACCTAATGTGAAGAGCTGACTCACTGGAAAAGACGTTGATGCTGGGAAAGATTGAAGGCAAAAGGAGAAGGGGGAGGCAGGGGTTGAGATGGTTAGATAGCATCACCAACTCAAAGGACATGAGTTTGAGCAAACTCTGGAAGATAGTGAGGGACAGGGAAGCCTGGCATGCTGCAGTCCATGGGATTGCAAAGAATCAGTTATGACTTAGTGAGTAAACAACAGCAACAACAACAACAATCATATTAGCTTTAAACCTTTCAAAAGCAACACTGGAAGCAACAAGGCAATCGAAAAATATTTTAAAGTATTTAAGAAAAAGAAATTTGAAACTAGAAGGGTTTTTTTTCGAAACTAGAATTTTAATCTCCAGCCAATTTTTCATGAAAACCTAAGGATATATGCTAAAAATATGCTGAAGCATAGATAGGGCCTCAGGTTTTCACTCAGAGATTCAAAAAACTCCATAATGAGAATTGTTGTTTAGTTGTTAAGTCATGTCCGACTCTTTGCGACCCCATGGACTGTAGCCCGCCAGGCTCCTCTGTTCTTGGGATTCTCCAGGCAAGGATAGTGGAGTGGGTTGCCATGCCCTCCTCCAGGGGATCTTCCCAACCCAGATATTGAATCCAGGTCTCCACATTGCAAGTGTATTCTCTACCATCTGAGCCAACAGGGAAGACCCCTATCTCTCAGAGTTTGCTGAAATTTCTATCCATTCAGTTGGTGATGTTATCTAACCATTTCATGAGAATAGTTTTAGAGAAAATATAGAAATAAGAAGAGAAAGAAATTCAGAAGCATGCTACAGAAGATGTGGGCAATAGGATTCTCAAATACATCAGCAAACATGTCTTTGTTTTAGAAAGAAATGAGGGATAGAAAAAAGAAAGGAAGACATGGAAAAATTAAAGTAAGAGAAAGGAAAGCAGGCAGAAAGGGACGCAGGGAAGAAGGAAGGGAGGTAGAGAGGGAGGAAAGAAGTATAACACCAAAGAGAAGAAAACGTATTTATGGCAACTAAGAACTGAGATTCGAAACAACGTCAACATGACAAGGACTGGAGGAACAAGAAGAAAACATTGAAAGCATTGTGAACATCTAATGTACTTACATTGTTAGAGGAAAGATGTATATATTAATATGCTTAAGAAAACAGGAGAGGTAAATAAACAGGTATTTGGATTTTAAGGCAATTGCCTCATGAGTATAAGTAAAATAACAGTTGTAAGCTTAAATCAATGAAAGAAAACAATGAATTCAATGGAAAAAAAGGTAAGAAGAAATATGAAACAAGTACACAGAAATAATTACAAAATATATAAAAAGTGTTAAATCCAACAATTAAAAGGCTGAGAGTAAAACAACGACAAAACAGTATCCAACAATATGTGGTCTCCAGAAGAAACTTTTAAAACAAAGAGACACAGAAGAATGGAACATAAAAGGTGCAAATAGCCATCCCATGAAAATAGACGTCTAACAAAAAGCTTATGGAATAACTGTAATACTTACATTGTATCTGAGGTTTCATCTGTTATACTATTTTATGTGTAATTAAGAAAGAAAAATCCCTACCAGCTAAATAATGAAACAATTCTTTCTTATCACACAATTTTTAATATCTATATTAAAATAACTCTTGGGACTTCCCTGGGGGTCCAGTGGTTAAACTCCATACCTCCAATCAGGAGATAGGGGTTTGAGCTCTGCTTGGGGAACTGGATCCCACGTGCCACACAGTATGGCCAAAAGATAAACGAGTAAAATTAAAATGAAAAATTCGTTTAGACCTACTTAGATACAGATTTTTATCATATATCACCCTTGTTCATACATAAAAAGGAAAATTAAAACTTTTTCACATCCGAGTATAACTCTTCTGAATTACTTTTTCATTCAGTTACTCAAGCTTTTACGTACACTAGCACGTCCTCTGGGACAATAATAGATTTGTGATGAAACACTGTGCAAGAGTGCCCCACTCTTCTCTTTGGTACTGGTCTCTCTTTTCTTCCAAGACACTGACGTCAATCTGCAAGTTGATGAGTGCTTTTACAGTCTTACCAGAACTTGCCAGTGGAAGGTTTTTGGATAACAAACAGAAATCATTTTCCTTCTTCAAGCAGATCTTAAACAGTTTGTTGATGGAATCATCAAGGGGTCATACTCTGGTCATGCCTCATGGAAAAAACAACCAACTCAATTCACTTTTCAGTGAGTTTAGTTTTTAGCTGATCAGATGCATCAAAACAGACGTACTTGGTTAGTTGCTCGGGTTGCCTAGACACCTATTCCAGGTTCCCTAAGTTAGCCTGCTGTCAGTTTACCTCATGTCCTACTTTTCTCTTTAGTGCAAGCACAGTAGCATATTTGGGGAAGCATCTCACTCTTAGTTATTGCTTTTGATTTGGGTAGTTATTCATAGCAACGAATAGCAAGTTATGAATAGCAAGTTATTCATAGTGACGCAGTACTTTTTATAACCTGTGCTCATAACAAGGCAATGTTAGCAGTGGCTCCATGAAAGCATCAGGGTTTCATTAGTATTTATTTGATGTAATTCATAGCTTCACATTGTTTTCCCAACTGAAACGTGTTGCTGTTGTTTAGTCGTCAAATCACATCCAGCTCTTTTGCAACCCCAAGGACTGTAGTCTGCTAGGATCCTCTATCCATGGGATTCTCCAGGCAAGAATACTAGAGTGGGTTGCATTTGCTTCTACAGGGATCTTCCTGACCCAAGGGTCAAACCTGAGTCTCCTGCACTGGAGGTGGCTTCTTTACCACTGAGCCACCAGCGAAGCCTGAAACGTGTTACATGCATGCCAAGTCGCTTCAGTCGTGTCCAACTCTGCATAGACCATAACCTGCCAGCCTCCTCTGTCCATGGGATTCTCCAGGCACGAATACTGGAATGGGTTGCCATGCCCTCCTTCAGGGGATCTTCTCGACCCAGGGATCAAACCCAAATCTCTTAATCTCCATTGGCAGGTGGGTTCTTTACCACTAGTACCACCTGCGAAGCCACTGAAACGTGTGTTACCGGAAGTTAAATAGCTTCAGATCAAGTCAGCAGGAATTTCCTGACAAAATCGATATATGACATCTTGACTAAAGTCCTACATGACATATCAATATGCCATGCCTGCCACTTGTTTTTTTTTTTTTTCCTTAGGCCATGGAAAACTTTTATTATTAACTTTTTTTTTTTTAGTTTTTTATTTTTTAAATTTTAAAATCTTTAATTCTTACATGCGTTCCCAAACATGAACCCCCCTCCCACCTCCCTCCCCATAACATCTCTCTGGGTCATCCCCATGTACCAGCCCCAAGCATGCTGTATCCTGCGTCAGACATAGACTGGCGATTCAATTCTTACATGATAGTATACATGTTAGAATGCCATTCTCCCAAATCATCCCACCCTCTCCCTCTCCCTCTGAGTCCAAAAGTCCGTTATACACATCTGTGTCTTTTTTGCTGTCTTGCATACAGGGTCATCATTGCCATCTTTCTAAATTCCATATATATGTGTTAGTATACTGTATTGGTGTTTTTCTTTCTGGCTTACTTCACTCTGTATAATCGGCTCCAGTTTCATCCATCTCATCAGAACTGATTCAAATGAATTCTTTTTAACGGCTGAGTAATACTCCATTGTGTATATGTACCTCAGCTTTCTTAGCCATTCATCTGCTGATGGACATCTAGGTTGTTTCCATGTCCTGGCTATTATAAACAGTGCTGCGATGAACATTGGGGTACATGTGTCTCTTTCAATTCTGGTTTCCTCAGTGTGTATGCCCAGCAGTGGGATTGCTGGGTCATAAGGTAGTTCTATTTGCAATTTTTTAAGGAATCTCCACACTGTTCTCCATAGTGGCTGTACTAGTTTGCATTCCCACCAACAGTGTAGGAGGGTTCCCTTTTCTCCACACCCTCTCCAGCATTTATTGCTTGCAGATTTTTGGATCGCAGCCATTCTGACTGGTGTGAAGTGGTACCTCATTGTGGTTTTGATTTGCATTTCTCTAATAATGAGTGATGTTGAGCATCTTTTCATGTGTTTGTTAGCCATCCGTATGTCTTCTTTGGAGAAATGTCTATTTAGTTCTTTGGCCCATTTTTTGATTGGGTCGTTTATTTTTCTGGAATTGAGCTGCATAAGTTGCTTGTATATTTTTGAGATTAGTTGTTTGTCAGTTGCTTCATTTCTGCCACTTGTTTTTAATTTTCTTCATCCATTCCAAGAAATCTAACAAAGTATCTTCCCTCTGACTGGAGCACTTGGTGATAATAGGCAGCCCTTCTGCATAAGTCTTAGTAACAAAAGAAATACACCTCATCTACTTGTATCTTCAATTCTCCGGTTCCACAAAGCATGTGATTATTGCTTTGCATAATAATTTAGAATTTCAGTCATTTTTCCAATGACAGTCTTTTAAATATTGAATGTATTACCTATTTCCATGTCTTTCTGCATCTATTATAACTTTTCATTATTTCACTAGCAAATTATAACACAGCAATTAAACTCAACACGTTATAGTGCCAAAGATGTACATAAGTTGACTGAAGTTTTGACAAGAAGAGCAGCTATCATGATGTGCACATAAATACAAGCAATGACAACTGGGTCACATCTGCTCTTTCTGTGACAGCAAGTGTAAGAAGCAACTCAATTTAGAGAGGTTAAATGTGGAAAGATGCTTGACTTGGAAACAGTGAAATATGGTATCTCACAAAATAGAATTTAGGATAAAATGTTAGGCAAAATTAAGGTATTGTGAACTACTTAAAGGAAAAATAAAATATACATATCACACTCATGAAAATATATGCTACTACCATGATAGTAACAAGATACATAAAGCCACAGTGAACAAAATTGCAACTGTACAGAGATGGACCAATATTTTAACTTGCCATTTCAGAAACTGATAGATCAAGCAGACAAAGAAAAGAATCACACACATCAAGATGAGAACAGTATAATAAACAGATATATAGAGAGGACCCCAAGCCCAACAGACAGCTGGAGCACACTGAATTAGAGCACAAACGGGACGCGTATAAACCTTGACCACGCGCTAGGAAACGCACAGTGTTAAAGGACGGACTCCACACGGAGTGTGGTTCTGAAGCACAATACAAAACAATTAAAACCAGGATAAGAGAGGTTTTTTTTTTTTAATGTCACAATTCTTGGAAATAAATATAATCCTTGGTTTAAAAAAAAAGAAATTGAGGGATACTTAACACTAAAAAATGAAAACACAGCTTGCAAAAAAATCCATTTTCAGAGGGAAAATTATAGCATTAAATGCATTTTTGAAAAAGTAAGATTAAGAACAAACAAGCTAAGCACTCAATTTAAAAAGTTGGAAAAACAGCAAAGCCAAAGAAAGAAACAAGACAGAAACTAGTAATAACTGTCAGGACAGAGATCAAGTACATAAAACAGTGAAGATTAACAAAAGCAAAACAAGTCATTGTAAAAATGAAAAATGGAAACTTACATTACCATATGTAAAATAGATAGCCAAAAGGAATTTGCTGTATGGCTCAGGAAACTCAAACAAGGGCTCTGTATCAATCTAGCAGGGTGGAGTGGGGTGGGAGTTGGAGGGAGATTCAAACGGGAGGGGATGTATGTATACCTATCGCTGATTCATGTTGAGGTTTGACAGAAAACAACAAAATTCTGTAAAGCAATTATCCTTCAATAAATAAACAAATTAAGAAAAAAAGACATATCTCACAATACTCCTCAAGGAAAAAAGACAAGTATTAATACAAAAGTAAGCATGACAGAAAGTACAGAACAAAAAGGGTAATAACTACAAACACAGGGGATATTTTTTAAAATAACAGATGAATAGTTTTGTTACATGTGAAAAAATTTAAAATTCTAAATGAAATGAATAATATCCTACAAAAATATAGAAAGTCAAAAGTACATAAGAAGAATGAGGATAGTTAAACCAGGAAAAATTAACAAAATTAAATTGATAAAGCTCTCCCTTCTACCCTTATCCCTTCTTCAAAATAACCAACCAAACAAATTCTGGCCAAAATGGCTAAATCCAAGACTGAAGCAGGAAAAGTACATTGTGGTACATTTTCTTGTACCAGAAAGCAAGAAAGTGCTTGAAAACTCATTAGGCATGATGAAGGACACAGTGTTCAGAGTGAAGAGGCTCCCACTGGCAAAACCCGAGCTAATCTGAGAGTGAAAATGAAAAACGACAGCAATAGATTATAAGACAACAAATAAAAATAGAATACACAGTATCATAATATTACCAAAAGTTAGCAAATGAATGAACGGATGAATGTTTTTCTTTACAAGGAATGATCTAGAGTTAAAAACCACCATTTTTTTAGCACCATGGTAATAACTGATTCAGGCAAAAAAAAAAAAAAAATCAAGGGATGCTAAAACCATCAGACAAGTTAATTGATAAATAGATTATTTATACAGATTAATTCAGTTCAGTCGCTCAGTTGTGTCTGACTCTGAGTGGACTCAGACCCCATGGACACCAGCCTCCCCTGTCCATCATCAGCTCCCAGAGCTTGCTCAAACTCATGTCTGTCAAATCAGCGGTGCCATCCAACCTTCTCATCCTCGGTTGTCCCCTTCTCCTCCTGCCTTCAATCTTTCCCAGCATCAGGGCCTTTTCCAGTGAGTCAGCTCTTCGCATCACATGGCCAAAGTATTGGAGTTTCAGCTTCAGCATCAGTGCTTCCAATGAATATTCAGGACTGATTTCCTTTAGGATGGCCTGGTTGGATCTCCTTGCAGTCCAGGGGACTCTCAAGAGTCTTTTCCAACACCACAGTTCAAAAGCATCAAGTCTTCAGCACTCAGCTTTCTTTATGGTCCAACTCTCACATCCATACATGACCACTGGAGAAAAACCGTAGCTTTGACTAGGTGTCCTAGTTGTACTAGGTGTACTAGATGTACTTTGTTGACAAAGTAATGTCTCTGCTGTTTAATATGTTGCCTAGGTTGGTCATATCTTTTCTTCCAAGGAGCAGGCTACTTTTAATTTCATGGCTGTAGTCACCATCTACAGTGATTTTGGAGCCCAGGAAAATAAAGTCTGTCACTGTTCCCATTGTTGCCCCCATCTATTTGCCATGAAGTGATGGGACCACATGCCATAATGTTCATTTTTTGAATGTTGTTTTAAGCCAGCTTTTTCTTTCTCCTCTTTCACCTTCATCAAGAGGCTCTTTAGTTCCTCTTCGCCTTCTGCCATAAGGGTGGTGTCATCTGTACATCTGAGGTTATTACTTATTAGTTTTAACTAACTGGCCCTCTTGGCTGATTTCAAGCCACCAACATGAGAACATGAGGTCTCTGAACATGGGAAGAGATGGGCACAGTTGGTTCTCATGAGCCTGGTCTGAGCAGCTCCATTACAAAAATCAATAAGAAAAGAAAATTCAATGGGAAAATGTGCAAGAGACTTGAGAATATTTTTATGAAGTCATAAAAGAGAAAACCTGAATGGATAATAAAATATGAAAAGATGTTCCACTATGTTACTGATATAAGAAATGCAAATCAAAACCACAATTGGATACGATATTACCTTCAGATCGACAAATGTTTAAAAGTTTGGCAATACAGTGTTGGTAATGTTGAACAACAGGAACTTGATCAATGGGAATTCTGACTCACTGCTGGTGGAACAGGTTAGCATTTCCTAGAAGAGGTGAAATGTGCAAACCCTGCAACCCAGAGTCTTCTCTCCTATAAATATATATATTTCATGCAACACAGACACACTAAAGAAATTCTTTCCCATGTATCCCATACAGTTCCTGGGAGCACGACGAGCAACAGGAAAAAAGTGAAAACAACCCATATGAATATTAGCACAAAAAAATAAATAATTTGTACTACATACATAAGATGGAATAAAATTTCCTAACAGTGAAAATGAATGAATTGTAGATAGTGACATTCATCACCATGGGTGAATTCCAAAACCTTCATAGAGAGTGAGCATCACAGAACACACGCAATAAAATTGCAATAATATAAAGTTCATTAAATACACTAATAAAGAAGAGCAAGGATGTTTATCACCAAAGTCAGAAGAATGGTTGTTTCTGGCAGGGGAGTGAGAAAGGAAGGTGAAGGTGAAGTCGCTCAGTTGTGTCCAACTCTTTGCGACCCTGTGGACTGTAACCTACTAGGCTTCTCTGTCCATGGGATTCTCCAGGCGAGAATACTGGAGTGGATTGCCATTTCCTTCTCCAGGGGATCTTCCCGACCCAGGGATCAAACCCGAATCTCCCACATTGGAGGCAGACGCTTTACCCTCTAAGCCTCCAGGGACCTAAGGGTATATTCTGAGCAACTAGAAATATCCTATTCTTAAATTGGGTGCAAGTACACAGATGTTCACCAAATTATTATTATTTAAATAGTGCAGTTGCTTTGCATAAGGTTCTTCTCTCTGTATATGCACATTTTGCTTCATCGAAAGGTATGTGTGTGAGAGGGCCCTCACAGGACAGCATGAGCAGCGTGACATGTGGGGAGAGGCCAGGATGCAGGTGGCCAAGAGTATCTCTTTTAACCCAGAGGTGGGAGTAGGCATGGGGGAAGGCTTCCAAACTGCAAACCGAGACGTGAATTACTGATAGGAGTTAGCCAGGCCAGGAGCAGTGGGCGAGTCTCCCAGGCAGAAAAAACATCATGTGCAAAGCCCCAGTGGTCACCTAGCTGACAGATGGAACTCCAGTCTGTCTGCCCTCACTTTCCTTAACCCCTCACTGCCTGACCTAAAACACACACATATATGTACACACATGCATGCAGACACATATGTATAGCCACGCTAACTCACAGAGGTCAATAAAAGAGAAGCAAGAATTTAGCCTGTCAATCTTCTGTTTTCCTGCCTCATCTCCTTTCTTCCTACCACACATGCACAGGCAAGGTGTGCATACGTCTTTCCTCTAGTTGTGCCTTTCTATTCCGCTTGTGACTTTCTCATTCCATCACTACAACAGTCTTCATAATCCAACTGCCATCATCTCTGTCTGCTTTTTAACGCTGGATCCTTGCGGTCGCATAGCTACTGGGCTCTAGCATTCTTCCGCTTGCTCTTCCATTGGCTGGTGGGGCCCTTCTTCTTTCAGAGCAGCATGAATACCTCCTTTGCAAGCCGTGATGCTTGTGTCTTTACTTCTGACAGCACAACTCAGAGTGACCCAGGCCACTCAGCCAACAACAGGCAGTCAGGGTGGGGTCTTGCCCCGTGTCTGTGGGAAAGGTGTCCCCAGAGAAGACAGGGTGGGGGCTCCCTATGGAGCCAGTGCTCACAAGGGACCGTCTCAGTTCCTGCAGAAGTGGCCCCAGAGCAGCAGGGACATGAGGGGAAGGACTCAGAGCCTCCAGCCCAGGCTCTTTTCTACTGAGCCCAGGGCATCTCTGAAAGCCCCTGCCCAATGCCCAAGGCCCCGGCCTGTGATCCACACACCTTGACTGTGCCTTTTATTGTGGTCAAGCCAGCACCCACTGCTGAGGGAACAACTTTGCCACCTTCTCTCCTCTGCCCAAGAACATCCTCCCTGCTCAGCCAAAGCCACTTTCCTAGTTCAAAGAGGCAAGCAGGGGCCCTTAATTTACCCTGATAGATTGCGGACGAGGGACAGCAGGGGCCTCAGGGCTTGTTTGTAACAACTTGCGCTTCTGCCAGGCCTAGCTCTCATTCCTTTTCCAAGAAATGAGAGGAAATTCATTTCCTTTTCCAAGGTCAGCATTTAAAGGTTTCTCCTCACTATATTAGTTTAATTATGGGGAGGGTGGGGAGACGGGGAGAAGAAAAGAGACAGAAGGATCCAAGATACAGACATATGCCTTCCTTAACCTAAAAAGCAACCCCAGCCCCTTGAACTGTAAATGGTCGTGATTCCCGAACATTTCTCCAGCCCAGATGCACAGTGAGCAGTCAGCACCGCAGGTCCTAAGCCAGCATCTCTGACGTCTTCTTCACGGAGAAGCCCTATTCCAAGGACAGTTATGACCTTGATGAGAAAATGGATTTATGTGTTTATGGAAGGAGGTACTTAGTGTTGGGATGCACAAGATTGAAAGAACTTGCCCTCTAGTTGTGACAGGCCAGGCTTCCAGCTCTCACTGGGTCTCTTGCTGGGTGATCTGGCAGTTTCGTCCTCTTGCTTTATTCCTGGTAAACACAGGTAGCCAAGACTGTATGAAACACGAGGCTTTTTCCCTGTTGCTTCTGGACAGTCCTGATCAGGCCACCTTCCACCACATGTTGGCTCACAAGAGAGACAAATAAAATTCACATTACAAGAGGATTTTTTTCTTTATTCTAGCTAAGAATCTACTCATTAACTATCTGCCAGGCCCACATCTCTCCAAAAGTAAGATGAAATAAAACCACACCATAAACCCCTTCTTAGGGTCCATGAACTTCAAATTATTCCTCTGTCTCCTGCTGACTCAGACAGTAAAGAATGTGCCTGCAATGCAGGAGACCCAGGTTTGATCCTGGGTCAGAAAGATCCCCTGGAGAAGGGAATGGCTATACCCACTCCAGTATTCTTGCCTGGAGAATTCCATGGACAGAGGGGCCTGATGGGCTTCAGTCCACGGGGTTGCAAAGAGTCAGAGATGACTGAGAGACTAACAAAAACAACAAATTCACTGATAAACATAGAGACTGTGATGGGGAAGAAGAGAGAAATTATCTTAAATAAATTTTTAAGAGATATCCTTCCTTCTCCTCTCCAACATACACATATTCCTCCTGGAACTAGACACTTTCCAAGGTCAAGGCAAAAGAAGTAAGCTTTCTCTAACATGGAGGGACACACACGATCTGTTAGCGCGAGCAGCTAGAGACACGTGAGTGGGAGGTTCATCTTCATGGTGTAAACAGTATGAAAAATTCTTCACTTCACTCATAAGAAACTATACATTGAGTGGTTGTCACACAGAAATGAGTAGCTAAAACACAATGTTTGCTCTCAACTTATAGCCAAGCCCGTATAGGAACAGGCAAATGACCATCCCATTGGAAACAAGCATTTGTATTCCTTTATTGTGTTACTAAGGCAACACCCAATTGTAACCTCTTTTTTACCTTATTTGAGACAGTAATGGGCAGTTTTCACCCTGGTCTTTTATGGATCTATAAAAAGCAAGCATGAATTCAAACAACAAAGGATTCCTAATAGAGGACTGGGAAAATGGATAACCCATCTAGAATAGAACATGAAGACCGTGGGGCACCTTGCTTAATAAGATCCATAGACAGTAGCCACTGTTAATCCAATCAACCGGCCATGGAAAAGAAAAATTAGTACATGCGGTATTAGAAGGCCTCAGGCAAGGTCACGGAGGACAGGGTCTCCTGTCTCCTAAGACACAGTGCCCTCCCTACCCCCATCCAGCAGGAAGCACGGATGGAACAGATGACAGCTGAGGAGCCCAGCAGGAGGCTGGGTGCCAGGGAAGGTGGGCTTAGGAGACAGGAGGGAAGCAAGAGATCTGTGAACACAGAGGTACTGGGGTTGGTGGGTGGAGAGTCTGCGAGGTGGATGCTTTCAGCCCTCCGAGGGGATGGTTGCAGGGGTCCGGAGACAGGGAGGGCACAAGGACACGTGAGGGTAACAGAGAAGACCTCTTTGCTCAGCCCCACCATGTAGACTCTTTGTTTCATGGTCTGGGACTAATCCTCTGTGATGCAAGGCTCATCCCTTTGAGCTAGTGGCTCTCCCCTCAGAGTCATCCTTCCTTTTTCTTAAAGGTTAACACATGAGTAGTTTTATGGGCTCCCATTGCTTGCCTGTAGGATTTTAGGGGTCCGACAGCCTCTTCTGTTTGGTATTCATTTAATTTTGTATTCTCTCTATACTCTTCAGTCCAGTCTGTCAGGGTTTCTACGGGTATAACATCACCAAGAACCATATGAGTCTTCCACGCATGTCACGGGGATTCACACCATTGGATGAGAGGGTTCATCCTAATGCCTCCCTATGAAAAGCTCAGTACCACCTACCAGGGAGGCAGACTGGGAGTCCACTATGAATAAAAGGCCAGAAGAAGTGTTTACTTCTCGTAGGCCTGATATGTGTCTCCCTATCCAGAAATAGCAGGACAAGGAAATTCTACCAAAACAAGCGCTTAACTGGGGAGGCGCTCTCTGCACCCCACAAGCAGGACAGAACCTGCCACACAGACAGGAAGGCCTCTTTGTCCCTGTGGGCCTTAGACTCCCTTCCCCTACTCAGAGACAACAGGCTGATAAGCTTAGAGAAACTCCTCAGCCTTCCAGTAGCAAGAGCAGGGACCAATGGGAGCCTGACAGCATGAGTTAAACTAAGAAAATGAGAATAATACCACAAAGTGCTGGAAAATTAAACTGTCATTGGAACCACAGAAGTAAACTAGCACCTTATACTAAACCTAAACAAGGTGATCGTCTGCTAAATAGAACATCTAAATAAGAATCAGCGTCTTCTTCATACAGATGGCCAAAAAGCACATGAAAAGATACTCAACATCACTAATTATTGTTGTTTCGTTGCTAAGTCGTGTCCAGCTCTTCTGTGACCCTATGGACTATAGTCCTCCAGGCTCCTTTGTCCATGGGATTTTCCAGGCAGAAATATTGGAGTAAGTTGCCATTTCCTACTCCAGGGGATCTTCTTGACCCAGGGATCGAACCCAGGTCTGCCGCATCGCAGGCAGATTCTTTACCAATTGAGCTAATTATTAGAGAAAATAATAATCAAAACTACATTGAGGTACCAGTTTGATCAGAAGGGCCATAATTAAAAAGTATACAAATAAAAAATGCTAGAGAGGTGTGGAGGAAAGGGACCCATCCTATGCTGTTGGTGGGAATGCAAATTGGTACAGCCATTATCCAGAATAGTATGAGATTCCTTAAAAAACTAAAAATACAAATACCATGTGATCCAGCAATTCCACTCCTAGGCATATATCCATATAAAACTGTAATTAGAAAAGATACATGCATCCCAATATTCATTGCAGCACTATTTATAGTAGCCAAGACATGGAAGTGATGTAAGTATCCATAGACTGATGAATGAATAGAGAAGACATGGTACATATATGTGATGGAATATTACTCAGCCATTGAAAATGAAATAGGACTTCCCTTGTGGCTCAGTGGTAAAGAACCTGCCTGCCAATGCAAGAGATGCAGGTTCAGTCCCTGATCCCGGAAGATCCCATATGCCCTGAAGCAACTAAGCCCGTGTGCCACAACTACTGAGCCTATGCTCCAGAGCCCAGGAGTCTGTGCTCTGCAACCAGAGTAGCCCCCGCTCGCAGCCACTGGAGAAAAGCCTGTGAAGCAATGAAGACCCGGCACAACCAAAAATAAATAAATCAAAGTATTTTCAAAAAAGAATGAAATAATGCCATTTGTAAGCAATAGGGATAGACCTAGAGATTATCACACTAAATCAAGTAAGTCAGACATAGAAAGACAAATATCACAGGATATCATATGTGGAATCTAAAAAGATGATCCAAATGAACTCATTCAGAAAACAAAAACAGACTCACAGAAAACAAACTTACAGTTACCAAAGGGAAAAGGAGGGAAGAGGGGTAAATTAGGAGGTTGGGATTAACATAAACACACTACTGTATGTAAAATGGCTAGTCACAAGGACCTCCTGTACAGCGCAGGGAACTCTACTCTGTAATAACCTGTATGGGAAAAGAATCTGAACAAGAATAAATATATGAATATGTATAACTAAATCACTTTGCTGTACACTTGAAACTAACAGAACATTGTAAATCAACTATAATATACAATAAAAAACTTAATAAAAGAATCAGTCTTCTCATATAATAGACTATATGTCTCGTATGCAATTTTAAATCACATTTATTGATATGTATTGCTTATTTTTGACCGTGCTGGGTTTTCGTTGCTGTGTCGGCTTTTCTCTAGTTGTGGCAAGCAGGGGCTTCTTTCTAGGAGCGGTGTTCAGTCTCCTTGTAGTGGCTTCTCCTGTTGCAGAGCACGGGCTCTAGGGCGCACCGGCTTTGGTAGTTGCAGTTCCCAGGCTCCAGATCGCAGGCTCAATAATTGTGGCACACGGGCTTAGTTGCTCTGAAGCATGTGGGATTTTCCCAGACCAGAGATCAAACCCATGTCCCCTTCATTGGCAGGCAGATTCTTTACCACTGAGCCACCAGGAAAGACTCTAGAATATAATTTTGAAAACCACCTACCATATGAGAAATCAGAAACATAACAACTTACCTGAGAAAAGACAATCAAATGACAGCAAGGCAGAGATCAGTCTAATGGTGACATATTCTGGCAAGGGCTTTAAAGAAGCCGCCATAAAAGTGCTTCAACAATCAGTTATAAATAAAGAAATATAAAACACCAGCAAAGAAATTAAGTAATAAAAAATCAAATGGAAAGTACAGAACTGAAAATACACTAACAGAAACTTAAAACTTGCTGGATGGGCTGGAGTAGAGATGGTGGAGGATAAAATCAGCAACTTGAGAGAGATCAACAGATTTGTTGATTATTATTTACCCATCTAAATAATAGAATGGGAAAAACTAGAGATCTCTCCAAGAAAATTAGAGATATCAAGGGGATATTTCATGCAAAAATGGGCACAATAAAGGACAGAAATGGTATGGACCTAACAGAAGCAGAAGATATTAAGAAGAGGTGGCAAGAATACACAGAAGAACTATACAAAAATGATTTTAATGACCCAGATAACCATGATGGTGCGATCACTCACCTAGAGCCAGACATCCTGGAATGTGAAGTTAAGTGGGCCTTAGGAAGCACCACCATGAACAAAGCTAGTAGAGGTGATGGAATTCCAGCTGAGCTGTTTCAAATCCTAAAAGATGATGCTGTGAAAGCGCTGCACTCAATACGCCAGCAAATTTGGAAAACTCAGCAGTGGCCACAGGACTGCAAAAGGTCAGTTTTCATTCCAATCCCAAAGAAGGGCGATGCCAATGAATGTTCAAACTACTGCACAATTGCACTCATGTCACACTATAGCAAAGTAATGCTCAAAATTCTCCAAGCCAGGCTTCAGCAATACATGAACCGTGAACTTCCAGATGTTCAAGCTGGATTTAAAAAAGGCAGAGGAACCAGAGATCAAATTTCCAACATCCACTGTGTCATCAAAAAAGCAAGAGAGTTCCAGAAAAACATCTACTTCTGCTTTATCGACTATGCTAAAGCCTTTGACTGTGTGGATCACAACAAACTGTGGAAAATTCTTCAAGAGATGGGGATACCAGACCACCTAACCTGCCTCCTGTAGAAATCTATATAAGTAGGTCAAGAAGCAACAGTTAGAACCCGATATGGAACAACAGACTGGTTCCAAATTGGGAAAGAAGTAAGTCAAGGTTGTATATTGTCACCCTGTTTATTTAACTTATATTCAGAGTACATCATGCAAAATACCAGGCTGGATGAAGCACAAGCAGGAATCAAGATTGCAAGGAGAAATATCAATAACCTCAGATATGCAGATGACAACACCCTTACGGCAGAAAGCAAAGAGGAACTAAAGAGTCTCTTGGTGAAGGTGAAAGAGGAGAGTAAAAAAGTTGGCTTAAAAATCAACATTCAAGAAACTAAGATCATGTCATCCAGTCCCATCACTTCATGGCAAATAAATGGGAAAACAATGGAAACAGTGACAGACTTTATTTTCTTGGGCTCTGAAATCACTGCAGATGATGACTACAGCCATGAAATTAAAAGACGCTTACTCCTTGGGAGAAAAGCTATGATGAACCTAGACAGCATATTAAAAAGCAGAGACATTACTTTGCCAACAAAGGTCTATTTAGTCAAAGCTATGGTTTTTTCAGTATTCATGTATGGATGTGAGAATTGGACCATAAAGAAAGCTGAGTGCTGAAGAATTGATGCTTTTGAACTGTGGTGTTGGGAAAGACTCTTGAGAGTCCCTTGGACTGCAAGGAGATCCAACCAGTCCATCCTAAAGGAAATCAGTCCTGAATATTCATTGGAAGGACTGATGCTGAAGCTGAAGCTACAATATTTTGTCAACCTGATGCAAAGAACTGACTCATTAGAAAAGACACTGATGCTGGGAAAGATTGAAGGCAGGAGAAGAAGGGAACAACAGAGGATGAGATGGCTGGATGGCATTACTGATTCAATGGACATGAGTGTGAGCAAGCTCTGGGAGTTGGACGGGGAAGGGTAGTGTGCTGCAGTTCATGGGGCTGCAAAAAGTTGGACACAATTGAGTGACTGGACTTAACTGAAATACTAGAAAAAAAATAGGCTGAAAAAATGAACAGACACCTGTGGAATAATAAGAGAAGATCCAACCTCCATATCATCAGATTCTCAGAAAGAGAGAAAAAAGGAAAGCCAAAAGAGTATTTGAAGAAATAATGGCTGAAAATTCTCATTTTGATTAATGATACATAAACCTATAGATCCAAGATAGTACAACATCCACAAACAGGGTACACTCAAAGAAATACATACCACAACATACCATAATTAAACTTATTAAAACTAAAAATAAAGAAAATATATTGAAATAGCCAGAAAGAAATGACACCTATAAGGGAATGTCAATTTGAACAGCAGTGGATTTCTCATTTGAACCTACAGACGCCTGACAGTATTGGTACATTTTTCAGGTACTAAAAAAAAAAAACACAAATTCTGTCAGCCACAAATTCTGCATCTGGCGAAAATATCCTTCAAAAATTAAGGAGAGGACTTCCCTAGTGGTCTAGTGGTTAATAAACAGCCTGTCAATGCAAGGGACACGGGTTCAATCCATGCTGGGGAAGATTCCACATGCTGGGGAGCAACTAAGGCCATATGCTATAACTACTGAGCCTGTGGGCCCTAGAGCCCATGCTCTGAAACAAGAGAAGCTTCTACAATGAGAAGCTTGTTCTCCACAACGAAGAGTAGGCTCCACTCACCGAACTACAGAAAGCCTGAGCACAGCAACCAAGATCCAGCATAGCCCCACCAAAAAAAAAATTAAGGTGAAAGTTAGACATTCTCAGATAAAAGAAAACAAATAATTTGTCACCTCCAGATATATCTTTAAAAATTGGCTAAAGGATAATCTTCAGAAAGGAAAGAAATTGAAAAAGAAGGAATCATGGAACATCAGAAAGGAAGAAAGAACAACAGAATGATCGGAAATATACACAAAACAGACCATCCTTTTTCTTGTGAGTTTTATAAACCATAGGTAAATATTGAAACAAAAATTATGGCATTATCTGATGCTCAGGACTACGGTATATAAAATTAAGGAAAGTAAATTAACCTAAATGGAAAAAAGGTTTTCAAATTTCACCTTAAGTGGTAAAACACTGATACCAGTATTCTGTAATAATGGGCTTCCCTGGTGCCTCAGACAGTGAAGAATCTGTCTGCAATGTGGGAGACATGCGTTCAGTCCCTGGGTTGGGAAGATCCTCTGGAGAAGAGAATGGCAATCTACTCCAGTATTCTTGTCTGGGGAATTCCATGGACAGAGGAGCCTGGTGGGCTACAGTTCATGGGGTTGCAAAGAGTCAGACACGACTAAGTGACTACACTTTCACTCTGTAACAAGTCATATGTGTATCTTGTAATATATAGAGCCACCAAAATGAAAACTATACAAAGAAATATATTCAAAAGCACTATAAATAAATAAATACGAAATGCTAAAAATTGTGCAAGTAACCAAGAAGACAACAAAAGAGAAACAATAGTAAGAAACAAACAGAAAACAAATAATAAAGTGGCAAGTTTAAGTTCTAACATATGAAAGATTACCTTAAATATAAATGGTCTAAATATACAGACACAAAGACAGGAGGAGTGGATTAAACAAAAAAATTAAAAATCCATATATTCAACTATCTACTATTTACAACAAAACATAAAAACTCACTTCAAATTCAGTGACATAGGAAGGTTAAAAATAAAATGATAGAAAAATATATACCATATGAATATCAGCTTTTAAAAAGCAGGACTGGCTATATTATCTAATTAAGTAAAAACTTCACAGCAAAGATAATTACTAGAAACAAAAAAGAATGTTATAAAAGGATAAAAGAATCAATCCACCAGGAAGTCATAAAAACTAAATTTATATGCACCAAAAACAGGGCCTCAAAATGCATAAAGCAAAAACTGACAGGACTGAAAGGAAAAACAGAAAATCAACAATTACAGTTGATGATTTCAATACTTCCCTTGTAGCAACTGTTAGAACTACTAGACAGAATACTGGCAAGGATATAGATTTGAAAACCAGAGCCAACCAACAGGATCCTACAGACAGCAGTAGGTCACTCCATACAATAGCAACAGAAGATACCTCGTTTTCAATTGTCTGTTGAGTAGACATCAAAACATACCATATCCAGGGCCACAAAACAAACTGCAACGAATCTAAAATAATAGATGTCACACAGATCGTTTTCTCTAGCCATAATATAATCAAACTAGAAATCCATAACATAAAAACGAGATCTCTAAACACATGCAAGTTAAGCAACCCAATCCTAAATAACCCGTGGTCAAAGTTGAAGTTCCAAAGGAAATTTTAAAAATACATAGAAGTGAACGAGAGTAAAAATATAATATATCAAAATGTGAAATGCAGTTAAAGCAAGCTGAAAAGGAAACTAACAGAGAAATGGTCTCAAAATCAATGGTCTAAGAAACTAGAAGAGCAAGATAAACCAAAGCAAAGCAAAGAAATAATATACAGCAGAAATCCACAAAATGTAAAACAGAAAAGCAGTAGAGAAATTAATAAACAAAAATCTGATACTTCAACAAACATCAGTAAAACTGATAAACCTTCAGCAAGATTGACAGATAAAAAGAGAGAATAAACAAATCACCAAAATCAGAAATAAAACAGAACTCACAGAGGATCCTGAAGCCATTCAAAGGCTATTAGGAAAACACTATGATCAATTTTATGCTCATATATGCAACAATTTAGAAGAAATGGGTCAAAGAAAAAGTCTAAAGGAAAATTTTAAAAATACATAGAACTATATGAAGTGAAAATACTACATATTAAAATACACATATAAAGCAATGCTAAGGGGAAACTTCTAACACTAAATGCTTATATTAAAATGGAGGAAAAGTCTCATTTCTCAAATGAATGAAAACCAAAATTACCAAAACTCAACAATGATGAAATGCAGTCTTATAACCCTATGGCCATTAACAAAACTGAACTTTAAATCTGTAATTTAAAATCTCCTGAACACGAAATCTCCAGGCCCTGAGAGTCTCACTGAAGAATCCTCCCAAGTATTTAAAACGGGAACACCACCAGTTTTACACGTTATCAACCCCACAAAATAGAAGAAACTCTTTTCATTTTATGAGGCCAGTATTATCACATAAAACCAGATAAAACAAGTATACAAAAAGAAAACTGAAGACCAATATTGTCCATGAACTCGGACGCAAAATTCCTCAACTACTTGTTAGCAAACCAATTACAACAATTGGTTTGTTGGACAATTAACAAGTGGGATTTATTCCAAGTATGCAATGTAATTAATTATACCAAAAGACTAAAGAAGAAAAATCACGTGATTATATCAGTTATGTGGGAAAAGCATTTGACAAACACAACACCCATTTTTTATAAAAATAAAACCCCCAAAACCCTCATCATATTAGAAAAAAGGGGAAGTACTTTAATTTGATAAAGAGCACCTTCATCACACACGACTAAGATCACTTCCTTCACGGCTCAGACGGTAAAGAATCTTCCTGCAATGCGGGAAACCTGGTTTCAATCCCTGGGTTGGGAAGATCCCTGGAGGAGGGCCTGGCAACCCACTTCAGTAGTCTTGCCTGGAGAACCCCTGTGGACAGAGGAGCCCGGCAGGTTACCATCCACGAGACAGCAGAGGCAGGCACGACTGAGTGACGACGCACAAGATCACACTTCATGATGAGCGACTGGACTCCTTCCCTTCATATGCCCACTCTCATCACTGTTATTTAACACAGTACTGGAAGTTCCAGCTGTTGCAATGAGAAAAGCAAAAGAAATAACAGCATAACAATTGGAAAGAAGGATATAAACTGTCCCGATTTGCAGATGGCATGATTGTTTATATAGAAAACTGAAGGCACCTACACAAAAAATATAAAAGAACTAAGTGAGTTCAGCAGTGTCTCAGGAAATAAGTGTATGTTCAGTCACTCAATCATGTCCAGCTCTTTGCAACCCCATGGGCTGTAGCCCACCAGGCTCCTCTATCCATGGAATTTTTCAGGCAAGAATACTGGGGTGAGTTGCCATTTCCTACTTCAGGGGATCTTTCCAGCCCAGGGATTGAACCCACGTCTGTTGTGTTTCCTGTGTTGGAAGGTGGATTCTTTACCACTCGCGCCATCTGGAAGCCCCTCAGGAAATAAGATCATGCATGAAAGTTAACTGTATTTCTATAAACTAACAATGAACAAGTGGAAACTGAAGTCTAAAATGCAATACTATTTTTAATCACTCCAAAGAAAATTAAATACTTAAAGTATAGACTTAATAAAACATGTACAGGGTCTGTATGCTGAAAATTAAAAAA
Source organism: Capra hircus (assembly GCF_001704415.2). Taxonomy (NCBI): domain Eukaryota; kingdom Metazoa; phylum Chordata; class Mammalia; order Artiodactyla; family Bovidae; genus Capra; species Capra hircus. Next base: position 32,250,940 of record NC_030835.1, read on the forward strand.
AATACTGATAGGAAAAAAAAATCAAAGAACACCTAAATAAATGTCAACACATACTGTGTTCATGGACTGAAAGATTCACCCATTATAAAGATGTCAGTTCTCCTCAACTGATTCATAGGTTTAATGCTGCTAAGTTGCTTCAGTCGTGTCTGACTCTGTGCGACCCCATAGATGGCAGCCCACCAGGCTTCCCCATCCCTGGGATTCTCCAGGCAAGAACACTGGAGTGGGTTGCCATTCCCTTTTCCAAGGAAATGCAATTTCTCCAAGGTTTAATGCAATTCCTATCAAATTCTCAGCAAAGATTTTTTTGGCATAAGCAAGCTTTTTCTAAAATTTACACTTGATCTTAGACAAAAGGCCAAGAAGTGATTATTATTCTAAAACGTAAATGGAAAACCACGTGCCCGAGACTAACTAAAATAATCTTGACAAATAAAAATAAAGTAGGAAGAATCACTCTACCCCATATTAAGTCTTACTATAAGTACAGTAATCAAAGTATTGGTGGATGGACAGACACACAAATCAGTAGAACAGACTCAAGAGCCCAGAAAAAGACAGACATAAATATGCTCAACTTATGTTTGACATAGGCACAAGAGTACTTCAAGAAGGAAAGGTAAAAAATTTTTAAAGAAAATGAAGGAAGGATAACTTTTTCTACAAATTGGGCTGTAGCAACTGAATATCCACAGCACCACCCACACCTCATGCCTTATACAAAAATTGACTCAAAATGGATCACAGACTCAAATATAAAATATAGACCTATAAAAAATTTTAGAAAAAATACAGGAGAAAATCTCTGGAGTAAAGGCCAGGCAAAGAGATCTTTAGACTTGACACAAAAGCACAATTAATAAGTTGGATCTTATCAAAATTTAAAAACGCTTGCTCTACAAAACAAGTTGGAACTGAAACAGTAGAGAAGAATAATAGTAAAATGGGATGCAAGACAAGGATCTGCGGTATTTCTTGAAAGGCTGTTATTGACATTTATCAACTTTGGCCTTAGTCAAGCAACCAAGTTAAAATAGAAAAACAAATAAAACTGCTTTCATTTGAAGATGACCTAATCGTATACATAGAAAATCCAAAGGAATCAACAGATAAAATTTTAGATGAATAAATTATTTTAGCAGTCTTGATAGATAAAAGATCAATATACTTAGAAATAACAGTTGCATTGGTGGAATATTACACAGCCATAAAAAGTATGAAATTTGCAGCAACATGGATGGACTTTGAATTTATCATATTAAAAGGAAGTAAGTCAGAAATTGAAAAGCAAATATCACATGATGTAACTTATCTGTAGAATCTAAAATATGACACAAATGAACAGATGCACAGACATAGAGAACAGACTTACGGTTGCCGAGGAGGAGGGGAGTAGGTGGGGATGAATCGGGAGTTTGGGATTAGCAGATGCAAATTATTACATTTAGGATGGATAAACAACAAGGTCTTTCTGTATAGCACAGGGAACTATATTTAATATCCTGTGGTAAACCATATGGAAAATAATATAAAAAATATATGTGTATATATATAGCTGAATCACTTTGGTGTACAGCAAAAATTAACACAGCATTGTAAATCAACTGCATTTCAATCAATCAATCAATAATTGCATTGTTAGACATCTGCAACAACAATGAAATTTTAAGTTAATTTTGATTTCTGGCTGAGCTGGGTCTTTGCTGCTTTTGCGTGGGCTTTCTCAGCCTGCGGCTAGCGGGGACTGCTCTTCACTGGGGTAGGTGTGTGGGCTTCTCACTGTGGTGGTGTCTCTTGTTGCAGAGCACAGGCCCTAGGTGCCTGGGCTTTAGTAGCTGTGGGAAACAGGCTCAGTAGTTGTGGCTCACAGACTTAGTTAATCCATGGCATGTGGAATCTTCCCAGACCAGGGATCGAACACATGTCCTCTGCGCTGGCAGGCAGACTCCTATCTACTGCGCTATCAAGGAAGTCCGAACAATGAATTTTACATTTTTAAGTGATATCATATAGAAAGTGAAAGTGAAAGAAAGTGAAAGCCATTCAGCTGTGTCCAACTCTTTGCGACCCCATGGACTATATAGTCCATGGAATTCTCCAGGCCAGAATACTAGAGTGTGTAGCCTTTCGCTGCTCCAGGGGATCTTTCCAACTCAGGGATCAAACCCAGGACTCCTGCATTGCAGGCGAATTCTTTACCAGCCGAGCCATAACGGAAGCCCAAGAATCACGGAGTAGGTAGCCTATCCCTTCTCCAGCAGATCTTCCCAACCTAGGAATCAAACCGGCGGGGTCTCCTGCATTGCAGGCAGATTCTTTACCAACTGAGCTACGAGCTATGATATATATCATATATATCAAAAAAGAATAAATTTAACAAACTGTGTGCTGGAGCTCTATACAGAAACACAACAACTAAATAACTGGAGGGATGTATCATGCTCTTAGATTGGAAGATTTAGTACAATAAAGATGTTAACCATCCCCACACAGATAGATGCAATGCAATCAATCAGTCACAGCCAAAATCCCACCAGGGTTTTTAGAAGGATTTGGCAAACTAATTCCTAAAATGTTTAGAATAGAAATTAAATGGACCCTAAATAGTGGAAACATGCTTTAAGAAGACAAGGTGACGGAACTTGCTCTATCAGATATCAATAACAATTATTTTAAGCTGTCTGACAGGTAGTCTTGGTGCAAGAATAGACAGATTAGTGGAACAGAATAAAGAAGCAAGAAACAGACTCACGCACTCATGGGCACTTGATTTTAGTTGTCATTGAAGGTCAAAGAACAAAGGATGGAGTTTTCAATAAACGGTGCTAGGACAACCAGATATCCGTGTGGGGAAGAAAATAAGGATTGACTCCTACTTCATATCATACATAAAGATCCATTTTAGGTGAATTGAAGATAATACAGGAGAATGATTTGGGAGGTAGGGAAAGACCTCTTAAACAGGATACATAAAGCACTAAGCATAAAGGAAGATTGCTAAATTGAACTACATTAAAGTTAAGAATATCTATTCATCAAAAGATACCACTGAGAGTGAAAAAGCAACCACATACTAGGACTAGGAGAATATATTTACAATACATATGAAAAATAAAATTATTTTAATTTTCTCTCTATAGCCTGTTGACGAATAAGGAAAAGACAGGCAAATCAAAAGAAAAACAGTGTAGAAAACTGAACATGGAATCCTAACAAAAGATAAACCAGGGGGTAATACACACACGCAAAATCGCTCAGTCTCAGTATCGGTCAGGAAATGCAAATTCACACCTCTTTGAGAAACCATTACGCACTCACCAGAATAGCTAAAGTTTAAAAGACTGACAATGGGGTGGGTGGAGACTGTGGAGAATGGGATGGGTACTCACACTCTGCTGGCAAGAGTTTATACTGCACCAACATTTTGGAAAACAGATGGCACTATTAATTGGAGTTAATATAAGCATATCCTATGACCCAGAAATTTCACTCTTAGATATATACCCAATCTAAACGTGCGGGCATGTATCCCAAGAGTCACATACAGGGACTTCTCTGGTGGTTCAGTGGCTAAGACTCCACGCTCCCAGTGCAGGAGGACCAGATCTGATTGATCCCTGTTCAGGGAACTGGATCCCACATGCCACAGCTGAAAGAAAAACAACCTGCTTGCCAAAATTAAGACCTGGCACAGGCAAATAAACAGTCAGGTACAGGAGGGTCACAGTAGCATCATTCATAAAACCAAGGATCAGAAACAAGCCAAATATCCACCAACATTAGGATGGCCAGATGATGACATAATCATTCAATGAAACATTATATAATAGAGAAAATGAATACGTTATAGCCACAGGCAACAATGTGGATAAAACTCACAAACAAAATGCTGAGTGCAAAAATTGAGGCATAAAATAATTCATACTGTATGATTGATTATAACACATCATTGATGAAAATAATACATATCAAAACCTGAGGGATGCCATTGAAATGCACTAGAGGAATTTATGATCCTTAATGTTATCTGTTAGAATATTTAAAGAGTCCAAATGAAGAGGAAGAAGTTAATAAAAATAAAATAATCTCTAGATAAGAAGGAAAGAACCATGATCAGAGCAATGAAAGAGAAAATAAAGGTAAAACATAAAGGATGAGCCAAATCAAAAAGGTAGTTCTGGGACTTCCTCGGTGGTCCAGTGGCTGAGAGTCCACCTGCTAATACAGGGACACAGCTTCGATCCCTGATCCGGGAAGATTCTACATGCCGTGGGGCAACTAAGCCCGCGTGCCTAGAGCCCGCACTCTGCAACAAGAGAAGCCGCTGCAATGAGACCCTCGCACTGCAAGGAAGAGTAGCCCCTGCTCATCACAACTAGAGCAAGCCCCCAAGTAGCAACAAGAGAAGACCCAGTGCGGCCGAAAATAAAATTAATGAAAAGGTAGTTCTTTGAAAATACTAATAAAAACAAACAAACTTCTAGAGCAAATGATGAAACGAATGGAAAGAGAAAGAGTTATTAGCACATAGGACAGAAGAGGATATAATTTTAAATATAACATAAAATTTAAGATAAATACAGATCACCATTATGCCAGTGCATTTGAAATATCAGCAAAATGGACAATAACTTGAAGAAACAAAAGCTTGCCAGAATCTCCCAGAGAAAGAGAAAACCTGAATATGCCTTGAACATTTAGAATTTGAAATCTACCCACCAACCACAACAAAGTCAGGTGCAGAGATCCAGGTGCTGTGTTCGTCAGATGCTTTCTGACCAATCTCGCCTCAGACAAGCTCTGCCAGTCTGTGGACAAGGGGACCTACTGCCTCACTCAAACTAGGAGACTGAGGTAATGATGGTGCCCGGGTCTCCCCTGGGTGGGGCCCGCCTGGCCGGCTCTCCTCCTCCAATATCTTTTTCTCTCATTCTTGCACGCGCACACTCCACCACCAAGGGAGATCAAGAGGCAGCTGTTCACCCATCTGGGGAGCCAACGGGCACACCGCTGTCTCCACTGGTTCACCCTGGTCTCCCTGTGAAGCATGGACCTGGCAAACCGGAAGGGTCCCCTTCTGCCCATTGTCCCTTCCCTGGCCCCGATGGCCACCCCACTTGGCACCCTCTCCCTTCTGCTGTCCATGCCCCCTGACCTTCTCCACGGGCCCCTGGCTCTTCCCCACTCTCATCTGCCCACCAGCTTCGCTCAGCCTGCACACTCCTGGGGCCTCTGGATCTTCAGTGCCCAACTCACCGGGAACCCTGCAATCAGGGTGACTCCAGTCTAGGTCCTCTGCACTTCTGTCCTGACCAGTGCAGGAGGCCTCCTGTTCCATGGATCCAACACGGAGCTGGTCAGTTCCTTGGAACACTCACTGGGTCCCCCAGTCCTTGACCTCCTCCTCCATGCCTCCCTTCCCCCGACTGCAGCCGACTTGAGGGACCCTGACGCCCGGCCTTCATTCCCAGACGCCTCTTGGCTGACCTCTGTCTTCCTGCCCATCATCCTTGAGTGCAGCTTCAGGACCTTTCAGAAGCACAGTCTGAGCCAGTGGGCCCCCAGGATCCACTACACCACACGGGCCCACTTAAAGCTCCTGGGCGTGCTTATCACCCTCCGAGCCCGGCCTGCTTTCCTGACCTCTCCTCTTACACCCACACCCTGCCTCCCAGCAGGAGGACCAGCCATTCAAGCTGGACCTGGATGCAGTGCTTTTCTGGCCCTTAGGACTTTCGTTGCTAAAACCAGGGAAGTCCTGGTCAGAGGGCCGAGGCATGTCCCTCCACCTCTCGGTCTTGTGCTGCTGTGTCCTGAATCGCACCCTCCCCGTCAAGGTGAGCTCTTCCCACCCCAGGACTCACTTGGGGAGACTCTCACCCCCACCCCCCTACCTCTGACCCCATTGGGCAGGGTTCCTATGTGCTCCCGCAGGCCCCAAGAACTTAATGCCCTATTCCCATAGGCTCTGGCTCTGGGGAGGAGGGACCGTAGTTTTTAATTCTGTATCTCCCATTCAGTTAATGCCCGAAGGCACGGGGCATATTCGCTTACAGCTTGCTTAATAAGCATGAAAGATGGATTTGGTGCGTCTCTGACCTCAGCCCTGGGTCTCTCTTGGGGGAAGCGGAACCATGGAGAACATGAAGCTCAGTGCCTGATTCTCATGACTCATACCCACCTAGAGGGAGAGGGTCATGGCGGGAGGGACAGGAAAGAGGATCCCGGAGATAGCTCTTAGGCCAGGCTGTGATTGCAACTGAGGCCCCTGAGGACCCAGGAACAGCGAGGCTCCAGGGAGGGGCCCCAATGCCTTAAGGGTCAGCCCTGAGTCCCTGGGTGTGGGGCAGACACACAGAGAGCCTGGGTGACTCCAGGAGGGAGGTAGAGGCAGCGCAGGAGGAACAGACCAACGACAGATCCTACTGTCTTCCGAGGAGGGTGGCTCCGGCCATCCCGCTAGCCTTCCATCCCTGGCATAGCTCTGCCTACCACTGTTTCCAGCTCCCCAAGGGCACTTTCCAGCTGTCACCACCTAAAAAGGAACAGGGAAAGGGGTGGTGAGCGAGAACTGCCCCAAGAACCTTCCAGGAGTGATCGTGGGTGAGGCTGGGCTGGTTCTCAGGTGATGCCCACCAAGGTGGCTGAATGGGCTCATCTCCAGGCACCATGCCACCACCAGGGACTCTCAGGACCCATTGGCTGAGGCTGTTGACCGCTTAGCAGGCCCCCGGTCACACTCCTGACTCCTGCGAGGGGCCAGGGGCGACTGCAGGTCACACTGTAGAAGGACCAGATGAAGGAGTGTGGCTGGCCCCTCTGAGCCTGGGCAGGAAGCATGCCACTGTCAAGCAGAGCTGAAAATAGAAGGTGCTCCAGGAAGGGAGGCCAGAGAGGGATGCTCCAGGCCCTCAGAGCAAGGGCTACACGCCTGCCCTGCCTCGGGCAGTCTCTGCCTGAATGCCTCCTGTGGGATGAAATGAAGGCTGAAGATGTAGCCTGTCAGCCTGGCTGAGGGCCGGCTGCCTCGCCTGGGGCGGCTCCTGGGGGTCTGGCAGCTCTCCAAGCCCCGTGCTGCTTCACAGACCTGCAGAGCTTCTCCTACCTGCCCACCCAGCCCCCCGGGCCTCGTGAGGCGGTGGTGCCCACGGCGCTCAGTCCTCCGCAGGCGTGGGGCCATCCTCACCCTTCATTGCCATGGCCCTGCTGCTGCCCGCACAGTGCCCACCCTCTGCATCTCTCTACTTGTTCACCAGTTCACAGCCCATCTCCCCAAAGGACCTGAGCCCCACAGGGACAGACAGGCTCCAGATCCACCCTGGATTCCTAGACTAGGGCCCAGCACAAGGAGACACTCAGCAAGTGTTTCTTTGGATGAACAAAAGGAAGCAATCAGTGCTTAGAAAGTTTTCCTATTTAATTGCAACAGGGGTATTTCATCTGCGTTATGTTGTTTTTCATGACCAGCTTGGTTGTTTTGATCACCTTCATGTCTGTATTAGTCAAGGTCTCGAGAGAAAAACAGAACTAATAGGAGATAGGCACATACGTAGATTGATTGATGAGACAGATACATACATAGACTGACTGATTATGAGGAACTGGCTCTTGTGACTATGGAAGCTGAGAAGCCCCACGATCTGCAAGCTGGAGACTCAGGCGAGTAAGTGCTGTAATTCCAGCCCCAGTGCAAGGGCCTGAGTACTGGGGGACTGATGGTGTTAGCCTAGTCCAAGGACAGGAGAACACTGGCATTCCAGCTCAATCTGACAGGCAGGAAGGCAACAGATCCTCCCTCCACTTTTTGTTTGGTTCAGGCCTTCAACTGATTACGAGGCCCGCAGCCCTGGGGAGGGCAATCTGCTTTACTCAGTCTACCAGTTTAAGTCCTAATCTTGTCCATGGACGCCCTCACAGACACACCCGGGAATAATGCTTAATCTGCTTGCCCCATGGCCCAGGCAAGTTTGACACATAAAATTAGCCACCACAATATCTTAGTTATCCACCCCTCATGTCGAGTACCCTAGCACCGTCTGTCCTGCTGAGAGAGGCTGCCAGAATTTCAGGGATGTTGTCAACCATCAACCTGCATCCTTCAACCTGAATGAATACCAGTCACAGCATCATGTGTTCCAGGCTCACGTGGCTCCAGGAGGAGACAGTTGAGAGGGTAGGCCACACGACTCACTAGCTCGGAGCTGCAATTTGAACCTGGTCCAGCCGACTTCAAAGCCAAAGCTCCCAACTACTGAGGCACTGACTTTCAAGGGGTCTTCTGGCCTGGGGCAGTTTAAAGCCTCCCTGGTCACCTGAGGACACCATGCCAAGTGCTGTAGAGCCCTGTACATGGCAGAAGTGACACACACCCAGGGGACTCTAACCCAGCCTCTGAAATCCTATAGTTGGGGCATATACATACATACATATATATGTATATGTACACATATAGTATACATATATATATTTATTTATTTATCAGAATAAATTTGTGGCAACTTACAAATAATACAAACATAAGAAAACTGAACATTAGGGAACTCCCTGGAGGCCCAGCACTTAAGATTCTGTACTTCTGGCTGCAGGGAGTATAGGTTCAATCCCCAGTTGGGAACTAAGATTCCACATGCCACGATGCATCCAAAAAAAAAAAACAAACTGAACATCACAGCTAGACAATGGCTGTGTGTGTGTTTATGCAACCGTATCACACAAATATAGGTCTGTTGGCACACACAGGCACATGTGCGTGTATCGTCCACACACCCACGCACACGCAGGTCTGCATCATCTTCTAGAAATAGAACAGGCTCAGCCTTCTGACCATCAGCAGCTGACTCACCTTGCATTTGGAAAATGTATTTGATGGGAAGGTCCAAGAAAGAAAATGGCAGTGTGAGGCTGCAATGATTTCTTAAGAACATGTTGTTAAATGATTTAATCCCTTCCTGAGACACTGCCCATGAATTGATGACCTCTGCTTTTCCTTTCTCCAGTCTGATGAGCAATGGCTTTTCTGACAGGCCAGTAAATTTCTCCCATTGCTTCTGTTAAGAAATTTTTTTAAAAAGATGATGAGGGGGAAGTGCTTTATTGCAAAGCACTCTGCACCCTGCCCCCTTTCTCCACAGAAGCGTAAAGCTACAGTTGAAGGAAGGACAAGCTGGTGGCCGTGCTCCCAGGATGAGCTGAGTCCCGTTAAATTAAAATAAATGAAGGCGACTTCCAGATGGTGACTCACACACGAAAGAGGCCGGAGACAAGGAGATGGCTGGCTGCCTTCCGGAACTATGCCCGGGCTCTGTGATTAGGCGGGAAAGGAGCACCTCCCAACCTCCCACTCCACCCAGAGAATCCCGAAAGTCCACACTCACATCTGGGGGAGCTGAGGGGATCCCAGAAGGACCAGAAAGGAACCTTACTCACCCTCAGACCACACCATCCAACAAACACATTAGCCTGACAGCCATCTTCCACACCTAGCTGTGGGCCACGTACACAGCCAACAGGAGCACCTCTACCAGGAAGTCCTCCAGGATGCAGCACCAAGAAAGCGCTGTGCAGAGGCCTGGGGATCAACTGCAGCAGCCAGCAACGGAAGGCTCATGAGGAGGGTATGGTGCATGATCAGCAGGACTGACTGCCACCAAGGCACCCCGAGGGGAGGACACAGTGGGCAAGAGGCTGAGGAGATGCTGGCTCTGCAGAACGGGAAGCGCTGGGGGGTTGGGGCGGGTTCTCGCTCAGCACGTGTGGCTCAGATCCTCCCTAACTCTGACTCTGTAGCACAAAACCCTCCCCTGGGGGTGCTCCTACCCCATCCCCAGAGCAACTTCCAGGGCCCATTCCGTGCGGGACTAATGCGGAGGACTGTGAGGCCCCCGAGGGCCGTGTCCTTGGGACTCTCCTCATTTGGGCGAGCCTTGAAGAGCCACACAGCCTGAGTAAGAACTCCTTTGTGGCTGCCCTCCCAGGGCCAAGTGGGGAGCTCACCCACCTGGTCCTTCCGATCCCAGGAGGCACTGTGTGCCCCCAGCCCTCATCCAGGTGTGTGCCCTTCCCCAGCTCCCGGGCCTTTACTCCTGAATAGGAATACAGCATGATGTGGTGTGCAGGACCTCAAGAACACTCCCAGCCTGGCTCCATTAATCCCCAGATCGGGGTGGGAACTACAATGGGACAGGGGTGGTCCCCAGAAAAATCAGGGTCATGACATGGGTTCAGTCAGTTCAGTTGCTCAGTCATGTCCAACTCTGCGACCCCATGGACTGCAGCACGCCAGGCTTCCCTGTCCATCACCAACTCCCAGAGCTTACTCAGACTCATGTCGATTGAGTTGTGCCATCCAACCATCTCATCCTCTGTCATCCCCTTCTCCCACCGTCAATCTTTCCCAACATCAGAGTCTCTTCTAGGGAGTCAGTTCTTTGCATCAGGTGGCCATAGTATTGGAGTTTCAGCTCCAGCATCAGTCTTTCCAATGAATATTCTAGCCACGAGATGAACATTCTTCCCATGACATGGGTAGAAAACAATCTGAATTTCTAAGGAAAAAAAAAAAAATTAGAAGGACATCTGTCATTGTTGCTCTTTGGTCAGTCTCCAAGTCGTGTCTGGCTCATTTGCAACCCCCTAGACTATAGCCCGCCGGGCTCCTCTGTCCATGGGATTTCCCAGGCAAGAATAGTGGAGTGGTTTCATGCTTAGCCGCTTCAGTCTTGTCCAACTCTCTGCAACCTTATAGACCATGGCCTACCAGACTCCTCTGTCCACAGGATTCTCCAGGCAAGAATACTGGAGTGGGTTGTCATTTCCTTCTCCAACTGGAGTGGTTAGCCATTTCCTTCTCCAGAAGGAAATGCAAACTAGAAAATACTTCTATTAAATAAAACTGGCCAGGGACTTGCCTGGTGGTCCACTGGTTAAGACTTCAATCTTCCACTACAAGGAGTTTGGTTCAATCCCTGGTCGGGAAACTAATATCCCACAAGCCTTGTGGTGCAGCCAATAAATGAAACACGTTTCAAAAAACCAGATATGACTGACCTATGGCTAGTTTTACAATACATAAAAAATTCGCTCAAGTTTTAATGAACTCAGCAAGTCCTTGATAAAGTTGTAATGGGTCTGAACAAATAGTTTCAGAGAATGAAATACAAATAGCAAAGCAAAACAAAACACAAGAACAAAAAGTAGAGCAATCTGTCCAACTACATAGCAGTCAAAGAAATTCAGATTGAGTGCTACACCCAATTAATGTCTTAATGCCAAACCCAGCAGTGACAAGTCTGAGCGCAGGAGCAAGTGTCTGGGGCAGTGGCCCGGCAACTGGCTTTGTGCTGGCCCCACACACAACCTGCATGCAAATGCTCCTCCCCAGGTGCACTAATTCCACATTTATTACCCCCAGAAACGACTGAAGAGAAGACAAACAGTCTGTGCACTCACAGGCTCACTGTACACTATCTTCATCGGGGGGCAGAAAAACAGGGACAACCTGGATCTCAGCAAGAGGCAGGCAGGCCACTGTCAGACACAAGCTCACGTAAAGCCTGAGGCTTCTCTCTCTGTCATGAGGTCAGTGGGCAAAGCACAACACAAACACGTACAGTGCTGCCGCAGGTGCACGCCAAGACAGCCAAGAAATATGAAAGCGTGACAACTGCGTAAGGGGCACGGACAGTGATCTGGTTTTCACTCCTGTGCACAGGGAGGTTCAGCCATGCTCATGTGCAACACTTCTGTGTATTTCTAGAATCTACGTCACACGACGTGCCATGATGTCCCTGTAGGTGTGTGTTCCTTGATACCTACCCCTTGAGGCTATCAGTCTTACTCCTTTCCAGCCCACAGCCATAACCCATCCTGGGCAGAGAGCCCTTCACAGACAGTCATCTCCTATTTTTTCTTACTCACTCTTTATGCCTGACCTCCTTCCAGAAACGATGTCCCACAATCAGCAATAATGGGAGGAAAATGTACAAAAATTGAGGAACAGTCTTATTCAATAAAGAGAGAGGGACTTCCCTGGTGGTCCAGTGGTAAGACTCAAGTTCCCAAAGCAGGGGGCCCAGGGTTCAATCTCTGGTCAGGGAACAAGATGCCACACGCTGCAACTAAGAGTTCATACGCCATAACTAAAGATCCTACATGTCGCAGCAAAGATTGACGATCCTTTACGCACTGCTAAGACCTGGCGCAACCAAATAAGTAAGTATTTTAAAAAATAAAATAAAGAGAGAGACTGGGGGCTGTGCCAGTGAGCCAGGCCAGATGCACCTGGAGAACTGGTTCTTTTGGCCACGTCCTAGGAAATGGGGACCCCACAGGGACCCCACCCCCAAACCTCCACATCAACCTCACTTTCAATCTCTAGTCCCTGCGTGGCTGGGAAAACCCAGACCCTAAATTCAGCCCCAAACCCTGATCATCACACACCCTGCACGGCCCCCAGTACCCCCTGCTCATGCAGCTACAACTCAAACTCATCCCTTGGAGGGCCAGTCCCCACATTCTCAGACTGCACGACATCAAGTTGCCTCTGAGGTCAGTGCTGGGTGCAGGCTGGAGTGAGGAGGTGGGTGTGCAGAAAAAACAAGGAGCAAGCTGCACCCCAGTTGTGCCTGTATCTGCTTCCTGGAATGTTTGACTCCTTCAGTTCTGTCTCACCCTGACTGCCAGTGTCTGCTGAAGCCGCATTCTGGACAATTCCCAGGAGAGAACCCTCGGGAATTAACACAACTCTTTCATTCTGATTATAGTTTTTAATGGAGAGAATTTCTGGACTCACCCCAATTTTCCTCTCTTCCTAAAATTTTCAATTAAGAGCCTAACCTTGATGGAAAATGGCCATTGTCTGGAATGCCCAAAGTACTGATTCTTCAATGCTAAGTGCTTTTGCTAAGCAGATAAAACAAAGTCTCAATGATTCTGAGTAACACCAGAGCCAAGGACCTCAAAAGGAGGGAGGAGAGAAGAAGGCAACATGAAGACTCTCTGGCGAGGCTGTGCCCCAGAGCCAGCCTCTCCCTGTGGGCACAAGCATGGATGGTGGAGGGTCCCTGAGGCCCCTTCAGCCTGGAGAGAAGCCGTGAGCCAAGGAGCAGCACAGTCATCCAGGGAGCCAGGCCCAGCTGCCAGCAAAGCAGCTGAAGTCTTGAGGAAACTTCCTGATTGCATTAGCGAGGTGGCACCACCAGGACATAATCAAATCTCTCTGGAGGACGTGGCTTCCAGAAGGGCTACTGCTCACATGTGGCCAATTTAGGGTAACCAGGACCAGACAGAGCAGGAGAGAGGAAGGCCAGTGCTTGGGACCCAGGGTGGGGAGCTTGGGGGGCCACCCAACTGGGGATCAAGGATATCACAGGGCCAGCCAGCAGTGCTGGATGCCAAGCCCCAGGAGGCAGCCTTTCCCGTGACCACGTATGCAGACACCTGGCACTGGATGGCTCAGTTACCTGCCCAGCGGCCCCACGTCACAGGTCTGCCTAGTTTTACAGGTAAGGAGGGCTGCCTAAAAAACCTGTGTGCAGCAGGTGGGTGCGGATCTGAGTTTACTGGCTCACACCAGGGCCCCCTGCTCAAGGGCATGAGCTCTGAACTCTCTTTCCAGGTCTTTCAGCTGGACGGTCCTCGCTCCAGCCTGCCTGAACCTCAGTAGGGCAGGACCAATCACAGCTGCTTGTGAAGACTGCTAGAAAGAGATTATACTAAGCAGGGCCCTGGATGTCAGCCTAAGAGCTCCAGGGGTGAGCCAACTGCAGTGCTGCCACCTACTGGCTAAGGGACTTAACCTCACTAAGGCTCACTATCCTTATCCAAAATGGGGTAAGTATAGGGTTGTTTTGAGATTCCAAATAACAGAATGTATGTAAAGCTAAACACAGAGCCTGACCCAGAGAAAATACCCAGTATATGATAGTGGATGTTAGGTGTTAGACGCTCAGTCATGTCCGACTCTTTGTAACCTCATGGACTACAGCCCACCAGGCTCCTCTGTCCATGGAAATCTCCAGTTAAGAATATTGGAGTGGATTGCCATTCCCTTCTTACTGACCCAGGGATCGAACTGGGGTCTCTTACATTACAGGTGGATTCTTTACCTTGAGAGCCACCAGGGAAGCTCCAAGTGGCTGTTAAGTTGATTGTTATTAGAAAGAAAAGACAGGACCATTCCCACTGGAATTAGTGGCTGGGATGGGGATGGGGGGATGATCTCAAAGCCTGCTTCTTCATTTGCAGGTCCAGTACCCTGGAGACACAACTCCTACTAACCCGACCACACCCAAGGGATACACCCAAGGCCAATGTCTTACAACGATGCCTCCTGGTTTCTTCTCTAAGAATACTTTTTGTAATAGTTCTCAGGTCAGCTATAGTCCGATGTCCTGACCATGATGAGAAAGTACACATGAGAGTTTCTCCACATTGATTTGCTGGACAAACAGACAAATACAGGGATGAAGGAACAACACCTAGAAACCAGGACACAGGCCTACTGACGAGCACAGGGGTGGCCATCATGGACTTGGCACAGAGGATCTCGGACTTGGCACACAGATTGCACTCGGTAGCTGCACCTAACAGGGGAGGCCCTGACATTCGCTAAGCACCCAGTGAATGTTCAGTGGCGGAGGAGAGCATCATTTCTAAGAGGAAGGGAAGAAAACAGGGCCAGATATGGCTGAGATGGGTTTGGAGTATGGCTTTAAAGGACAGGCAGGGATGGGCCAGGGAGGGTATAATTCAAGGTTCGGGGACAAGAGGGCATGGGGGTGTGTGTGTGTGTGTTTGCATACAGGTGTACACGTGTGTGCACACATGCAGGGGCTTGGAGTTCTGTGAGGCTCATAGGCTCATAGAACAAGATCTCTCTCCAGGACCCTGTGCTAGGCCCTGTGGAGGCTCTGATGGCAAGATACACGCTGCAGTCCACCTTCCCAGAGCTGGGAGAGCCTGGTCAGCTCCATATCTCAGGGAAGCCCCGGGGCCGAGGGGCTGGCGAAACCCCTTGAGCCAGCTGGGTGGAGCCAGCAAGACTCCTGGTGGTGTCTCTGCTACTCTGGGAAGGGGAGTAGGCAGAGGGAAAAGGGCTGGTCTGGGGACAAAGCAGATGAAAATGGTGGTGCCTTTGGTCTGTTAGTTAACCTCTACAAGCTCCAGCACCTCATCAGTAAATCCGGTGACAACTGTGCCTCTGCTTCTCAGGTAAGAGCTGAGACTAAATTCCTATAAAGCACCTGAAACTGGGCTTTTGTGCATAGAAAGTTCTCCATCAATGCTGACAATGATGGTGAGGATGGAAATAACAATGCAGTTCACATTGTGGTCCACCTTGGAAAGTCCATGCCAGCCAACCCCACAGAGGCCCAGGGCAGAACCCTTATAATGGGAAGAGCAGAATGATGGCAGCAAGCTGAGTGTCCAGACAGGGGGGAGGTCTCAGCAATGGCAGGACAGAGATCCAAACACTCATATTAAGTAGATTGGGAATTCCCTGGCGGTCCAGTAGCTAAGACTCTGAGCTCTCACTGCCAAGGGCCTGGGTTCAATCCCTCATCGAGGAACTAGAACCCCAAAGTTGCATGGCCAAATAAATGAATGATAAAAATAAATAAAGCTAAGTCCAGACTGCTTAGTAGCGCACCAGTCCATGACTGCAACCATGGAAATATATGCAGACCTGGAAAAAAGCATGGAAGGGTCTAAGCAAGTACAAGCAGTTCCTCAGGCCATGGTCTTGGCGGGTCAGGGGTTTTCTCTTTCCCAAATCTGTAGAAGCAGGTCCTGCTTGTGCCCTGGAAGGTCTTGGTGGACCCTGTGATGTCAAATACTGCGTCTTCCCCAGCACTTGTCTTTCCTGACTCAGAGAGCCTGTATGTGAGAGGCATCCAGACCTCGGAGGAGCTCCCCAGGGAGCAGTGGCAGGAGGAGTCCCACCCCTGCACTCCCCAAACCCCTCACCCCACCCCCACCCCGCCACCAAGCTGTCAGCCTCAGAGGCCCAAGGTCAGCATCTCCTCTATCCCTTCTCCTCTCCACTCCCTCACTCCTGCTTCCTGCTCTCATCTTCGAATTAACCACCCGCTCACAAGTCTTCTGTTTGAATTTTCCTCTCTTTTTTACATTTAAAGGTTTAAACCATCTGGAATCTTTGTTAAACCATAGTGTAAGGAGTGAGTTTATGAGTTTTTTTTTAAAATGGATTAACTACCTGTCTCAACTACCTTTGTAGATTAACCCGTCTCTCTCCTGCTTCAGTGGTGCCTTCACCTTATGCCCACTTGCGCACACTCTGTGGGCCTCCTTCGAGGGCTTCTATTCCAAGCTGTGAGCACAGTCCCTTCTGCAGCCTCCTTCCCAAGGGACAGCCTCAGCCCAGGGGCCAGGATGCCCTCCTGGCAGCGTGTGCACTTCTCAGTGCTCCCTCTTTCCACTCCTTTCTCCAGACAGGCTGACAGAGGCCTGTCTCCACCTTCTCAGTCACTCTCTCTTCACCTCCCCTGAAGCAGGGACTGTCCTGATCCAGTCACCAGTGCTCCTCTTTTCTTCCTGTAAGCAGGTTCTGAGCCTCTCCCCCAAACACGACACCGGGGATGCATCTGGACCACCGCCTCTCTCCTGGGCACCAAACGCCCCGCGTTAACTGCCTTCCTGGCTTCGCCTCTTGGCTTCTCCAAGTCCAGCTCAGACAGCCTTAATGTATACGTGCAAGACACATCCATGAAAACACAAGTGTGCGTGCACACTCTTACACACATCTGCACACCTGTGTATGATCACACACAGGCTAAAAAAAAAATCTATTTTATGTAGAAGAACCTCAGGCTCAAAGATGTGTCCAAAGTCACATAACTACTGAGTGGGCGGAACTCAGGTCTCTATACTTTTAGCTCAATCCCGAGCGGGGTTGTTTAACATCAGATTTACAAAAATACAGAGTTCCAAATTTTGGCGAAATAAAATGAGACAATGCACATTATGCGGTCAGCCCAGTGCCTGGGAGCATAAGCGCTAAATTAGCACTAACTGTCCTGAACAGTCATAATGATTACTCTCACCATCAGCGGTAGGCCAGGAGCAGAGTCACGCGCTGCCCGCTCCCTCGCCATCCGCCGTCGCTCTGCATTTGCTTGTCGGCGGCGCCCCCTCCTGGCCTCTGCGTGTAGTTCCCTGGACGAGCGCGGGGGAGCGGAGCCCAAGCCCCGCGAGCGGCGAATTTACTCACCCAAGACGTCGGAAACAGTCCTCCTCCTCTTATCTTCCGGGGTCTGAAGAGAAAGAAAGTCTTCCGCTCTGCTGGCAGCTCGGGCCGTCCTCTGTCTGAACACACACCTGTGCACGCTTAGCCGCACGTACACGTGACACACATGCACGCACACGCACGGACACGTGTGCACAATCTTTTGCACCCGGATGGCTCTGCTCAGCTTACACCGGTTAGACACAGCTCACCATCAGGAAGGCAGGCACACAGTATCTGTGCTATGACAGCCTGTTGGGTCATGTCACAGATGGGGAAAGTGAGGCCCCAGAAGAGGACGCACTGAGTCCAGTCCAGCCCCACAGCATTTGCTGACGGGCTGCAGGGCCGGATGTTAGGGCAGCAAAGAACGTAACGTCGTGGTCAGTTCCCACGTGGGGCCTGCAACGCCGAGCCCGGCAAGCTGACTGTGGTAGCGGAGGACCCAGGAGGGCCCCACGGCCTCGTCAGTCACAGCTGAGGACCTTGTCCAGGATCTTAACATTCAGTGGCAGAAGCAGTTGTCTCAACAAACATGCAATGAAGTGTTAGGAGACATCACACGAACGCCTGCGCTGAGCTCACCGAGAACCCGGACGTCAGTGGGCAGGGGCTTGTGGCGGCCTCTCTAGAGCTGAGCATGAACAGATGTTATTAGAGGTCAAGGAACCAGTAAGGGCAGGATGAGGAGCGGTGCTGAGGATTGGGCGGCAGGGGAAACCTGGCTAAGCTCTCCTGGAAGAAGACTGGGAGTAAATGAGATGATAAAATGAGTTTCTTCTTGCAATCCCCACCCCCAAGGAGGCACCCAGGGAAGCTGGCAGTGGCCGTTGCTAACACTGGGCGGGGCCGATAGAACAACTCTGCCAGTGTTATCCCCAGAATCATGCTTAAAATACTAGGATTTCCATTTTACAAATGAGGACTGAGGAACAAAGAGGTTTAGTAACCTGCCTAAGACCCAGTGACTTAACAGCCAAGGCAGGCAGACAGGTTCCAAAATCCAGGCCTTAAAAAAAGAAATGTGATAAAATCTGCGCAACATAAAACTTGCATTTTAACCATTTTTAAGTGTCCAGTTCGGTGGTGTTAAGTACATTCACAATGTTGTGCAAAGGTCACCACCATCTCCAGAACTTTTTCATCTTCCGGAAGTGAAACTCCCAACCCATGAAACAGCTCCGGGTCCTCCCTTCCCCTAGCCCCTCGCAACTACTGTCCTATTTTTTATCCCTTTGATTTTGTCTTTTCTGGATATCTCATATAAGTGGAATAACAATATTTGCCCTTTGTGTCTGGCTTGTTTTACTAAGTATAATATCTTCAAGGTTCATCCACCTTGTAGCATATATTGGAATTTCCTTCCTTTTTTAAGGCTGAATAATATTACATTGCATGGATGTACCACATTTTGTTCATCCATTCATACACTGATGGACAATTAGGTTTCTTCTAAGTTTTGGTTATTGGGAATATTGCTGCTGAGAACACGGATGTGCAAATATCTGTTTGAGTCGCTGCTGTAAGGAATCACGCACTCTTAGCACCTGCTAGAGCACCGTGTGAGAGCTGGTTTTCATAAACCTCATGGAAGATGTGAATCAGTTTGGGAGAGCAGAGGATAAGCTGTGAAAGAGCAGGGTAAGACAGAGTACAAGAGAGACAGGCTGCGAGAGGGACACCCTGAAAACCACCACAGGAAGAGGACCGCCCACTGGGGAAGAGGTATGGGGCTTCCCAGACATCCTGATATCAGAGCAGCAGCAGCCTGGGGAGACCCTGGTTCTCTTAAGGGAACCTAAGTTCTTCTCCATCCCTGCTGGGACCATGTCCACACTGTGGGCTGGCCAGGATCCCAGGCCAGGTGGGAGCCAGCTGACCAACAAGATCTATCATGAGGCAGGGGAGTGGGCAGTGTCTCAGCTGCAACAGCTCAGGTCTTGCCCCAACCCAAGGGAAATGCACCCCACCCTGCCACTGTGCTCACTACGTTCTGAGACAGGGGAGTGCTTACCTGGCAAGATGCAACGAGAGCAAATGAAAAGGTGCCAGTCCTGGACGATAGGCATCTGGCCCCTCTCTACTCTACCCCTTCAGCCTAAGCAGAGAAACATCCTGGACACATTAAAAGTCTCACTAGCTTGAGAGATTTCAGCAAACAAAACAAATGAGGCTATTACAAAACAAGAGAACAGATTGGAGTATCCCTAATGTGCTTTTACAGAAAGATTTGAACCCAACAGAGAACATATGTTCTTGTCAGGCTCCTGTAGAGCATTTGGAAACACTGATGCTGTGCTCGATGAGAGAGGAGCCGTCAGCGTCTCTCACAGATCACATTCTGTCACCAGGGTGCAGTACAATCAGGGACAATAAGAACATTAGAAATGCATTTTGGAACCCCAATTCATTTCCACAATGGGAATTATAAAGTGTTGGATCTCAATAGCCATAAGATATGTATATAAAATATGGAGTTCAAAAAAATTGTGAAGTAGAGAGAAATCCATATCCCCAAATGAATTTGTAGTAAACAGAATAAAAGGGAGGTAAGAGAAAGGCAGCTTATGTTGAAGAGAAAATAAGAGCTAAAATGAAAAACTCTTTACAGATGGTCCCTGACTAAAAATGTTTTAACAATTTTTCAACTTCATAATACGGTGAAAGTGATATGCATTCAGTAGAACCGTACTTCAGTTTTTGAGTTTTGATCTTTTCCCGGGCTAGGAAAATGTGGTAGAGTATTATCTCATGATGTGGAACTGTGGCTCCCAGTCAGGCGCATGATCACAAGGATAAACGACTGATAACTTAGAACCATTCTGTACCCAGACAACTGTTCTGTTTTTACTTTCAGTAAATTACATGCGCTATCAACAACTTTCTTATAAAATATGCTTTGTATTAGATGGTTTTGCCCAACTATAACTAATCTGAGTGTCCTGAGCACATTTAAGGTAGGCCAGGCTAAGCTATGATGTTTGGTAGATTATCTGTATTAAATGCATTTTCAACTTATGATATTTGCTACTTACAATGGGTTTATCAGGATGTAACCCCATTGTAAGTGAAGAAAGATCAGTACAATAAGAGCATGATCTATCAAAACCTACAGTATATGTACAAATAAGGGGACATTTCTTAGCTTTGAGTATAGATGCTTGCCTGCTAAGTCACTTCAGTCGTGTCCGACTCTTTGTGACTCTATGGACTGTTGCCTGCCAGACTCCTTTGTCCATGGGATTCTCCAGACAAGAATACTGGAGTGGGTTTCCATGCCCTCCTCCAGGTGATCTTCCCTATCCAAGGATCAAACCCACATCTCCTGCAACTTCTGCATTGCAGACAGATTCTTTACTGCTGAGCCACTTGGTAAGCCCTGAGTATTGATGGGTATTCTTAAATATAGGAAAGAGAGCTTAAAAAAAAAGGGTGAAATAAGAAATAATTTAATTTAAAAACAACAATAAAAGTAGATTTGTTAAGTAAAACCAAAAGTTCTTTGAAAAGACCATTAAAATAGGCAGACCTCTGGAAAATCAAAAAAAAAAAAAGGGGAAAAGTATGAAGCTGAAAATAAGAGGTTAAAAAAAGGGACACAACTGTTGATATGAAGGAGATGTTTTAAACCACAAGAAGATGGTAGGCACAGCTTCACTCTGATTGGTTTCAAATGGAAGATTTTCCTGAAATATATAAATCACCAAAATAGGCCTCACAAGAGGCAGAAAACCTGAAAAGAACAATGTGGATGTGTGTGCATGCTAGTTGGTTCAATCATGTTCGATTCTATGAGACCCTATGAACTGTAGCCCACAAGGCTCCTCTGTCCATGGGATTCTCCAGGCAAGAACAGGGTTGCCATTTCCTTCTCCAGGGGATCTTCCCGACCCAGGGATCAAACCGGTGTCTCTTATTATCTCCTGCATTGGCAGGCAGGTTCATTACCAGTAGGGCCACCTGGGAAGCCTGAAAAGCATAATAAACATAACTGAAAAGGTAAAGAAGGAGGACTCCCTCAACCTCCAGAGACAAGGGATTGCTGTTATGGATGTAACCATAACACAGGAGAGAATGGGAAGCTCCCAGTTCTCTCTACAGGATTAACAGACTGAACAAGGATCACACACGCACACACACGCGCACACAGGCTGATATAAAAGAGCCTCCAGACGCATACAGTAGTGAAAATAGAGAGCTTCCATGGAAGAAAATAAATATACATGGATATAAGTGTCAGGAAGATACATATCAGACAGAGTACATAGTTAACTGTGAGGCAGAGAGTTTGGAAGGAAGCAAAAGAGAAAACCATTCTTTTTATGCTATTCCTATATTGTTGGGATGTTTACAATCTATGTTCATATATTACTTCAAAATAATTAAACTAAATGTAAATAAATTAGTCAAAATAAAGAAAACCGATAATCACCTGATAACTATGAAATTGAAAAGAAAAATACTTTAATAATTATTAATATTTTAAGCTAAAGAATAAAAATTAAAAATTTAGAAAACATACAGAAAGATTTTTTTAAAAAAATAAGAGGATATTTATTTAATTTTACTTTACAATACTGTATTGGTTTTGCCATACATCAACATGAATCCGCCACGGGTGTACACATGTTCCCAATCCTGAACCCCCCTCCCACCTTCCTCCCCATACCATCTCTCTGGGTCATTTGGGAGAATGGCAAAGAGGATATTTAAAATAGAGGGTCATTTTTGTAATTAAAGAGGTTAAGAATGACTCACCCAGACAGGACACAAAACCTCAAAGCCAAAAAGGAAAACACCAGATTTGATCACACCAACATTTAAAACCTCTATACAAGGAAAAGGGCATCATGGACTCATCAAAAGACAAGTGTTATCCTGGAGAAAAAAATATTTATAAGATTTATAAACAGCCACATGGTTTATATCCAGAATACCTTAGGAGCTTTTACAAAGTCAACATGGACCAACAGAAAAACAAGCAGGGAATATGCACAAATTACAGAAGACATGAGAACGGCTGATAAACACTTGACGAGATGCTAAGGCCCTCTAGATATCTAATAAAAAAGCAAATTTAAATGATAATGAAATATTTCTTGTACCCACCAGACTGGCAAATATTAAAAGCATTGAGCACAAGTGTCACTGGCAGGAATCGGAAATGGGAAATTTCTGTTATTTTTCAAATATTTCCTCTTATCTGTTGATCTTTTCCTCTCCCTCTGGCACTCATATTATTAATAGATAAATAGGAACACTTTCCCTTCTCACCCGCATCCTCTCTTAACTCTCCATCTCGCTGGTTCCTCCCCGTTCATTCATTTGCTCTTCTTCCCTTTAACCTTCCCATTGAGTTCATCGTCTCTTCACTGTTTACACCCTTTATCACCAGCTGGCTCTTCTTCATAACTGCCTCATCTAACCTTGTATTTCCAGTACCCTACTGAGGGTATTTATTATTCACATGTAAATGCTTTTCCTGTCTTGTCTGTCTATCTGCTCCCTCTGGTATTCAGTTTGTGATCTTTTCCTCTTGGTGTTTGCTCTCCTCACACGTCTCATTTTTCCCTACAGCATTTTTTTTTTCTCTTTTATTTCTGTTTTTTGTCTCACTTGTTTGGTTGGGGTTTTTAGTTTGTTTTTGGCTACACCACAAGACATGTAGGGTCTTAGTTTCCTGACAGGGATTGAACTCATGCTCCCTTAACCACTGCTCTTGCAGTGCAGGCATGGCATCTTAACCACTGGTCCACCACGGAAGCCCAAGCCACTCACTTTCCCTGATGAAGGTCAGCCAACTTAGCCGGATGAGTACACTTGGGAGGAGGAGCTGGCAGCCTTCGCCCCAGGCAGCACCTTCCAGGTCAGTTAGGGAAGGCGGGCAGGATGCTCTAAGGGCAGAGCGCAGGGTGAGATGGGCTGGCTCAGCATCCCGTTTTGTTCATCCCTGCAAGGCCACTCTGGCCTTAGGGAACCTCCTTCTCTTCTAGCCTGGTTGTTGTCTTTGTCCTGGGGCTGTCAACCTGCATTGTACCTGGGGATGGGGAGGTGCCATGGGACAGCCAGCTGATTTGCCCAGGTCGGGTGGCACTCACTCCAGGTAGGTTCCAGGCTGCTCTGGTCTTGCCTGTGTCTGGCACAGAATCTGCTCCTCACAAGAGCAATGCTGGGCAGGCAGGGACCCCAGGGTGGTACAAGTAGGAGAGATGCTGCTCTGGCCTGGTCCTAGGCAGCTGAGCAGCAGCTTCCAAACTGGAATGTCTCCCCTCCCCGCCCTTACCCCACTTGGCTCTGCCTCCTCTGGATTTGTCTTGCGTTTTCACCTTTGTTCTGGGTTCTATCAGTTATTTCATTTGTGATTTCTCCAAGGTTTGGGTTCATAGACTAGAGTTAGCAGCCCATATTAATTAATCATCTAATATAGGTGTTCCTAATATAGGAACAAGAAGCAAAAGTTAAAAACAAGATTTCAACATCAGATGTTTTTGCATGGATGAAGCAAACGGATGCATGCAAACATTACTGGTGGGGTTATGAACTGTTACAGCTGTCCCAAGGGACAGACATTGAGTGGAACACATTCCAAACACTTGAAACATTGGGCACACTTCATCAGAATTAAAAATTTTCTTTGCTCTGCAAAACATCCTGTTCAGATGATGAAAAGACAAATTACAGATGGGATAAAATACTTGCAAACTGCATACCTAACAAAGAACTTAAGATGTCTAGAATTTATTTAAAAAAAATTCTCAGAAGTCAACATTAAACAAAATTGAAAATGTACTAAAGATTTGAACAGATATTTATTTGACCAAAGAGGCTATATAGATGGCAAATAAACACATGAAAATATGGGCAACATCATTAGTCATTAGGGAAGAGCAAATTAGAACAACAATGAATTAATTATGACTACGCACCTATTAGAATCGCTTTTTAAAAGCACTAACACTAAATGCTTGCAAGAATGCAGAGAGCCAGAGTGTTCATACATTGCTGGTGAGACCGTAAAATGGTACCACCACTCTGGAAAATAGTTTGGAAGTTCCTTTGAAAACTAAAAACGGACTTATCATTTGGCCCAGAAAATGCAATGTTGGGCATTTTACTGGAGAAATGAAAACTTATTTTTATATAGAATCTTATACATGTATGTTCAGAGTGGTTTTATTTGTAATAGTAAAAAACTAGGGATTCCCTAATAGCTCAGTTGGTAAAGAATCCGCCTGCAATGCAGGAGATCTGGGTTCAATCCCTGGGTTGGGAAAATCCCCTGGAGAAGGGACAGGCTACCCACTCCAGTATTCTGGCCTGGACAATTTCATGGACTATAAAGTCCAAGGGGTCGCAAAGAGTTGGACCTGACTGAGTGACTTGAACTTCCACTTTCACTTTTCAGACACTCTGCACATGTCCTTCAATGTGGAATGCTGAACAAACTGTAGGACATAGTAAATATTATGAAATACCATGCAGCATTAAGAAGGAAGAGACTGAACTTCCCTGGGGCTCAGTGGTAAAGAATCTGCCTGCTAATGCAGGAGACTGGGTTTGATCCCTGGTCTGGAAAGATTCCACATGCTGTGGAGCAACTGAGCCCGCCCACTGCAACTGTTGAGCCCGCATGCCTAGAACCCATGCTCTGCAATGAGAAGTGACTGCAATGAGCAGCCCACATATTGCAACTAGAGAGTAGCCCCCGCTCGCTGCAGCTACAGAAAAGTCCTGGCAGCAGTAAAGACCCAGCACAGCCAAAAATAAATAATTTTTAAAAATTTAAAGGAAGAGACTATTGACACTTGCAACAACTTGCATGAATGCAAGGAAATTATGCTGAGTGAAATAAGCTGATTTTAAAAGGACACATATTATATGAGTCCATAAAGTTGTGAAGTAACATAACTATAGAGATAGAAAACAGATTAATAGTTGTTAGAGGTTAGGGATGGGTGAGGGTTATGTAACTTTAAAGCGGTAGCACGAGGAAGCCTTCCAGTGATGTCACAGTTACGTATGATTGTGATCATTGAAGCTACACACATGCTATCACACAGAATAACACACATAAAATTGTACATAAATGACTCATGAGATCTGAAAAGCTCTGTGGATTTGTACCAAGGTCAATTTTCCTGATTTTGATATTGTACTACAGTTCTGCCAGATGTTAGCACTGGAGGAAGCTGGGTAAATGCCCCAAGGAAAACTCCCTGCAAAATTTTGGGCAAATTCCTGTGAATCTATAATTATTTCAAAATAAAAAGCAATTTTTAAAAGTGGCCTCAGAATCTTATTTATAGGAATTTGTTTTAAAGGGAAAAACAAAAGGGGACTTCAGATCAGGAAAAAACATTCAGTAAGTACATTTACTTTGCCAACTAAGGTCCGTCTAGTCCAGGCTATGGTTTTTCCTGTGGTCATGTATGGATGTGAAAGCTGGACTGTGAGGAAGGCTGAGCGCCGAAGAATTGATGCTTTTGAACTGTGGTGTTGGAGAAGACTCTTGAGAGTCCCTTGGACTGCAAGGAGATCCAACCAGTCCATTCTGAAGGAGATCAGCCCTGGGATTTCTTTGGAAGGAATGATGCTAAAGCTGAAACTCCAGTACTTTGGCCACCTCATGCGAAGAGTTGACTCATTGGAAAAGACCCTGATGCTGGGAGGGATTGGGGGCAGGAGGAGAAGGGGACGACAGAGGATGAGATGGCTGGATGGCATCACTGACTCGATGGATGTGACTCTGAGTGAACTCCGGGAGTTGGTGATGGACAGGGAGGCCTGGCGTGCTGCAATTCATGGGGTCACAGAGTTGGACAAGACTGAGCGACTGAACTGAACTGAACTGAAGTACATTTTACTCTTCCACTGAAATGCAAGTGTAAAAACTTGAATAAAATGCATAGAGGAGCTATTTGAGGACTTTTAAAGTCAAATAAAACAACAGCAGGAGAACTGGGACAGGAGACCATACTTCAAAGTAACACTGAGCTGGTGGTGAGTTTTACCATTTTCCCTTTCCTGGTACCTCATGGCTATCCTCACCCAAGCAAGGCAGCCTAAACCTCGAGGTGGATATAGGTGCAGAGACCGCTCAAGAAAGCCTTCAGGCTGAGGAGCAAGAGTCTCCTAAAACCCAGGGAGAGTGCAAGAAATCTCTCGTCTTCTCTACTCCATTTTCTCCAGCCCAGCCCCCTGCAGCCTATAAGCATGCCCTTTTTTGATCCAGGTTTGAAGGAGTTTTGTTGTGGGTGTTGTTTTAACCATTGTTTTCTTACTCTCTTGGTCCTTTGCTTGACTCTGGATGTGGGCACAGACGTGGTATGGAAGCTGCAGTGTTGACTGAGGGCTAAAAAGGAAACAGGGAAAGTACCAGGAAGTCATGGATTGGGAAGAGTTCAAGACAGTGACCCCCGCAAAGCTGTTAATGAGCTCCTGGGCTCCCTCCTGAGCTGTGCATGCATAGATCTGACCCTAAGCAGCTTATCATTGACTCTGAGAATGGGCCAAAGAAATAGATCAATGTCCCAGGCCCACACAGGCTGCGGGTAATGCACATGTGAGACTGACCCAAATAAGACTGCAAGGGCTTTGTATGTAAATGGAACTGACACTGTGACCACAACCCACAGAAGGCTGTAGCACTCTGCAGCTGCCGAGTGCTTACGAGGACATGTATGACATTAAATGCTTACTTTAGGAAAAAAGAAAAGTCTCAACTCATTAATCTACGCTTCAATCTTCAGACATTAGGAAAAAAGAACACAATAAAATCAAAGCAAGCATAAGAAAAGAAATAATAAAGAGCAGAAACCAATGAAATTAAAAACAGGAAGAGAATAGAGAAAAATCAATGAAACCAGAAGCTCATTCTTTGAAATAAAAATTAATAAACTTCTAGGAATACTGACAAAGAACAAAAGTAGAGAAGACACAAATTACCAGTATTAGGAATGAAAGAGGTGATGTCACTACAGACCCAAAAGATAGTAAAAGGATAGTAAGAGATTCATGCAGGGGGCTTCCCAGGTGGAGCTGTGGTAAAGAACCCACCTGCCAGTGCAGGAGGGATCCTTGGATAGGGCAGACCCCCTGGAGAAGGAATGGCAGCCCACTCCAGTATTCGTGCCTGGAGAATCCCATCGACAGAGGAGTCTGGTGGGCTACAGTCCTTTGGGTCACAAAGTCAGACACAACCGAATGAGCATACACACACACAAGGGACACACAAATAACTCCATACCCATAAATTTGACAATTTAGGTGAAAAAAATCAATTCCATTTCATAACCTATGAAAATTCACTTAGGATGAAACAATCTGAGTAGTCCTGTAACTATTAAATATATTAAATTCATTGTTAAATAAACATTAAAAAAACTTTCTGGTTACAGTTCACAGCTTGCAGGATCTTAGTTCCTCAACCAGGTACTGAACCCATTTCCCCTGCCTTGGTAGCATGGAGCCTTAACTACAGGATCACTAAGGAATTTCCTCACTGACAAATTCTACCAAGCATTTAAAGAAGAAAAAACAACAATTCTACCCTCAATTCAAGAATATAAAAGGAGAGGGAACATTTTCCAAATCATCTTATAAGGCCAGCATTACCCTGATACCATAATCAAATAGACATAAGAACTCTACAGAACCATATCCCTTAAAACATTCATTCATGATAAAGATTCCCAGCTAACCAGGCATAGAAAGGAATTTCCTCAAACTGAGAAAGTGTATCTACAATGGGACCAAAGCAAGAATGTCCACCTTCAATACTTCAATTTCACATTATCCTGAAAGTCCTATCCACCGCAACACATCAGTTTCACAGTTATAAAGGAAGGAATAAAAACCCTCTCTACTTGCAGAAAACATGATAGTTTAAGTATAAAATCCCAAGAAATCTGCTCTCCTCCCCACAAAAAGATCTAGACTAAATGGGTGCATTACAGTGACAGAATGTAAGTTCAACACACAAAAACCAATCATTTTTCTAAAAACTAGCAGCAAACAATTTGCAACCAAAAAAAGCCCTAAATAAACAGAGAGATATGCCATGGACTGTAGGACGCTATATTGATTTCAGTTCTTTCCAAGTTGATCTATAGATCAAAAGCCATCAAAATCACAGCAGGATTCTTTGGTAAATGTAGGCAAGCTTATTAAAATGTATATCAAAAGGGAAAGGCCCTAGAACAGCAGCAACAATTTTGAAAAAATAGAGCAATCACACTTCTTAGTTTACAGACCTAATATAAAGCTACAATAATCAAGATATTGTGGCAAAGTGATGGATGTATCAATCAAAGAAAGAGAATACAGCCCAGAATATACCCTCATAAATATGCCCAACTGATTTTTGACAAAGACACAAAGGTATTTTAATGGAGAAAGGCTAGCCTTTCAACAAATGGTATTAGAACAATTTAAGTAAAAAAAAAAAAAAAAGGATTCCAATCTAAATCTCACATCTATATAAAAATTAACTCAAAATGAAAAGCATAAAGCTATAAAGCTTTTAGAAGAAAACATATAAGAATATCTTCTTGACCTGGAGCTATGAAAAGAATTCTTAGTGAGGACACCAAATGCACAATCCATAAAAGAGAAAATTAATAAATTAGGCTTGACAAACCTTTTAAATTTTGTGAAAGATAGTCTTAAGAAAATGAAAAAACAGCAGTAGACTAGAAGAAAGTATTAGCAAATCATATAGGTGACAAAGGACTTCTTCCAAAATATACAAAGAACTCTCAAAATCAACAATAATGATCCAAATAAATAGTAGGCAAAAGACTTGAAAATAAAACATATCACCAGAGAGGACAGACACAGTACATGAAAGGCAAATAAGCATATGAAAAGATGCTCCGCATTATTGGTCATTAGGGAAATGCAAATTAAAACCATAGCGAGATACCACTACATATCCGTTAGCTGGTGGAAATGCAAAATGGTACAACTCCTCCAGAAAACAATTTGACAGTTCTTTTCAAGCATATGACCCAGAAGTGCTTCTCCTGGGTTATTTTTTTTACCCTGGAGTAATGAAAACATGTTCACACAAAAACCTCTATACAGATATTTATAGCAGCTATATTCACAATTGCCCCAAATTGGAAACAACCACAAGGCCTTTCACTGGAGAATGGATAACCAACTGTGGTCTGTCTGTACAGCTGGTAACTATTTAGTAAACAAAAATAATACACCACTGATACACAGGACAATCGGGATGGGTCTCAAAGACATAATGCCAATTTCAAAGATTACATACTATGTTGTTTTACTTGTATATTCTTGAAATGACAAGTTGTAGTGATGGAAAACTCAGCAGCAGTTAATGGGGGTTGGAAGTGAGGAAGGCTTGGGCTACATAGCATGAGGAAGTGCTCTGAAGGGACTCTGGTATCTTGACAGTGGTGGTGGTTACATGAACATATAGATAATGTGTTAAAATCTATGTAAGTGTTAAAACTCTTGGACCCTATACAACTCTTTAAAATGGGACCAGGAGAAACAAAAAATTTAAAAATCTGTTCTGTGCCAGTCATTTCGCATTAGGTCTCATTAAAGCCTCACAAACTGCAAGATTAGTTTATCACCCCCATATTACAGATAAAAAACTTGAAACTCAGAGATACTTGGGAATTTGTCCAGTTCAGTTTAGTCGCTCCGCCGTGTCTGACTCTTTGTGACCCCATGGACTGCAGCATGCCAGGCCTCCCTGTCCATCACCAACTCCCAGAGTTTACTCAAACTCATGTCCATCCAGTTGGTGATGCCATCCAACAGTCTCATCCTGTGTTGTCCTCTTCTCCTCCCACCTTCAATCTTTCCCAGCATCGGGGTCTTTTCAAATGAGTCAGTTCTTTGCATCAGGTAGCCAAAGTATTGGAGTTTCAGCTTCAGCATCAGTCTTTCCAATGAATATTCAGGACTGATTTCCTTTAGGATGGACTGGTTGGATCTTCCTGCAGTCCAGGAGACTCTCAAGAGTCTTCTCCAACACCACAGTTCAAAAGCATCAATTTTTTAGCACTCAGCTTTCTTTATGGTCCAATTCTCACATCCATACATGACTAATGGAAAAAACATAGCTTTGACTAGGTTGTCTAGGTTGGTCGTAACTTTTCTTCCAAGGAGCAAGCATCTTTTAATTTCATGGCTGCAGTCACCATCTGCAGTGATTTTGGAGCACCCCCCAAAAAAAGTCTGTCCCTGTTTCCACTGTTTCCCCATCTGTTTGCCATGAAGTGATGGGACGTGGTGCCATCATCTTAGTTTTCTGAACGTTGAGTTTTAAGCCAACTTTTTCACTCTCCTCTTTCACTTTCATCAAGAGGCTCTTTAGTTCTTCTTCACTTTCTGTCCTAAAGGTGGTGTCATCTGTATATCTGAGGTTACTGATATTTCTCCTGGCAATCTTGATTCCAGCTTGTGCTTCCTCCAGCCCAGCATTTTTCATGATGTACCCTGAACATAAGTTAAATAAGCAGGGTGATGATATACAGCCTTGACATACTCCTTTTCCTATTTGGAACCAGTCTGTTGTTCCATGTCCAGTTGTAACTGTTGCTTCCTGACCTGCATACAGATTTCTCAAGAGGCAGGTCAGGTGGTCTGGATTCCCATTTCTTAAAGAATTTTCCAGTTTATTGTGGTCCACACAGTCAAAGGCTTTGGTATAGTCAATAAAGCAGATGTTTTTCTGGAACTCTCTTGCTTTTTTGATGATCCAGCAGATGTTGGCAATTTGATCTCTGGTTCCTCTGTCTTTTCTAAATCCAGTTTGAACATCTGGAAGTTCACAATTCATGTACTGTTGAGGCTTGGCTTTGAGGATTTTGAGCATTACTTTACTAGTGTATGAGATGACTGCAATCGTGCAGTAGTTTGAGCATTCTTTGGCATTGCCCTTCTTTGGGATTGGAATGAAAACCGCCTTTTTCCAGTCCCGTGGCCACTGCTGAATTTTCCATTTGCTGGTATATTGAGTGCAGCACTTTCACAGCATCATCTTCCAGAGTCACACCATAAACAGCGGCAGAGCCAGGAGCCCCACCGAGCCCCTCCCTGCATCTAGCACTGTGATGGTAAAGTCTACGTGTAGCAGTCTAGGACACTGGGAAGGACAGGCTGCCCTCTTTGTTTACGTAAGTTATGTGTCTGGCTTCTGTGCACAGCCTTGCTTAGCTGGACCTGTTCAGCTTTTAGACGAGTGGCTGTCTTAGCAGGATCACTTGGGCTTCTTCGGCGTTGACCTGAACATGGGGATTGGACTTGATGATGTTCTTTGACGTATGTGGAGACGCTTAACTAATGGCAGGAACACTGCACTAAGACCTGGCTGTTTCATCTTGATCCTTTCCTATTCCTGGATGATTCTGCCCACTCCCAGGTAGATGTTGTTGTCTCTCAGTTATGTATTTTAGACCTAGCGGGTTTACCAATATGAACTTCAGACAGTATGCCTAATTATCTCCACAGATATACATTATCCCTGGTCTAAAACATTAAATGAGTATTTAGTGTTAACTAGCTATTATTGTCTTCCCACATGGCACTAGTGGTAAAGAACCTGCCTGCCAATACAGGAGACATAAGAGACGTGGGTTTGATCCACAAGCCAGGAAGATCCTCTGGAGGAGGGTATGGCAACCCACTCCAGTATTCTTGCCTGGAGATTCCCAAGAACAGATGAGCCTTGCGGGCTACTATCCATAGGGTCACAAAGAGCTGGACACGGCCGAAGTGACTGAGTATGCACAGCTAACGCTAACTGCAAAACGTGAAGACGTAAAATGTCCATTAGGATCAATGATCAAAGAACACAACACATAACAGACAAAAAACCAAAAATTACATATCCGTCTCTAAAATTTTACCTTAATGCTGAGAATTCAAGTTAACATTTTTTCCCTCCTGGAAAACGCATCATGAAGTTGGTTGAAAAAGCAATTATTAAGCATTCTTCCTTAATGAAAACTACTCAGGCAAAATTAACAAGAAAATATTTTAATACTTTCGTAGCACAAAATTAAACTGAGACAGGTTAAGAGGAATGTGAGGGGATCTAGAAAACCATAAATTATATAGCTTTATTTTGCCGTAACCTAGATGTTGAGAATGAACACGTGTCCTATGAGCAGTCTCATTTCTCCTCTTGAAGGCACAGTCTGGGTAATGCACCGAACAAACAGGCTTGTCCAATCCTCTGACCTGTCACTTACAATGTGAAAACATTCATCACTATGGGTTCAAATGACAGTCTATCCGTCTGCAGCTCACTTCAACTGCTCCTCAGGGCCCTTTAGGCTGGACTTCTGATTTCTTCTTTCTTTCTGACCCTGAATTCGGTAGAGCTTCTTCCTGAGGTCCTTCTGTCGCTTCAGTTTCTCTTCTTCCTCCTTCTGCTTCATTTTGAAGTGTTCTTTGTTGTGGAGATGCCGCTGCTCCTTGGCTTTCTTCATCTTCTCACTGTGCACTGTACTCAGAGCATCCAGCAGTGCAAGGATCTGACAAGGACAAAACCCACTGAGCATCAAAATATTCTTACAGCTATAGCATGCTTTCGTTCTAAGTTTCAGGGATCTTAAACACTGCAGCTGACTGTATCAAAATGAGAATCAATTCATTATCCAAATGAATATTAATCTAGTGAAAACTGATCCTGAACTAGGGAATTATAATTTGCATGGAAATATAAGTAGGAGCATACTGACTTAGCAAAATACTTATTTAATAGCCTTGACCACAAAACCACCTTTGTTAATCACTCTATGGATACTCTGTACAGCTGATAGAGTGATGTGCCAGCTGTGTGCTTCTTATTCCCCATTAAAATGCATAAGGCAGAGCATGACTAAACAAAAGAAGGGAAATGGATTCTGGCCTTTCTTCTAACTTCCAGATCTAGTGCCCTGAGCAAGTCTGGCCCTTATCCTTTCCTCATGTAAAGTGAGAATGCAATAAGAATGCCAAGTGTGTTACTGAGAGCATGATTTTCACATCTAAATGCAATGTACTAGAAGCCATCCATTGACAGTACCTTCCTTTCATGAGGCTCCCGTATGACGGCTGGTCTCACTCTGTCCTTTGGAGTCTTGCCTGCCTTTGCCTGGGTCTTGGGCTTGCTCTTAAACGGCAGGGCCTTCTGCAAGGCTTTTGGAATATGCAGTGAATTAAAATGTTTCTTTTGCCTCACAATTGGCTGAAAAAGAAAGAGAAAACAAAGACTATGACATATTTAAATTATGATCTATGCACACTTAAAATTTGCATGAAATCTTCTCAATGGATTGATTTTTCCACAAATCAGTAATACCATAGTTTGCTGACCATGAGAAATGAGGACTCAATCATCCATCAAATATAAATCACTTCAGTGAGCATGTACAGCTACAGGCAAAACAAAGGAATATATAGAATATATATGGAATACATATTTACAATTCTTCCAAGAAATCAACTGTACAAATTTCTATAGTATGGGCAATGGGATCTTAACAGATTGGATGAAAAGATCCAACCTTTCTGTTAATGGCAAATTTAGGCATTATCTTTGGAGCGCTGAGATGGCTTTTTCTAGCCTGACAAGAATAATCTAGCTTTTCATCTTGACTATCAGCCTCTCTGGATTTAAGGACATAGTTCTTCCTCCAATGAAGAACCAAAGTGCCCCCACCCCTGATTCTCATTAAGAAGTTTATTCTGTTTCTGATAAAAGGCTGATTTAAAAAAGCGAGATTTAAACGACAAATGAAGGCAAAACTCTCTCTACGTTCGATTTTCAAGCTAACCAAATTCTATACTTAAATTGAGATGACCAAAATCCTCAACTGCTTCAAAAGTAGTTAGTAAGCTGACAGTTTTGCCCTAAACCTTTACTAAAGTAGACTACATAGAGAATATTTCTGAAATATCTTTAAATTTATTGTTAAAGACATCGCCCACAATAATATTCAATATTCTCTGTTTAAAAACCAAAATATTTTAGAATGAAAAGAATTCAGAGAAATATCCTTCTCAAAAATAAGTAAGCTCCACAAACTGGACAACAGGTACTATGTCCTCAAGTATATTTTAACAGCAATTCATAGCAACATGACTCAAATTTTATTAACTATTTTACAGAAAAACTAATGCCTGGAAAACTGTTTCTAGCAGAATGATAAACCAAAACCCTGAATTACTCACTTATTACGAAACAATTAAATATCTACCATTAACACAAACAAATCTTTTCAAATGCCTTGTTAAGCTGTGAACAAAATAATGGACATTCTCAGAGACTAAAACCTGAATGAAAATGGGAATTCAGGCAGGGACTGAGAACTTAAGATTTAAAGGGTAGGATGGGGTGGCGATGGGAGGAAGGCTGAAGGAGGAGGAGACATATGTATACTTAGGGTTGATTCACAATTGTAGTGCAGCAGAAACCAACACAACACTGTAATCCTCCAATTTTAAAAAAAAAAGCAAAAAAATTCATTGAGCTGTACACACTTATTATTTGCGAACCTCCTCTCCGTATGTATGTTGCAAGTGAAAGTCACTCAGTCGTGTCTGACTCTTTGTGACCCCAAGGACTATAGTCCATGGAATTCTCCAGGCCAGAATATGGGAGTGGGTAGCCTTTCCCTTCTCCAGGGGATCTTTCCAACCCAGGGATCGAACCCAGGTCTCCCACGCTGCAGGCAGATTCTTTACCAGATGAGCCACAAGCGAAGCCCAAGAATACTGGAGTGGGTAGCCTATCCCTTCTCCAGTGGATTTTGTCGACCCAGGAATTGAACCGGGAATTTCTGCATTGTAGGCGGATTCTTTACCAGCTGAGCTATCAGGGAAGCTGTACGTATGTTAACACTTCATTTCCCATACAGAGAAAACCCACTTTTACCACTTTTTCTGTGTTCCTTCCAAAATAGTCTATGAACATAAACAGATTCACTCATGTTTAATGTTAGACTTTCTACCTGAAAATTCAAACCACAAAAAAACATTACATAAAAGCTTCTGAATGATACGCATCTACAGAACATATGCGCGACTGTACCTTATAGAGAGAATCCTTGTTGGCTTTTAGTTTGATGCCATGGGCAAGCCGGAGTTGACCAGTTGTCCGCATTCCTGACCAGGTGTCTTTCTCACCAATTGGTTTTAACAAAGATGTTACTGGGTTATAGAAGGCTGGAACGGAGACAGGATACCAAGTTCTCATGAAGACAATATCTGGAAAGAGAGTGTATTTACATTACCATTTTCAGGAGAAGATTCATATCCATCTTAGTACACACACAAAAACAAAATACTCCAAACTTTTCTAGCTGGTTGCATAGTATTTGAAGAGAGACTGTGCCAAGTGAACTACTTTTCAATAGTATAAAAGTTCTCTGGTTGTTGCTGGGCGCAGTGCACAAGATGTTCCAAGTGGGGGGAACTACAGCTGACTCCTGTTTTTCTTTTCTTTTCATGTGTACCATTTTTAAAGTCTTAATTGAATTTGATACAATATTACTTCTGTTTTATGTTTTGGTTTCTTGGCCATGAGGTATGTGGGATCTTAGCTGCACCACCAGGGACTGAACCCACACCCACTGCACTGGAAGGCAAAGTCTTACCCACTGGACCACCAGGAAAGTCCCGACTCCTGTTTCTAAAGATCTAAACTCCCACCTATAATTCACACTGGCTAGAAATCAATACTGAACAGTAACATGCTGTTAAGAACACACCACAAAGGAGATTTACCACTCATCAGCAATTTATCCTCAAATGTGGCCCGGAAAGCTCCTTCTGGAGCCCGGAGCGCCTTCTTGATCTGTCCCCTTATTCCACTGACCGTTCGAATCACAGCACCTTCAAATTTGGCCACTTCCAAGGCAGAATTAAACATTCCCTATAGATATATATGTATAAATATTTTAAAAGTATATAGACACAAGTCAGATATTTTACCTCTTAGTTCATAAATATATCCTTGGTTAAAAAACAGACAATAATTCATTGAAGGGTAATAAAACAATCAAAATGTATTTCCCCTCAAAAGTAGAATTACTAGGTCAACAGGAATACAACTTTATTTTTCCTGAAATAACACTAATTAAGACTCTATTGTGAGCTCATAAACATGCTCATTACTGCTATCTTTGAGAAGAAAGGAACAAATGATGTTTATTGGCTGAACTAGCCTCGATGGCCTTTGCTGTCATCTCACGGGGCTGGACTATACAGCTCACATCCTATTACTTATGTGCACACACTCCAAAAATAAAGAAAGCTAGACAAATAAATGCTGATGGTTGTATATTACCTTAAGAACATTTGATGATCATCTTAACTCTATATTTTTAATGGAAACAGCCCACTAATGAAATTTCCAATAAATGTTGTTCAAACTACCCTCCCATGTTATACTGCCTGACATAACAACCATTTCTCCATACCCCTGCCAATAAAGTATTTTGAGAACTGCTTTGTCTATTTTTCTACTGATCTGTTTGACAAACTCAAGATTTTCCCCCTCTCTCAACACAAACCAAAAAGGTAGGAAACAAAACCTAGTGAATGAGATTACATATTTTCAATATTGGCTCTGTGACAATCTCACAGGGAAATAATAAATAATAGCCTTAATTACTAAATATGTCTATTTTATTTTGCCTTAAGATTTCTGAGAATATTTAAGTAACACAGAGAATAATACAAAGGAGTAAACTAAAAATATAAAAAACCAAGTTTAGAGAAGATTTCAAATACTTTTCTGAAAGCATTAGAACTATATCTTAGACCTAAATGAGAAGTATTTCATGCCTCCTTTAACAATATATACATTAAAAATATTTGAATATATATAGAGATATACAGACCTTAATGAATGAAGTGTTCTTGAAAATTTTATATGGAAAACCAGTTAGTTTTAATTTCTTTACAATTTTTATAGATTTATCCAGATCAAGGACAACTCCTGTGGCAGCTATCCGGAAATCAGGCTAAAAAGGAACCCCCAAAATTTCAATACAGGAAAAATATCAGCAAGAGAAAAACTACATTTCTCTGTAATGCAATAAATTGCTGAAGTGCAATTCACTTACAGTCACCTAAGAAAAAGAATATGTGAACATATAAACCAGTATTTTAACAAAAGTTATCTGAAACTATAATACACATAAGCCAAAACTGATGATATCTTGAGCATTTTACTGAGGGTGATTTCATAGTAACACAGTTTCACAAAGATGAATAAATGAAAGGGAATATGAAAATTTGGCTACAATGGCTGAAAAATTAAATTTTGGACATTTAGGATAGATTACATTTGCTCATTATTCTGTTTTCTTTGCTGTTAAATGAGGCCAATAAAACCTGCTCTGATTGGTCAAATGAAGGCTGTGTGAACATACTTTGCTAAACCAGCATCATTAGGGGTAGTCTAATGTCCAGCTGGTATCCAGTGGAAGTCAGAACCCAGTAGAGTGGTTAGCTCATGGTGAGCACTGCTTAAGTAATTTTAGAAAAATATGTCCATAAAAATATAAAACATTATCAGTACCATTACAATTCTACTTCCCTCTTCTCTGCTCCCACACCTTATTAAAAAGACACAGGAAAATTGAAAGCAAAGAGAAGACTGCATGTCCAACTCTTTGCGACCCCACAGACTATAGCCCACCAGGCTCCGCTGTCTGGGATTTTCCAGCAAAAATATTGGGAGTGGGTTGCCATTCCCTGAAGACTATAAATAACAAAAATGAGTAATTTTCAACTTAAAGTTTCAGGTACATATTCATAATCAAGACATTATTTCTCAAACACAATCTATAAAATAAAACATCCAAGATAGTTACCATATTGCCACTGACAGACTGTACTGCCAAGAACCCAGTACCCTGTGGAGTGATAGGACCTTAAAGGAAACAGAAAAAAAAAAAAACAACAGTGAATCACACATTCTGGATTCTGTTTCACATATATACTCCAACCCCAGAAAAGAGAAAAATCTTATGAATTGCGATTTCATGAAAGGAAAAAAGCAAAACTATAATGATAAATCCTAAAAGGTCTAAATTAATCTATAAACAAGTCTATTCTAATCTGTTTTTACCCCAAAAGGTTGCTCCACAATGCATGTGCTGTGGGGTATATTTTAGAAGCCTCTGTCTTCCATTGTGGTCTTCAATATAATAAAGTGGGATGGTTTGAAACCTCCTCCACCCTACAGAAAAAATGATTGGATCTCGGGACTTGAGGATTTTCTTATACCAACGATGTTTCTTCAGACGCATCTGAGGGGAGAAGAGATTTCAGTAAGATTATTGCCTCAAGTATGATCAAAGAACCTCAGCTGTTAAGTATGCAGCAAAGGGTACCTACCTGTACATATCCAACATTGCCCTCACTATTGCCCAGACCACCCAAAATAATTGGGTAATGCGGGTCAAAGTTAAGCACAAATTCACAGGGGACATTTTCTATCTCAATTCGGACATACATCCCAGGTCGAAAACCCTCATACTGAACTCTGGCTTCATCATCTTGATCTTCAAATTCTGCCCGGTTAAGCTATATATATATATGAGAGGGGGAAAAAGAAAACAATTAAAAATCCACAAGGCTGTTATTTTTACTAAATGTAAGATTAACATTTAGAAAAAAGCCAATTTCTAAATAAAGGAATCATGAACAGAATTAGTTAGGCTTTATCCTAGTTAAAAATAATATATGTTTTATCTTTATAGTTTGCTGAGGATATGTCCCAACTGTCTTCTTCTCTGGTGCTCCAAGCTATAGTACAGCAAATACTAACAACTCTGAAGAAAGCCTTTAATGCTGGTTGACACACACCC
Source organism: Capra hircus (assembly GCF_001704415.2). NCBI lineage: Eukaryota > Metazoa > Chordata > Mammalia > Artiodactyla > Bovidae > Capra > Capra hircus. Next base: position 32,290,039 of record NC_030835.1, read on the forward strand.
TGAACTTTTCCGTCCACACATTCTCTTTTCACTCTCCAATTATTTCACACTTCTTGTTTCATCAATCAATATCTCCTTCCTCATCCCGATTCTCAACTGTTGACTGTCTCCTAATTCACTCAAAATTTAAGCAATCTAAAAGAACTTCCAACTAGCCCTTCTACCAGGGTTTATACCCATATTCAGCCTTATAGCTCTGCACTATTCAATATGGTAGGAACACATGGCTATTTAAATTAAAATTAATAAAAATTAAATAAAATTTAAGTTCAGTCATTCACAGTAGCCATATTTCAAGTGGTCAGTATCAACATGTGGTATTCCATTATCACAGGAAGCTCTAGTGGGCAGCTGTTAAGAGACTATCCATGCCTCAATTTAATCCCAACCTTTACTTGCACCCTAGATCATGTACTCTTGCGGGACTTTATTCCAACAAATCTTGCCTGTTATTTCTCTCATCTTAAAGCATTTTGACTTCACTTCCTGTAACTACTGCCCCATCTCTCCACTTATCTTTGAAGCAAAATGCCACAGATGTGTTCTAAAGGCTGGTTCCAGTTATGCCACTCCTATCCTCTTAAATGCCCTAAAATTAGACTTTAACCAACACTCCATTGAAATGCTTGTCAAAGTCACTAAAGGCCACACAATCTAGTGGTCAATTCTGTCTTCATCAAAATTAATACATCAGCAGGATCTGAAACAATTTATCACTTCCAGCTACAGTGGTTTCCAGTGTACCTCATGTCCTCTTAGAGCTCTTCTATCTCCTGAGTGCTGCTCAGTCCCCACTGCTGCTTCATCCTCTCTGCCCAGCCACCCAGAGTACCTGGGGTCAGTCTCAGTCTTCTCCTCTCCTGCCCCTACACTCACTCCCCAGGTCACTCCACCCATCTCATAGCTTTAAAAAGCAACCAGATGCTGGGGACAGCACATCTCAGTCCCTGGCCCCCAACAGCTCTCCTCATTGACCACCTGACACTCCTCTTGTCCAAAAAGTATCTCAAACTTAACCAATCCCAACTTCATCTTCCTTGGTAGACTGACACCAGTGAAAGGCTTTCCTATTTTACTTATGACAACCCAGTCCTTACAGTAAGTCATCCTTATTTCCCCTTGTACATCTCATATTCAAAGTTCTTTATAAATGACCCACAATGTTCCAGGTGATTTTAAACAGAACTAGCCTTACACTTTGGAGAAGGCAATGGCACCCCACTCCAGTACTTTTGCCTGGAGAATTCCATGGATGGAGGAGCCTGGTAGGCTGCAGTCCATGGGGTCGCTAAGAGTCGGACACGAGTGAGCGACTTCGCTTTGACTTTTCACTTTCATGCATTGGAGAAGGAAATGGCAACCCACTCCAGTGTTCTTGCCTGGAGAATCCCAGGGACAGGGGAGCCTGGTGGGCTGCCGTCTGTGGGGTCGCACAGGGTCAGACACGACTGAAGCAACCTAGCAGCAGCAGCCTTACACTTACCTAGTCACTTCTATCAAAGGTGAATACACACTAGGAATCACTATGTTAGTTAATGACTAACCATACTTCTTTGACTAAATAAAGGACTAGATTGAGCAAACCCTTCAAGTGCATCTTCAGAAATCACATACTTTTAAAAATTATTTATATGGCTGCCCTGGGTCTTAGTTGCAGCATGCAGGCTTAGTTCCCCTGTGGCATGTAGGATTTTTGATCCCTGACCAGGGAGCAAACCTGCAACCCCTGCACTGGAAGACGGATTCTTAACCACTGGACCACCAGAAAAATCCCTAATAAATCATATACTTAATCTGCTTAAGACATATTAAGGTGTGCTCCAATTTACAGGGATTCTTGGTGGCCCCATCTGTCAAAGCATAACTTAAACACTCACCATCAACTATGTGCACATCTTTGTGTCTCTAACTTAAGAGTTCATCAACTCAAACAGCCTGCTCAGCATCCCCAGACAGCAGAGAAAGACCATCTCCCTTTCAGCATTCTACATGTTCTCTTTACTTCTGTATCTGACCTTACATTCAAAGTATCCTTTGAACTCTGATCAAGGAGGGTCTTCAGAAAATCTTCCCTGGAGAGCGCTGGTATGCGCATAAGCCACACAAGGCCAAGAATCACATGCCCATTCAAAATATTCAATCATCACTCCAGGGAGCAGTTATCAAAATACTAAGGCAACGCCTGCATGTAAATAAACACACTGTCTCAAATCAATACATTGTGAGATCCTCAAAAATGGAGGCCATGTCTCAGCCATTTCTGCCTCCTCAACATATAATGCTTAGTACAAAATAGATACTAATATAATTCTGGTCAGTGTCTGACTGAAGAAATAATTAGATGACTGCATGAATAAACACACTCATCTGCATCTCGACCTAGGAGTGCAAACAAGAGGCCCAGACGCCGGTCAGGGAGCAGAGACCTAAACAAAGTTACATACTCACATCACTACTACAACCTTGAAATGAGGCTGATAGGAACTGAGTTTTCTCACCTGTGCTTGTTTCTGCATTTCTCCTTTAAGATCATCAAAGTATGTGCTTTCTCCTTCATCATATTCTGCATCAAACATCTCCTTCAATTTTCTCTTTTTTTCTAAATGCTTTTTCTTGGCACTTTCCTCTGCACTGGGGTCAATTTCTTCTTTAATTTCTTCCTCCACATCTTCAACCTTAAATTTCCAGGAGAGTAAATTTCATGAAAATTTGTGGAAACCTTTTCTTTATATATTAAATATTAAGGCAGATTTTAAGAGTTCTATTTGAGCTGCAAAAATCATAGTTATGCTCATCATGAAAACAAAATAAAACAAAGCCTTTGGCTCTAAATAACAGGCACTGCAACAAGAGCCATTTAGACAATTACATCACAATCAACTGCAATTCCTTAATATGGCTGGGAATGCCAAACGTGAATAAAAGTAACAGCAAGTATCCCCAACCCAAATGCTCCCAGGAACTCTTCTAAAAATATTAGGGAGAACAGGGAATTATTTTTTTTAAAACAGCACTTAGTGTAAGAAGAGGAAAATGATGACAAATGACAGTGACCCAGGAGCTAAAACTTTCAATGACTGAAGAATCATAACAAGAAGAGATAATAAGTTTCACTCAAAAAACTCGAGGAATCAAGGATAACAAATAAACCAACATTTTTTACTCTGTTCTCACCCACTTCACTTTTAGGAAGAAATTCATCCAGTATGTAATCTACACAGATAAGCAAGACTTGTGTTTCTCAATATGGGGCCTCCTACAGAACATACCGACCACAGATCAAGGAAGGGCCAGTGGCTGACAGAGAGCCATGGCCAAGTCATACCTGAGTATCTGGGCCTGGTTTTCCCCTGTGCACGTCCCCGGTTTCCAGGTCTTCAAAGTCACCATAGAGTTCCTCTGGGAAAAGAACATTCAAATGACTCCCCTGCGTGTGACACTCTAGCACCACCTAGCACTAAGTGTTGATTAGTTGAGATGCTCTGCATCTCAAACTTCATTTTCATTGTTCTTATAGCTACACACCCCTAAAGAATCCTGCATTTACACAGCCTTCTTTTTCTTGTCAAATTTTGTATTTCATCACCTATTTAGGTTAAGTAAATGAACTTAATCCACTTTTCCATATTTTACTTCAAAATCCCACTTAGCCAAGAGCTATTTTCCCAGGATTAGTGATAGATATTCTGGAGTACAGAAGCATACAGAGGTAACAAGCATGGCCATGTACATCAGTCCCCAAACCAAAAGTTCAAAGAGTGACTTGAAAATCCATGTCATTATAACAACACATGTGAAAGAGTCTCAACGTAAGATTAACACAGTACAACCATATGATATGCCTGGGGAAAATCTTGTTGTTGTGTTATTGTTTAGTCACTAAGTTGTGTCTGACTCTTCTGTGACCCCATGGACTGTAGCCCGCAAGGCTCTTCTGTCCATGGGATTTCCCAGGCAAGAATACTGCAGTGGGTTGCCATTTCCTTCTCCAGAAGATCTTCTCAACTCAGGGATCAAAACCAAATCTCCTGCATTAGCAGATGGATTCTTCACCACTGAACCACCAGGGAAGCCCAGGGAAAATCTTAGATTACATAAAACACAGCATTGAGAGTAACAGTAGTAACCAAAAGGATATCGAGCCCAGAAGAAGTGTTCATCCATTCATTTTTAGAGCTCTAAGTTTAGTTATGGATCCTACCCTTAAAAGAAACAGAGAAGTTAAACTTTGGGAGGCATCATTTGGAAAGGTATCAAAATATTTTCATGTAACATAAAGCAAAAGGACCAGAAGAGATACAAAAGATGGGAAGACTTCATTTGTAATAAAAATAAAAAAGGATAAAATACTTAGGACTAATCTAAACAAGAAATGTGCTGGAACTTCATTTTAAAATGCTAAAAGTTTTAATATGCTTTTTAAAGGACACATGGAATAACCTTAGCTGATGCTTTTAAGTGTTTCACATACTAGGCACTGCTCTAAGTTAAGTTCCTCAACTACCTTCTTCAACATGGCTCAATGAAGAAGGTATTATCTACTGAACAAACAGACTACTATGTGTTTGGAAAGGAAGATTCAGTATCATGAAGATTCTAATTCTCTTGTTTACACAGTTACAATGAAAATAATCACCAAGGCTTTCTAGTCTGGAAAAGATGGTATAGACATATTTTCTCTGTTCCTGACTGTGTATAACCATCAACTCCAGAAATGATGCAAGAGCACAAGGGATAACCAAAGGAGAACTCTCAAAGGTGGAAAGACAAAGATGGGTTGGTAAGGGTCCCCAGGACCAGAGGAATGACATAGTGGCCTGCGTCTCCCTATACCACAACCCACAGGAAAGCAACTTAATGCCAGTGTTTCCCAGCTCCCAAGCAGCAAGAGAAGGCAGCCCAGACAGGCTCATTCTTGCCTCAGACTGAACTAGATCTCACCAGCAATCCAGGTAAATCAGGAATCCCACTGACAGTAAGTGATGAGGGAAAGTGCTCACTTTCCCAAAGAGCCTGAATCTCCTTTCCTCCACCGTGATACACCAGGTGCCCAGGGATTATCAGCAAGGGGGAATTCCATTGGCCGTGAGACTCTCCTCTTCCACCTTAGACACAATATGCATCCAGGCAGAACCAAGCAAAGGAGATGCCCAAAGCATTTCACAACTGACTAGCATCTTCAACTTGACTATTAAAGATATGGAAGAAAATAAGATATAGAGAAGGCAGTCTTCTCTGAAGAATACAGTACTTTACTTACCATCTTCTGCTAAGATCTTGGCTGCATCTTTATCCTCTTCCCACTTCCCAGTCACGAAGCAATCTCTGATACTGTTCATAACCTTATAAAGAAAAGACAGCACTCAGTTGACAGGCTCCAATCATTCAATAAATAACCACTTTTAGAAACAGTAGCTGACAATTTGCCTTTAAATATTTTTCAAGATACTTCTATAGATATATTCATTTTAATTCTATGGATACTTTCATTCCAAACTTTGACATAAATATAACAGAGATAAAAACATACATATCATAGCATTAACAGTGGATAGGGAAATACTATCTGCCTAGTGACTTCATAAGTAAACAATCAGACATTTAACAATTCATTAATCTGTACTTATTGCTGTTGTTTGAAAACTTAATTCCTCTAGCTAATACTCTAACAAAGACAAAATATCTGTATGAGTACAACACTGCAAAGAAGTACTGAGGCGCCCAGTCCCAGATCTGCTAGATCATCCAGTACACACATGGAGTGGATGCTAGGTGCACTTCTCAAATACAGACTAAAACTTGTACACAACTCTGTGTTTCAGAGTGCTTCCTAGGGAACCTGACCTAAGACAGCACACGTCCCTCACTGCCAAGGGCTCAAATCTTCACATAACATTTTGATCATGATTCATGTTTTTCATATATAACTCCACTCTCTAAAAGGAGCCTTGGGGGACTTCCCTGGTAGTTCAGTGGTTAAGACTCTGCACTTCTACTGCAAGGGGTACAGGTTCAATCCTTGATCAAGTAATTAAGATCCCACATGCCACATGGAGTGGTGCCCTCCAAAAAAAAAAAAAAAAAGTAGCCCCAAAGCTAGTATGATTACAATGGTTGCAAAAGCAAGTCTGTGCATTCACTCATCCCTTCATGTCTACAATCACTCACTAATTACTACTGAACATCTGTTCTATGCCAAGAAGCTTTGCTGGCACTGAATGACAAACTGTTTTAAGAAGATCCTTGCTGTCATGAAGCTTAACAACTGACTTATGGAAACCAGAGATCAAATAAATTTTCAAAAACAGACCCTCCATGATAAAAAACACTCAACAATTTAGACAGGAACTTCCTAAATCTGATAAAGGGCATCCTTTAAAAAACCCACAGCTAACACCACACTTAACAATGAAAGACTGAGAAAACTTTCCCTCTAAGATCAGGAGTAAGATAAGGATGTCTCCTCTCACCACTTCTATCCAACACTGTACTAGATGTTCTAGTCAGGGCCATTAGGCAAGAAATTTAAATAAAAGGAATCCAGTTCAGAAAGAATAACTATTTCTATTCGCAGATGGTATGATTTTACATATGCAAAACCCTGAGGAATCCATAGAAAAACTATCAGCACTGCAACCACTGAGACCTCGTGCTCTAGAGCCTGCACACCACAACAAAGATCCCACATGCTATAATTAAGACCAGATGCAGCCAAATAAATAAATTTTTTTTAAAAAAAGAACACTAGGAATAAATTCAACAAAAGTGCAAAGTTGATACTCTGATAACTACAAAATATTATTGACAGAAAATATTTAAATAAATGGAAAGGCATCCTATGTTAACGCATTAGAAGACAATATTGTTAAGGTATTGATCCTACCCAAAATACAGATCGAAAGCAATTCTTATCAGAATCCCAGCTGGTTTCTTTGTAGAAATGGAAAAGTTGATTCTAACATCCAGAAAATCCAAAGGTTGCAGTAGAGAAAAAATATTCTTGAAAAAGAATGAAGTCAGGAGATTCACTTCCTAATTTCAAAACTTACAATGAAATAAATACTACGATACTAGCACAAGGATAGCTGTATAGATAAATGGAATAGAATTAAGAATTCACAAACAAACCCATGTATCAAAGATCAACTGATTTTCACCCAGGGTTTTAGGACAAGTCACTGGAGGAGAGAACAGACTTTTCAACAGATGGGGCTAGGACAGCTAGATATTCACATGCAAAAGAATGAAGATGGGCTCATCTCACATCAAATTCAAAAATTAATTCAAAATGTATCAAAGACTTAAACGTAACAGTTAAACTATAAAACTCTAACACAAAATCACAGGAGTCAATTTTTATGATTCTGGATTTGACAATGGTTTCTTAGATATGATACCAAACAAGCAACAACAAAAACACACTGAGATGTGTTGTCCAGAGGGTAGCTATAACATGTGGTTATTTAAATTCTAATTAAGATCAAACAAAACAAACAAAATTTTGGTTCTTCTGTCTCAGTAGCCACATTTAAAGTGCTTAATAGCCATAAGTAGCAACATAGGATGGTTCTTCGCAGATCATTTTATTATCCCTCTTCTGTAGAGAAGAGTGGACTGTGACTAGGATGGACACATGGTGGTTACAGAGGTACTCACCCAGTCAGCCATTAAGTCAAACAATTACTTTATGTGGTTTTTCTATAATCTGTATTAAATTTTGCCCCCCCTCCAAAAAAGGATTATATAAAATAAATTAAAACAGATAATTGATAGTGACTGGCCCTCCCTGACATGTCAACTAAACTGAATGATCAAAAGAAGCCAGCCGTGGAAAGGTCAGAAGAACATTCCAGAACAGAAAATAGAAGGCAAGAGGTCTAAGATGGGATTAAACCTTGAAAGTCTGAGAACTGAATGAATTCTGTGACTAGACAGTGATGAGTGGGAGATGAAAATTTACCAGTGTTATGGATATCTGTTTCCTGACAAATAGCAGAAATTCTAAAATGTTAACTCAGGGATATTATATATCTCCTAGTTATAAAACACAAAATATCTCACATGTATGAAAACCTACACGCAACACTTCAAAATAAAGATTAATAATGCTATCCACACTAAGAGCTAACCATTCTCCTTTGTTCCATTAACACATGTATATGGTCTGACTTAAACTCAGAACATATTATTGCTTACTACTACTACTACTACTACTACTACTACTATTACTACTACGTCGCTTCAGTCGTGTCCAACTCTGTGCGACCCCATAGATGGCAGCCCACCAGGCTCCCCTGTCCCTGGGATTCTCCAGGCAAGAACACTGGAGTGGGTTGCCATTTGCTTAGAATGCATGAAATACTCATTCCAATATCTGGAGAAATGTCCTCTGTTATGTTATAAAAATAAGCCTAATAAAAGGTAGGCAATTTTGAAATTATATAATCTTTTAGAACAATTCCTGAATTCTCTCGTAAGTTAAATATGCTATTCATATTCAGCCTTACCTCCTCTAAATCCCAATCATGGGGCGCCTCTACATGAAATCTGGAGCAGTCCAAAGAGTCAGCCTTGTGCTTACACTCGCTGGCAGGCTGGCTGACACGAAACAACCCTCCAAGCTCTTCCCCATTATCACCATCTTCTTCTTCATTATCCTCTGTCACTAAAGAAATCACCATGATAGAAAGGTGAGAACAAATCTACCCACTAGAGGACCTGGCACTGAGGCTCCCTCTTTGCAGTAGATATGGTGATGCCCCTAAGCACATCAGCCACAGACACAGCAAGGCCAGGAAACTACTGCTCAGCATGTAGTCTGGAGGGAGAATACTGATGGGGGCAGGGAGGGGACGTTTAAAGACAGAGCTTTCAAATATCATAAAGAGTTTCTCTCTAAGAGTGCTGAGTCTCTAATCACTAAGATTTCTCAGGCAAAACTTGAACAGAAATTCTTAAACACCAACCCAACTCAGAGCTCCTAGGTCACACATACTCCTTGGCTTTGTTCTAATCATACAGTAAATAGGAACTGCAATATCAGGTTCGCCACTTTGTCTTTTGCATTACTGAGTCAAGCTCTTTCCATAAAGAACATACATACAAATTAGTAAAATATAAAATCAGAGAAGGGTAAAAGGAAAAAACAGAATGAGTTATACAGAGCACTCATTCAGAGAGAAAAAAACACCTTTAGAGGCAGAATTTTTTCTGATACTAAATTCTACAAAAAAAATTCCCTTGAAGGATTTTCTACAGGGGGTACAAAATGACATAACAGAAGAGTATTCTTATCAAAAGTTTTGTTTTATGGCAAACCCATAAATCTACTTTGTATAACTGATTTACAGTCCTCATCAGCCGAAGATTAAAAACATCTGCCAAACATAAAATATGACAGCCAGGAATATCTATGGATGTCAAAAGTATGACAGAAATCCTCTAACCAATCTCATCTCCTTTTCAGAAAACAGTTTAAGAAATTAGAATGAGCTCTTTCACCTGTCCCATAAATAAGCTTTCGAAGGTTTGGAGTTGTTTGCTGCTGCCTCAGAAAGGCCTCAGCTGCCTTCCTGGAAAGGTCTTCCTTCCACTTGAGGGCACCTGAAAAGACAACACAGACATCAGTTAAGTCTGTTTATCTGTCCCTATGCTTCAAGCTCATTGCTCATTCATCCTGAAAACCTTTTATGAGTTATAATATTTGAACAGATAACAAAATCTCCAAAACAGCAAAAACTCAAATGTAGACATTCTATCTGCAGAACCTTTTCAGTGCCAAGTTTACAAGGGCAGTTAAATAAATTTAAGCATACCTGAAGTTTCTGTGGAATAGTTATTTTCTTCCTTATAATCTTCTTCTTCTTTGAGTAAGTCTTCTATATCACTGGTCTCATCAATTAAGTTCCCTGACCCCAGTTTCTGACTACTGACCACTTGAGGTTTTGGAAACTTTTTCCTAATAGCCTCTTCATTTTCTGAATCCTCCTCCTCTGTACTGAGAGAGGAATTTCCTTCAGGTTCATCTTCAGATGCAAACGCCTCTTCAGCTGTGCAATGACCTGAATCTGAAGTGGTGAAAGTTGCTTTTTTCCTTGTCAAAGACTTTTCCATGTTCAAACTATCACTTGAATCATCAGTTTGTAACAGTTCTGGCTTACCACCTTCTCTAACAGCCTTAGATTCGAAAATATCCCTCTCTTCCTCTGCAGTGGAATCCTCTTCTTCACTGCTTTCATCAGCTTCCTCTGCTTCTTCTTCCACTGAGCTCCTCTCAAGGTCATCATCACTGTCAGCAAACGCTGGCAAATCCACCTCAAAGTCTTCTTCCATCTCAAGTTTTTGCCGTTTTATTCCTTTACGAGACATATACTGTTTATCAGGCACTTCAGCATCTGGCCCCTCTTCTGTTTCATCATCACTACAGCTATTTTCCAATCTGTCACCTTCAGACATTTCATCATCTTCATCATCACTATCTCCAGACTCATCTTCCTCTTCATCTCCAAAAATGGCTTTCCGACGCACTCGACCAGTTTTCAAATCCACCTGCTTTTCCTCTTTTGGCATCCACTGCCTATATGAACAAAAAAATGCAAAATAATTCTATTTGTACAATAACCAGCTAAGCCAGCAAGTCAATAAACATGCAAAGAAACAGGAAAAAATGTTAAGAAATGGTTTTAATGACACAACATATAAAGGAATGATTTGATAAATACTGGAATAGTTATAGTCATATGCAAATTCATGTATATTTATGCAGTAGCACTCTTCAAAACTTACAGAGAAAATAGAGAAATAACATTTAAAAAAAAAGTCTAATTTTATAAACAAATGGCTCAAAAGGGAAGTGGGTGCTTAATAGATCTTTTAGAAAACCCATTATTTCCAAGCTTGAAACAGATGATCCTCAGGGAAATAACTGACTCCAGGTCCAAGGCAGGGAAAGTACAAAGCAAGCCTGAAATATCCTATTATTAGAAAGCAAGACATGCTCTGGCACTAACAGGAACATGCCAAAAGGACACAGAAGACAGACTGAAGGGACAATAAAGGCATCACAAGCAATAATGATAGCAATCGCATAATAACAAGTAGATTTTTATCTTGGGGGACTGCCCCCACAGGTTGAGGGATCTTAGTTTCCAAACCAGGGATCAAACCCAGGCCCCAGCAGTAAAAGCACCGAGTCCTAACCACTGGACTGCTGGGAAATTCCCCTTTGAAACTCCATTACTCAATTGTGATACTGAAAAAAAAAGGTGAAAGTTCTGTGTCAAAGAATGCCAGCTAAAAAACATAGAAGCAGTAACAGATGACAAATACTGCCATTTTGAAAATACCAACACAATAATTGATAAAGAAGAATCTGGGGTAAGAAATAAAAAACTATCAAACTATTTAATGTAGCAGCATTATATAAAACTGTGAAAAAAATCAATTAGAAAAATATTAAAAATTGTACTAAAGGAAAATGGTAAGTTAGAATACATCAATAACAAAATGATGACTATATAAAGAGAATGTGTAGAAAAAGCAAAAGCTTACAATTAGATACAAGAATTTTACATGTTTTATAACTAACTGTAACTATCTTAAAGTATCCAGGTACACAAGAATGATCTGAGGAATATTCAAAAATGGTAACAGATAATAATAATCATCATAATAACAGGGATCTTTTAGTGATCCTTCTTATCTGTCAGGCACCATGCTAAGTAGTACATGAGCACTGTTGTGTTTAATCATCATAACTCCTATGAGATATTAGGAAACTGATTTCCCCACACTGGCAGACGCACTGAATTTAACTACCACAATATACCTGTTGGAGAAGACTCTGAGAGTCCCTTGGACTGCAAGGAGATCCAACCAGTCTATCCTAAAGGAGATCAGTCCTGGGTGTTCACTGGAAGGACTGATGCTAAAGCTGAAACTCCAATACTTTGGCCACCTCATGTGAAGAGTTGACTCATTTGAAAAGACTCTGATGCTGGGAGGGATTGGGGGCAGGATGAGAAGGGGACAACAGAGGATGAGATGGCTCAATGGCATCACCGACTCGATGGACATGAGTTTGAGTAAACTCTGGGAGTTGGTGATGGACAGGGAGGCCTGATGTGCTGTGATTCATGGGGTTGCAAAGAGTCAGACACGACTGAGCGACTGAACTGAACTGAGTTAGAGGGCAGCTGACGATCTTTTTCTAAAAATGTTTTCCTGTTTTTGTGTGTGTGTATATATATATATATATATAAAATAAGTTATAAAGTAGATAATCTCAATCATTTTCAGCCTAATTTTTATTAGCAGTCATAAGTCACTATTATTTCAGTTCAGTTCAGTCCAGTCCCCTCAGTCGTGTCCAACTCTTTGCGACCCCACGAATCGCAGCACGCCAGGCTTCCCTGTCCATCACCAACTCCCAGAGTTCACCCAAACTCATGTCCATCGAGTCGGTGATGCCATCCAGCCATCTCATCCTCTGTCGTCCCCTTCTCCTTCTGTCCCCAACCCCTCCCAGCATCAGGGTCTTTTCAGTGAGTCAACTCTTCGCATGAGGTGGCCAAAGTATTAGAATTTCAGCCTCAATATCCATCATTCCAATGAACACCCAGGGCTGATCTCCTGTAGGATGGACTGGTTGGGTCTCCTTGCAGTCCAAGGGACTCTCAACAGTCGTCTTCAACACCACAGTTCAAAAGAATCAATTCTTCGGCGCTCAGCTTTCTTCACAGTCCAACTCTCACATCCATATATGACCACCGGAAAAACCATAGCCTTGACTAGACGGACCTTTGTTGGCAAAGTAATATCTCTGCTTTTGAATATGTTATCTAGGTTGGTCATAACTTTCCTTCCAAGGAGTAAGCGTCTTTTAATTTCATGGCTGCAATCACCATTTTGGAGCCCCTCAAAATAAAGTCTGACACTGTTTCCACTGTTTCCCTTGTTTCCCCATCTACTTCCCATGAAGTGACGGGGCCAGATGCCATGATCTTAGTTTTTTGAATGTTGAGCTTTAAGCCAACTTTTTCACTCTCCTCTTTCACTTCCATCAAGAGGCTTTTTAGTTCCTTTTCACTTTCTGCCTTATATACAACCAAAATACCCACTATGTATAGATATATACAAATTCCCAACCCAGACTAAAAATAATTCACATAAGTCAGATATTACTCCAAATCAACCCACAGGAGATATTACAATACAATCTAAGTAAAAATTTTAGAGACAAGGCATGTGGTTTCTAGACAGAGATCTGAACTCTGCCTGTTATTTTGGCCAATTAAAGTCAAGTGGCTTCAGGACTCCTAAGAAATAAAAGCAACCCATGGAAAAGTCTTTGTAATGTTTGAGAAGTATTCTGAGTCTGTGAAAACTGAATCCTTCATATAATTTCAAGAAAATATCTCCATGTATCGTCATATAAGTGAAGAGCCCTCAGAAACAGAAGCACATACAAAGCAAAGCACGACCAAACCACCAGGAAAGATTCCCACCAAAATGTTTTATGATGGCAAAATGATGTATGATATAATCTTACATAAGTTTTCTTTTTTAATATTAAGACTAGAAAAACAGCACACTTACCCTTGATTGTCTATATCTTCTGACCCCAGTGGTTTGGAATCAGTAAACAGTGTCACTCTACTTGAAGCCATCTTGGCATCAATAGTGGAATGGGTAGAAATGAGACTCTGGACCAGTTCATGAGTGGGCCTCACCTCCTCCTGTCAAGGTCACCAAGAAAGGGAAAGTGAGGAACGCACAAGGATTCTGAAGAAAACACACTGGTTTCAATCATTTCTCAAAATTACCTTAAACACAGTTTCTGAGAACCTTTCTTACTGCCTCAAACAAACAAAAAAGAAGAATTTCTACAACAAAGCCTACAACTGACCTCTGTCCTCATTAAACTCTTCCGAAGTTCATGGAATAAATCATCTGATAACCTGAATACTGTGTTGTCAATGCTACAGAAAGCAATTATAGAAAAATCTCATTTCAGAACAGTCAAAGAAATAAAAATTTGGAGTCTAGTTTTTAAAAAATGTGTTATCTTCTGATATAAACATTGCACTTCAAGGAATTTACTACATAACAAGATCCCTCCCAGTGAGCAAAGCTGCATGTGTGAGGGCACTCACTATAGCACTCAACTGCTCAAACTAGGGGGACACTGGGACTGAGCCCCATAGTCCTCCAATGATTGGTTCAGGAAACAAAGTTTATCTATACAATGAAATACAACACGGCTATGAAAAGCCTGAAGCAAATATGGGGGAAAACAGATTCACATATTCTTAGGTGCTTCCCAGAAGTTGCAAAAGCATTTACAGTCAGCATATAACAAATACTATCTCTGTCTCTAACACACAAATACTATGTATATGATATCTGCATATAATCATCTAGAATATAATCTAAGTAAATATGTATCTGTTTAGAGAAAAACAGAAAGAAAAGAGAATGACCAAAGAGAGCTGGAGAAATGGGAAGTACAGGCACCAAACTGCTTCCAAAGCTCACACTGGGTGACATGGGATCCCTGGTGTGTCTTGGCAGCAGGGATGTATGGAGAACATGACTTTCCCTTTCTGCTTGTTGTACTTACATATTCTGAACATTTACAACATGCACTGTGGCCTTTACCATAGATATGATTAAAGATAAAAAGCTTTGTTAAATAAAAGCTGACTACATTACTTCCCATGACTTCCCTCTCACCGATTCCTGGAAGCCATGGCTGCCCCCAAGGTCCACATAGACAGCATCTTTGTCATACAGCACACCACCAACTCCAGAGAGAGGTGCATACACCAACTTCTCCTTCTCATTTAAACAGCGCTTCTTTTGTTGTTCAGGTAGCGCACAAGGGTCTGGGAGGAAACTGACGTCACTCACAGCAAAATCTCCTACACCTGGAAGACAGACACAGAAAGTCAGCATTCACTGACAAGTGACTGGTGGCAGAAATGACACAGACAGAAGGCTTCAACCACAAGGGCAAAGCCTGACACTAGCACTGTGCCTGTCCAGCTGAACACCACCATCAAAGTAGAGGAAATTTGGTCAACTCAACACCTCTGGCGACCAATATAGAGCTGAGTTACTCTTAAAACTTCAGCAAGATGGCTTTATCTTGTTTGGCCATTTTCTGATTTTCTTGAGAACTGATGCTTTTCAACTATGGTTCAAAAGGGACTCTTGAGAGTCCCTTGGACTGCAAGGAGATCCAACCAGTCTATTCTATAGGAAATCAGTCCTGAATATTCATTGGAAGGACTGATGCTGAAGTTGAAGCTATAATATTTTGGCCACCTGATGTGAAGAACTGACTCACTGGAAAAGACCCTGATGCTGGGAAAGATTAAAGGCAGGAGGAAAAGGGAACGACAGAGGATGAGATGGTTGGATGTCATCACCAACTTAATGGACATAAGTTTGAACAAGCTCCAGGAGTTGGTGATGGACAGGGAGGCCTGGTGTGCTGTAGTCCATGGGGTCACAAAGAGCTGCACATGACTGAGCCACTGAACTGAGAACTGAAGTCATGCCAAGAGTTCTACAAATATATTTTACAGCAAAAGAATACCTGGTATGTGAACTTGGCTTTTGTTTTTCAAGTGTGCTCCCCTTAAATAACCATAAAGAGACACCTTCCGGTCACACTTGGTATTTGTTCGAATGTCTTCTGGGTTTGTCAAATCTTCCATCCTAGAAAAACAAACCCAATATTATATGTCAGAAATGAATGTCAGAGTTCTTATAACTCTCTTCACACTTCAATGATTCTCACATTCAGTAATTCACTACACATATTATTTAGAAAAGTATAGAAAATACAAAAATAAGGGAGCAGAGTTCACCATCTACCAGAGAAAAAGAAGCAACACCTGACTATATCTCTCTTAGGCTCTACAGGATCCACATTCCATAAGCGAGACACCAGAAATGGGAAACAACATGCACCTGGGGTTAAGGAAAAGTAGAGAACAAATCCAGAAAAACCCTTTAAGGGAGAAGATAAGCTTTGATCTGGGCTTTTTAGTGTGGCTTAGATTTTGGTAGGTGGAGAAAGGGTATTCCAGGTTGATAAAAAATATGAAAAAAGCATTAAGAAAGGAGAGCACACGGCACATCGGACTGATCAGAGCACCACAGTCCAAAAACAGCATCACTGAGAATTAAGGCTCAAACAGCAGGATGGGGCTCACATCCTATAGCCTTCAAAATCCTCACATTTTTTTGAACATTTCATACTTTTTTTTTAACTCCTGAAGCCATAGTATCTATAAGTAATGGTACAAAAACAGTAGATATTTTCCATCAACTATACTTCTCTCCATACTTTCAATAATTAAGACAAAATAAGCTAACCTTTTTTAGCTTTGAAACACATGAGTCAGGAAGGAAAAAGTTTACATTCACTTTTTACCTGTCTGCCAGGATATAAGGGTGAGAAGTTTGCCACGTAAGAGGTCTAAACTTCATAACTGTAATAAAACGGCCCAGATTGTGAATTTCTTGGTTTTGGTATTCTCCGTGTACCATTCCAGAAAGGTAAAATAGCTTCGCACCCTAAATATTAAGAAAAACAAAAAATCAAATCCTTGTCAATACAGCACCAAAATAAACGCTTTTAAAGAAGCAATTCTAAGAAAGGGAGACGTCTAGCAATCCACTGTGCCAACGCTTCCAGAACTTCTCTGGCTTCTTTCAGGATTCCTATTGTTAGGGCTTTGTAGAGATAGAACTGCAAATATATTTAGTTTCAAGTTAAGGAGTGGCATCATGTGTCTGGAGTATGGTACATAAGGAACACAGGCTCCTGGGCACAGAAAAAATTCTATGGCAGATGGGACACAGTGGTCTGGGGGAAAGGAACGAGGGTTAGTCTGTGTGCACTATAGTTCCTGGTCCTGCAACAAGGAAAACCTTTGGATAAATTCTATTAAATCACAAATTCAAAATACTTAAGAGCGAGACACTGCCTGGTGCAGGAGGGATGCAGAGACAAATGAGACCCAGAAAGAGGTCCAGAACAAAGACTATCTAAAGGCAATATTTCAGGGACTATGAACAGATATATTAAGGAAACTAAGGAGGTGATCCTGTAGAGATGTTTGTTAATCTCTCCTACTTATTCTATTTTCAAAGGATTACAGTGTTAGTATTCAATAATTAATTCTTTTCCTACCGGGTAGACTTCTGTCCAGAACCTATGTTTTAGTCGCTTCTTTGTTTTCTTCAGTTGTTTATTATGCTTGAAGGAATCCAGGTGAGTGAGAACACCCATAATTTTAGGAAAGCCATGTACTTGGCAGATGTTTAGAAATTCAAATGTTTCCATTTCAAACCCAAAGCTGGCATCTATAAGCATCAAAACCTAAAAACAGAAGACACAATTTCTTAAGGAGGCCACCCAAAATAGACCACCACCAAACTATGGCTCATGAGCCAAATCTGGCCTATCGCTTGTTTTATAACTGAAGTTCTACTGGAACGCGGCCAGGTTGATTTGTTTATGTATTGTCTATACTGCACTTGCACTACAACCGCCAACTTAGTAACAACAACAGAAACTGGGACCCACAAAGCCTAAGATACCTACTATGTTGTCCTTTATGGAAAAAGCTTGCCAATTCCTGCTCTAGACTAAATCAAATGATTATTTAGGGAATCACCATGATAGAGAAGAGCACTACCCTTTGTAAACTAAAGATAAGTGCAGCCACTATTACTCCTCCAATGTTCATACATGTGCACACAAATCCATATACCATTGTGCCTTCACTGTGACTCCAGAGGCTTTGTGACAACCCAGAACAGAGCAATCAAATTAAGCTGGAATAAATAAATCAATAAATCTTTTAAGTATCTACACAACTGCATACTTAAAGAATGAGGTTGAACTATAGTACTTATTTTACATTATCAAGACATACTAAGTGAAAAAAAGCAAAGCACAGACAGCATGTATGATAGATAGTGTGAGCTTTAAAAGGGTTGTATGTGTCTTTATATACATATCTGGAAAGATATTGGAGGGGGACTGAGAATGAGGGGTCAGAGAAAGGAAAGCAAAGCTCATGCATTGTGCATACCCTGTAGCAATTTGAATATCTCACCAAAGGCACGTGTGCCTTATAAAATCTTATATGTATATGAAAGGCATTTTTCTTAATACGTGTATGCTTTTAAAATTAGTATATGGTGTACATTACATAAAATGGAAACTAATGACATGCTGAACTATTTCAATCACTTTAAATACACAGGATTTAATAAGTTTATACTATTTTATATTGGCAATAACACTTATTTTTATTAATGGTAGCATTACATATTCAAAATTTGAATGGTATTTATTTTTCTGGTATTAAGATGGCATAACTGTAACACCTATATTAAATCACTTTTTAAATAGCTCTTCAGAGGTGCTAAACAAACAAAAATTTTTTTTTTAAAAAGGTATCTGTCAACCCACACTTACTAATCAATATGGTTTAATTTATTTCTCTTTGGCTTTATTTTTGCTAGTTTTAAAGGTAATTAACAGACATTAACATTTCTATAAATGCAATCAAGGCTATAAAATTTCCCTATGCTAAGTAAAGCACAGATTTTTCTATTGTAAATACTCAGAAGTTGTCATGAGATTTTTTTTACCCAGTATGGTAAAAAGATCCATATTTGATCATAATTAGAAGCGGTTAGCACAGTGTCTAGTAAAGGTCCAAGAAATGGTATTATTACAAACTTGTATGTATGTATGTATATCTTAATGAGCTTTAAAAATATATATATTTATTTATTTGGTTGTGCCAGGTTTTAGCTGCAACACACCGGATCTTCAGTTGCAGCATGGAGGAATCTAATTCTCTGACCAGGGATTGAATGTGAACCCTCTATACTGGGAGCAGGGAGTTTCAGCCACTAGACATCCAAGGAAGTTCCATCAATGTGCTTTTATTAGCTACGTTCATTAAACATTTTCTCTGACCTATGGTTTCCCTTTAGATTTCAGAATATGTTTCATTATGCACATTCTATTTTTATTATAACAATTATCATTATCATCACCAATTCAAACACATCTTTTGTATTCCTGATGATACTCATCATTCTTTCTATAATATTAAACCTTTCTTTCCTTCAACATGGGATAAATAACCTATCTCATTGCTGTAAGTCCCAATCAGAAACCCATGCTGTCCCCAGTGACTTACCAAATCTGCTACTTTAGCCAGGTCAATCATCATGTTAATGTCACAGCCACATTCAATAATGGTGAGTCTGCGCTTTTTACCTATAAGTGAAAAAATGAAAATTTTACTTTTAAAAAATCTTGGAAAAAAATCTGTTAATTCTAATTGTTATTATTTTTTAATTGTATCTGGTAAAGCACCTTATACATTCACAAGAGTATATCAGAAATTCATTTTTATGGGAGAAAACTAATCAAACAAGTTCCATCTTAGTTTTCTTGCTATATTCTCTAACTTTAAAAGAGTATCAAAAGTTCATCCTATGAATCAAGTGCTCAAACAGGTAAAATTCCAACTGGATGGGCAGGTAAGTAGGCTTCACGATGGCCATGATCATGCTATTTAGAAGTGGATTAACACTTCTATCTCTATCAAAGTTTTCCCTGTTCTCATAACAGTGGAAAAAACCCTCAAACATAATGCAACAGAAACTTCCTGTAGTGATCATTATTTTTAAATTAAACTAAAAGAAATCAGTCAAAATCATGGGAATGCCTTAAAGAAAAAGAAAAGCCTTAATCCAAATATATTATTGCTATAAGAAGAGACTTCAGATTCTACCACTGTAATATGGGAATTTGTTTCATCTTCCCTCAGACTTTAGAAAGGTCACCATTTTCGAGAGCAAATGAGTTCTCACAGGAAAAAGAAATGAAATACTCCCTCACTTCCACATGAATGTGGCTTCATGAGGGCAGGCAGCTGTGCCTGGTGCATAGCAGGTACTCACTATCTGTTAAATGAAGGTGCTCACCATGATCAAGCCAGCCCACACAGGTCTGCCAAGCCTTTCAGAGGAGCACAGCTTGCAAATCCATATAGCAGTCAGAATAAGGTATAAATCTACATTATTATTACCTTGGGGAATCGATCCTTTTCTGAAGCTACAGCCACAATAAAAGTACAAGAGCAGTAACATGAAGCAACAATATTACTTTAACATTTACCAGTCAAGAAAGTGTTCAACAAAGACAGGCATGTCCCCTAGATGACACTTGCCATGCCAGTCTGTGATAGCACCTCTTACCTGACACGATTGTTACTGGGCCTCTGATCTCTGTCAGCTTCTGTCTGGTAAAGTTCCGAATGAGGCACTGAATCAAAGTGCTCTTTCCAACTTTTGGAGGCCCCATCACTACCACCACTATTGGTGGGGGCTCTAGTGGAGTTCGATCAACCACTGGAATGTGATGCTTTTTTGTCTTCAAATCCTGAGTCCTATTTGTTTTTGTAAAAAAAATAAATAAATAAAATCACTTTCAATATAGACAGCATTATTCCTAGAAGCAAAGACTTTAAAGAGAGCAGAACAGACAATAAGTGAATACAATTATACATTGTTAACTTCTGGTCCCAATCCAAATAACCACCTCAGTAAATATATTTATATCAGGCTGACTTCAATAGTACAGATCTGAAAACTATACACACCTTAAATCTGTTTGCCTTATTAGTTGACTTCAATAGTTTAAAAAGAAAACAAGAGACAAACATGGAGGCAGTGTACCATAATAAATAAAAGAGGAGGCTTTGGGGTTAAATTTGCACTAGAAGAATTTAATTCAATAATGTTTAATAAACCTACAATAAGGACTCATTAATGAAAGCTATTTAATACTACACACTGTAATTATATGAGAGATATCCAGAAATAACACAAGTGTACCTGTTATCATAGAAATTGTTTAAAATTTACAAATTCCATAAATTCTTAAGCTTTTCTCTTGGACAAAAGAAACCAATCTGTACGCAGATGCTGGAGGCTAAGTGGCTTCCATAGGAAAGACTTCTTACATTTCAGTAAAAGAAACACAGCTTGCACCTCCATGTCCTTCAGAGCTGGAACAAACTCATGAACCCAAATAACTGGAGAGACTCCTACTATTTAAAAAGAATAAATGGAAGAACCACTAGATTCCAGTTAAACATACCTGTGAAAGGATCTCGCCATCCGCACAGCAGACTGGACTGCAAATGCTTTGGGGTTTCTCTTCCGGGCATCTTCCTCATCACCAAGCTGGAGATCTTGCAGATGCCGTTTCTTCTTCTTTTCAGCTTTGGGCCCACTGTTTTTCTTTCTGTGTTTCTTCTGGTCCTTAGTCTCCATAGTGGCTTTTTACCAATTCACAAATAACTCTAACCTACACTGAGTGGGATGAAGGCAAGAGAAGCATTTTACAATTAAAAAACAAAAACCAGAGAAACACAGTAAATTTCATTTAAATCTTTATGAAGAGATATATATTTCCCACCCCTGTTACTCAATGGGGGGGTGGGGGGTTGGGTTGGGAACTGCTTAATATTATCCCCAATTTCACTTTTTTCTATTTTGCTATAAATTGGTTACCTCTGCTTAGGTTACTTTTGTCTTAAATATCCTGTATTTTCCAACACAGTAGCTGCCAGGCACATGTAGGTATTGAGAACTAGTGAAACTGAATTTTAAATTTTATTTAACTTTACTTAATTCAACTCTAAATTTAAATAGCCACATGTGACTAGTGGTTACTCTACAAACTCAGCCTTAAAAATCAACTGGATTAATGAAATGGCTTTCATACTTACATATTTTTAAGGTATTTTATTTTGAAAAATAAAATCATTTTATAATCTTCCAACATAATAGCAGTATTACTTTTAGCAATTGTTGAATATGCAACATTTTTAAGTTCTAATACACGTGTGTGTATATATATATATATATATATATATATTTTAAAAAACGGCAATATCTCCCTGCTGAGATGTGACTGACTCTGGATGATGCCGGAACACCACATGGGTTTGCAGAAACCCTTACAATGATTTCTGAGAGTCCCAGGAATTCACGGCCCATAAATTAGGAACCACTAGACTGGAGAGTTTTCTAGGAAATCAGGTCGCATACAATCTGGCGCTTGCTTGGGGGAAAAAAAAGATGGGGGGTGAGGTTACTTAATTCAATTAAGGTACCAAATTTATTTCAGTTCAATAAATATTTGCATCGGCCTATAATAAGCTAGGCATTGTACACGGAGACGACTACAGCTAAGATCTAAACTAGTGGAGGAAACCCAAACCCATATTCTGTGATACTCTATAGGGGCATCAGAAGTCTGCACAATTGTTGGCAGAGACTTCCCACAGACACTCAACAGAGGAAACAGAAAGGCCACATATACTAGCATAACGTAAAAAACAAAAACCCAAATACCCAGACAAACACTAGCCGGGAGTTGGGAGAGCTGGGTTCTAGGAACGCTTTGACTAAACAGGTGTAGAATTTCAGAGACATTATTTTTCCTCTCTACTATGAATATATTTTGGTTCCGAACTTGTACTGATGACTTTCTCCTTACGGCTGGGTGGGGCGTGGGGGCGTGGAGGTGGGGGTGATGAGAAAAGCACAATTTACAGTCAACAGATCTGGCTCAGGTCTAAGTCACTGCTAGGATTCAGTTCAGTTCAGTTCAGTCGCTCAGTCGTTACCCAGCTATGAAACGACCTCTCACCTCTCCCTGTCACCTTCCCTCCCGGTCCTGGCTCTCTGAGTGAATTTCATTCAACACTTCTCTGGCAGGTACGAAGTATGTCTGCCCGCGGAAGAGACGCTCCTCAGGAGCAGACTGTCCAGGAGAACCGAGGGAGGACCTTACCACGCGCGCGACTCGCGACTCTCTTGGAGCCCCAGCCAGGAAGACCCCACTGCCGCCGCTTCCCCCAACCCGCGGCCGTTACCGGGTTCACAACTGCTACTCTTCCTCAGGCCCGCATGGACAGCGCCGGAAGCGGAAATGTAACCTACCAGCGGACTCTACTCGCCGGCGGGAAACAAGGAGGCAAAAGAAAAAGAGCAGTGGGAGGAAGACTTTCAGAGGAAAGCCAGAAGGAAGGCTTGTGATTGGCTGAGGGAGGATGTTGCAACGACTACGCTGTGCGCTCTACCCGGAGCCCCGCCCCGCCTGGGCCCACAACCCAGTCCCGCCCCGCCCTGTAGCCGTGTTCTGTAGACACCTGCGCTGCTGCGATGGGTCTGGGAGCCCCCCGCGCCCCGCTCCCCCGGCATCTCACACGCCCAGGTTCGCCCCGAGGCTGTGATGATGGTGCGGCATGGTACCCGTTCCCTGGTTCGGGACAAAAGCTAGAAATGACACATTTGTCCTAGTCACACCGAAGTCACTGAGCCCATCCAATTTGAAAGCCCCAGGTACTGCATCCTCCAACTGGCCAAATGGAGTAGCGCTCCACTGGGAGTCACGCTGGTTGGTCCGTGTGCACTGGTTGCTCATCCTTAAAGATGACAGAGCTGGAGGACGCTTTTACTGTTAGGACCCTCTTTTGCCGAGACCAACAGACTTTAAGAGCAAGGATACTCTGATCCAGCATGAAATTCTTTTGCCATTTTCTGTTCCTGAAAGCGGAGCTTTTCCCTGGGGGGTGAACTTCTTGCCTTTTTCTTGGGGCACAGCTCCCCCGCCCAGGGCTCTGCCCATTTCCACCTCTCAGGTGATCTGGGATGCTCTAGTGCCAACAATGCTAGGTACATTTTCAGAATTTGAATTTTCCTCCTGGAGATTTTCGTTTCGACATGACCCCACCAAGGCACCTGAGGCTCAGTTCTTCTACCTCCTAAAACTAGGCTCGCCTATGCTTTTCACCCTCAGCATCGCACAGGTATTCACTTATTGAACGCTATATCCTCTGTGCTGTGCTTCAGAGGCTACTGTACAGGGCACACAGTTCCCTCATCTGTGAAGAGGTTATAATTTTGTGACATCGTGCAACACTGTTCCCCTCACTTCTTGGAGATTTCAGTATACAAGTTATAATCCTTCCAACGAACTCTTGGCTCCATGAATGACACTTTTATCCTCTGCCTTACTTCAAGCTTTCATGCTCCCTAAGATTGTACCCTACCTGGACTTTGTCCTGTCTAAGGACTGGAAACCCCAGGAGCATCCCACTCTAACCACCACTTGCTTTCTTTACAGTCTACTCCCTCTAATGCCCTGAATCAAGACTTCATGACCCAACCCATATCTCCAACTCATATAGTACTAACTTATTCTTGTATGGCTTCTCCCTCCCTAGTAAACTAGTTTCAAGTCCACGGTCAATCATTATAATCAGTGTCTTGCATCCTCAACCTCACCTCCCTGTCACCCATCATTCAGTTCAGTTCAGTCGCTCAGTTGTGTCCGACTCTGCGACCCCATGAATCGTAGCACCTCAGGCCTCCCTGCCCATCACCAACTCCCGGAGTTCACCCAAACTCATGAGCATCGAATCGGTGATGCCATCCAGCCATCTCATCCTCTGCTGTCCCCTTCTCCTCCTGCCCCCAATCCCTCCCAGCATCAGGGTCTTTTCCAATGAGTCAACTCTTCGCATCAGGTGGCCAAAGTATTGGAGTTTCAGTCTCAGCATCAGTCCTTCCAATAAACACCCAGGACTGGTCTCCTTTAGGATGGACTGGTTGGATCTCCTTGCAGTCCAAGGGACTTGCAAGAGTCTTCTCCAGCACCACAGTTCAAAAGCATCAATTCTTCGGCGCTCAGCTTTCTTCACAGTCCAACTCTCATATCCATACGTGACCACTGGAAAAACCATAGCCTTGCATTTCTGCTTGGTAAATTGAAAGCCCTGGATAAACCCAATTGCCTATCCATTCCATGCTGCTGCTGCTGCTGCTAAGTTGCTTCAGTCGTGTCCAACTCTGTGCGACCCCATAGACGGCAGTCCACCAGACTTCCCCACCCATGGGATTCTCCAGGCAAGAACACTGGAGTGGGTTGCCATTTCCTTCTCCAATGCATGAAAGTGAAAAGTCAAAGTGGAGTTGCTCAGTCATGCCCGAGTCTTAGTGACCCCATGGACTGCAGCCTACCAGGCTCCTCTGTCCATGGATTTTCCAGGCAAGAGTACTGGAGCGGGGTGCCATTGCCTTCTCCGCTATTCCATGCTACAGCAATGCAAATAAACATAACTGGAGGAAAACCCAGAGCCATGCTGACTTCCCTCACTTTAATAATTCTAACTTTGCCTGATCTATGCCATTATTCTAAATGAGTATTTCACACCTCATCTTCTCTTTTTGATCCTTCCCACCACCTCCCGCTTCTTGCTTCCTACTTCACTAAGAAAATGGAAGTGGAGACTCCCACCACCAAAGATTTCCACTACCACATCCACCCATGCAGCTCTCTGCTGCCCACCTGTTACTATAGATTAATTACCACCATGTCCACCTGAAGGAATTCTGTACTTGAGTGCAGATCCCTTCCTACTCCAGGATGTTACTCCGGTCTATACCCAGCATCATCAGTTTTTACTCAATTATTCACTTATTTACTGTGTACAGTCTAGTACTGGGTTATACTATGCCATTGATTTATGCCCTGACAACAAAATGGTGAGAAGGCACTTAAAGATATATATATATATATATGAGAAGATACTGCTTTTGCATGGGAAAGAAACCTCAGTGTTAACTGTTATTTATACAAAACAAATTTCAAGACTGCAGATATCAGTAAGATTCAACTAACCCTATCAAATGCACAAGTAAAATGATGCTTGTTTCACAACCACTGTGGTGAAAAGTATCTGCCTTGGATCTAATGCTACAGTATATGACAATGGAAAGTAACATGTCTAAGTGTATGGGCTTCCCTCATAGATCAGTTGGTGAAATCTGCCTGCAATGCAGGAGACCCAGGTTCGATTCCTGGGTTGGGAAGATCCCCTGGAGAAGGAAATGGCAATCCACTCCAATGTTCTTGCCTGGAAAATCCCATGGACAGAGGAGCCTGGCAGGCTACAGTCCATGGGGTTGCAAGAGTTGGACATGACTTAGCGACTAACCACCACCACATAAGTGTACATCCATGTTGTAAAGGACACTTTTGCATTTCCTGGGGAGAATGCAAAAGAAAATTATTAGATACCTAATGGATTAGGTTGAGAGAGTGTATGTCCATGGAAAGAAGGGCAGAAGCAGAACACCAGGAGCTGCAAGATTTCCACCAGAAACTTGGAATGTTTATAACTCAGTACTAAATGGTAATCAGAGCAACATAGTGAAGGTTGGCATAACAAATTTCAAAAGCGGATGGTAGTGCATCATCTTTCAATTTGGAGATCTGCTGAAGTGTTAAAGGATGAATAGCAAAGCAGTGAACAAGTTATCACCCAGTTCTTGGTGGTCACATTCAAAGATGGCCACCCCAACTTCACAATGAAATTAACAAAATCAAATTCATATAACCAAAATTGTTAGTAGGTATAATGAATATGAAACCAATAATCACTTCAATACATACTCAAGAGCAACTGAACATTGACTTAAGAGTAACCCTGCCAGACTTTATGACAAGGAAGAATAAATGTGAAATCCAAAATCCATTATGAATTACAACAAAAACAACAAACTTTTGATGAAGCTAAATGTTTGCATTATTTAATGAATCATCAAATGGCTCAATGGATGTTTTGGACAAGACCAAATGGCCTAAAAGGGTTCTAGGATCCATGTCAGATACTGAAATCCTTCATATAAAATAGGGTATTACTTGCATATAACTTATGGACACCCTCCCATATACTTTAAACCAACTCTAGATTAAATACTACCTACTACAGTGAAAAGACTATGTAAATAGCTATAAATACAATGTAAATGGTCTGTAAATAGTACTGGCATGCAGCAAATTCAAGTTTAGCTTTTGGGAACTTTCCAGAATCTATTTTTGAAGTATTTTCAATTCATGGTTGGTTGAATGCATAGATGTGGAACACTTGGATATGGAGAGCCAACTGTATCTTATGCTTTTGTCAATTATATGTCAAAAACTGAAAATAAATGAGGTTAGATCATTATCTTCTGTATCATATGAACGAAAGATGGACAATGAAACAAACACAACATTCTGCTGTCATGGAACAAATAAGAGATAGCTGTGGAATATCTAAAGTCTATAAAAGTTCCTACAAATCTTTTGTGAGGAAATTACACTACTCACAGAAAAGCTAACACTTATACTCTAAACAAGGATCTAAGTAGTTTACATTTACTACCTCTCCACTGGGGTAGGTAATATCATCATCATCATTTTGCAGATAAGGAAATTGCAGACCGGATGTTAAGGGATTTGGCCCAGGTCACACAGCTAATATGCAGTAGAACTGGGATTTGAGTCTAGTAACTGGTTCCAGAGTCCATGCACTTAACTGTTTTACCCAGAGATCAGTATACTGGCCCAAAGGCCAGATCTGGCCAACAGCCTGTATTTCAATGGTCCTTGAGCTAAGAATGGTTTTTATAGGTTGTTAAAAAGAAAAGGTGACAGAAAGCAAAGTGGCCTGCAAGTTTAAAATATTTATTGTATGACCTTTTACAGAACATGTCTGTCAACATCTGCACCACACTATCCATGGCTGCTAACACTGGGAAGTAAAGACAACAGTATGAAGCATGTTACTGTACAAATAATTCCTAAGTACATCTAACTTAGGCTGGCACGTTCAAACCTACTTCAGTTCAGGCGCTCAGTCGTGTCCGACTCTTTGCGACCCCATGAACTGCAGCATGCCAGGCCTCCCTGTCCATCACCAACTCCCGGAGTTCACTCAGACTCGTGTCCATCGAGTCGGTGATGCCATCCAGCCATCTCATCCTCTGTCATCCCCTTCTCCTCTTGCCCCCAGTCCCTCCCAGCATCAGAGTCTTTTCCCCCATTTAAACATTTCAGGATATTGAAAGAGGAGGTTATTTTCTCACTGAGCATATTTTATGGTGATGAGCAAAAAGAGCATTACTGTTCACAGATGCTTTCTTAATATCAGGCTTATGCTAGAGATAAAAATTGTTAACTTAGCCTCTACTTCATATGTAAATAATTATTTGAGAAACATGTGGCTGGCAAAAATACCATTGATTTCTTTACTGAAGAGGTAGTTCAGTAACAATGCTCATACTTATTAATGTATGCCATAAAATAGTAGAGAAAATGTGTATACAGTTGACCCTTGAACAATACAAGTTTGAGCTGTGTGGGTCCATTCACATGTGATTTTTTTTTCAGTAGTAAATACTACAGGACTATATGATAAATGGTTGGTTTAATCTGTGATTGTGGAACTGAAGATATGGAGGCCAATAATTTATATTCTTATTTTCAAGTGCACAGAGGTTCAGTATCCCTAACCCTTCCATCATTCAAGGGTCAAATGTAAATGTGCCAAGCATTATTTCACATAAAATATATATTGTGGTAAAATATAAAAGACTACAGTGACATTTACAATGATAAACATGTCATCAGTTCAGTCAGCTCAGTCACTCAGTTGTGTCCAACTCTTTGCGACCCCATGAATCGCAGC
This sequence comes from Capra hircus, assembly GCF_001704415.2. Taxonomy (NCBI): domain Eukaryota; kingdom Metazoa; phylum Chordata; class Mammalia; order Artiodactyla; family Bovidae; genus Capra; species Capra hircus. Next base: position 32,318,676 of record NC_030835.1, read on the forward strand.
ACTCTAGGCCTCCCTGTCCATCACCAGCTCCTGGAGTTCACTCAGACTCATGTCCATCGAGTCAGTGATGCCATCCAGCCATCTCATCCTCTGTCATCCCCTTCTCCTCCTGCCCAAAATCCCTCCCAGCATCAGAGTTTTTTCCAATGAGTCAGCTCTTTGCATGAGGTGGCCAAAGTACTGGAGCTTCAGCTTTAGCATCATTCCTTCCAAAGAACATCCAGGACCGATCTCCTTTAGAATGGACTTGTTGGATCTCCTTGCAGTTCAAGGGACTCTCAAGAGTCTTCTCCAACACCACAGTTCAAAAGCATCAATTCTTCGGTGCTCAGCTTTCCTCATAGTCCAACTCTCACATCCACACATGACCACTGGAAAAACCATAACCTTGACTAGACGGACCTTTGTTGGTAAAGTAATGTCTCTGCTTTTGAATACGCTATCTAGGTTGGTCATAACTTTCCTTCCAAAGAGTAAGCGCCTTTAATTTCATGGCTGCAGTCACTATCTGCAGTGATTTTGGAGCCCCCAAAAATAAAGTCTGACACTGTTTCCACTGTTTCCCTATCTACTTCCCATGAAGTGATGGGGCCAGATACCATGATCTTCGTTTTCTGAATGTTGAGCTTTAAGCCAACTTTTTCACTCTCCTCTTTCACTTTCATCAAGAGGCTTTTTAGTTCTTCTTCACTTTCTGCCATAAGGGTGGTATTATCTGCATATCTGAAGTTATTGATAGTTCTCCCGGCAATCTTGATTCCAGCTTGTGCTTCTTCCAGCCCAGTGTTATAGTGGGCATTAAGTTCAGGATCTTGCTGTTTTAGTTTTTCTTGAGTGCCAGTGAAAATTTTAAACACAGAAAATAATATATACTTTAATTTAAAAGTCCCCCACAGTTCAAGAGCTTTTCATAATACTATATATCTGATTAATTCAAAATGTTTTTGATGTTTTACAGAACCACATGTACTACAGTGGCTACATTCATAGGAAATATTTTATTATAGAATTTTGTTACCAAAACATTTTAAAAATTTCTCTATTTTTTCTAAATTGCTTCCCTCAATAAGAATTCTCTGAAATATGATAAAAGTATGTTTTACTGAAAACTTTCAGAAAGCCAAATGTTTATAAAATTTTATTCTACTGATTTACCCAAGGTTCAGTAAAATATCACCTTTTGGTAAAGTCTTTCTATATTTGTTTGTAACCAATAGATTTTTTGACTCTGATCTTTCCAATTAAAATTAGTTTGATTTATGGATGAGCCTTCTAAACATTTAGGGTTTTGACAGAAGTCTCTACTCTTGTGTCAGTTCACCAGATACAATGTGTACAGACCTCTCAATGGAAGTCAACTACATTCCTACCCCACAGAGAACAGAGAACATGAAGGAGTTCCACGGAGCCCATTATGGCTCAGACCTGGAAGTGGATGACATCATTATGCTCACATCCCATTCGCCAGATCTCATTCAACATTGTCCCATGTGGATGTGACAGAGGCTGAGAAATATAGATGAGCAATGTGTCCAGCAGCAAAGGGAAATGCATTTTTGCATATAAAAACACTGCCAGGATTCCTTCCATATGGTTCTCTGATATAAACTGAATGCTGACTTCTGGTACAAGGACTTCCCACATTAATTACGTGCATAGAGTTTCTTTCCCAGGTATAGTTTCTATGATACCAAAGGCTCTGAATTATGGGAGGAATGTTTTGTATACCCATCTTTACATTGTATCTCTTCTGCATGTATTCTCTGATGTGTGACAAGAGTTGGTTTGTACCTGAAGGTCTTCCCACACTCATTATTATCAGGTTTCTCCACTGAGTGAATTTTCTTATGTTTAAGGTGGGTTGAACTGTCATAGAATGATTTTCCACACTCTTCACAATCAAAGGGCTTCTCTCCTGTGTGTGTCCTCTGATGTACATAGAGGGATGCCTTCTGGCAAAATGTTCTCCCACATTCTTGACATTCATAGGGTTTCTCTCCTGTATGAATCCTCTGATGTTGAAAGAGTTGTGACTTTTGGCAGAAAGCTTTGCCACACTTGTTAAATTCATGGGGTTTCTCCCCAAAACGAATCCTCTGATGTTTGGTTAAGGGTTGACTTCTCAGAAAAGATTTTTCTACATGCAACACATTCACAAAGTTTCTCTCCTGTATGAGGTCTCTGATGTTTAAGAAGAACTGACTTCCCACAGAAGGTCTTCCTACATTCAGCGCATTCATATATTTTCTCCCCTGTGTGAAGCCTTTGATGTTTACCAAGGGTTGACTTCATATGATAAATTTTCCCACATTAACTATATTTGTAGGCTTCTCCCCTGAGTGTATTCTCTCGTGTACTGTGAGTTTTGACCATATACTGAAGGATTTCTCACACTCATCACATTTATAAGATTTTTCTCTCACGTGAGACCTCTGATGCACAGTCAAATTTGACTTTTGGGAGAAAGATTTTCCACACTCACTATATTTATAAGGCCTCTCCCCATGTGTGTTCTTTGATGTTGATGGACGGCTGAGTTCTGATAGAAGGTTTTCCCACACTTAGTACATTCTTAGGGTCTTTCTCCTGTATGAATTCTTTGATGTACAGTGAGGGCTGGCTTATGGTGAAAAGATTTCCTACTTCATTACATTGACAGGGTTTTTCTCCTGTGTGTGCTCTCTGGTTTACTGTAAGGTTTGGCTTCTGGAAGAAGACTTTTTCCACATATGTTACACTTGTGGTATTTCTCACCCATCTTAAGTGTATGACATTTCTTCTAGAAGACTGACTTATCACAGGTTTCCTTAGATGCATTGTTTATAGTGAGTCTTCCTTGAGTAAATTATCTGAGGTATCATACGATTTGACTCATCCCTGATGGTTTTCTCACAATCATCATAATCACAGAGTTTCTCTCTAGTGTGAGTTCCCTCTTGAGTAATGAAAAGAGCATTACTTTGACAGGCTTTAATGCACTAATTATATTCAAATAGTTGCTCCACACTGTGCCTCTCTCTTGTTGAATAAAATCCTCATTAAGATGAAAGTGCTCCCAGTTTTATTAAATTCATTATGTTTCTCCCCCGTATGAGTTTTCTCATGATTAATTTCAGGAAGTAATTTCTCACATCCATTGGTATCACCAGATTTCTTTCTTGAATAGTTTCTATTATTAGTGGTTAACTCTGACTTATTTTCTAAACTGATTTCTTCTAGGTTATATTTATTCCACATTTTCCTGGAAGCAATAGTCTATGTAAAAATTAGATGACTTTCTTAATATACTCTCTTTCTCTGTAATTACTTTTTTGTTAATAATAAATGCACCTTGCCATATATGTTTATCTTGGTTTTCTTTGCTCTTTACCATGCCATCAACCGTCAACTCTTCTAAAGACAAGAAAAATTAAACATATGTTATGAATGAAAATAATTCTTAAATTGGGCTAATACACAAATACACTTTATCTCTTTGGTTTCAGAACCATCTTTTTGAGATAAAATTCCCAAATAAACTTTCCCATTTCCTCCACTTTTCTGAGGAGTTGAGGGGAAGGGGTGACAATGAACCAACTAATCAAAGCTACTTTGGGGTGGAAAAGAGGAGAGGAAAGTTGGCAATGAATGTACATATATTTATGTGGCCTTTCACATACATACCTTTCAAAATGGATAGAAGAGGTGAGAGAAACATCAGGAATAGAGAATAAAAGGTTGAATAAGAATGGGTGAATTACAAAGAATGGAATTCACCATAAAACATGCTCAATCAGAGAATTATGCAGTAAATGTGACACGGAGCACCAGCAGACAAGGATGTTGTTCCAAGCATTTATCAGAGGAATGAAAGTGTTCCAAGAAATTATCAGAGGAGGTATATTAGAGTCTGCATGCTAATTTTGTTAACCTCGCTGTCACCATATACCTAGAACTCCATCACTATATATACTCCGTCCTCCTCAGCCTGATCCCCGGCACTATCACTTTTCCTGACTGATCTCCTTGCTCCTACTCTTGCCACTCTTCTAAACCATTTTTTGCAGTCACCTTCCTGTGTCTGTTTCCTACAAATATGTAAATTCCCTACTAGCAAAAGACTTAGTTCCTCCACTGCGGTATCTCTTTCACTTAGAACATGATTGGAATGGATCAAATACTCAATTTAGTATTGGTTAATTAATTAACTCCTGAAAACAAAAGAAGTCCTTGAAAGGAGGGAATGTGGGCAACTGAGAATGCTAGGGGAAAGAGAACTAATGAAGATAAAATACTTTTTACGAGACAGAAATGAAACTCAAGGTACAGGTAATAGGGATTAAACTCCTAAAAAAGCCAAGCCAAAAAGAAAACATTTCTGTGTGAGACTATATCTTGTGGCGAATTCAGGTATCTGAGGCAAGTAAGCTAAATATCCTTAGTCATTTCCAAATAGATTGAGCTTCTAAAGGGATTTGTTGAAAATGCTCCAAAGATTTTTGTTGTTGAAGCTCCAAAGATGCCTGTACCTAAAACAACCACCAAGGATCTAGTTTCCCCTGGATTACTCACCTGGGTAACACTGACTTTCAAATTCTTCCTCTGATATCCATGGTGCTTCTTGCTCTAACTTGATGATCTCCTCTGGTTTGGTAATGCAATACCCTGACAGTAGAAAGTGATATAAGACATAGAGAAAGCTGTCTGGCTTCAGGAATTTAGAAGAAAAACCGAGGTCCAGCTTCAGGAGCTGCACAATGAAATCTTTCAATGGGGAGGTGAAAACACAAACAATATTCCTGGTCCATGCAGTCACTAAGATGTGTCTGACTCTTCACGACACTTTTGACAGCAGCCCAGGGGGCTCCTTTGTCCATGGGATTTTCCAGGCAAGACTACTGGAGTTGGTTGCCATTTCCTCCTCCAGGGGATTTTCCTGACTCAGGGATCAAAATCGCATCTCCTGCATTGGCAGGCAAATTCTTTACCATTGGGCCACCTTATATTCCTGGTATCCAAAATCAAATATCATTAAACTCTACAAAGGATCCATACGTTCCAGTAACAAAGAGAGGATAGGCCTGATGCTGTTACTCTGCTTACCCAGTGAGATGAGGATGCTGTAGCTCTCTAGCATTATGTCTCTGAGCAGGTGAAGTTCACAGTTGCATCCTCAAATGAAATTGATTCCTATAACAGGAAATATCTGATTAATCTGAAATAATCACAATTGTAAGATAGAGAAAAGACATTTAGGAACTAATTCTTCACAAAGTTCACTGTTGAGTTAATTACAAAAAGTTTACTTAAGATGTTTACTACACTACCCGTTTTGTGTTATTTGTGGTGAGAGAAAGAAAAACATAGTGAAAATTCCCAATTAATTTAATAATTCATGTATTAATGTTGTCAGGGAGGAAGAAATTTTCCTCTTTCATTCTAGATTCTTCTGACTGGTCTAAGAATTAAATTGACATGAAAGTTTACCTCTTCCTCTCCAATTTGGAAATCACAAGGATATAAAAAAATGATAAGAGAATACTATGAAACAGTTGTATGCCAACAAATTGGAAAATCTAGAAGAAATGGACACATTTCTAGAAAGATATAGCCTACCAAGACTGAGTCAAGAAGAAACAGACAATTTGAACAGAACAATCACTAGAAGCGAAGTTGAATAAGTAATTTTAAAACACCCTGGACAAAAAGTTCAGGACCAAGAGGCTTCACAGGGGTATTCTACCATACACCTATCTCAAACTATTTCAAAAAACTGAAGAGATTACATATGCAAAACTGACAGCTAGTGGGAAGTTGCTGTATAACACAGGGAATTCAACCTGGTACTCTGTGACAGCCTAGAGGGATGGGTGGGGAGCGGGATGGGAGGAAGGTTCAAGAGGGAGACAACATATGTATACTTGCATGATATCTATCATTCATGTTGATGATACGCTGCTGTATGACAGAAACCAACACAACACTGGTAAACAATTATCTTCCAATTGAAAATAAATTCTAAAAAAATTTAAAAAAAAAAGAAACTTGAGGATCAAAAATAAATAAATAAACTGAAGAGGACAGACACTTCTAAATTCATTCTATGAGGCTACCATTACCTTGATAGCAAAACCAGACAAAGACAATACAAAAAAATTAAATTATAGGCCAGTATGTTTGATGAATACAAATGTAAAAATCCTCTACAAAATATTAGCAAACCAAATCCAACAATATATAAAAAGGATCATACAGTGTGACCAAGTTGGATTTATTCTAGGGTCACAAGAATGGTTCAACATTTGCAAATCAATCAATGTGATACACCACATTAACAAAAGATAATATTCTCTACGTCAAGCTTGTTTTCTGTATCTGTTAGTCTGTTTCAGTTTTGCATATGCATCATTTTATTATTTTTTAGATTCCACATATAAATGATATCATATAGTTTTGTCTTTCTCTGTCTGACTTATTTCACTAAGCAAATATTTTCTAGGTCCATCTGCACTGTAGCAAATGGCAAAGTTTCATTCTTTTCTATGACTGCATAACACACATCCTAATTCAGTCTTCTGTTGGGCTCATGGGTTGCTTCAATGTCTTGGCTATTAAAAATAATGCTGCTATAAACACTGGGTGCATATACCTTTTTTGAACTAGTGTTTTCATTTTTTTCTGGGTATACAGCCAGGTGCAGAATTGCTGGAGAGTATGGTAGTTCTATTTTTAGGTTTTTGAAGAAACTCCATACTGTTTTACATGATGGGTGCACCAGTTTACAATTCTCCCCTCTAAGGGGAGAGGGAAAAGAAGAGAGACAAATTAGGGTATGGGATTATCATATACAAGGTGCTATGCATAAAACAGATAAGTAACAAGGATATACTGTATAGCACAAAGACTTATAGCCATTATCTTGTAATAACTGACAATGGAGTATAATCTGCAAAAATACTGAATCACTATTCTGTACACCTGAAACTAACACAATATTGTGAATCAATTATACTTAAATAAAAATGAAATAAATTAACATGGAACAGATTAACAATAGAAAATCAAACAAAAATTTAATAAAATGTATATACAGAGGTGAGACCCAGGAAAACTAAGTAACTTGCCAAAATGGCTCAAAACTCTCACTTTAAACATCATCTTCAGCAAAAGACAAAAGAGGATGTTGGTGGCAGTGATTTGGGATTCCAAACGGGAGAAAGGCAATTTACCTGGAGATGGAAAAGCAAACGTTTGAGCAAACGTTTGATGAACAAACATTTGCTGGGCTCTCCAGAGACAATGGAACACAGAGTAGGCTGGGATCTCTAGACTGCAGTTTCCCCCACCATGCCCAGCCTTCATTCTTTGCAGATTCTCTGATGACAGTTCTACTCCAGGAACTGGCCCTATATCTAAATGTTTTACGTAAAAAGATAGACTTCCTGAGTCTTCTGTTTCTTACAAATAATCAGCTTAAGTTAATCCTCATACCAAAGGACACATTTTGTGGTTGCAAATTTTGCTCCCTTACACTATATCCATATATATAAGTACACACAAACATAAAATACATTGTAGGCATAAAAGCATCCTAGTTTCTGTGGATATAGAAAATACATAAAATACTGTTTCTACTCTCAGGAAGCTTAGAATCTGGTATGGATGCAAACTGGATTAACAAATAGCATAAAGTCAGGAGAGAACTAAATTTGGGTCTTCAATGATATAGAATGCCCTGGTCTGTTCAGGGCATAGATAATGTGTAATCTTGGGAACACTCCTTTACACAAGAGTTCTCCTAAGCATCTGAAGACCCACTCTGCCAGGAAAAACTTTTAAGCATCTATGAATTTGTGTTAATAGGTATGTATGAAAATCTATGTCTACACAGATCATCCAACTTTGCACGGCTTTGATATGCATGAATTTCAGTCACCACTGTTTAGTTGAGTAACACCAGCCAAACAACACAGGTCAGATTTTTAGTTATTATGATAACTATAATTATATAAAGTACAAACTTCACTGCTTGTTTTTCAGTTCACAAATCACTACAAAATAACAGACATACATCATGAACAATGATCAGTCATGTCATCTTCAAGACTCTGTCTGCCAGTCACTGGTTGCCATGCATTCATCATACAGACAGCAAAGCACGTAGTTGTATTGCCTCCTTATCTCTCAGCAATAAGACATTTGCAAGAACAGTTAACTGCAACAAGGCCAACAAAGATGAAAGAGCAGTAAAGAAATGTAAAGTGATTATACTAGATGTGAAATTCAAATTGAATATAAATGGAGTTTGAGAAGAAATAGCTGACTGTGGGAATGTTGATACTTGCTGCCACTGGAGACATTTGAGATCTGAAGCCAGAGGAACTTGGTGAAGGGGAACTTGGTGAGCTCTACTATTTTTAAACTTCCATATCCACAAGAGTCAGACATGACTGAGCAACTAAGCACACATACACTTATATTTTGGGGTTTCCCAGGTGGCACTAGCAGTAAAGAATTTGTTTGCCAATGTAGCGGATTCAAGAGATTTGGGTTTGATCCCTGGGTTGGAAAGATCCCCTCGAGGGAGAAAATGGCAATCCACTCTAGTATTCTTGCCTGAAAAATTCCATGGACAAGAGTCTGACGGGCTACAGTCCATGGGGCCAAAAAGAGTCGGACACAACTGAATTGACTGAGCACACACACATACATTTATAGTTTCCAGCTTGACAATCTGCCCTACAAATTTTTTTTTAGTATTTATTTATTTGGCTGTGCAGGATCTTTAGCTGCAGCATGCAGGATCTTTAGTTCTGACATGCAGACTCTTAGTTGCAGCATGAGGGATCTAGTCCCCTGACCAGGTTGAACCTGGGCCCCCTGAACTGGGAATCTGGAGTCTTAACCACTGGATCACTAGCAAATTCTCTGCCCTACAAATTTTAGACTTGCCAGCCTCCACAATCACATGAACCAATTCCTTAAAATGAATAAGTATATGCATGTACAAATACATATGGTTGTGTGCATGTGTATTATCAGTTCAGTTCAGTCCAGTTGCTCAGTCGTGTCCAACTCTTTGTGACCCCATGAATTACAGCACGCCAGGCCTCGCTGTCTATCACCAACTCCTGAAGTTCACTCAAACTCATGTCCATCGAGTCCGTGATGCCATCCAGCCATCTCATCCTCTGTCGTCCCTTTCTCCTCCTACCCCCAATCCCTCCCAGCATCAGGGTCTTTTCCAATGAGTCAACTCTTCGCATGAGGTGGCCAAAGTACTGGAGTTTCAGCTTTAGCATCATTCCTTCCAAAGAAATCCCAGGGCTGATCTCCTTCAGAATGGACTGGTTGGATCTCCTTGCAGTCCAAGGGACTCTCAACAGTCTTCTCCAACACCACAGTTCAAAAGCATCAATTCTTTGGCGCTCAGCCTTCTTCACAGTCCAGCTCTCACATCCATACATGACTACTGGAAAAACCACAGCCTTGACTAGACGGACCTTTGTTGGCAAAGTAATGTCTCTGCTTTTCAATGTGCTATCTAGGTTGGTCATAACTTTCCTTCCAAGGAGTAAAGGTCTTTTAATTTCATGGCTGCAATCACCATCTGCAGTGATTTTGGAGCTCCCCCAAAATAAAGTCTGACACTGTTTCCACTGTTTCCCCATCTATTTCCCATGAAGTGATGGGACCAAATGCCATGATCTTCGTTTTCTGAATGTTGAGCTGTAAGCCAACTTTTTCACTCTCCTCTTTCACTTTCATCAAGAGGCTTTTTAGTGTATTATATGTATACATATATACAAACAGCTCCCCAGGTGGCAGAGTGGTAAAGAATCCGCCTGCCAATGCAGGGGACACAAGAAACATGGGTTTGATCCTTGGTTAGGGAAGTTCCCCTGGAGAAGGAAAAGGCAACCCATTCCAGTATTCTTGCCTGGAAAATTCCATGGACAGAGGAGTCTGGCAGTCTACAGCCCATGGGGTTGCAAAGAGTTGGATGCAACTGAGCACACAGGTGCACACACACACAGATACTATAGTTCCTGTTTCTTTGGAAAATCCTGACTGATACAGGTTTAAGGATATATATATTTTTTTATCTTGATTTTTCTTTCCATTCCATCTCCTCTCTCTCTCCCAACAGCCACCAAAAGCCAAAAGGGATGGTGAATAGAGTCTCTTCTAGAACCTTAGCAGGAGTGCAGCCCTGACAACACCTTGAATTTAGACTTCTAGCATCCAGAACTGCAAGACAATAAATTTGTTTTTCTAGGCTAATTTGTAGTAACTTGTTACAGCAGCCATAGGAAATTAATATACTAACTTTTTACAAAAAACTCTATAGAAAATCAACAGTTTGCGTTGAGAATATATCTGGCCAGTGATAGGTCTCACTTATAAAATTCAGTTTCTGAATTTCAAATGTGGAGTGGTTGTCTCAATCTCTGATATAGTTAACAATCCATATGATATGAAATTAGTCAGGAATAGTTAAGGTAAGAATTATAATGGACCAAGGATGAATGCTTGGGGATAAGCTTTGCTAAAAGGCAACAGGAAGAATACCAAGAAGCAGACAGAAGAGATTGTCATCTTAAATCCACTGAGTCATGCTTTGGCTCTCTTCCCTTTGTGCCTGCTAAAGAACAATAAGAAAAGAAAGAGAGGCAGCATTCATTTCAGGCTTGTTAAGTGAGGTTGTCAACCACCTCACTTTCATTAAGCAAAGAAATTTTTTTCAGACTTCAAGCCAGGGAGTCTTCATGTTCCATGAAGAATTATTTTTGTTTATTCTTATAGTCAAAGAAAAGGGTTTTCCTTTTGTATAAAGTATCAGAGATAAAGCCATATATAATTATTATTATAAAAATGATACTTATATGTATAATATACATACAAACAAAGCAATTATGATTATCTCCATATAACTAAAGGTTGACTCTTCCTTGTTTTAGATCTGTTAACTCTCTCTATATATTCCTTAAAAATTTTTATCATTTTAATCTTTAATTATTTTTGCAATGGAAGACCATGTGAGAAATGAATAAACAAACAACTCACCTAGAACAAACTTATTCTTTTTCTGTCCCTTTCGGAAAAATACAGAAAAGGCTGAATGCACATCTATGGAGAAGAAAACAGGAGTGGGTCATGTGAGATATGGCTTTTATGAATTTTTGAGACTTAGCTTCTTAAAAATTTCTGCCTACCAGCTTGTTGATAGCCCCTCTGGGAAAAAGTTTCTCTGGCCCCTGAGGAGTCAGCAAGAATCATGTGGAGGAAGAATTAACATGTGCAACTCTGACAGATAATTTATAGAGTTTGGCTAAGCAATTTAACCCTGGGTTTACTCCCTAATGATTTATTAATTTGACTTTTCTTTTCAAACCAATTTAGAACTAATTGAATAAATAATATTATACAGAAGACAAACCATTATTTTTCATATCAATGTTGTAGGAAAAATACTCAAGATATTTGTTTACTTATATTCCTGAGTTGCCTATCCTTAGAGTCAGAGAAATCACCCTGCAGAAAGGGACTGGAGGTTCCTTGAGGAAAAGGTCTACTTGAAAACTTGTGTATTATAAAGTAACTAGCCTCCAATTAAAATAAATTAATTAAAAAAAAAAAAACTTGTGGGACTACCCTGGTTGTCCATTAGCTAAGACTCTGCAGGGGACATGGGTCCAATCCCTGGTCAGGGAACTAGATCCCACATGCCACAACTAAGACCTAGCACAGTCAAATACATAAATACATTTTTAAAAAAATCTTGTTTTTAACTAAGTTGTAATAGAACCTGGTGGGTAATAGTTATAATAGGAACAGACTTTTTCTACTTCTGGTTCTACCACTAACAAACTGGGTGTCTCTGGCCAGGTCACTCGTGCGCTCACAGTCAAGGTTCATCAGCTTTCAAATGATGCAGACACAGATGACTCTATTCTATGACTTCCCTTGTGGCTCAGCTGGTAAAGAATCCACCTGCAATGCAGTAGACCTGAGTTCGATCCCTGGGTTGGGAAGATCCCCTGGAGAAGGGAAAGGCTACCCACTCCAGTATTCTGGCCTAGAGAATTCCATGGACTGTGTAGTCCATGGGGTCACAAAGAGTTGGACACAACTGATCGACTTTCACGTACATAAAGTCAGGGCAGATGAAACAATAGCTTCTCTCTAGAGGGACATCATAGGAGAGCAGCTCAGAATTTGGAGAAAGTGCAAGGAGGCTGAAGGCATGGTTTACTTCTCAAAAGCTGTGCCTAATGATCTCTCTCTGAAGACAACGCCCATGCGAACCCTCCAAAGAATTAATACTTCCCTGCCACCACTCTCAGGGCCCCACTCACCTACCTTTTCTGAAGCTTGGTTTAGACCTTTCACTCTCATGGTGAGGCCTTCTGGATGTGGTGATATTAGTGAAGTAGTGAAGTGTTGCTCATTCTGAGCAAGACAAAGACTGCTACTTGCAAAGAAGCTGGAACCTAGGCTTAAAGAACAAAATCATTTTATTTAGAAGTTTCATCCAGGGCTCCACGTGTCATAAACTTACTTGTCTAAACTTCAAGGCCACTGAGGATACTGAAGTTTGGACAGCGCAGCAGTCCAAGCAACTCATTATGCAGTCTGCCCCCAGGGTTCTGAGATGCAAAGAAATACCAGAATATGTGATTGTGTGAGATTCCATAGCACACTTTAGGATTGTTTCCCTGTGCCCTGAGGGAGGTGCTGCGAGAAACACAATGCTGGTTTTAGGCAAGATGTCTACTACTGGGATTCTGCAGGCAAGAATACTGGAGTTGCTTGGAGAATCCCATGGACAGAGGGCCTAGAAGGCTACAGTCCATGTGGTTTCAAGAGCCAGACACAACTTAGAGACTAAACCACCACCACCACCTACTACTGCAGTGTGACCTTGTGTATTTCACTTGAATTCTTTAAGTCTCAGTTTCTTATTTTGTCAAAACAGAAAGCAGTTACATGCTTATTTATGAAAACAGAAATAAGAGTTACAGATGTAGTAAACCAACTTATGGTTACCAGGGGGTAAGGGGGAAGGGATAAATTGGAAATTGAAACTGACGTATACAAACTACTATGTATAAAATACCCAGTATATAAAAAATATATAAAATAGATAACAGTGTATAAAATAGATAACAAAATAAGGACCTAATGTATATCACAGGGAGCTCTACTCAATACTCTAATGATCTATATGGGAACAGAATCTAAAAAAGAGTGGATATATGTATAAATGATTCACTTTGCTATGTATACTAACACAACAATGATATTGTAAATCGATTATACTTCAATAAAAAGTTTTCTTAAAAGAAAAGAGTTACATAAAGGCTGTTGTAAAGATTAAACAAAATTTAGCTAATGAAAAGAACAAAGTATCTTCTAAACATGTTATCAACTAATGTCAACTATTTAGTTCTGTGCTATATGTAAAAACTTGATGCATGTATTTTTAAAACATATGTAAAAATTTAATCTTCAGAACAATCCCATGTGGTATATTTGTTTCACAGGTGAAGAAATCTAGCCTCAGGTAGATCAATCATCTTGCCAATAGTAATTAATTTACAAGGGAATTCCAGAAAAACATCTGCTTCATTGACTATGAGAAAGCCTTTGACTGTGTGGATCACAACAAACTGTGGAAAATTCTGAAAGAGATGGGAATACCAGACCACCTTACCTGTCTCCTGAGAAATCTGTATGCAGGTCAAGAAGCAACCGTTAGAATCAGGGAATAATGGACTGATTCAGGATTGGGAAAGGGGTATGACAAGGCTGGAATACTGTCACTCTGCTTATTTAATTTATAAGCAGAGGACATCATGCGAAATGCTGGGCTGGATGAATCACAAGATGGAATCAAGACTGCTGGGGTCATAAAGAGTCCCACACGATTTAGCCACTAAACAACAACAACCTCTTGGATACAAAGCTCAGCCGCCCCCGGCCCCGCTGCCAGCCCTCGCCAGCTCCCTGCAGTCGCGCATACTCAGCAGCCTCGCGGGGGGCTCCATACACCCGCACCCCCAAGACCCAGGCTGCCCCTTCCCCCTACAGAGGCGTCCCCACCCCGCGGTCCCTTCTCGCAGCCGAGGCCACCCCCACCCTCCCTCGCGTGCTTACCGAACTGCAGCCGCAGGGCTCCTCCCCCTTGCCACCTCTCACCGGTCCTCAAGCGGCACCGGCACCCCGTGGCCTCGTCCAACTCTGCGGGATTCGCCCGCAGTTCTGGCTCCAGCAGCTCTTCTTGAGCACCCGCAGACCTGAAATGGAGGCTCCAGGATTTTGCCCGACAGACTGGAAAAGCGAGACACCTGGGAGACTGAAGTGCACATGCGCAGAACGCCAGGGAAGGCGGGTTCGGGAAGCCTGCAGGGTGAGAGCCAGGGGAATGTAGGACTACAGCCCTGCTGCCATACTCTCCCTGCGGGTTTAAAGGAGCTCTGCATGAAGGGCGAGGCTTCTCTCCCTCCTGGCTTGGTCTTGGAGTTCCCTGAGCATGCTTCTTTCAGTACTGGGAGAGATTGCAAAACACCGTAGTGGGATGCGGGAGTTATTGAGTGAATCTGTTTAAAAGAATAACCAGTAGGGACTTCCCTGGCGGGCCAGTGGTTAAGAGTGCCTGCTTTCACTGTAGGAGGAGCAGGTTCCATTGCTGGTGGGGAACAGATCCCACGTGGCACATGGCACACTCAGCGGGGGTGGGGTGGGGTGGGGTGGGGAGAATAATCTGTAAAGGAATTTTAGGAACCTTTTGGGAGATGTGACACTACACAGTTAATAAGATGGCTAATTTTGTCCTTCGTGTTGAGGACAGTGTGCCCTCACCTCCAGATTTCATATCCATCTGCAACATCTGAAGGTGACCATTTTTGAAGAGTCTTCCTAGATGTAATAAGGTTCAAATGATGTCATATTGGATTAGGGTGGGCCCTAATCCCCAGACTGGTGTCCTTGTAAAAGAAAACAGAAGAGTCAAACACAGGGAAATGCCATGTGAATACGGAGATTAGAGTGATGTGTCTACAACCAAGGGAGGGCAAAGATTGCCAGAAGCCACCAGGAGCAAGGAGAAAAGTATGGAATATATTCTCCCTTAGAACCTGCAGTAGGAACCAATCCTGCTGACACCCTAATTTCAGATGTCTAGCGTCCAGGACTGTGAGAGAATACACTCCTGATTCTTGTTGTTTTAAGAATACCCAGTTTGTGGTATTTTATTATGACAGCCCTAGGAAACTAATAACACCATTCAATGGTGTTAGGTAGTTAGAATAGGGAAAAGGAGTCCAAATTGGCGGTGGCTAAAGACAAGGAAGGGAAAAGCCCATGAAAATAGAACATGGAAGATCAAAGAAAGGTTCGAGGACCGGAATGAGGACTTCAGGTAGAGCAGCACTCCTGGCCGAGCCCAATTTCCATAGGGCAGACCCAGGGGGAAGAAAACATATAAAAGGAGGAGCCAAGTGCGCTCTCTCTCTCTCTAACCTTCACCCCACCTCCACCCCACCGGTGCGCTGGCGTGCTCCTCTACTCTCTTCTCTACTTTCAGGATGGATTCTCCTGCTATCTTCTAAATAAAATAGAGCTGTAACACTGATTTTTTGAAGAGCTATGACATGGTTTGTTCAAGACCTGAGAGCTGTGACGTGCCAAGGGCTTTAATGTCCGTCGCTCCAAATCATTGTTGTGACGAGACAAGAACCAAGAAGCATATACTCGCCTGACAGTTGGAAATTTTGGCAAATTTTTCAGGCTTTCCTGGCCTTATGGGCATTTGGTCTCAGTCCTGGAATATAGATGGATATTCTGTGTGATGGAATAATAGCCAGATGTCTATATTCTTTATCTGGATGTCTCAAATCTGATCTCTTGGTCCACTGATGTTCATTGTTGAGAGGTCCTTTTCTATGG
This sequence comes from Capra hircus, assembly GCF_001704415.2. NCBI lineage: Eukaryota > Metazoa > Chordata > Mammalia > Artiodactyla > Bovidae > Capra > Capra hircus. The sequence goes on from NC_030835.1 coordinate 32,334,606, forward strand.
GAGTCCACATGGGTGACAACAGGGATAAGGAATGCTGCATAATTGGCTTTATAATGTTCACCCAACAGGGGCTAGGACTTGATCCTGCTGCCAGGCATTGAACAACCTTGCCATCCTGTACTGCCTGAAGGGGTGGGGGAAAAAAAAAACCTGTACAGTTTCCCTAGACCACAGATACAGCTCTGAAATTGATGGATGGTCATCCTGTCTGTCTAATAAAAATTTAATGGTTGTTCCTTTGTACATTTCAGAAGGTAGTGTCCCTCCTACAGGTACTTTCTGTCATTTAAGATCCATCACATAATCCCAGCTTTTAGACTTGTAAGAATTGGATCCTGATCCCAAGAATTTCCAGCCAGCTAGACAAGGCAGAGTATGTGTAATTACCATAACCTCTTGCTTCAGTTGGATTACTGAACCATGGAAAGGGAACAAATCAATCTTTCACCTTGGAGAGAAAGTGAAAGTTGCTCAGTTGTGTCTGACTCTTTGAGACCCCATGGACTATACAGTCCATGGAATTCTCCAGGCCAGAATACTGGAGTGGATAGCCTTTCCCTTTCTCCAGGGGATCTTCCCAACACAGGGATTGAACCCAGGTCTCCCACATTGCAGGCAGATTCTTTGCCAGATGAGCCACAAGCGAAGTCCTTAGAGAGAATGGCTCTTTAATTTCAGTGATACCTGCAACATATATACCTGTCTTGGCTCTGGATGCAGTCATCCTGGTCGAAGTCTTCCCTCTAAGTGGGATTGATTATTCTGCTGGTGCTCATAGCTGTGATCATCCTCATCTAATCCTGTCTAAGACAATAGAAAGGATGGGTATAATTAATTAGGGAATATGATGGGATAGCCTATGCTTCAAAAATTTTTTAACTGTTTACATGAAAGGTTGAGAGTAGGGTTGTAAGAAAATATCTCTTCCATGACACACTGGTGGGCCAGTACGTCTACTGAGACTTGGGGGGATGCAATTCCTTTTAAAACAAAAGGAGAGGGACTTCCCTGGTGATCTAGTAGTTAAGACTCCACACTTCCAATGCACAGGGTGTGGGTTCAATCCCTGGTTGGGGAGCTACAATCCCACATGCCTTGTGGCCAAAAATCCAAAACAGAAACAGAAACAATATTGTAATAAAGACAAAAAAAAAAAAGAAAAGAAAAGGAGACGAGCCTGGTAAGGAGCTGCCATGAAACAGTTTTGCGTGCCTGTCTTGTAGGATACTGGTACAAGTCAATTTCTCATCTATCTCCTTAATCTCAGTTGAGTGCAGGAATTTCCACCTTCCCATCTTCTCATCTTTCAAGAATAAAATATCTAAGAATAAATTTAACCAAAGAAGTTAAAGTCTTCTACAATGAAAACTAGAAAGCTTTGCCAAAAGAAATTTAAGAAGACTTAAATAAATGTAAAGACAGCCTATGTTCATGAACTGGAGATTTAATATTATTAAGATATCAATACTTCCTTCAAGCAATTTATAAATTTAATGGAATTTCTGTCAAAATTCCAGTGTTTTTTTTTTTTTTTCCAGAAAAGGACAAGCCAACCCTCAAATTCATACAGAAATGCAATCTGGAAACAGAAGAACAAATTTGGAGACTCACACTTCTTTGATTTCAAAACTTACTACAAAATTGCAGTAATCAAAAACAGTGTGGTCATAGCATAAGGACAGACCAATGGAATAGAATTGAGAGTCCAGAAATAAACCCACACTGGTCCACACCATCACAATGCTTACAAAATTAACTCAAGATGGATCCATGACCTAAGCATGAGCTAAAACCATAAAACTTTCAGAAGAAGATATAGGGATGAATCATCATGAATTTGGATAGGGCAATGCATTCTTATATATGACACCAAAAGCCCCATCAGCCAAGGAAAAATATTTAACTTGAACTTTATCAAACTTAGAAACTTTTGTACATCAAATGATATTATCAAGAATGTAAAAAGAGAACCCACAGTAGACTTTTCCAAGTACTCAGCTTACATAATCAAAAACAGATCAAGGATGAATGAGCTAGTATCAGCTGGTATAATTGAAAAATAATCACAATCTCTCACCCAGTGTCTTTCATGGACACTACAACTCCACTCTGGAGTATCCCTAAAAGATATCTGTGAGGGAGAAATCCTCCCAGTGAGTAAGGCTTTATTATTTTATTTTATTTTTTTTACTGCACTGGGTCTTTGATGCTGTGAGTGGGGCCTACTCTTCATTGTGGTGTGCAGGCTTCTCCTCGCAGTGGTTTATCTTGTTGTAGAGCACAGGCTTTAGGATGGGTGGGCTTCAGTAGCTGCAGTACTTGGGCTCAGTAGTTGCAGCATATGGGCTTTAGGGCTTGAACTCAATAGTTGTGGCACAGTGGCTTAGTTGTTCGAGGCACATGGAATCTTCCTGGACTGGGGATTGAACCTGTGTCCCCTACGTTGGCAGGCAGACTCTTATCCACTGTACCAGCAAGGAAATCCAGGTAGGACTTTATATTGTACACTTCCTCATCATCTTTGTGGCAGGAAAACTGAGTTAAGATATGGATATATCCATATTCAGGAAGACTGGCAAAAAGTTTGAATGGTTAAGGCAAAACTATAAGACTGGAGTTGAGGAGGTCTGGGAAGGAAGCACATGGTTGGATACACAGTAGCAGGCACAAATTGTACAGATCTCTGAGTCTTCTGCCAGGGTTCCTCAAAGAGTAGCTACTACAGAAGAGACATGGCATTGAGGTGGACAGAACTATTTATCCAGTGTATAACAGCCTTGGCCCCCAAAGCCGAAGAATGGAGTAGCCATTGTGGTTGAGATGAAGACTATTCATGGGCCTAACAGCATTGGCTCTCTCACCAAGGTTGAGCAAACTACTGCTAAATATCTGACCTTTCAAAAGTAGAGATCAAAGCAGAGTACTCAACATAGTATATTTTTTTCTTTTTTGCTGGAGATCAGCTAGATTCATTAGGCAGGTTGATTTCACTGAAGGCCTTCCATCCTGAAAAGGCAGTGCATTGTCCTATTTGGGATTCAAATGTATTCTGATTATAGGTTTGTTTTTCATGTCTTACGTGCTTGTGCTTTAATGCCATTCCCAAAGGCTGACAGTAGGGAAAGAATGTGGAATGATTTGTAGGCAACCATTATTGTCCTTTCCAATGTCCTAGTATAATGTCAGGGCAATCCAGTAAAAATTAGGAAAACAAAGGGACTTCCCTTCCCTCGAAGTCCAGTGGTTGAGACTTTGAACTTCTGGTGTAGGGGGCTGTGTGGGAGGTGGCATGCAGGTTCAATCTTTGGTTGGGGGAACTAAGATCCCACTTGCCACGTAGTGTGGCCAAAAAAATTTTGGAAAACAAAAGAAAACATAATATATGCATTATATAACTATTATATAAAATAAAGATGCACATGATTTGGGGGTTGTCTAGTTTTAATGCTATGCATGTTATACATAAGAAGCCATCCTAGTGAAAAAATAAGAGTAATATGAAAGATCAGTCTAGTTGTTCAAAAATACTACTTTTTATTTTATAGATTTCAAGCTATAATACAGGCTACAACTGTTTCTTTCACAAACATGATTTTATAGTGTTAACAACTGTACTGTACCTTTGTACATTTTATGCAAATTCATATTTACATGAAGTAAGTAAATGAACAGACATTCCACATTCACAGATTAAAAGATTGAATACTGTTATAAAGGTAATTCTCCCCCAGTTGTCCTATAGGTTAAACACAATCCCATCAAAACTGCCGCAGGTTTCTTGTGGCAATTGAAAGCTGATTCTAAACTTATGTGCAAATACAAATGAACTAGAACAGTCAAAACAATCTTGAAAAAGAATAAATTTGGAAGATATACATTACCTGATTTCAAAATATACTATAAAGCTGGAGTAATCAATACACAATAGTACTGGCATAAATACAGGCAAATTGATAAATGCAACTTAATTAAGAGTCCACAAACACTAATTCCACAAGATGCTCTGTGTCAGTGGTCAACCGATTTTTTTTCAATTATTATTTATTTGTTTACTTGTATCTGCACTGGGTCTTCATTGTGGTGTGTGGACTTTCTCTAATGGTGGCGATTGGGGCTACTCTCTAGTTGTAGTGCTCAGGCTTCTCATTGTGGTGGATTCTCTTGTTGCAGAGCATGGGCTCAGAGAGTGTGGGCTCAGTAGTGGTGGCACACGGGCTTAGTTGCCCTGCAGCATGTGGAATCTTCCCAGATCAGGGAGCGAACCCATGTCTCCTGCATTGGCAGGCAGATTCTTAACCACTGGACCACCAGGGAAGTCCCAGGGTCAACTGATCTTTGACAAAGGTCCCAAGACAATTCAAGGGGAAATTAGGTTTTGTTCTAAAACAAACTGGATGTCCACAATGAATGCTGAGAAAATTATATACTAACATGACAAAAAAGAGACCTTAGACTCTTACCTGACCCAGTAAACAAAAATGAAAGCAAATAGATCAAAGACATAACTATAAGAGCTTAAAGTGTAAAACATAAAGGAGAAAAATCTTTGTGACCTTTGCAAAGAGTTCTTAAACCAAGCGCCAATGGTGCAATCTACACAAGAAAAAAATTGATAAAATGGATTTCGTTAAAATTAAAACCTTCAGTGGCAACCCACTCCAGTACTCTTGCCTGGGAAATCTCATGGATGGAGGAGCCTGGTAGGCTGCGGTCCATGGGGTCACTAAGAGTCGGACACGACTGAACGACTTCACTTTCACTTTTCACTTTCATGCATTGGAGAAGGCAATGGCAACCCACTCCAGCGCTCTTGCCTGGAGAATCTCAGGGACGGCAGAGCCTGGTGGGCTGCCGTCTATGGGGTCGCACAGAGTCGGACACGACTGAAGTGACTTAGCAGCAGCAGCAGCACTTCAAAAGATGGCATTAAGACAATGAAAAGACAAATCACAGATGAGGAGAAAATATTTGCAAATCAGATTTCTGATAAAAGACTGTAACTAGAAAATGTAGGCATAAATCTCAAAGCAAGAAAAACAAATCAATTCAAAAAGGTGCAAAAGACTTGCATGAGATATTTCACCAGAGAAGATATACAAATGGTTAGTCATTTGTATGGCTAACCATCATTAGTTACTGGGGAAATTCAAATTAAAACTATGAGATACCATTTCACACTCACTAGAATGACTATTATAAAAAGACAATACTAAATGGTAGTCAGGATATAGAGAAATTGGATCTCCATAAGATGAAAAAACCCTAAGAATTAGACAAATCTAAATTAGAAGATTTTTGTCTAATGAAAGAAATTGGATGTAAAGGGTCATGTATTTGTTTGAAACATTCAGAAAAGTCATCTATTTACAGAGACAAAAAGCAAATCAATGGTTGGCTGTGGGTGGAGACTGAGAGCATATTTACTCAAGGGAATATTTCTGGGTGATAGAAATGTCCCTAATTTGGATTACAGTGATATTTGCACAACTGAAAGTTTACTGAAAATCACTGAATTGTACACTTAGTGAGTGAATGTTATGGTATGCCAATTATATCAGCTCAACAGAGCTGTTTAAAAAGCCATGGAGGGACTTGCCTGGCAGTCCAGCAGCTAAGACCACGAGCTCCCAAAGCAGGGGGCCTGGGTTTGATCCCTTGGGAATTAGAACCCATTTGCCACAACTAAGAGTTAGCATGACTCAACTAAAGTTCCTGCTTGCCAAAACTAAAAGAAAAAAAAAACAAAAAAAAAGATCCCGGGTGCCACAACTAAGACAAGTGCAGCCAAAAAAGGAAAAAGGCCAATGGAAGCTTCTTCTAGGAACAATATTTTCTCCAAAGATTAGTTTTTCAGGCTCTATAAGCTTACTATTAGGTGGAGAGAGCAAACATTTCAAAGAGGATTCAAATATAAGTGTCTACTAAATACTGTTATCAGTTAAGAGGACACTTTATGGTAACCCAAAAAGACAAACCACTTAGAAGCATGTCTTTTTTTGATATCAGCTTCTTAGTAGGTGTCTTTCCTTGCAAGGGACAGGACAGTGAAGATTTCTCTCTCTCTCTCAACTAAGATGTAAATATAGTTACATATAAGAACACCAGGTAATTTATTAGGCTATTTATTTCTTGCACTAGAGCATTAAAAGAGGAAAATATAAAATATGACTTCCTTCTTCTCAACATTCTTATATACATATCATAATATTGGCTTATATATACTATAAATACTATAAAGTATTTCATATTACATCTTATATTAAAACTGTGATGATATACTATTTCTTTACAATATACTTTTCCATGTTAAGAGTCCTCTAAATGATTCTCTGATGTGAACTTTTTTGAAATCTTATCAAAGGCTAAAACATATTCAAACTGTCTACAAAGTTTTAATCACAGACTAACATTCTGATGTAAAATTAGTTATACCTACTTATGGAAGTGGATTTTGAAGAATGTATTGCATTATTCTGATTCTTTGATGCTCAGTGTTTCATCTCATCCATTCTTTGACATACAATGAGTTTGATTTATGAATTTGATTTTTACTTATTTTTCTCCTAGGTGTGCTATCTGATGTACCATGGGGTTTGCCTTCTACCAAAAAAAGATTTCTTACATAGATTATAGTTACAGTTCTTTCCTTTTGGAATTCTCTGGTATTTAGTAAGGAGCAAACTGGCAGAATGATGTGTCCCATTTATCATATTCACGGGGCTTCTGCCTTGTGTGTGTTCCACAATGATAATTAAGACTTCATTTGTGACTGTAGGCTTTCCCACAGTCAGTACATTCATAGGGCTTCTCTCCTGTGTGTGTACTCTGATGCAATTTGAGATTTGAATTGCTACCAAAGGTTCTCCCACACTCACTACATTCAAAGGGTTTCTCCCCAGTGTGTGTTCTCTAATGCTCAACAAGAGACTTTGAATGTTTTCCCACATGCTATATATTCATAGGGCTTCTCTCTTGTGTGTTTTCTCTGACATCCAACGAGGTGTGAGTTACCACTAATGTTTTCCCACATTCCGTACATTCATAACATTTCTCTTCAGTGTGTGTTCTCTGATGTATAATCAGTTTTGACTTTCCACAGAGGGTTTTCCCACATTCAGAACACACAAAGGGTCTCTCCTGTGTGTGATTTCTGATGTTCGGTCAGTGTCTACTCGTCACTGAGTTATCCCACGTTCAGTGCATTCACAAGGTTTCTCTCCTGTGTGTGTTCTCTGATGCACAGTAAGTGCTGACTTCACACTGAAAGTTTTTTCACATTTGTAACATTCACAGGGATTCTTCCCTGTGTGTATCCTCTGATGTGTTGTGAAGTATGTATGTTTTTCATTGAAGAGTCTGAAACATTGATTACATTCATAGAATTTCTCTCCTATGTGTGTTCTCTGAGTATGGGTGAGGTGAGTCTTGTGTAAGGCATCCTACACTCAGTGAACTCATAACGATTCTCCACTGTGTCACTGTTCTTATATTTAAAGTTTGAAATCTTAAATGCTTCTTCACATTCATTACATTCACTGGGTTCCTGTCCTGTATGAGCTCTCTGATGTTCAGTAGGCTGTGCTGTCTGGATTACGGCATTCGTATTTTGAGGCTCCTTTGTTTTGTCCATATTTTGCTCCATATTTTGTCTCCCTTGTTTAATTTATGTGATGTACTATGATGGTTGATGAGTAACTGAATGAATCACGCTCAAATGGATTCTCTCCTATATGTGTTCTTTTTTTAAATTTTTTATTTATTTATTTTTTACTTTACAATATTGTATTGGTTTTGCCATACATCAACATGAATCCACCACGGGTGTACATGTGTTCCCAATCCTGAACCCCTCTCCCTCTGATTTAAATTTTTTGACACTCTGCAGGATTGCTCAGGTTCACTGCTTCCAAAGGGCTTTTGTCTATGAGTTTTCTCATATATGATGACTGACTTTTGGATGAAAGTTCTTTTATATTCATTACTTTTCCAGCATGGGATTTCTTTTGGCTATCAGAGCCTGTCTTGTAAAAATCTGTTCGAGATTCATTAAATCCAGAGTCTGGCTCCAAAGTTTAAAGCTGAGGAAGGTATTCATAATGACTGATATCCTTCCTATTTTTATTATATTCATTAAGTTCAGCAGACGATTCTCTAAGCTTAGTATTGAAAAGTGACTTCCCACATACAATACCTTCATCAATCATTTCTTAAACAGTTTCTATTACTGATCGTTAATTCTGAAATATATTTCAAATGTTCTCACATGAATCACATTTATAGTGTCCTTTTCTTGAACCTATGGGATATATACCCATAGTAAGTGTTTTTTCACATGAAATATTTCTCTCTTTAATCAGTATTTTGTTTTTGATGAATATAAGCTGCCTGGATTGTTGATCGTGAATGTTCTGGCCTCTCCAGACTTTTTCTAGAATAGAGGAAGATTGACAACATCTCATGAATCTTACATTGGTTTTGAATTGGCATTCTAATTGTATTTAAATGTATTGTATCTAAATTGTATTTAAATTGGCTTCAGACATGGTTGTCCAGGAAGAAAATGTATATTCCTCTTAATTAGTTGTGTTCTATTTAATTATTGATTAATCTATCTCTCTATGTCAAAGACCCTTTTGTAGTCTTATAAAGGGGGAGATTGGCCTTTTTATGTGGCATCTTTGTCAGGTTTTGGTGTTAGGGTGATGGTGGCCTCATAGAATAAGTTTGGAAGTTTACCTTCCTCTGCAATTTTCTGAAAGGGTTTGAGTAGGATAGGTGTTAGCTCTTCTCTAAATTTTTGGTAGAATTCAGCTGTGAAGCCATCTGGACCTGGGCTTTTGTTTGCTGGAAGATTTCTGATTACAGTTTCAATTTCTGTGCTTGTGATGGGTCTGTTAAGATTTTCTATTTCTTCCTGGTTCAGTTTTGGAAAGTTGTACTTTTCTAAGAATTTGTCCATTTCTTCCAAGTTGTCCATTTTATTGGTGTATAATTGCTGATAGTAGTCTCCTATGATGCTTTGTATTTCTGTGTTGTCTGTTGTGATCTCTCCATTTTCATTTCTAATTTTATTGATTTGATTTTTCTTCCTTTGTTTCTTGATGAGTCTGGCTAATGGTTTGTCAGTATGGTACTGGCACAAAGACAGAAATATAGACCAATGGAACAAAATAGAAAGCCCAGAGATAAATCCATGCACCTATGGACACCTTATCTTTGACAAAAAAGGCAAGAATATACAATGGAGAAAAGACAATCTCTTTAACAAGTGGTGCTGGGAAAACTGGTCAACCACTTGCAAAAGAATGAAACTAGAACACTTTCTAACACCATACACAAAAATAAACTCAAAATGGATTAAAGATCTAAACGTAAGACCAGAAACTATAAAACTCCTAGAGGAGAACCTAGGAAAAACACTCTCCGACATAAATCACAGCAGGATCCTCTATGACCCATCTCCCAGAATATTGGAAATAAAAGCAAAAATAAACAAATGGGACTTAATTAAAATTAAAAGCTTCTGCACAACAAAGGAAACTAAGCAAGGTGAAAAGACAGCCTTCAGAATGGGAGAAAATAATAGCAAATGAAGCAACTGACAAAGGACTAATCTCAAAAATATACAAGCAACTCCTGCAGCTCAATTCCAGAAAAATAAACGACCCAATCAAAAAATGGGTCAAAGAACTACACAGACATTTCTCCAAAGAAGACATACAGATGGCTAACAAACACATGAAAAGATGCTCAACATCGCTCATTATCAGAGAAATGCAAATCAAAATCACAATGAGGTACCATTTCATGCCAGTCAGAATGGCTGCAATCCAAAAGTCTACAAGCAATAAATGCTGGAGAGGGTGTGGAGAAAAGGGAACCCTCTTACACTGTTGGTGGGGATGCAAACTAGTACAGCCACTATGGAGAACAGTGTGGAGATTCCTTTAAAAACTGCAAATAGAACTGCCTTATGACCCAGCAATCCCACTGCTGGGCATACACACCGAGGAAACCAGAATTGAAAGAGACACATGTACCCCAGTGTTCATCACAGCACTGTTTATAATAGCCAGGACATGGAAGGAACCTAGATGTCCATCAGCAGATGAATGGATAAGAAAGCTGTGGTACATATACACAATGGAGTATTACTCAGCCATTAAAAAGAATACATTTGAATCCATTCTAATGAGGTGTATGAAACTGGACCCTATTATACAGAATGAAGTAAGCCAGAAAGAAAAACACCAATACAGTATACTAACGCATATATATGGAATTTAGAAAGATGGATGGTAACGATAACCCTGTATGCGAGACAGCAAAAGAGACACAGATGTATAGAACAGTCTTTTGGACTCTGTGGAAGAGGGAGAGGCTGGGATGACTTGGGAGAATGGCATTGAAACATGTATAGTATCATATATGAAATGAATTGCCAGTCCAGGTTAGATGCATGATACGGGATGCTTGGGGCTGGTGCACTGGGATGACCCAGAGGGATGGTACGGGGAGGGAGGTGGGAGGGAGGTTCAGGATGGGGAACACATATATACTCGTGGCAGATTCATGTTGAAGTATGGCAAAACCAATACAATATTGTAAAGTAATTAACCTCCAATTAAAATAAATAAATTTATATTTTAAAAAAATTTACAAAAAGGAAGGGGGGAGAAAACAGGCAGTTTGATACATGTCTTTGGTTTCTCCAAATGTGATCTTTAATGCTAGGTAAGAAATAAGTAGACCAGGTGGTGATCCTTGCATCAAGATCAAATATTTAAGAGCTTCATTTTGAACACTGATACAGTCATTTTGGTCTATCAGAGTTGTTTAATACTACATCCATGCTAATAATGAATTCCTAGTTTTTCCCAAATCAATATTCTAAACATACCTCATTTTGCAAGGAAGTCTTACTCTTGCAATAGTCATACTTCTTAACTCAATTTTACATCCTGGTTAACACATCTCTGATTTTTATTAATTTTAGGATTTCAGAAAAAGGTTTATTTCTCAAGTAACTCCTCTATCAATCAGTTAATCACTGAATATATTGTTCTTTTACACATGAACATTAGGAAGGGAAAAATTGAGGCCCTTATCTAACAGGATTATAAACAAGTGAGAAAAAGAAACTCACAAATCAACATATGTAATTGTTAGTAGAGCTTCTAGGAGCAAATGGAAAACAAGAAGGGAGAAAACAACAATAACATTTAATATGAATTAATGCTTAATTGATTTAATCCTCACAACTTTTGAGATTCGTTCTATTTCATCCCAATTTTACAAAGGGGACACTAAGGCATATGAAGATTAAGAACTCATCCAAAGTCATATAGCAAGAGTAGTAAAGAATAGTTTCTTGAAAGCAATTATATGAGCTTACAATTAAAAATTTAACAAAACTACAGTGAAGTTACACTTACATTGGTCAGAATGGCTATCATTAAAATGTCTACAAATAACCAATGCTGGAGAGGGTATGAAGAAAAGGGAACTCTCCTACACTGTTGGTGGGAATGTAAACTGGGGCAGCCACTATGGAAAACAGTATGGAGGTTCCTCAAAAAACTAAAAATTTGAGTTGCCATATGATCCAGCAAATCCACTCCTGGGCATATCACCAGACAAAACTATAATTCAAAGATACATGCACCCCTATATTTATACCAGCACTATTCACAAAGTCAAGACCAGGAAACAACCCAATTGTCCATCAACATATGAATGGAAAAAGAAGATGTATACAAATGTATATAGCCATAAAAATGAATGAAATAATGCCATTTGCAGCAACATGAATGGACCTAGAGATCATCATACTAAAGAAGTAAGTCAGACAGAGAAAAACAAATACCATATGATATTACTTATAGGTGGAATCTACAATATGACACAAATTAACTTATCTACAAAAAAGAAACAGACTCATAGACATAGAGAACAGACTTGTGGTTACCATGGTAGAGAGGAGGTAGGGGAGGGATGGATTGGGAGTTTGAGATTATCAGATGGATACTATTGTGTATAGAATGGATAAATGACAAGTATATATCACAGGGAACTATAATCAAAATCCTGTAATAAACTATAATGGAAAAAAATATGAAAAAGGATGCATGTATATTATGATAATGAATTGCCATACTATACAGCAGAAATTAACACAACATTGTCAATCAACTATACTTCAATAACATTTTTTTCCTGGTTTAATAAGGACTTGTTTATTTTGAGAAAAAAGGTCCCAAACATCAGGCTGTTCACAAAAATAACACACAGTATCAACTTTAGAAGATAAATCTTAAAACAATTACACAAGTTATTTTTCTAGAAGATGCATTTAACATGCCAACTCTTATTCAAAAAAATACATTGTTACATTTGTGTTGAAAAGCCTCACATAGCACTCTTATGTGGGGTATAACACACATACCTGTAACTCAAAGCTGCTCTCAGGGGCTACTCGACTAATGAGAAGTTAGGGAAGCAATTACTGTATGACTGGAAAGAACTGTACTCCCTTTATAACAAGATATTACTTTGGAGACAGTTGATAAAAACCATACATCCTTTTTATTGTTAGGTCATAATGAGGTATCAAAATTAAAAGCAAAAATTACAGGGTAAGACAACATAACTACTAGGATGGTCAAAGGAAGTGAAAATGGGATTAGGCACAGGGAAGTATGAATTAATGAACATGGAAAGGGCAAGGATGGGGAGAACAATGAGCATGTGCTAAAGATACTAGGGGAGAGGATCTGGTGAAAATTTTGATCTTAGACAAGCGCCTAGGTAAAGAAATAATGGGACAAGATTTCTAAAGCCTGCTATGTGCTTAAGAGTCATCCTCGCCATTGGCGCTCTGTCATCCTCTCCTTCCTCAGCCTCTTTTTCATCATCCTTGATCAACTCCAGCTGGTCATCCCCCCAATCTTCATTATCATCATCACCCAGTAGGTTCCCCTCCTCAGCAGAATCTGACCCCTCTGCATCCCCCTCAGACTACATCTTCACATTAGTCTCATCTTTCTTCAGAGAGTTGCTGCTCTGCTCCTCTTCTGATTTATCATTCTTCATCTCTCTTCCTTGTTTGCTCTGTTACTTTTCAATTTTTTTCAGGCTTCCCAGTAAAGAATCCACTTTTTGTTTTATCTGGGTTAACTCCTTCTTAATAGTCTGAAGGTCATCTCCTTTCAACTTTCCAGTCTTAGAAGATCCCCGCTGTCCGCTCTTAGAATTGAAGCCACTTTTGCCCCTTCATGAGGTGTTTCCTGATACACACTGGCATTTTGAGGGCACTATAGCCCACACAATAGGAGGAGGATGAGGAACATGTGCTGGGTAACTATACATCCTGTCCTAATAGTCCCGTTCAAAGTCATAGTCCAAGTCAAAAGATGAGCCTGATATCTCTGCTGTAGATCATTTCACACCTGCTTTTCCTTGGTTCACTTTTAGATTAGTATCTAAAAACCTGGCCAGCAATCATACTGCCATTCTCTCCGGCCACAGCATCCTGGGCATTTCTCTCATTAACATACTGAACGAAGGCAAAGCCCTTATGAACAGAGCAACCCACGATTTTGCTGTATTTTGAGAAGATTGCCTCCACGCCAGATTTCTTGACCACAGAGATTCCCAGTGGATACATGAGAGTTCATGGAATGAGGATCTGTCTTGTTGGTAACATTGCTGGCCATTGTCTTCGATGATAAGGTGCCTCACAAAGCTGAAAAATGTAGCTGAAGATTAAAAAAATCTCCCAGGATGGGGAAGGGAAAAGAGATTCGATTCTGAATCTCCTACCCCTGGATTCTACGTGGAGAAGCTGACTGCTGCTCAAGGTCAGCAACGCGGTGGCAACTGCTCAGTCTTCATCTCTTCACAAAAAAATCCAATAATATTTTTTAAAGTTAAAGATTTAAGGTTTCTTATGAGACAAAATAAACTTTAATAAAAGATCTATATATGTTTCAGGATATGGATCTAGATGAAATTAAGCCTAAGTTTAGGACAAAAAGAGAAAAGTAAAATTTGATTAGGAAACACAGGGCCATAATGATAGCCCTCATAACAAACAGAATTATAAACTTGGAAATTATGGTACATATAGATTTATCTTCTTCTTAGTATCAACATATATTTTACAATTTTGGTAACCAAATCTGTCAAATGCAATAAGAATCCAGATATGTGATAATATGGTTCTGGTTCTAGTTAAAATTCACGACAACTGAGCACACTAAAGGAACTTCGGCATAATAATAACAGATAACCGATACTGAGATAAAATTCATAAGAAAGAATGATAGAGATGGCAGTTTAAGATGATTCCATACATGCTAACAGGAGAAAAAGGAGGACCTTGGGCATGTTACTTAGTCTCTTTGGACTTCGGTTTGTTAATCCAGTAAAATAGTAACCCTATTTATACTGTTATACCATGGGGTAATTGTGGGAAGTAGATGAATTAATATACATAACCTGCTTAGAATGGTGCCCAGTACACCGTAGGCTATAATGCAAGTGTTGATTATGGTGATTATGAGATTGCCACCAATTTCGAAGTCATAAACATAAAGAAAGCTTAAGCCCTGAATATGGGTTAATAATCACTTAAAAACATCTAAGAAGAGCAGAAGGTAAAAACAGAGCCTTTACAGACATCTCAAATTGAACAAATGACTACATAAAATTAAAATTTACTGATTTAATTAACTGGTGCTGGTTGGTAAAGTAGACAGAAGGATAAATATTTAGGAAAGGTGAGTGTGACCAAATTAGTTCTACATGCCAAAGGCAAATTTAAGTGTATTTTAGAAAGGATTTTGAGTGCTATCAAATAAAGTACAGGGACTTCCCTGGTGGTCCAGTGGTGAAGAATCCTCCTGCCAATGCAGGGGACATAAGTTCTATCTCTGACCCAGGAAGATCCCACATGCCTCGAGGCAATTAAATCTTTGCCTACAACTACTAAAGCCTGTGTGATTGGAAGCTCGTGCTCCACAACTAGAGAAAGCCCCAGTACAGCATCAAAGATCCAGTGCAGCCAAAGATAAAAATAAATTTAATAATAATAAATATATAAAAACAAAAATAAATCACAAAGGTAAAGAAGGTAATTATCAATTTGGGCAAAAAAAAAAATGGTAATGAAATCTTTAACAGCAGGGATAACAGTGAAAGTGAGTCAGGATACAGAAAAAAATAGGCATTTTACCACAAAAGGAAAAAAGGAATGAGCAGAGAAACTTGAAGGCACAAGAATCACAGATGTTTATAATAATTTCTCAAGAATATATCTAAAAATGATGATGGTCAAAGGACTATGTGAAAATAAAAGGAAATTTGGCAACTGAAAGTGCTACTGAAAGAGGAATTATGAAGAAATAAATATTCAAGAAGCAGTAACCAAGAATTCAGTTCAGTCGCTCAGTCGTGTCCGACTCTTTGCGACCCCATGAATTGCAGCATGCCAGGCCTCCCTGTCCACCACCAACTCCCAGAGTTCACTCAGACTCACGTCCATCGAGTCTGTGATGCCATCCAGCCATCTCATCCTCGGTCGTCCCCTTCTCCTCCTGACCCCAATCCCTCCCAGCATCAGAGTCTTTCCCAATGAGTCAACTCTTCGCGTGAGGTGACCAAAGTACTGGAGTTTCAGCTTTAGCATCATTCCTTCCAAAGAAATCCCAGGGCTGATCTCCTTCAGAATGGACTGGTTGGATCTCCTTGCAGTCCAAGGGACTCTCAAGAGTCTTCTCCAACACCACAGTTCAAACACATCAATTCTTTGGCGCTCAGCCTTCTTCACAGTCCAACTCTCACATCCATACATGACCACAGGAAAAACCATAGCCTTGGGTAATGTCAGAGTACGAAATTTCTCTACAAACACTAAGCATAGAAGGAGCACTTCCTGTGAGGAGGTGACATTTCAAGGTGTTAATTTAAGTATTTGAGGAATGGTGGTTGGATAATCCTCAAATTTTGAAAAGGTATGAAGTCTCTAAAAAGAGATTTCCAAAAAGGTTTCAAATTTCTTATATTGGGTTGACTAATGTCTACTCCAAATTCATGTCCACCCAGGATCTTAGAATGTGACCTTATTTGAAATGAGGGTTTTTGCAGATGTAATGAATTAGGATGACGTCATAATGGATTAGGGTGGGCCCTAAACTCAATAAGACTGCTGTCACTACAAGAAGATGATACACAGAGAAGGTCATGTGACAATGGAAGCAGGGACTGGAGTAATACAGCTGTATGTCAAGGAGGGACAAGTGCTATCACAACCACCAAAATTTAGGAAGAAGCAGAAAAGACTCCCTCTTTGGAGGGAGTGTGGTCCTGCTGACACTTTGATTTTTCACTTGTAGCTTCCAGGACTGTGAGAGAATAAATTTTCTGTTGTTTTAAGCCTCCCAGGATGTGTTACTTTGTTACAGCATCCAAAGAAACTGTAAGTGTCAAGCAACTCATTGTCCACTTGAGATCTAATTTCCATTAGCTTCCACTCCTTTGGTACACAATGACTCACCTGGAAGGCTTTGGCTTGAGATCTCTACCTCTGTTATCCAGGGCTCTATTCCCAGCTTAACTGGGAGATTACATCAGGTTTGGTTATGAGACACCCTGTCAATGGGAAGTGATACAGGGCTCATATCCAGACACTTGTGCCTCATGGCATCTCAAGACTGTCATGCATGATTACAGTGCTTATATCAACCTCAGCAGAGTAGGACTTCTCACCAGGGGCAAAGACACTGACATCCTTCCTAGAGCCTCAAAGTAATTAAGTTAATTCTGAGGACTTCTCTGGTGGCTCAGAGGGTAAAAAAAATCCACCTGGAACGCAGGAGACATAGAAGACACTGATTTGATCCCTAGGTGGGAAGATCCCCTGGAGGAGGAAAATGGCAACCCATTCCAGTATTCTTGCCTGAAAAAATCCCATAGACAGAAGAGCCTGGCGGTCTACAGTCCAAAGAGTGGCAAAGAGTCAGATACATCTAAGTTACTGAGCACACAGCAATGGTGGTCCAGTGATTAAGAATCCTCCTGCCAACGCAGGGGACACAGGTTTGATTACTGGTCTGGGAAGATCCCACATGCTGTGTAACAACTAAGCCTGTGCACCACAATTACTAAGCCCCCACTCTAGAGCCTGCAAGTCGCAACTACTGAGCCCATGTGCTGCAACTTTGCCTAGAGCCTGTGCTCTGAAACAAGAAAGGCCCTCACAATGAGAAGCAACGAAGAGTAGCCCCGGCTCACTCCAACTAGAGAAAGCCAGTGCCGCCGTAAAATAAATGTTTTATGAAAAGAATTTTTGAACCCCAAACTTTAACATTAAAAACAATTCAACTCTTCAGAGGTTTGATGTTTCATCAACTGAAAGTGGAAATCAGGCTCCAGAAGTAACATGGGAAGCTCGGCTTACTCACTGAGACCAGGTTGCTACAGTTTTCCAGCATCACATCGCTATACAAGATCTTCTGAGTTGAGTCTAGCCACTGCCACTCTGCCTGGATGAAGTTGGTAGACACATCCTTGAATGATACTGGTCCCTGTAACAGTACATTTTATTTAATCTGAATTGTTAACAATTGGAGAATGTGAAAAATATGTATAAGAAATGGACCTTATTGCATGCACTGATACAAGTCATAAAAATTTGATTTGATGCATACAGTATATGATGTTTTCATTTTTATGGGAGAAACAGGTATTAGAAATAGCTTGTCAACAAGCTTAGTGGTTAATTACTGAACTAAAAAATCCTTCTATTGGACTTCTCTGGTGGTGTGGTGGTTAAGAATTCACTTGCCAGCGCAGGCGACATGGGTTTGATCTCTGGTCCGGGAAGGTTCCACATGCCACAGGGCAACTACGCCGGTGCACTGCAACTATTAAGCTTTGTGCTCTAGAGCCCAAGAGCCGCAACTACTGAACCTGTGCTGCACAATAAGAGAAGCCTCCGCGATGAGAAGCCCATGCAGTGCAACTAGGGAGTAGCTCCCACTTGCTGCAACTTGAGGAAGACTGCGCCCAGCAATGAAGACTCAGTGAAGCCGAAAATAAAATAAAT
Organism: Capra hircus; assembly: GCF_001704415.2. NCBI lineage: Eukaryota > Metazoa > Chordata > Mammalia > Artiodactyla > Bovidae > Capra > Capra hircus. The sequence continues at coordinate 32,352,712 of NC_030835.1, forward strand.
AAATAATAAAGGAAAGAAGCTTTAGAAAAGCTTCTGTTGAGCTCACTACTCTGTACATGGAAACATTCTAATTGCTCAGAAAAATCAAGATCAGTAAATTCTAGTAGCAAAATATATACAAGCGTCTATTTACAATAAGATATTATAGGAACTATGTAGAAACGCTTACAAGACTGTTGTTTAGTCACGTAGTCATGTCCAACTCTTTGCAACCCCATGGGCTGTAGCTTGCCAGGCTCCTCTGTCTATGGGGTTTCCCAAAGAAGCATACTGGAGTGGGTGCCATTTCCTTCTCCAGGGGATCTTCTTAACCCAGGGATCAAACCCACATGTCCTGCACTGGCAGGCGGATTCTTTATAGCTGAGCCATCAGGGAAGCCTGTACAAGGTATATAGCGTAGACATAAGGAAGGAAAAATTAGTTCCATTCTATTATTATGTGGCTGTTATAAGGCTGAAAATCTTTGAGTAGTTGTATTACGTAAAAATATGCATTAGCCTCCACATGGTCAAATGCATTTTGTAGGCATTTAAAATGTATTTTAGAAGTTAAGTTCAGAGGAGAGCAACTAGGGTATGTGTTAGATCAACAGAGTAAAGCGATAAGGTAAGATAAAGAACTAAACTAGGCCAGACATGGAATAATTCAGAACCAGTTTCTATAAATCAGTGCTCTCCGAACATCCTTTGATCATCACTCCATCATTTGAACTATACTATTTGTATATATTGTATATAAGTACATGTAATTACAACCCAAGCATTATTTAATGAAAATCACTTTCTCAATTTTAGATAAAAATTTAATACAAACTGTAATATCTTATTCAGAGATTCTGATGGACAGTCTTGCACATCTCCTGGAATGCCCATCTCCCATTCTGAAAGCCCCCACTCCAGAAAATGTGGAATCAGTAAAAAGATGTGAATAAGCCCTGGACTTACATAATTTCAGATTTAACATTCTGGAATGGTGGTTCCCAATTCTACCTGCACATCTGAGTCACCTTAGAAAGTATATAGACCAGACTCTATAATGTTATATTTTTAAAAAATGTTCAAAAGTGGTCAAACCCACAGAAATACTGCAAAAATAAAATGTGTACAAGGAATACTCACATACCTAGATTCGCTTTTTGTTAACATTTAACCCATTTTGTCATTTGTAGGTGTTCCCTCTTCTTCTTTACCTATAAACACATATCTGCTAACATACACTCACACTTTTTCCTGCACTATTTGAAGCTAAGTTACATATATCATGGCCATAAATATTTCAGTGTGTATTATTAAGAATAGGGATATTCTCCTATATACCATGGTATAGTTATCAAATTCAGTACGTATCACATCAACATGATACTTTTTTTTTAAGTTTCTTAAATTTATTGAGAAGTCTGCATCTGTCTTACATTACATGTATTGTTTGAGCAGTTGGAGTTTAACTTGTTATTCATTCAATGTAAATAATGGGCTTTTTGGGGGAGGTCTGGCATAAAGCATTGCTGGCAAAAATCTCATAATGATCTAATTTTCTTTCCTTTGTAAGTCACTTGAACTTTTCATCTAGTTATTGCTCCTTTTTTTTTCCCTTTTTTAAAGTCAAGTAATTGTACGAATATGTCTTGCTTGAGTTGATATGCTCAGATATAAGTTGTGCTTTTTCTTTCTTTAAATTAATTAATTAATTTCAATTGGGGGCTAATTACTTTACAATATTGTAGTGGTTTTTGCCATACATTCACATGAATCAGCCATGGGTGTACATGTGTTCGCCATCCTGACCCTCCCTTCCACCTCCTTCCCCATTCCATCCCTCAGGGTCATTCCAGTGCACTGGCCTGAGCACCCCGTCTCATGCATCGAACCTCAACTGGCGATCCATTTCACGTATGGTAATATACATGTTTCAATGCTGTTCTCTCAAATCACCCCACCCTTGCCTTCTCCCAGAGTCCAAAAGTCTGTTCTTTATATCTGTGTCTCTTTTGCTGTCTTGCATATAGGGTCATCATTAGCATCTTTCTAAATTCCATATATATGTGTTAGTATACTGTATTGGTGTTTTTTTTTTTCTCTGACTTACTCCACTCTGTATAATAGGCTCCAGTTTCATCCACCTCATTAGAACTGATTCAAATGCTTTCTTTTTAATGGCTGAGTAATATTCCATTGTATATATGTACCACCGCTTTCTTATCCATTTGTCTGCCGATGGACATCTAGGTTGCCTCCATTGACATGGTACTTATATCTGTTATCTCTCTTATGTCAGTTTTGTTAATGGACACAATAACCTCTTTTACAGAACTTTCCTCTTCCAAGCAGATTCAGTCTGGGGTCAAGTATTGCATTTAGTTGCCATGTCTCTTTAGGCTTTCTTGTTTTAGGACATTTCCACAGTTTTTGTCTTCTATGACACTGGCATCTTTGAAAAATATGATTCCCAACCCTTTCTAAATGGGCTTCCCTGGTGGCTCAGAGATAAAGAATCCACCTGTAATGCAGGAGATAAAGGAGATACAGGTTCAGTCCCTGGGTGGGGAAGATCCTTTGGAGGAGGGCATGGCAACCCACTCCAGCATTCTTGCCTGGAGAACATCATGGACAGAGGAGACTAGTAGGCTATAGCCCATAGGGTCACAAAGAGTTGGACACAACTTAAGTGACTGAGCACAGCCTTTCAAAAAATTAGAATGCTCACTTTCGGTGTATCTGCTGTTTCCTCGTGGTTAGGTTCAGGTTATGTGAACTAGGCTGGAAAGTGCATAGGTGATGTTGTTCCCTCCATAGGCATCCCATCCACAGCATATGCTGCCACTCTCCCTCGGTGAAAATGCTAAATCTGACCACTTCGGCAAAGGGTTGTCGAATTTCTCCACCATATAATTACTGCCTTTTTAAAATTCCCTTGGAACTAATAAGTGATCTCTGGGGAGACTTTAAGACCATGAAAAGCCCTCAGTCCTCATCAGATTTAGCATCAATTGATGATTCTTTTTTAAATTTGCAAATTTTCTTTTTTCCTTTGGCCACACCTCATGGCATGCAGAACTTCTCCGACCAAGGGTCAAGCCAGTGCTCCTTGCAGTGAAAGCACAGTCTTAACTCCTGTACCACCAGGGAAGCCCCAGTTCATGATTCTTGCCTGATACAATCTTCACTATGATAAATGCAAAATGTTTTTCAGCTTCTGTACTCCTTCCATATTTACCAATTTGCTCTTAATCTACCATAAGCAAGAAATCTCCTTTCTGCCAATTTATTATACATATAGACTCACAAATTCCTATTCTCCCCAGTGGTTTACAGTTCATTATTGTACCTAATTATATTGGTGTTCAACTATCTCAAATTCGACTGGTAGAAGCCCCTTCAATCTGACACGCCCTGTGGTTACTTTGAATACTTCTTTCCTTTAGGGCATAACACGATGTCCCAAATTCATCTTACACTCATCCTGCTCCAGCCCGGGAACAGTCAATTCTCCAATGAGTCCTGGTTCCTTTCAGTGGGGAGTGGTATTAGACATCAACCTCCAGATGTGAGGTGTATGCCAAAATGCTGTTTGTTTGTTTTTTTAAATTTATTTGGCTGAGCCAGGCCTTAGGGCAGCATGTGGGACCTTTAGTTGTGGCATGGGGAGTCTTCTTTTTTTCAGTTGTAGCATGTGGGGATTTGGTTCCCTGACCAAGGATCAAACCTGGGCTCCCTGCATTGTGAGCATGGAGTCTTAGCCATTGGGAAGCCACCAGGGAAGTTTTAACCACAATGCTGTTTTTTACCCCTAACTTTTTCATTTTGATTTTCAAACTTAAAGAAAAGCTGAAAAAACTAAAATGAACACTTGAATAATCATCACCTAAATTCTTTTGTAATATTTTTGGTATTTCTTTCTATATATAACTTTTGCTGAATTACTTGAAATTTGCAATGATCATGACACTTCACTCTTCTATATTTCAGCATGTATATCCTTAGAATAAAGTCACATTCCCATACATCACATTCATACCTGAGGAGATTAATTCAATAATATAATCTAACACAACTCTTACTTATGCAATTTTTCAGAATAGTTCCCCAATCCAGAATTCAACCCCGTCTCACATATTACACTTGGCTGTTGTGCCTCTTCTATCTTCTCTAGTCTAAGAACAAAGTTTATCTTTTGGTTTTGATTTTTTTAAATATCCAGGACTTCTCTGGTGGTCCAGTGGTTGAGACTCCACGCTTCCAGCACAGGGGGAGCGGGTTACATGCGGAAGCAGCCAAAAATAAAATTAATTAATTAAAAAAAACCCAGACCAGGTGTCTTGTAAAATATTCCATATCCTGGATTTGTCAGATTGTTTCCTTATGGCTAAATGCAGATCGGCTTTTTATATTTTGGGAAAGAACACAACACAGGTGCTTTGCACACCTCTTATTGCAACAGAAAGGGGAACTAAACACCAGATTATGCCTCTATTGGTGAAAATGAGTATGAGTATTTGGATAAAGTGATGATCACCAGCAATCTCCATTGTAAAGGTACACTTTCTCCTGGAATTGATAAGTACTCTGGGGAGAGAGAGGAAGCAGTGCTTTAAGGCCTTATAATTATTTAATAATTAACCTATTCACCTTCAACATTTCAGTCAATGGTTTTAGTACCAATGGATGATTGTTGTAAAGTCAGTTAATACTGTGGGGCTTATAAAATGATGATTTGCTTACTCTAATTTCTTCTGTATTTGCTAGTTGGCATTTTTTTTTCCATGAGGAAGAGCTTTCTTTCTTTCTTCTACATCTCTCTTCTGTATTACTAGGAACTCATGACATTTTTTTGGTTGTTGTGTAATAATCCATTACCAGTTATTCTTTTTGAAGCTAAGCTGTCTCAGTTTGGTCAATGGTGGCCTTCTGAGTTCTTTTAATCAGGTATTTCAGTACATTTTTATTTATAGCATAAAATCATTTTCCAGAATTACTTTATACTTTCCATGTCCCATCTGCAAACAATACAATTATCAAAGTACAATTATCAAAATCAAGAAATTAACAGCATAGGAGTTCCCTGATGGTCCAGTGGTTAGGATTCCTCACTGTCACTGCCAAGGGCCTGCATTCAGTTCCTGGTCAGGAAACTAAAATTCCACAGGCCAAAAAGAAAAAAAAAAAAGGAAATTAACATTGGTATGCTATTAACCAAACTATACTCTTTATTTAGATTTCACCAATTTTTCCATTAATATCCTTTTTTTGTTCCAAGATCTAATCCAGGATTCCACACTCTAAGCTGAATTAATAACTAATCAAATAAATTAGAATGCCCAGAAATAGATGTGTGGAGACATGGTAATACACTGTGGCATCACAATTGCAATTACATTACAATTACAAACAATAATAATGAGTTGGTGCAACTGGCTTTATGTGTTAAAAGGTAAAACTAGATTCCTTCCTCAAACTATCTACAATAGTGAATTCCATATTGATTCAAGGCTTAAATATTTTACTTAAATATTTTAAAATAGTATTAATATTAATTAAATAAAATACTATGATCTTGGGTTAGAGAAGAATTTTAAAATAAAATTCAAAAGAAAAAAATCAAATGGGAAAGATCAAAAGATCAGCCTATACAAAAATACAAAACTCTCATAAGGCCAAAGGCACTGCAGAGGGAGTTTGGGAGAGTTAGAGAAAACATACACAAAAAATATAATAGAAAAAGAATTACTGTTTAAAATGTATAAAATATTATTTAAATTAATATAGAAAAATATAATTTAAAAATGAAGTCATTCACAAAAGCAACAAAAAGCCAATATATGTGATGTACAAGCTCATTAGTAATCTCAGAGTGAAAGTCACTCAGTTGTATCCGACTCTGTGATCCCATGGACTATACAGTCAATAGAATTCTCCAGGCCAGATTGCTAGAATGAGTAGCCATTCCCTTCTCCAGAGGATCTTCCCAACTCATGGACCGAACCCAGGTCTCCCACATTGCAGGTGGATTCTGTACCAGCTGAGCTACCAGGGAAGCCCAAGAATACTGGAATGGGTAACCTATCCCTTCTCCAGCAGATCTTCCTGACTCAGGAATCGAACTGGAGTCTCTTGCATTGCAGGCAGATTCTTTACCAGTTGAGCTACATGGGAAATCATTTCTGGAAGTAATCTCAGAAATGCAAATTAAAATTATGAGCTTTTTTCAGAAATGTGATTGGCAGACTTCCCCTGTGGTCCAGTGGTTAAGAATCTGCCTGCCAATGCAGAGGACATGGGTTTGATCCCTGCTCTGGGAAGATTCCACATGCCAAGGAGCAATAAGCCCAGGTGCCACAACTACTGAAGTCTGCAAGCCTAGAGCCCATGCTCCACAATAAGAGAAGCCTGCAGACTGCAATGAAGACCCAGTGCAGCCATAAATAAATAAAACAGTCACAGTCAAATTTCTTTAAAAAAAAAAAAAAAAAAGAAAGAAATGAGATTGGCAATACATCTAGAGTCTGACAATACCAGTTGCTGATTGCTGGCAAGAAAGCAGGGTAAGTGGCAGTCTTATGCACAGCTCTACCATCTAGCTAAGGGAAATACTCATGCAGAGCTATTTTAAGGGCATGCAGACCATTCAACCTTCTTCTGATATTCTAGATCTTACTGCTGGACCAAGCAAGACCATTGGAAAATTGCCTATTCAAACCCTGTAATCAACTGAACATTTGTGTCCCCTCTTCACTGTCCCAGTTTGTATGTTGAAGGCCTAATACCCAATGTGATGGTATTTGGAGATGGGGCCTTTGGGAGATAGTTGGCTCGTCAGCATGGAGGCCTCATGATAAATTTAGTTCCTTTAGAAGAAAAGACAGAAGAGAGCCTGCCCCACCCCCCCCCGCCACCCCTCCCTGGCCCCCGCCAGCTCTCTTTCTCAATCAAGTAAAGATACAAAGAGAAGGTGGCCATCTGCAAACTGAAAGAGGGCCCTCAGTTCAGTTCAGTCGCTCAGTCGTGTCCGACTCTTTGTGACCCCATGAATCACAGCACACCAGGCCTCCCTGTCCATCAACAACTCCCAGAGTTCACTCAAACTCATGTACATTGAGTTGGTGATGCCATCCAGCCATCTCATCCTCTGTGGTCCCCTTCTCTTTCTGCCCCGAATCCGTCCCAGAATCAGGGTCTTTTCCAATGAGTCAACTCTTCGCATGAGGTGGCCAAAGTATTGCAGTTTCAGCTTCAGCATCAGTCCTTCCAATGAACACCCAGGACCAATCTCCTTTAGGATGGACTGGTTGGATCTCCTTGCAGTCCAAGGGACTCTCAAGAGTCTTCTCCAACACCACAGTTCAAAAGCATCAATTCTTTGGCACTCAGCTTTCTTCACAGTTCAACTCTTACATCCATACATGACCACTGGAAGAACCACAGCCTTGACTAGACGGACCTTAGTTGGCAAAGTAATATCTCTGCTTTTGAATATGCTATCTAGGTTGGTCATAACTTTCCTTCCAAGGAGTAAGCATCTTTTAATTTCACGGCTGAAATCACCATCTGCAGTGATTTTGGAGCCCCCAGAAATAAAGTCTGACACTGTTTCCACTGTTTCCCCATCTATTTCCCATGAAGTGATGGGACCGGATGCCATGATCTTCGTTTTCTGAATGTTGAGCTTTAAGCCAACTTTTTCGCTCTCCTCTTTCACTTTCGTCAAGAGGCTTTTTAGTTCCTTTTCACTTTCTGCCATAAGGGTGGTGTCATCTGCATATCTGAGGTGATTGATATTTCTCCTGGCAATCTTGATTCCAGCTTGTGCTTCTTCCACCCCAGCGTTTCTCATGATGTACTCTGTATATAAGTTAAATAAGCAGGGTGACAATATACAGCCTTGATGTACTCCTTTTCCTATTTGGAACCAGTCTGTTGTTCCATGTCCAGTTCTAACTGTTGCTTCCTGACCTGCATATAGGTTTCTCAAGAGGCAGGTCAGGTGGTCTGGTATTCCCATCTCTTTTAGAATTTTCCACACAGTCAAAGGCTTTGGCATAGTCAGTAAAGCAGAAGTAGATGTTTTTCTGGAATTCTCTTGCTTTTTCCATGATCCATCGGCTGTTGGCAATTTGATCTCTTATTCCTCTGCCTTTTCTAAAACCAGCCTGAACATCTGGAGGTTCACGGTTCATGTATTGCTGAAGCCTGGTTTGGAGAATTTTGAGCATTACTCTACTAGCGTGTGAGATGAGTGCAATTGTGTGGGAGTTTAAGCATTCTTTGGCATTGCCTTTCTTTGGGATTGGAATGTAAACTAACATTTTCCAGTCCTGTGGCCACTGCTGAGTTTTCCAAATTTGCTGGCATATTGAGTGCAGCACTTTCACAGTATCATCTTTCAGGATTTGAAACAGCTCAACTGGAATTCCATCACCTCCACTAGCTTTGTTCATAGTGATGCTTCCTAAGGCCCACTTGATTTCACATCAAGAACCAAATCTGTCGGCACCTTGACCTTGGACTTTCTAGACCCCAGAACTCTGAGAAGTAAGTCTTTGTTGTTTAATCCACCAGTCTACAATAATTTGCTATAGCAGTGTCAGTGTTTTAGTACTCTAGAAGACTCCTCTGTGGGTTCTCTTTTGCTGTCAGGAAGATTAGAAGCCAATCTGCAGGTTGACTTTCATGACTCCGGCACATTATAGAACCTGCAGATATCTATACTATGACTCAGCTCAGCTAGTGACCTGATACTCTGTACAGTTTTTGGACATTGATTTTCATGTATTTTTACCTTTTTATGTTAATACTTGTTCCCTTACAAATTGCACAAAGTTCATTGTAAAACAAAGTGGGAATAAACAACTCACCTTGTGATCTGTTCATTTCTTGATTCTCTTGGAAACCTGAAAAGAACCTTAAAGGTACAGCTGGGGATGGAGAGAGAATGAGGTCCTGTGCAACTGAGCCTGCTGTGCAGCTCCCAGAGTCAGCTGCCTATTAAGCTTCAAACAGCAGCTGTCTACAGGCCCCTGTGAGACAACATCCCTTTAGCCCTAAGAAGGGCAGGACAGATCCTGTGGAAGAGCACCCATGTGTCTACGTTGACTCTGATAGGTCAGAGAGAGTTTGGAATGTGATTTTTTCACTGAACATATTTCTTGAGGAGGGCATGGCAATCCATTCCAGTATTCTTGCCTGGAGAATCCTATGGATGGAGGAGCCTGGCAGGCTACAGTCCATAGGATTGCACAGAGTCAGACATGACTGAAGCAACTTGGCATGCACGAATGTACACATTTCTTACTACTTTATAAAGAATTCATCTTTCCCTCCCACTGACTAAAATAAAAATGAACAACAGAGGACTAATTAAACAAAGTACAGTACAAAGAAGACTGCCTTCATTAGAACCAACACTGCAAAAATGACTAAATAAAATCAGGGAAGCAAGCAAACAAGCCCTGGCTGTACGGTGTCTCTGCATTCTTAGTGACAGTGTTTGGACCTTAAGTTAGAAAATCCTCACCAACATCTCCTGGAAAGGGATAGAGTACTTTATTTACTTAGTTTCTCAAAAGGATCTTTTAATAAAACAACTTGATGTCACTTAATTATTAAGAGTGGACAGTAGTGAGTTCTCTGGGCATGCCACTAATAAATTACGTGACTCTACACAAGTCATTCATTTTCTAGGACCATTTTTTTTTTCACCTCTCAAATAAAGGCAAAACAAAAAAACAATCTTCAAAGTCTCTTTACATATTGATTTCTTTAACAATCAGAATTAAAGGAGCAGTGATGCCTCTCTGTAGACTGTATAAAGAGTAAATGCAGGGTGAAGGGAGTGGACTGATTAGGGCCAGCAAGAGGGGCAATTTCCCCTTCTATAGGCAGTAATTCCTTTTGCTGAACTGTGTCCTCACAAAGCTGCCTCCTAACTGCCCTCAGCTGTGCTGCTGGCCCCTTGCTCATGCTGAGCGTCATCTCAGTTCTGAAAGCTGCTCACTGGACAGTATGCAATGGCTTCTGGATGTAATGACATCACCCAAGCCTTGCTCACTCTGAGTAGGGGAACCAATAATTACGCCCAGGAAATTCTTTCTTGGCCTCTTTTGCCTCCATTCTGAGCTCTGGTAACCTTCCAGAGAGGGTTTCTATGGATTGCCCCTTCTCACCTCAAGAGCTGTTTCGTTACAAGAAAGCTGGGACCAGGGCCAGAGGGACGAATTAAACTTAGTTGGAACTTTCAAACAGGGCCCCCAATCTGACCCTCACAGAACATACTTTCTCTAAGGTTCATGGGCTGGGTCATCTACAAACTCAAATAAAGGCTTCCAAGAATGAAGACAGAACAAGGCAGACCAGGCTTGGAAATCTCAATTGGGCTGCCTGTTCCAAGGGCTCAGAAGGATCATCAAGAATCCCCAAGACACAAGGGCCAAGCAATGATTCAGTCCATATGTATTTCACAATTGTTTCCTTGGGATCAAGAAAGACGTATCAGGGCCCAATGCTATGAATAACGATGCTGGGTTTTAAGCAGGGTGGTTTAGTAGAAAGAACAAGAGATTTGCAAAAAAGGAAAAAGAACATTGAAAGTTGAAAATTAGATTCCCACCGCTGCTGACTCTGTGATCTTGGATCACTTCACCTCTCCGAGCCTCAAGTGGTCCCCTCTCTTAACATGAAGACAGTTAAACCCACCTCAGAGATAGTTGTGAGAAATGAAGATCTCTGATGGAAAAAAACCAGTGTGTGTGTGTATTTGTATATTCATAATATATATATTGGGCTTCCCAGGTGGTTCAACGGTAAAAGAATCCACCTGCCAATGCAGAAGCTGCAGATTTGGGTTGGATCCCTGAGTGGGAGAGATCCTCTAGAAAAGGAAATGGCGACCCATTTCATTTCAGTATTCTTGTCAGAATAATCCCATGGATAGAGGAGCCTAGCGGGAGTAGACAGGGTCAGAGGAGCCAAGAAGCGGCAAAGAGTTGGACACAACCGAGCATCCATACACTACTACTACTACTACTACATACATTATATATACAGCGCAGAACTGCATGAGTCGGGTATTACTAATATTCTCGTTTTGCAGAAGACGAAATTGTACCCCCTGCAGTTAACTGTCATTCCCAGGGTTGCTCAGTGAAAGCGCTGGAACTGGAATCCCGCTCCGACCGCTCCAGCCAGCGCTCCCTTTCCTTGGCTAGACGAACACGCACGAACTGTGCACCGCCAAGGAGCTCGCGCCCCCGGGTCCCCATTGTGGAGGCCGGCCCCTTCCACTGACAGAGGCGCCTCCACCCAGCGGTCCCTTTAGCAAGACAAGGCGGCCTACTCTCGACCTCTCGAGCTCAAGTGCAGCGGGGTCCTGCAGAGAGGTCAGCTGGGCTCCTCCCCAGTCCCGCCTCCGCCCGCCCCCGAGCTGCGTCGTACCGATCTTCCCTCCCCTAACCCTCCCGGGCTCACCCTCTGCTCCCTCGTTGGGTTGCACTGGCTCCCGAGAAGCGCAGAGACTAGGCAGCCCAGGAATCGCTTCCCGAAAAAGGCGGTAGCCTAGGGAAAGACAACTTACAGCTACAAGTGGAAGTACGCCTGTGCCAGCGGAGCAGCGTCGTCCAATATCCTGGTGAAAACTGCATTTCCCGTAAATCCTTGCTATGGATAATCTCGAGTTTCTCTGTTAAATGCTCTGTTACCTGGCGCCCAAGATTTGTAAACTTCGCCAGGTTGTAGAATAGAACCCGACTTTACTGACATAGGGCTTCCCCGGTGGTTCGGGGATAAAAAAATCTGCCTGCAATGCAAGAGAAGCCCGAGACGCAGGCTCCATCCCTGGCTCAGGAAGATCCCCTGGAGGAAGGCATGGCAACCCACTCTAGTATTCTTGCCTGGAGAATCCCATGGACTGTCTCCATGGACAGAGACTGTCCCATGGATAGAGAAGCTTGGCGGGTTGCAAAGCGTCAGACAAAACCAGCCGACTTGAGCACACAGGCACATTACTGACATAACACCTAGGTGTAATGCGTGATTCTTGACTGGATCTGGCTTAAATCAGCTGCAAAAGACATTTGGGGAACAAGTAAGGGTTAAGTTTTACTTATTAAAATTGAACTGTTAATGATATTAGGAATTATTGTTATTTTTAGTGTGATAGTAAGCGTTGTAGGAAATGCTAATTTTTAGAAATGCAATACTGAAGTATTTAAAATACTGTGTAAAAAGTTATAAAAGGCAAATGTAGCAAAAATTCTCAGCGTTTAATCTAGGTAATGAATATAGATATTCATTTTATTATTCTTACTACTTTAACAAAAAACAGATCAACAAAAAAAGTGGGAAGTACCTACAACCAGTGTATGTGTGTGAATAACCACATATTTTAGAACTAGCTTTTTCCATAAGGATTACACATTTGACTGGATGTATTATTAACATAAATCTACAACCACTGTAATAAATTTATTTTTTAATGCTGATTTTTTGCTTCTGCATTAATTTGGATATTTCAGATTCACTGTACATTCCATGATGGTGGTAGCATTAATAGTTTGTTATAACATCAGACTTTTGTTCCTAAGGGTTTTCTGCTTTTAATTTCATTAATTTATGCTCTTATCATTATTTTTTCTACATGCTTAGATTTGATTTTGTTATTCTTTTTCCAGTTTAAGATGGAAACTTCATTTTCTAATATGAATATTTACCACTGTAAAATTCCTCCTAAGTGCTGTTACTTATATGCCACAAATGTTGACATGTTATATTTTCATTTTTTCTATTCAAAATGTTTTGATTTCCTTTGATAGTTCTCTTTGACCTGTGGATTATAAAGAAGTATTTGTTTTATTCCCAAGTGCTTGGAGATTTTCCTATCTTTTTATTATTGATTTCTAGTTTAATTCTGTAATGCTCTGAGAACATACTTTGTGTGATTTCAGTTCTTTTAAATGTAATATTTGTTTTATATTGGAGACTATTCTGTGCAGACTTGGAAAAATGTTTATTTAATTATTGAGTTTAGTTCAGTTCAGTTCAGTCGCTCAGTCGTGTCCGACTGTTTGCGACCCCATGAATCACAGCACGCCAGGCCTCCCTGTCCATCACGAACTCCCGGAGTTCACTCCCGGAGTCAGTGAGGCCATCCAGCCATCTCATCCTGTGTCGTCCCCTTCTCCTCCTGCCCTCATTCCCTCCCACCATCAGAGTCTTTTCCAATGAGTCAACTCTTCACATGAGGTGGCCAAAGTACTGGAGTTTCAGCTTTAGCATCATTCCTTCCAAAGAAATCCCAGGGCTGATCTCCTTCAGAATGGACTGGTTGGATCTCCTTGCAGTCCAAGGGACTCTCAAGAGTCTTCTCCAACACCACAGTTCAAAAGCATCAATTCTTTGGCACTCAGCCTTCTTCACAGTCCAACTCTCACATCCATACATGACCACAGGAAAAACCATAGCCTTGACTAGACGGACCTGTAAATCATAATTGGTTGATGGTGTTATGCAAGTTTTCTATGTCCTTGATGATATTTCTGTCTACTGTTTCTACTATTGATAAATTGGCGTTACCCAATTGTTCCCTCCCTGTGTGCACACTATCATTAGCAATAGTAGTCTCTACCTTAGGTTGGGAAATAGCATTGCTGCAAGAGGGGCTGGAGCAGGAGCCTGATGTAGGCTGGGAGGTACCCTGGGATGGTCATGGCATGCCTGCCAGAGTCCCAGGCAGTTTTCAATCTACTGCCTCTGTGCTGTGACCAGGAGTAAAGCAAAACTGTGCACATACTCCTCAAACTAAGAAGGAGCTAAGAAGCTCCTAACAAGCTAAGAAGGCTCATATTTTCTGGTATCAGACCCCCATAGCTGAAATGCCTAATGTGTAGTTCAAACCTCTCACTCCTCAGGGATGTAGCTCCTCCTCTGTGTCCACCACTAGGGATGTGGGTCCCAACCAGGTCACTCCTCCCTTCCTGCCAGACCCTGTGAGGATCTTTCTTTACAGCCTTGGTTGTAGAAGAGCTGTTCTGCTAGTCTCCGAGTTGATTTGAGGGAAAGTCATTCTATATGTTGTTGTAGTTTTGATGTGTTTGTGAAGGAAGGTGGGCTTGGCATCCTCCTATTTGCCATCTTTATCTTGCTCATGTTCTCTATTTCTTCATGAGTCAATCTTCGCAGATCCTATTTCTTCATGAATCAGTCTTTGTAGGTCTGTGTTTCTAGGAATCTGTTTCATCTGTTATGCAATTTGTTGGAATAAATTACTCAGTACTTTCTTTTAATTCTTTTTATTTCGGTAGGATGAGCAGCTATGTCCCCACTTTCATTTCTGATTTTAGTAATTTGAGCCTTCTCTTTTTTCGTCAAGCTAAAGTTTTGTCAAGTTCATTCATCTTTTAAAAATCAATTCTTCAGCTTGCTGATTTTTCTGTTGCTTTTCTATTGTCTATTTTCTTCTACTCTGTTATTATTTCCTTCTTTCTGTTATGTTTGAATTTAGCTAGTTCTTCTTTTCCTAGTTCCTAGTTTGGTTGTTTTGAGCTCCTTTATATTTTTAAATGTAACTACTGATAGGTATTGCTTTCATGGAATCCATAAGTTTTGATATATTGTTTTTGCTTTCATTTGTCTCTAAGTATTTTACAATTTCCCTTGTAATTTCTCCTTTGACACATTGGTTTTCTAAGTGTGTCTTGTAATTTCCACAGATTTGTGTATTTTCTAGCTTTTCTTCTATTTATGATTTCTAACTTCATCCTGTTGTTGTTGGAGAAGATACTTCTTATGATATCTATCTTTTAAAATCTATTGAGAGTTAACTTGTGGACTAACATAGCCTATTCTGGAGAATGTCCCATGTGCACTTGAGAAGAATGTGTATTCTCCTGTTGTTTGGTAGTTTTCTGTATACATTTGTTATATCTAGTTGATTTACTGTGTTTTTTAAATCCTTTATTTCTCTACTTCTATCTAGTTCTTCTATCCCCTATTGAGAATAGAGTATTAAAGTCTCCAAGCAGTATTGCAGAACTATATATTTCTCTTCTTTTCTGTTCATTTTTGCCTCATCTATTTTGATGGCCTGTATTAGGTGCATAAATGATTATTTTTGAAACTTTTATTGGGTTGAACCTTTTATTGGGTTTGATTCCTGGGTTTGGAAGATCCCCTGGAGAAGTGAATGGCTACCCACTCCAGTATTCTGGCCTGGAGAATTTCATGGACAGAGAAGCCTGGTGGGCCACAAGTTCATGTGGTCGCAGAGTCAAACATGACTGAACAACTAACACTTTCACTTCACTATACTTCTTAACAAAATTTATTTTTAATTGAAGCATAAGTGCTTTACAATATTGCCTTGGTTTCTGCTAACATCAACATGAATTAGCCATAGGATACATATGTCCCCTCCCTCTTGAACCTCTCCTACCTCCCACCTCATTCCACTCCTCTAGGTTACAGAGCCCTGATTTGAGTTCCTTGAGACATACAGAAAATTCCCATTGGTTATCTATTTTACATATGGTAGTATATATGTATCCATGTTACTCTATTCATCCCATCCTCTCATCCTCTCCACACCCCCATGTCCATAAGTCTGTTCTCTATGTGTCTCCACTGCTGCTCTGCAAATAGGTTCATCTATACCATTTTTTTAGATTCCATATATATATATATGTGTTAATATATGATATTTATTTTTCTCTTTGTGACTTACTTCACTCTGTATAATAGGCTCTAGGTTCATCCACCTCATTAGAACTGACTCAAATGCGTTCCCTTTTATGGCTCAGTAATATTCCATTTTATATATGTACCACAGCTTCCTTATCCATTCATCCACTGATAGACATCTAGATTGCTTCCATATCCTAGCTTTTGTAAATAGTGCTGCAATGAACACTGGGGTACATCTGTATTTCTCAATTTTTATTAACATAAAATATAATGCTTTATCTCTTAAAATTTTAAAGCCTTTTAAAAAAACTGATAGTATAGAGACCTTTGCTCTCTCTTGGCTATTATTTGCACATAATATCTTTTTTAATCCTTCCACTTTTAATCCATTTTTGTCTTCAGATGAAAAGTGAATATGTTGTAGGACAGCATACCATTGGCTCATTATAAAAAATCCTTCTGCCAATCTTTGTCTTTTGATTTGAGAGTTTTATCCATTTACATTTATTTATAAGAAAGGATTTATTTCTGTCATTTTGCTATTTATTCTCTATATGCCTAATAACTTTTTTCCCCTTATTTTCTACATCACTGTCTTCCATTTAGTCTTTTTGTAGTGAAGTGTTCAGTTCAGTTCAGTCACTCAGTCGTGTCTGACTCTTTGCGACCTCATGGAGTGTAGCATGCCAGGCTTCCTTGTTCATCACCATTTCCCAGAGCTTACTCAAACTCATGTCCATCGAGTTGGTGATGCCATCCAACCATCTCATCCTCTGTCGTCCCCTTCTCCTCCTGCCTTCAATGTTTCCCAGCATCAGGGTCTTTTCTAATGAGTCAGTTCTTTGCATCAGGTGGCCAAAGTATTTGGTGTTTTTAATTTTCTCCTAATTTCCTTTTGTGTATTTTCTATAGCTACTTTTATTTGCATTTATTATCAGGATTATATTTAACACTTTACAATTAATAACATTCTAATTTCAATTTATTCCTTAACTGTAATAAGATCTGAAAATTGTTTCTTTACAGCTCTATTCCAACCCGTTTCAGTTACTGATGTCATAAAATTACATCTTTGCACATTATGTATCCCAAAACATACACTAATAATTTTCAATGCATCTATATATTAACATAGAAAAAAAAGTGGAGTTACAAAAAAGTTATAGTAATACTAGTTTTTATAATTATTTATGTATTTAACTTTACCATAGATATTTATTTAACAGTTTTGAGTTTCTGTCTAGTGTCTTTTCATTTCTATCTTAAGGACTCCTTTTAACATTTTATTAAGGATGGGTCTAGTGGTAACAAACTTCCTCAGCCTTTGTTTATCTTCCGATGTCTTAGCTTCTCATTTTTGAAGGACAATTTTGTAGGATATAGGATTCTTGACTTGACAGATTGTTGTGTTTTTGTTTTTCCTTTAGAACTTTGAATATACCACCCACTGCCTTTTGGCATCTAAGGTTTCTGGTGAAAAATCTAGTGATATCCTTCTTGGTGATTCCTCATATGTGATAAGTTGCTTCTCTTGCTGCTTTCAAGGTTCTCTTTTTGTGACTGGCTTTGGACAGCCTTTCTGTGAAAAGTTTCTGAGGTCAATATTTGAGATGCATTTTGAGCTCAAGTAGACACTTATTTGTCTTTTCCTTGCTTCTTTCTAGTCAACTACATGTTCCATGATTTAGTCTAGATCTCTCATGATGCTTTCAGTCTCCTCAGAGAGAGCATAGTACCTCTTGATTCTATGATCTGCCTTTTCCCCTTTGCAAAAATCTCTGAGCCATGCCCCAGATGTAGGAGTGGAGACAGTGGCATTCTTCTGTGACACCCATAGTTTAGGAGGATAATGCTGTGTGGACATAGTAGCCTCTGGTCTTCTCATTTTCCCTTTTGGCTTGGAACCTCTACCCAACATAGTCAAATTGGGGGTGATTGGGGCCTCAGTATTCTCAGTGTGTTCGGGAATAGAAGCTCTTGGCTATTCTTCAGCTGCACTTGTCTACAATGCAGGGTGTAAAAGAGGCTGCAGGAGAAATGTAAGAAATAACTGGAAGCCTGCCTTTCCCAGACAGATGCCATAGCATGTGACTGGAGCTAGGGAGGCAGGGGTGGGGGTAGTTGAGGTTCAAATACCACAAACTCCTGCTGTTCTTAATGAGCGTGAGTAGATTTTCTTGAATGTTTCCTCTTTGCCATATGCCTTTAGGACAATTTCCAGAGACTTTGCTTAAAGAAAACTTTCATTACACATCATGTGAAGCATCTGCTTGCTTCACATGGGAGTGGGTCGGTGGAGTCAAAAGTAACTGTTTTTACATTTGCTGCCATTCTGGGAGTAATAAGTAACCGTTTTTGTTTGTTGTCCCTGTTAGAAAATAAGCTCTATAAGAAGACAGAGATTTTCCCCAGTTTTATTGAGATATAATTGACATATAATATTGTGTAAGATTAAAGTGTAAAATGTGATGATTTGATACACTTGTAGATGGCAAAATGGTTACCACCGTAAGGTTAGTTAACATATTCTTCACTTCACATTAATTACTTTTTTGTTGTTATGATGAGAACAATGAAGCTGTGCTCTCATACCAACTTTCAATTATATAATACAATAGTATTGACTCTACAGTCTCCAAGCTCTTTTTTAGATCCACGAATTTATTCATCTGATGAATGAGTTTGTATCCTTTGCCCCACATCTTCACATTTCCCCCACCTTTCAGCCCATCAGTATTCTACACTGTTTTTAGATTCCACACATAGATGAGATTATACTGTGTTTGTCCTTCACTATGTGACTTATTCCACTTAACCTAATGCCCTCAAGGTCTGATAGACCTTGTGTTATCTCATATGGCAGGATTTTCTTTTTTGATGGCTGGATAATACTTCATTGTATATATGTAAAATATGTATATATTATTTCTATTTTTTCCCTTTGTCAGTGGACACCTAGGTTGTTTTTATATTTTGGCTACTATGACTAATGCTGCAATGAACATTGCATGCATTGAGATTGTGATTTTATTTTTTCTGGATATAAACTGAGTGGGATTCCTGGATCATATGGTAGTGCTGTTTTTAACATTTTGAGGAATTTCTGTACTGTTTTCCTTGGTAGCCTTACCAATTTATATTCTTACCAGCAGTGCACCAGAGTACTCTTTTCCTCACCAGCGCTTGTTAACTGTCTTTTGGAACCCATACCCCTTGCAGTGAAAGCATGGATTCTTAACCACTGGACTATCAGGGAAGGCCCTGAGCTGTCTTTTTGATAAGAGTTATTAGTGTGAGGTGATATGCCATTGTCATTTTGACTTAATTTTCCTTGATGATTAGTGATGTTGTTTCAACATCATTTATGTCTTTTTTGAAGGTATGTCTGTTCAGTTCCTCTGCTCATTTTAAAACAGAATTATTTCAGGTTTATTATTTTTTTGCCTTTGTGTTGTGTGAATTCCTAATATATTTTGGATATCAACCCCTTACCACTTATATTATTTGCAAATATTTTCCCCCACTCCATAGTTTGCTTCTTTTTTTTGTACAGCTTTTTAGCTTGATGCAGTCCTACCTGTGATTTTTGCCTTTGTTGCTGGTGATTCAGGTGTCATCCAAAAAATAACTGCCAATGTCAAGGAGCTCTTTATGCATTCACCTGGGAGTTTTATCATTTCAGATCTTATGTTTAAGACTTCAATCCATTTTAATTTTTGTGAGTGATGTAACATAGAGGTCTAGTTTCACTCTTTTGCATATAAACAGTCCAATTTCATTCTTTTGCATAAAGTATACTTTGATTCCCTTTTCTTGAGTGAATCTACTATAGGTTTTTATTTTCTGGTTACCATGAGTCTTATTTGAAACATTTTACTGATAAAACAGTTTAAGCTCAAAACAGCTTCCATCACATACAAAATCTGTGCTTTTTTAAATCCCCCCATTTTATGCTGCTGATTTACATATTTTTGTATTGTATATCCATTTACTATTATAGCTATAGTTATTTTAATGCTTTTGTCCTTTTAGGTTTATACTGATACTAGAATTAAATGTAGTATCTAGTATCTATTAAATACTATCTATTAAATCTAGTATCTATTAAATACTAAAATAATATGTGGTGTGTACTGATACACCACATATTATAGTATTAGAGTATTCCAAGTCTGACTTAGAATACTTATATTTACCAGTCTGTTGTATATTTTCATGTTATTCATTGGCATCTTTTTGTTTCTACTTGAATAACTCCTTCCAGCATTTCTCGTAAGGCCAAACTGTGAGTGAGTGATAGTCACTCAGTCGTGTCCAACTCTTTGTGACCCCATGGACTAGAGCCTGCCTGGCTCCTCTGTCCATGGAATTCTTCAGGCAAGAATACTGGAGTGGGTTGCCATTTCCTTCTCCAGGGTATTTTCCTGACCCAGGGATTGAACCCTGGTCTCCTGCATTGCAGGCAGATTCCTTACCATCTGAGTCACCAGGGAAGCCTACTATTAAAGAGACTTTTCTAAGTATAAAGACAGGGCAACTCAAAAAGTATCAGCAGATATATACTTGACTTTATCTTATAATCTATAGACAATATATTAGAATATGTAATGAATCCATACATCTTTTCCAAAGGAATACCCAAGAGAGAAGTAGCAATAAAGTTATGTGACAATCATTAATCAGATGAAATAATTTAGATGAAGGCCAATCGAGTGGTGATGAATTCCTTCAGCTTTTGTTTGGGAAAGTGAAGGATGACTTTGCTGGGTAAAGCATTCTTGATTAGCAGTTCTTTTCTTTCAGCACTTCAAACGTAACCTGGCTTGCAAGATTGCTGTTGAAAGATCCACTGATAGCTTCATGAGGGTTTCCTTGTATGAGAGAAAATTTTTTTCTCTTGCTGCTTTTTATCTGTCTTTGATTTCAGATAGTTTTATTAAAACGTGTCTTGGAAAAGATTATTTTGGATTGAAATGATTGGGTGATTTACTGGTTTCATGTACCTGGCTGTCCAAATCTTTCTCTTGGTTTGGTAAGTTTCCAGCCATTATTTATTTAAACAAATTTTCTGTCTTTCTCCCTCTTTTTCTGGGTCTACATGATACATATATTGTTTCACTTAATGGTGTCACATTAGTCCCATAGTCTTTCTTCATTCCTTTTTTCTCCTCCTGTCTGGATAAATTATAAGTGATCTTTTTGTGGGGTTCACTCATTCTTTCTTCTTTAAGGTACAGTCTTCTGGTGAAGTTATTTTTCATTGTGTTGTTCAGCTAAAATCTTGGTTTTTTGTTTTTAATGCTTTCTCCTCATTGAACTTTTTTTGTGTTTTCCTGATTTCATGAAATTCTTAATCTGTGTTCTCTTGTAGCTCTCTGAGCATATTTAGAACAAGCATTTTGAATTATCAAGCAATTCATGAATCTCTATTTCTTTGTGGTCAGTTAAGGGAAAGGCTACCCAATCCAGTATTTTGGCCTGGAGAATTCCATGGACTATACAGTCCATGGGATTGCAAAGAGTCAGCCACAACTGAGTGACTTTCACTTTCACCATAAGTTTACTGTTTCTTTGCTATTGTCATATTTCCCCAATTTTTCATAATCCCTGTATCCTTGCATAGGTGTTCATACAGGGGTTGGTTGCAGACACACAGTGGTGAGGACCAGGGCCAGCAACAAGGCCCTGCACCAGCTGTGGGCACACTGGCTGCTGTGGGGGCCCTGGCTGTTGGTGTGTACCCCTGTGGCTGCAGGGTGTCTCCACAGGCCCTTACTTTCATGACAGCAAAGCCAGTGAAGGGAGTCAGGTTAGGAACATGCAGGTGCACAGCTGCAACAATAGTTGCAGGTGAGTGCAGTGGTGCAGACCAGTGACAAGAGACAGGGCTGAATCTGGGTCTAGATGCAGTTAATGGGGCCCTATTGCCAAAAATGGTCCATCTAGTCAAAGCTATGGTTTTTCCAGTAGTCATGTATGGATGTGAGAATTGGACTATAAAGAAAGCTGAGCACCAAAGAACCGATTTTTTTGAACTGTGGTGTTGGAGAAGACTCTTGAGAGTCCCTTGGACTGCAAGGAGATCCAACCAGTCAATCCCAAAGGAAATCAGTCCTGAATGTTCATTGGAAGGACTGATGCTGAAGCTGAAACTCCAATACTTGGGGCACCTGATGTGAAGAACCAACTCACTGGAAAAGACCTTGATGCTGGAAAGATTGAAGGTGGGAGAAGGGGACAACAGAGGATGAGATGGTTGGATGGCATCACTGACATGATGGACATGAGTCTGAGTAGGCTCTGGAAGTTGGTGATGGACAGGGAAGCCTGGTGTGCTGCAGACCATGGGGTTGCAGAGTTGGATTTGACTGAGCGACTGAACTGAACTGATTGCCATGCACTCCTATGGCTGTAAGGCATAGCCACAGGCACACAGCAGTAGATGTTAGTGACGTCGTTCAGGCCAGAGGAATGCAGCGCACAGCTGGCAGTGTGTTAGCTGCCAGTGAGTTGAGAGATACAGTGCAGTGACTTGAGATATGGCTGAATCCAGGCCCACAAGCATTTATGGGGAACTTGGCTGACAGCATGCACTTCCATGGCCACAGGACAGCACAACAGGTATGAACATGGCAAAAGAAATTGGTGACAAGAGTCAGGCTGGCAAGGACTTCCATGGCAGTTCAGTAGTTAAGACTTTGCCTTCCAGTGAAGGGAGTGTGGGTTTGATCCCTAGTTGGCGAGCTAAGATCCCAGTGCTTTGTGGCTAAAAAACCAAAACATATAAAACAGAAACAATACTGTAACACATTCAATAAAGACTGAAAAAAATAAAAAGAGGCTGGCAGTATGCAAATGCACAGCTAAAGGAGCTAACCTCAAGGGTGCCTATGGTGCTAGAGGTTAGTGTGGGGTCTAGGCTGGTGTCTTGCACTCTCCCAGCTGCAGGGGTCTTCACTGTGTGCTCTTGTGGATCCCAGGCTCTGGAGGAGGGGGTGGAGCTGAAAGGAGTAAAGAAGCACTCAGGCAGCTGGTGTCTGTAAATGCAAATATCTGTTGGGCAAAAACTGGTGAAATCTGCAGGGACTCTGTGGCTGTGCTGGCTGTTGGTTTCTTCAGTGGGAAAGCTGCTGAGATCCTCTACAGAACAGGTGACTCAGAACCATGGTTATTCCCACTGTGTGACTGATACTGGTGGCCCCTGCTCTTCCTTGCTCCTAGCTACCTCTGTTCACCTCAGCTGTGCCAGTTTCTGGGTGGAGTGAAACCTAAGTGAGTCCTTCATGTGATGCCCTGAAAGGCTGGGAGGCTGGCTGCTTGCCTGCTCCTCCTTTTTCAAGAAAACTTTCTAGCTGGGTTGTCCGGTCTGGCAGTGAGTCTTGCTGGCCAGGGTGAGTGAGATGATGCAGACAAAATGAAGCAGTACTTCCTTTCCTTTTTGAGTTCTCAGGTTTCTTGTTTTGCTCTGTTACTCAGGCTTAACTGGACTCCTGAGATCTCCCAGAGCTGTTTTTGTTCCTGCAGAATTATTTTTTGATCTTTGTTGGGGGATGCTGGGGTCTCCTACTTCACCATCTTGGTTACGTAAGTCTCCAAAGACTTGTTTGATTTTCAAATAACTCTAATCAATTGTAAAATTGTCTGACTCCTATCTATTGATTGAATGAATAAATTTAAATTTTACTTGCTTATTTAAGTCCTATAACTCTATAAAGTAGGTACTGCTGTCATTCACATTTTAGAGAGGGATAAACTTAGGTTTTCAGTGGCTCAGTGTAGAATGCCTATGTAGAATCACAGATGTATTATTAAGTAGTAGAATCTGGACATGTATGCAGACATAACTCCAAAGTCCATGCTTGTGAACAGTGTGCTTTACTACACACCACTAACACCCCATAGCCTCAGCTTTTACCAGACAGCCTTTAACAACTCTTCTCAATAACAGGCATAAACCTCACGCCCTGGCATGTACAGCTCTAGAAAGATCTTCTGGAATTAAGATGTATACATTTTACTGCACACATCTGGTTGATGACATAAGGAGCTTTCCTCAAGGAAAGTAACAAATGCAACCACAGCCCATCCCCTGTTTAACTCGTCTTCATCCTCTCTCTTTGCATTGTCCCCATTATGCTGAAACACAGACCCTTGAGCACAGCCTGTCTTCAGAGGCCTTTATCTGAAGGTTAAGTCCAGGGCAGGCACAAAAATATTATGGGCATAAATTAAAATGTAAATGGACTCAACTGAGAAGCATCTGGAGAAATTTTGGAATCTATCCACTGTAAAATAATCTTCTTTGCTGACTGTCAAACTCCACAGAACCCCAAAGTGCACAAACTTCCTTTCCAGTTCTCTGCCCCAACCAGGTCTCTGAAGGTGAGACACTGGAACCTTAGGAGGCTGGAGGCAGTGAACTGCACATGTGCAGAGCAGAAGGCTGCACCTTGCCTTCCCAGTGTCAGAGACCCAGTTCGTCACTTTTCTGGATTCAGTGGATATTAGCCTCTATGGTCCCTCCCTTCAGTGCTTCCTATATAAATAACCTCTTCTCTCAGGAGATGCTCCTCTTTTATAATCCCAAGAAGATGATTCAGAAATGGGCTATAATCACACCTTGACTCTATACTAACATAAAACTACCCCAGATATATGTCACCAATATATCTACTTCATTTATGAATACAGGTACAACATTTAAATAAAGCTGAAAACAGAGGCCAACAATTTAGAAGTGTCATATCTATGCTAATCAGGGTTTCTCCTGGGTTGCAAATTATGTTAAATTGGAAAAATTACACAATTATGAAACAAAAATGAAAACATAAAAAAAACAAATATTACTCAAAAGAAACCCCCTTCTCTCAAAGTTAACTTTAAGTACCAGCTCTTTTTTTTTTTTTTTAACAAATGCTTTGTGACTCTCTTTTCATTGAGCATACAGTAAAAATCTTTATTGGTAAATAAATTTTAATAATATAAAGTGTCCCTCTTATGTCTATAGTAATACAGTCAAGAGGTTTACAAGTTCAAAGAAAAATATGTAGACATAAATAACAAATATGAAGAATTTATATGAAGGAAATGAACTTTATTAAACAAGTTTAAAAGATTTGAGTAATTAGAGGTACAAATCATTTTTCTGAATAAAAAATGAAGTATATTATGGCACAACATTCCCAACAAAATCTCAAGTTACTTATTTCTTTTGGTTTCATTGCTAGAACAAATGTAAATTTTATGTGTAATATTGGGAAGAGCCAAACATTTTGTGAAAATGGAGACTAATGCATATTTGAAAATGTATCTTTAATGATTATAATAATCTAAATATTTTAGCTTTGAGTGGGGAAATATAGATGTTAAGTCCTAAGATTGTGATAAGAATTTAGTCTAGGATAGTGTTTCAAAGAAGTGGAGAGAAATGAGCCTATTTAATTAGTGGTGTTGGGATGGCAGAGTAAGATAGTGTGAAAATTACAGGGATTCAACAGGATGAGCCTTCCCCAAAAAACACAGATAAAGGTTCAGGGCAACCTACCAATTGGAAGATGCAGTCTCCAATTGGAAGCAATAAACAGGGGTAGTGGCTGAAGACATATAGTTTACCCATGAGTTGAACCCTCCCAGAGTCTATGGCTCTGCAAAGTATACCTTCCCTGTCAAGTATAGACTGTATATGAAGTGATAGGTCGTATCAGGCAAGAGGAAGTCAAATTCAAGATAGAAAATGGGCCCAATGCCAAAACAAAATAGGTTATACATATATATGCATTATATACACACAGCTTCTTCCAGATATTCAAATGGCTCCTTCCCTCCATGCTGGCCTCCCCACTGAGGTCTTTCCCTTCCCACACTACATAAAATCACTTTTTCTGACAACTTTCCCCATTGTATGTTTATAAGTGGGAAAATTTTACACTTATCATCATGTTCTCCCATGGAGATGTATTTTCTTGATATGGCTGCTGACAGCAAGGAGGACACAAGCTATCCGGTCATGATGACTTTTCAATAAAAATACTCTAGAATGGGTTCTCATTGGCTTATTTTTAACAAGGGATTATTCCCGGATGAATACAGACATGGAGCCAGAAGAGATGGTATCATCTGAGGTAAATGCCAACTCCATGTACACAAAAATAGGTTATATTACTAGAAGAATGCATAAGAGTTGCAGTAGCCACTACATAATCTTTTAAAGTCCATAATCTCAAATTCCTTCCTTTTGTCTGAGGAACTAAGTCTCCCCTTTCCCAGCCTGCCCCTCCTTTCACACTCAGGCTTGTCTTCCAATGAGAAACTGGTGTCTACTCTTAACACACACTGTTCGAGAGCAGGTTCCCCTCAGATACTTGGGGAGGTGGAGAAGTGAGGCTTAATATTTTTCATGCCACCCTGAACATATTTGGAGTCTAGAGTATGGGATGGTTGATCCTCTCTGGGTTCAGAATCCTCTTCCACAAAATAGGGGAGGTTATCCCTATGTGAAAGAGATGATCTTATCCTGAATTTACTTCCAATAACACACAGGCCAAACGTTCTCAGTTGTCTAACCCCTCAAAAAAGGCTCAAGTCCTTAGAGAATAAAGAGGGTTTTCAGAATTCCTTGAAGGCCCTAGTGATGACAAGCTCTGCTCTTGTCAGTCTTTAATTATATTTCTTAAAATGGAAGAACTTGGTGAAGTATGGCAGTGCTGATTTGTGCCCATTGGGGAGTGCAATTTCCTAAGCTTTCCTAGGACTATGCTGATTATGCCAGGGCCCATACTGTGAGAAGAGGGCATACATACTCTTTGGAGTATAACAGAAGAGTGTTCTTCAATCTCTATACGCAATAGTTATCGCCCCTAAAATAACAATTAGCTTTTAGATCAGCATCTATCCTGGGTCTTTTGCCATGTAATTTAACACATATATGGGCGCCCCTAGTGGCTCAGATAGTAAAGAATCTGCCTGCAGTGCAGGAGACTCGGGTTCAGTCTCTGGGTTGGGAAGATTCCCTGGAGAAGGGAGTGGCTACCCATGCTAGTATTCTTGCCTGGAGAATTCCATGGACAGAGGAGCCTGGTGGGCTACAGTCCATAGGGTCACAAAGAGTCAGACACACTGAGCAACTAACACTTTCACTTTCTTAACTTTATGTATCTACCTACAGAGAATTTATAACACCCAGTGTCTTATTTTATGGACATTTGAATTTTACCAATCAGAAATACTGTCAAAATATTATATTTCAATTAAAAATCCCATAAAATGCATTTATTATAATATGTGAGTAAACATCTACTATTATGCTACCTAGAGAGGTAACCAGTTACCCCAGTGGTCATATCAAGCCAACAAGAAAAAGAATGAATTAATCAAACAGTGCAGAGAGGACTTGCTATTTATTTGGAAGAACACAGAGCTGCTAACCTCACACCACATATGACAAGAAATATGTGGGGTTATATGAATAATCAAGTTAACAGGTCTGCTTCACGTGTATCAAACGAGAGACATACCTGCCACAGTGCTCAGTTCCAAAAGGAATTTACTTATGTCAGCATAAAAGCACAATGAAGCAGAAATACTTAACTTTCAACTAGAAGCATAATTTTATTTCTAATACTGAGCCATTATATAGGAGTTTACAGGAATCAAAAACACTGTGCTGCTTATTCTCCAATGGCTCCACCCAGACATTCCCCTCTGTGTTCTCTGTGCCCATGTGGGCTCACTTGCAGATGGCATCTGATTGGGTTCCAGGAATGTGGTCCATAATTTTGGAGATGACAATATCTCCCATGAGACGGCCCCTCCTCCACAAGAGCAGCAGCTCTTATTGGGCTCTGGTTAACACCTGCTTTCATCCTTTGCCCTTATGGACTTAGAAGGGTAATGGCCTCCTGGGGACACTAATCTCTAGGTGCTTCAATATCCCTTGTTTCTGGCAAACCACTGTAGTTAAGTCTCCCATGAAAGTCTTCTTAGTTGGATCAGAATTGTTTTTCACTAGACCCATGGCTGATACAAACATCCCTCCCTATATTAATTTGTTAAAGAAAATAATTCATCTCTAAAACTGCTGTATAGAATATTAACACTTCCATTAGAAAAGAATTCATTTGAATCAAGTGAATGCCTTCAGTGCTAAATAACAGACATCTCCAACAATAAACAATAAGCCTCTTTTGTCCCAGTAATACAAACTCCTAGCAGATAGCAGGTCCAGAAAGAGTTGTACAGTTCAGTGACAGTACCTCTGAGTCAGGTTTTTCCCATCTTGTGTACTGTTCTCTTCAGGTTATTGCCCTACCAGGCCACAACTATAATCTAGTGTAAAATACAGCCATGAAAAAGTTCAGCAGATGAGAGACAATCTCTTCCATGTCATGACAATATTTTGTCACTGAGTTCTTTCCCCAAAGCACTGAGAATATTTTCCAAGTATCTCATTATTCACCTGCCCATCCCAACAAAATCACTAGAACAGAATATTCATGATTAACTTAGACTAATGTGGCTGCTACTGCTACTGCTAAGTCACTGCAGTCGTGTCCGACTCTGTGTGACCCCACCAGGCTCCCCCATCCCTGGGATTCTCCAGGCAAGAACACTGAAGTGGGTTGCCATTTCCTTCTCCAATGCATGAAAGTGAAAAGTGAAAGTGAAGTCGCTCAGTCGTGTGCAACCCTCAGCGACCCCATGGACTGCAGCCTTCCAGGCTCCTCCATCCATGGGATTTTCCAGGCAGGAGTCCTGGAGTGGGGTGCCATTGCCTTCTCCGACTAATGTGGATTTACCCCTAAATCATCTGGGGAAAGGATGGACAAAAAGACAAAACATGGCCCAACAAGGAAGAAGCAGGGAATGGCTATTTGGTGGGTAGTGTTTCTTGGAACTTCTTATCAGTGTTTTCCAAAGAAGCAAAGAAAACAGTAGGACAAAGGAGAGAGAGATAGTATATTACATTCTATTAAATTAAATACATAGTTCCTGAGTTACATACAACTTGGGTTACACATATCATGCCCAAATAGATACAGCAATAAAGCACCAAGAGTAGGACAGAAGCATTTCATTATACAACACTACTTTTTATTTGCTGAATACTGTGAGCATTACTGTTCATAACTGATGTTAACCTTTGCAAAATTTATGTAATTATCATTGTTATTAACAGCATTCACAGTATTGACTGACCCAAGGCAGCTGAATAACCTCAGGAAATTATTGTTTGGCCTTTTTATTGAAGTGGAAGCTCAGTAATAATGGCCATACTCATTCACATATGCCAGCAAAATTAGAAGAAAGGTAAGCAACAGGTAGTAAAACAGCATATACTGGCGACATCACAGAGTCTCTGGTAGTACTGAAAATAGGATTGATGCATAGGTAGTTAAAAACCTCCCAAAAAACATATTTTGGCTTCTTTTTTGAAGAGGCCATTCAGCAGTAATGGAGAGAGTCATTTATCTATGGAAATGGGAGAAGGGGTATGTGGCTAGTATTTTAAGTTTGCCAAACGTATTTTCATATATACACAGTGATGTACCACTGTAAATACTCCCACTAATGCCACACTACCAACACGATGGCACTGAACATAGGGCTGGTCACAGATGTATAGTACTACATCATTATATAATATTCACCATGCTGATTTAACAATATAGATAACCTAAAGAACAAAGATAATAGCAAAACGCTGTGAAATAATTAGGAAACGATGAGTGTTGAGTATGTATTACTTTTGTTTTTTTAATATTATTTAACTGTAAATTAATACTTTAACTTTAAAATAATGACTGTGTTTAACAACTGGCTCATAAAATTCCTGAAAATTTATCAGCAGTGCTTGCAAGTTAGTATAAACTTACTGCAGCACATCACTGTGTATTGGTAAGTGTGTATAAATACATTTACATATACATATATACATAATTATTACAACCTAAAAAGACATTGATGGTATCTAGTGTGGGAAATGTTAATATAGACTATAACAGTTAATTAAGAGTTTAGATTTTCTCTTCATAAGCATGTTAGGCTCTAATATACCAATCAAGAATACCTCAAATTTCTATGATATTAGCATACCCACAAAAGGCCTGCAAACATCAAGGACTCTTCATATAAATGTTTAATGCTGTTGTCATTTAACGTCTTTAAACTTCAGATTCCACTGTGAATATGACTGTAAATGAGTATCATCTATTATATTAACAACAATAAAATTTCTGTATCACATCCAGAATATGGCACTACTATACAACATAAATTCTAGACAAAGGTGTTTTTTTCCACCATATTATGTAATTGAATTTCCCTTCAATATAAATTTTCTGATGAAAAGTTTTACTTTTTTTGGAAAGCTTTTACATATTCAAAACATGAATAAGGTTTTATTCTAGTACTAATTATCTGAATTACAACAAAACCTCACTCTCTAAAGGAATTTGTGATATTCTTTGGGTTTCATTCATCTCATTTTAAAAACCTGT
The DNA here is from genome assembly GCF_001704415.2 of Capra hircus. NCBI lineage: Eukaryota > Metazoa > Chordata > Mammalia > Artiodactyla > Bovidae > Capra > Capra hircus. The sequence goes on from NC_030835.1 coordinate 32,382,873, forward strand.
ATAACATATTTGAAAGTGTGGATGAAGGCTTCTTAATGTTCAGGATGCTGAAAGAGCTTTCACCCTTGTGTGAATTCTCTGATGTTTAGTGAGTACTGACCTCTGACTAAAGGTTTTCCCACATCCATTACACTCATAGGGTTTCTCCCCTGTGTGAGTCCTCTGATGTTTAGTGAGAGCTGATTTCTCACAGAAGGTTTTCCCACACTCATTACATTTGTAGGGTTTCTCTCCTGTGTGAGTTCTTTGATGTACAATGAGGTTTGATTTCACACAGAAGGATTTACCACATTCATTACATATAAAGGGTTTCTCTCCTGTGTGTGTTCTCTGATGTACAGTTAGGGCTGACCTGTGGCAGAAGGATTTTCCACATGCATTACATTCATAGGGTTTCTCCCCTGTGTGTGTTCTCTGATGTTCGGTGAGGTTTGACTTCACACAGAATGTTTTCCCACACTGCTTACATTCATAGGGTTTTTCTCCTGTATGTGTTCGCTGATGGTTGGTAAGATGTGGTTTCTGACAAAAGGACTTCCCACATTCAGTACATTCATAGGGTTTCTCTCCTGTGTGTGTTCTCTGATGCTGAGTGAGGTTTGACTTCTCCCAGAATGTTTTCCCACATTCACCACACTCAAAAGTTTTTTCTCCTGAGTGAGCTCTTCGAAGTTGGGTGAGATGTGACTTCTTGTTGAAAGTATTTCCATTTTCATTGTGCTCATAAGGTTTTCCCATGTGTACTATCTGATGTTTAAAGAGAGCTGACTTTTCCCAAGTTTTGTGACTGACTTTATATTCATGGGGAATCTTTCTTGTGTAAGTTCCCTGATGGATAACGAAAGCTGAATTGTCGCAGAAAATTTGCCCATATTCATTATATTCATAAGGATTGTCCCCCATAAGAGCTCTCTGATGTCCCAATCTTAAATCCATATAGAAGGACTTACCACAAACGCTGCATTCACATGGCTCCATTTCAAAATGAGTTCTCTGAGATAAACTGAGCTTCAAACTTTGGATGAAGGTTCTTCCACATTCATTATATTTACAGTGTGTCTCTCCTATCTGAACTTTCTTATTTGTGAAAAAGGCTGCCTCTCCATGTTTGCCTCTTCCATTTTCATTATACTCAAAAGGCTGGTCAAAAATTGACTGAGTGAGATCCTGTCCATGATTGAGGACATTCTTGTTTTGATTATAAGATTTCCCTCCAGGAGGAGTTTTGTCATGCCCAATATCAAGGAGCAATTTCTCATATACATTAAACTCATCAGGCTTCTTCCTAGAATAGTTCTTTCTGTTAATAATTAAGCCTGAAATATTTTTCAAACTCACTTCACATGAATCACATATTTTATATAGAAAATTGCTTGAAGGAATGGAGTCTGTACCTAGATTTAAAGTTTTCCTTACTCTGTCACCACTATCTGTACTTAATGTTTTGTTGCTGGTGAAAGCAAGTTGCCAAAAATGTTCATCTTGATTTTCCTGGGTGCTCTCTATTAGGTCATCAACTTTCCAGTCTTCTAGAAATGAGAAAAATAACCACATCTTATGAATCCTAGTACACTTCTAATGGAATTTGACTTTTACACAAATGCCCTATTACACAGTCAGTTCTTTTGCTTTAGGCTCAGTTTTCTGGTGTGAACTAATATCCAGCATACATTTTCTTTACTTTTCTGGTTTGAGTAGAAAATAAAAACATGCTTCAGTAAAAATAGGGGAAGGAAACTGGCAATAACATTTAATACTTTATTAATACACACTTTAAAACTAGACAGAAAAAGGTGAAATACGTTCAAAACACAGGGAACCAGAGAGTGGCTGATTCAGAAATCAAGAATCTCAAGAGAATGGAGTGAGCCCAACAGAGACATTGAACACTGAATATCATTACACTGAAGATTAGTAGACAAGGGCTTTCAGAAAATGAACTATGTTTGGTGGAAACAAAACAGCCCTAACCCCCTCAGACACTGATTACCTGGTGTGATTCCTACTAGATTACTTGCTTCTACTCTACATATCAACACCGGACTAAAGTTCTGAAAACACCAACTACCTCATGTTCAGAAGAATAGTTTGATAGCCCAGGATTCCTTTAATTCACATGGAATAATTATAATAAGACATGGTAAGCAAGAGATGGAGATTTTGTAAGAGTTATTCATTTAGGGAACAGCAAACTCCAAGAACTGGATGAGTTTAACAAGAGAGGTTTTTTGTTTTGTTCATTTGTTTTTAAAGAAAAATAGACTGTTTAAGAAACATATTAGAGGATGAACTCAGTTTGACAGAGACAGATCATGCTTTCTTGTCCTTGATTACTGTTGTAGGATCCTCACTAATGTGCATGTTGCTATTCCTTTTCCCCATTTGATATATGAACATCAAAACAAATTTCTGAAGGTACCTACTTCCTCATGCTCTAAAGGATTTAATCCAGACTCTAACTCTCTATCAAGCTGTGATTCACAACAACACAAATGCCCAACAGGAAATACAAAACAGATGATGGACAGACCATCTCTGCAAAAGGACCAGGCTTATTCTGTTTGCTCACAGCTGTTAATGAAGTTGTCCCAACCACAAGACATATGCGTCTTTATTTCAATCTGCTGCCTTACTTTCCCCCAAAACAATTTTGTTCCTGAACCAATACTGATCTTTAAGTCTGCTTTCATATCTAAGTTTTTCATTTACGTCAAGGTTTTCTGCTTTCATATCTAGACTCATCTGTGGCTTTTACTTACAGATGAGACCTATAACGATCATATTTTTCTATTAATACATGGTTCTGAGGCCTTCAACAAACTTTATTGTAAAAATTCTTGGCTATTCTTTACTGTCATTACTCAATGAAACTGGCTTCCCAGGTGGCTCCGATGGTAAACAATCTGCCTGAAAAGGAGGAGACCCAGGTTCGACTGCTGAGTCGGGAAGATCCCCTGGAGAAGGAAATGGTTACCCACTCCAGTATTCTTGCCTGGAGAATTCCATGGACAGAGGCCTGGTGGGCTATAGTCCATGGGGTCACAAAGAGTTGGACATGACTGAGTGACTAACTAGGTGAAACAATATTAATCATATGTTAAAAAAAAATCTAAGACAGTCCTGAGCCCATGGCTCCAAAGACTGATAATAGTTACTATCTTGACAAACACAAATTAAAACAAAAACTGAATTCATATTATGAGTTCAAGTCACAATTCTATAAGTCCATTAAAAAATATTTGTGCAGTTCTAGCTGGATATTTAACAAATTACTCATTCTGAACAACACACCTTTTATGTAATTAGTTACACTCCAGCCTTGGCTCTCCTTGGGACCTGAACATCCTCCAGGAAATGCTACTTTAATTTAAAACAACAAACCACAAAAGTAATAATAAAATAACAAAGCCAACAAACTGTACAACATCCCTATCATTTTCAGTCTCTACCTGCTGCCTTTAGAAGTTACTACCTGTTTAATTCACTGTAAGACGAAACAAGTCCATTGCTCAATGATACACCCTGTGTCATGACCACAGTCTAGGCAGGTGTTAGCAAAATTCTATTTCCTCTAACTTCACTGAGGAGACAGGACATTTATGATTCTTAAAAACTGATGTGCATACGAATTATTTTCAACCTGTACATCAGGATAAAATAAGGGAATGTGCATTTAGTAAAAATACTATAGAATGCTTTCTGAATGGATGAAAAAGAGTGATCTCTTCTAAACTTGGTTCAACAAAGTAATTATTAAAACATCAGAATCAGGAAAAGTATGAAAGGAAAGTACGGATACTTCTAGTTCTGGCCTCAACTATGTACTTTATACCATATATGGTATGTATGTATATATATGTATGTGTGTTTGTGTGTGTATGTATATAGATGTATATGTATATATATACACACACACACACATATATATGTAATATATATATGTAATATATGTATATATATCTATATATACTGAAAGTGAAAGTCGCTCAGTTGTGTCCGACTCTTTGTGACCTCATGGGCTATACAGTCTATGAAATTCTCCAGGCCAGAATACTGGAGTGGGTAGCTGTTCCCTTCTCCAGGGGATCTTCCCAACCCAGGGATTGAACCCAGGTCTCCTACACTGCAGGCAGATAGATTCTTTACCAGCTGAGCCGTGAGGGAAGCCCAAGAATCCTGGAGTAATGTATATATGAAACCTCCTATTCCATCTCAGATTCTAATAATTATCTCACGCTTCTCTTTGGGAAAACAAAATCTCAGCAATGACAGAAACCCTAAGCAACAATCATATCATCAGGTATGAGTTTTGGGGCTACAGATGCTAGTGGGTTAGGGTTATAAAACACAGACTATTTAAGTTACAGCAAAAAAATTGATCACTAACTTGAAATAAGTGAAATAATAATAATGCTTTACCCTCTGAGCCACCAGAGAAGCCCAAAATAATAACAACAAGCCATTATTATAAACCATGCAATATTTAAACACTTTGTATACCCAATTTTAATTAAGTTACTTAGAAGGCAAAATAAACCAAAGTGAAAATTATAGAAAAAAGAGAAAATATTTTAAAGTGAAATTTAATACATAAGATAGCATGAAGTTTAAAATGAACTCTGAAGAACAGTAAAAAAGATACAGATATGTAAAACAGTGCTAGACTGTGACAGTCACTGAAAGGAGACTTTTATTTCATTTATTAATAAGGATCAACTTTGTTAGGCTACTGAAAGATTAATTGGATGCTTTAGGTAGAAGAAAACAACAACTAGGAAGATCAAGTCAGGTATCAATGACAAGTGAGAAAATGAAGAGATGAAGATGAAGAAGATGGAAAAGAAAATAACATTAGGAATTTGAAAAAACTAGTAACAGGGGATAAAAGGTTTAGGACACTGAACCCATGGCTGCCATTTAAGGTAGTAATGGATGGCTGAATGTTCCTTATTTGACCCCTGGGAAACCAGGCTCTCTAATTTTCAAGTGACGTAGACTGTTCCCCTCAGTCTCCTCTAATGACAAGATTTAGTGGATTTACACACCTTGTAAAAGCAGTACTGCACCACGACTACCTCTCTCATTTACAAACAACCACTCTCTAGAAAAGGGGTCAGCAAACTGACTGCAAGGTTGTGGGCCTAGAACTAAGGATGTTTTTAAGTTTTCAGAGGGAAATATACAGAAAAGGCAGCAGAGAGGAGTGAGGAGGAAGAGAAAGCAGAGAAAGATGTAAGAGGAGGAAGAGCAGCAGCAGCAACTGAGACCATGTGTGGCCCACAAAGCCTAAAATATTTACTGTGTGGTCTTTTACAAAGGAATTCTATGTATGTGTCTCCCAGAATCTAGCAGTTATCCCAAGCTTCTTGTGACCAACTGTACTAACTCTCCTCTAATCTCTCCTCCAAGTTTTTTCTCTCAGTAAATGGTACTCTAAGTTATCAGGTACTGGAAACAAATCATTGGAATTCATGCTCAACTCCTCCTTCTCTCACACTCTATATCTAACCTAGTAACAAATCCTCTTAGCCTCATGTTCAAGATATATGTACAAATCCACTGTTTTTCAGCATTTCCAACATAGCCTGAGCTACTAGCTTCTCTCCTCTGGGTATACAATAGTATCCTAACTGGTATTCTTTCCTTGCTTGTGCCTAAGCACCATCCACCCATCACATGGTCACAACAGAGAAGTCAGAGAGATTCTTTTAAACTGTAAATCCAATCTGCTAGCTTAATTTGGTTTATATATACTGAAAAAAGCCTGAGGATTTCCCACATCACTCAAAATCAAGTTAATATATCTACCACAGTCCATGCTACTTATGACATCATCTCCTACCAATCTCCCCCATGCCCACTCACCTCCATCTACCATGACATCCTTATCATTCCTCAGATACTCTAATAGCACACTAGTCTGACAAGTTTAACACCAGGACCTGATGTTCCCTCTGCCTGGAGTATTCAGAATCCACAGAGCTCACACTTTAATTTATTAGAGACTCATATCTATTATGTACCTCATAAAATATATTTTCTCTTGAAATGAAGTGAAAGTCGCTCAGTCGTGTCCAACTCTTTGCAACCCCATGGACTATACAGTGCATGGAATTCTCCAGGCCAGAATACTGGCGTGGGTAGCTGTTCCCCTCTGCAGGGGATCATCCCAACCCAGGGATTGAACCCAGGTCTCCTGCTTTGTAGGCGGTTTCTTTACCAGCTGAGCCACGAGGGAAGCCCATTTTCTCTTGAATTCTGTACCAAATAGCATGTTATCATTCTCTAACCCCCTTTTCACTGCTTCAGCTCTTCACAGTACTTACCACCACCCAACACCATGAGTGTGTATACATGCACATACATCTTCATACATACACATGTATGCTTTTTGTCTCTCATTGTAACACACACTCTGATAATAGGGACATTCTTTTAATTATGTATAAACATAATTGGATCATATTGAATGCTCACCATATATTTGTTAAATTAATATATGAAAGTATTACATGAATCATACCATCTAACAAAAGATGTCCAAAGACAATAGATGGAAGGTGGACAATTTTAAAATAATCAGGAAAAATTATCCCAGATGGAGCCAAATGAGTTTGGATTATGGATATAGGTAGATGACTCTAAAATGTCAAAGAACAAAGGGAAGCATTTATGAGTGAAAGTGACATACAGAAGAATGTGATTAAGGAAACGTAAGTATGTGTGCCAACTGTCAATCACTTTCAAAGGTCAGGGGTTGGAACCATATACCAATGGCCTAAGATCTCATTTCCTCTGGCTTCCATCTGCCTGTGAACTCACTAACTCACCTGAGCGGTACTGTTTTGGGAATCTCTCCTCTAGTATCCAAGGCTCTTCTCCTTGCTCGATCTTGAAGATCACTTCTGGCTTAGTAATACAATTCCCTGTAAAGAGAGTAACACAGGACTATGGCTGAACAATCTGGCTTCAGGAACTCTAAAAAAATGATGGGGAAGAAAGGTACAGCTTTGGGAGCTATCTAAAAGAGGTGCCTAAATAAACCAATTCCCAAGGGAGGTAAGACTACAGCATACTCTATAGTGGCCAAAAGGGACCAGTCATCTAAAGCCTTGAATCTCCATCAGAAAATTTCACAGGGAGTTTTTACATTTCATCAGCTAAGAAATGCATGCTACTGGTAATCATGTGGAAAAGAATTCTTACCTACTGAGACAAGGTGGCTATAATTTTCTAGGATCACGTCTCTGTATAATATCTTCTGAGCAGGATCCAGCAGGTACCACTCTTCCTGGGTGAAGTCCACACATACATCTTTGAATGACACTTGCTCCTGTAACAGTACATTCCTTTTCTATAAGAAATTGTCAGAGCTATATGAGTGGAAAATCTTTAAAAGAATGACTTTGCCAACAAAGGTCCGTCTAGTCAAAGCTATGGTTTTCTAGTAGTCAGGTATGGATGAGAGAGTTGGACTATAAAGAAAGCAGAGCACTGAAGAATTGATGCTTTTGAATTGTGGTGTTGGAGAAGACTCTTGAGTCCCCTGGACTGCAAGGAGATAAAATCAGATAAAATCTGAAAGGAAATTAATCCTGAATACTCACTGCAAGGACTGATGCTGAGGCTGAAGCTCCAATAAGCTGGCCACCAGATGTGAAGAACCGACATTAAAAAAGACCCTGATGCTGGGAAAGATCGAAGGCAGGAGGAGACGGGGATGATAGAGGATGAGATGGTTGGATGGCATCATGGATGCAATGGATATGAGTTTGAGCAAGCTCCGGGAGTCAGAGATAGACAGGGAAGCCTGGCATGCTGCAGTCCATAGGGTCACAGAGTTGGACATGACTGAGCAACTGAACTGAAATGAATCTCTTTAAATTTAGGACTGCTTTCTTTAATGCTGGGCTTCCCTGGTGGCTCAGCTGGTAAAGAAACTGTCTGAGATGTGGGAGACCTGCGTTCAATCCCTGGGTTGGGAAGATCCCCTGGAAAAGGGAACAGCTACCAACTCCAACATTCTGGCCTAGAGAATTCCATGGACTTGCAAAGAGTTGGACACAACTGAGCGACTTTTGCTTTTGCTTTTCTTTAATGCTATACTATGTAGGATAAAAGTAGTATCTTGTATAAATTGAGTTTCCATGAGAGGGTGGAAGGGTGGTCCTAGTTGCTACAAATATTATTCTTAATGAGGAGACATATACATTAACATGTATTAAACTGGAAACTGTAGGAGCTAGCACTATACAAAAAGTAGAATGGGATGACCAAGAAAAAGTTATTTCATATTATCTTTTGTATTATAAAGTTAAATTTCACTAAGGAAGTAAAACTTTCAGTTGTTAAAATGAAAAGAAGGATTAAAACTAATATGTTATGGGCCCTAACCAAGCTCACTCATGTCTGATTAAAGTGACAGGTTCTGTATTCTACCTGCCCAGCAGAGAAAAGGATGAATCCTCTCTACTTGAGATAACTTTTGGAGCCTCTCCTAATATCTGTGTTGTTAGATATAATGCTCACCATCCAACAGAAAATTTCATGTTATATGAAGAGACAAGGCCAAAGGAAAAGGACAATAAAAGCATAATCACAATGGTTGTTTGAGGAGGCCTTACAAAAAGCTGAGAAAAGAATAGAAGCAAAGGCAAAGGAAAAAAGGAGAGATATACCCATTGAATGCAGAGTTTCAAAGAAAAGCAAGGAGAGATAAGAAAGCCTCCCTAAGTGAACAATGCAAAGAAATAAGAGGAAAACAACAGAATGGGAAAGACTAGAGATCTCTTCAAAAAAATTAAGAGAAACCAAGGGAACATTTCATGCAAAGATGGGCACAATAAAGGACAGAAATGGTATGGATCTAACAGAAACAGAAGGCATTAAGAAGAGGTGGCAACAATACACAGAAGAACTATACAAAAAAATCTAAGTGACCCAGATAATCACAGTGGTGTGACCACTCACCTAGAGCCAGTCAAGTGGGCCTTAGGAAGCATCACTACAAACAAAGCTAGTGGAGGTGATGGAATTCCAGTTGAGCTATTTCAAATCCTGAAAGATGATGCTGTGAAAGTGCTGCACTCAATATGCCAGCAAATTTGGAAAACTCAGCAATGGCCACAGGACTGGAAAAGGTCAGTTTTCATTCCAATCCCAAAGAAAGGCAATGCCAAAGAATTCTCAAACTACAGCACAATTGCACTCATCTCACATGCTAGTAAAGTAATGCTCCAAATTCTCTAAGCAAGGCTTCAACAGTACATGAACCATGAACTTCTAGAATTAAAGCTGGATTTAGAAAAGGCAGAGGAACCAGAGATCAAATTGCCAACATCTGTTGGATCATAGAAAAAGCAAAGGAATTCCAGAAAAACATCTACTTCTGCTTCACTACGCCAAAGCTTTTGACTGTGTGGATCACAATAAACTGTGAAAAATTCTTAAGAGAGATGGGAATACCAGACCACCTGACCTGCCTCCTGAGAAACCTGTATGCAGGTCGATAAGCAACAATTAGAACTGGACATGGAATAATGGACTGGTTCAAAATTGGGAAAGGAGTATGTCAAGGCTGTATACTGTTACCCTGCTTATTTAATTTATATTCAGAGTACATCATGAGAAATGCCGGGCTGGATGAAGCACAAGCTGGAATCAAGATTGTCAGGAGAAATATCAATAACCTCAGATATGCAGATGACACCACCCTTATGGCAGAAAACAAACAGAAACTATAGAGCTTCTTGATGAAAGTGAAAGAGGAGAGTGAAAAAGCTGGATTAAAACTCAACATTCAAAAAATGAAGATCATGGCATTTGGTCCCATCACTTTATGACAAATAGATGGAGAAACAATGGAAACAGGGACAGACTTTACTTTCTTGGGCTTCAAAATCACTGCAGATGGTGACTGCAGCCATGAAATTAAAAGACACTTGCTCCTTGGAAGAAAAGCTATGACAAACCTAGACAGCATATTAAAAAGCAGACATATTACTTAGCCTACAAAAGGTCTGTATAGTTAAAGCTATGGTTTTTTCCAGTAGTCATGTATGGATGTGAAAGTTGGACCGTGAAGAAGGATAAGCATTGAAAAACTGATGCTTTCAAATTATGGTTTTGAAGATTTAAAGTCCCTTGGACTGCAAGGAGATCAAAGCAGTCAATCCTAAAGGAAATCAACCCTGAATATTTCAAATTACGGTTTTGAAGAAGATTTAAAGTCCCTTGGACTGCAAGGAGATCAAAGCAGTCAATCCTAAAGGAAATCAACCCTGAATATTCACTGGAAAGATGCTGAAGCTGAAACTCTAATACTTTGGCCATCTGATGCAAAGAGCTGACTCATTAGAAAAGACCCTAATGCTGGGAAACATTGAAGGCAGGAGGAGAAGGGGACAACAGATGAGATGGTTAGATGGCATCACAGACTCAATGGACATGAGTTTCAGCAAGCTCCGGAAGATGGTGAAGGACAAGGAAGCCTGGCATGCTGCAGTCCATGGGGTCACAAAGAGTCAGACATGACTGAGTGATTAACAACATAGAGACTCAGATACTGTAACACAAAAGAACTTCAGAATGAATTACAATTAATATAAAAGAGGAAAATATGAACAAAATAAATGAAAGGATGGGAGAAGTCAACAGATACATTTTATGTCTGTTGTAGATAAAGAATTAACAGAGCAGGCCTGAGACTGCTGTCTTCTGAAAGATCTGCTACAAGCGTGTCTCGTGGCTGGTATCTGGGAATTTGGAGTTCATGATGGTTCTTACCAGTTCTTGGTAAGAATGGTTCACTGAGCCTGAACTGTTTGTGTGAAGTATATGGTTTTTTCTGCTCATGCACATTCCTTCTGGAGTCTGAGATTTTGTTATATGTTAAGCAAACAGTACCTACGTGACTAGCCCCTAATAAACTGAAGAATCAAAGCTACTCCATTTTGTAAGGTTCCGGGAAAAGAGCCTTTGGAAATCCCGACCTCACCCCACCACCTGCGAACCAATCAGAACCCTTGGCCAGCCCAGGAAATTCGAGTCAAGCCCGGGAAAGGAGAACCAATCAGAACTCAACACCTAACCCTTCACCAGAAGGTGACCAATCAGACCCGGAGACTCCCGTTTTTTGAATTTTTCGCGCGATAATACCCTACATAAGCAATGTAACCCAGAGCTCAGGGCTCCTCCCTATGGCTGCTGCGTCAGTATCGGTGGGAGACCCAGCTCGAGCTTGGTAATAAAAACTCTCTTACTTTTGCATCGGATATCGGCTCCCTGGTGGTCATTGGGAGATTTCGCGACTTGGGCATAACATTTGGGGGCTCGTCCGGGATCTCCCACCAGCTCCACGGGAAGACTGATCCGGAGAGTCATCTGCTGCCAGTAAGCTTTTTTCTGTCTTTCTTTTCACTCCTGGTAGGGCCTGGTATCTGAGACCGGTATATGACTCAGGCGGACGCGCCGGAGAGTCACCGGTGGGGGTCGTTGGGAGATGTCCCCGACCCCGGCGTGGGGGGATGGAGTGCCCCTGTTCTCTGTAGACGATAGCAGGTCGCTCCCGCTGAATGGCTGGAGGCCGCTGTCATTCGGTTTTACCTCCGGATTTCCGGAGGTGTATTTCTCCTGTCTCTCTTTCTGTTTGTGTGGCTGTTTGTATTGTCTGTGTTAATTTACCAACATCTGACTGATCCAGGGACGATGGGGCAACACCATTCTAGCCCCACACCTCTATCCTTGGTTACTGATAATTTTAAGGAGGTCAAGATGCGCGCTCATGACCTCAGTGTAGAAATTAAAAGGAATAAATTAATCACTTTTTGCAGTGCAGAATGGCCGACCTTCCATGTAGGCTGGCCCTCAGAAGGCACCTCTGACTTGGGAACTTTACACCGGGTTCTGACCGCGGATCGGACACCCTGACCAAGTTCCCTTTGTCAGCACATGTGTCTCCTCGGACAATTCATTTCCGAGTGTTAGACAAGAGCCCAGTTTCGGGCCCTGGAAGGGGTCCCTCTTCCTGCAACAAATGGCGACTCTGGCGGGGACTCTTCTTCGCCGAGACTGACATCCTGACCACTCGGGGTACTCAGGGGCCAGCTTGCCTGCCAATGGACCAGACCCAGCGGCCGCAACTGGGACCCTTTTGTCCCTGGTCTCCTCCTGACTCGGACAACTGGCCAGAGTGCCCCGACCGGTAAGGAACAAGAGACTTTATTGATCTCTCTCCCCTTCCCTCTCTGTCTCCTCTCCTTAACCCTTCCTATCCTTCCCTGTTTTTCTAGTCCCCCAGTCCTGGACGCAGGAGTCTGGTCAAAGGGTCCTCAGCCTGAGCTGAGGATTGGAGACTGATCACCTCTTGGAAGAGAACTCGAATTCTGGTTCTGATTTCTGGTAGGGCCAAGTTCCAGTCCTCCCTTCTCTGGAGGCCCAGGGAAAAGTCCCGTAATGCCTGGGTATCTGTAGGTGGCAGGAGACGTCTGTAAGGCCACCCCTTTTGCCCCCCCTCTCCTGCCTCCTCTCCCTTCTTCTTCAACCTGGCTTCCTTTCCTTCCTTGAAATCTTTGATGTTAGTACTTGGATCTGAAGTTCTGTGTCTCTATAGGAGGTTTTCTGAGAGACTGTATTTTTGTATTTAATGGCTTCTCTGGTGGAGCCGAGGTTAAAGCGTCTGCCTGCAATATGGGAGACCTGGGTTCGATCCCTGGGTCAAGAAGATCCCCTGGAAAAGGAAATTTTGCTTTGTCTGGCAACCGTGTGGTTTAGACCTGCCGCCATTTTGTTAAAACTTGATTTTCTTTCCCTGTGCCTTGAGACCAGGGCTCTCAGGAACACTTATCTAGACCATCTCTAACTCCTGACACTGGAAAAAAAAAAAAAGACTTAAAGCTAGATCTTACACTGTGTCTGTCTAAATATGTCTTGGTAATATTTTTGCATATGATCTCTATTAATTTGGCTTAAAAAAAAGGTAAGTGCTTACAAATCAAGTAATTCTAAATTAAACAATAAATTCCAGGTTTATGTGAACTGGGAAATATTCAGTGTTAAATACCTGATATTAATGTTTGTTTGCTGACCTATTTAATATAGACATGTCTTAGAGTACTTAACGTTAAGTAAAATATTTTCATAGGTTTAATATGAGTTAAATATTATATCTGTTACAAGTTTGTCAACAAGAAAATTACCTCAAGTAAGAAAAACTTCTAAAAAATGTAAATGAGATATGAGCATTTAGATAAACTCTATTAAGAATAATTATGCTTTAGGAATGTCTGTCTGAAATAGTCTGTCCAAATTGGGGTAACTTAAATTGGGTTGTGCTAAACTAAGTGATGGAAGTTCACTGACTAGCTAGCTCATTTCCAAATAGAGTAAAATTTTGAAACATTTATTACTAAACGTTAGTTTCCTCTTACAAAGAAGCTAAAAAATTTGGGACTGTTAATGACTAAAAATAAGCTGGTGCAAAAACTTAAATTTGGCTTTTCTCTCTGTTAAAAGGACACACTTTCTTCAGATGTTGAACTGCATTTGACAATAGATTTAAGTTCATTTGCTTCTTAAATGGTCTGTTCTGTATTCGCCTCTGAAATCCCATATTGTTACTTTGGCTGAGTGAATAGCTATTGTTTCACAGTGACCTATAGGTCCATCTGACTGAGTGCTCAAAACCTTTCTGATATTTGTTGACAAAACTTCCTAAATCATTCTATGAAGCACTTTTGGCTTCTAGCTAACTTTGGGGTGCTTCAGAGGGCCCCTGAAGCATCCCAAAGAGATATTAAACTGTTTATTTGGTTGGTTAAATTACATTAAAAAAAGATTATCAAATGAGTAAAAATCTGCTCATATTATAATGTAGGGTAAAGTTACTAATACAGATATCCTAAAAATTATATGGAGTTTTTAACATTCTGATATGTCCTGGTATTTTAACGAAAAACCTGATGACTTCACAAAAGTTAGCAAAAGGACTAAATGAACCAGTAAATATGCTTCTAACCTTTATGGTTTCTATCTAAAAAATTATGGGGTTGAATCTTATGTTTTCAGGGAGTAGTGGAAATCTTCCTCTCAAACTAATTATGACAATACTTTGGTAAAATTAAACGTTATAAACAAAACAATTATATTTTCTATCTGACTCCTCCAAAGATTAGAAGTTCTTAGGTTTCCAGTAAGTTTATCAAATGAGTTAGGAAGGTTTTCTAATGGACACAAAAATCTCAAGAAATTTTTGAGACCTTAAAAGGGAAAAATTCACCTAGATTTGTTATGCAAAATCTGTGATAAGCCTTTGGTGTGAGTTTCCCAGCCCTGTTTTATTTTGAAAGTTCAATCTGAGACTCTATAAATGTTTCAGCAAAATAAAAAGTCTACAATCAATTATGGTTACAGAAATCATCAGACCAAAATTAGTGAGAACAGACCTATTTTGCAAACAAACTAGCCTTAATTTGGTTATATTTAATAAAAATAAAGGTAACTTTAAGGAAAAAAAGATATTTCGAAATGTTAAATACCAGTTTGTTAATGGAGGTCTGCATCTAGTAAGACTCATCTCTTAGATAGTTCTTTACTGTTATGTAATGTTAATGTAAAATTTAATTGAATTCTTGAAGAACACCCAAAGTTTGTTTCTGAAGCTTATCTCCGTAATCTATCTTTGGATGAAGATCAGATGCCTTATGACCTGCAACCAGGACTGGAAAAAGACATAATTTAAGGGACTGTCGTCTCCAACATGGATGGAAGGACTTTTTTTATCAGGAGAAACTACACTACACCAGGATGAGAAGACGACGACATCAGAGGGAGACAGCTTCCCCGAGATGCGGGACCTGATTCGTATGATCATTTATGTTTTCTTGACTTCTTAGACCTTTGCATATAAGTCAAATGCTTTTCTATCATAGGCCTGATCCTATGCTAGTTTCAAAATCAATCCAATTGTTGGGTTTGTGGCCAATAACCTGTGTCTAGTTCTGGGTTACCTTGGTAAATTTCTCTATTACCAGACTCTAACTGGCTGGCCCTGAGAAAATTTACTTAAAAAGTTAAATCAAACTAAAGATAATCAGTCTAGTGACACTAGAAAACTGGGCTATGTTCCTTATAGATGGTGCCAATATATAATTTCCCTGGAAGATAAAGTTTCTACAGGGCAGACTAAGTCAGATAACCTGAAGATATACTGGGCTACATCTAATGGAAGTTCTTAACATAAGTCTTACTTGTGACTTTACTAATACTGCTGGCTATGTTATTTGTATTTCACCTGTTTTACAAAATTGCTGTTTCTTACACTGTATGTGTGTGAGGCCTCTAATAGAATAATATTTAGTCCCGTATGAGATCAATGATGGTAACAGTGTAACTCTAGATATGGCAAGAAGCAACAAGAGGGAATATTCTCCTGGACCAAAAAGCTAGTAAGACAGGTGGTCCAGAGAATTTTAGATACTGTTTTATGGCCTAGTCCAGTAACAGCACATTGAGTGGCCTGTTTACCTGAGAATGGACACTCTCAGCACCATGGGATAAAATGGTCATGAACTGCCCCCCTCATAATCATGATCAAGTTTATGAGCAAAAAGGGGCTCTGCCAACTGAAGACTGACACTCGACATCTGCATCTACAAAGATTAAACCATGGCCGCTGCAACTGCTGACTTTCAACGCCCCTGAAAAAGGAGTTCAGGGTGAAAATCAAGAATGAGGCACTCTGTGCTCTGGGAAAAACTGGCAGAACAGGCCTTCAGATAGTTAGATCTTTTCAGGAAAAGATTTTATGAGTCCCAATTCTTGCATCTTCTCATACCTAGAGAAACTGACGTCATTAACAGTGAAATCTGCTTTGGCTATTAAGGAAAAGTTTACAATTAAAAGTCAAAATAGAATAGCTATGGTTCAGATAATCCTGGGAAATAACTAGGTGATGCTATGAGTGTGCTTTCAGATTAGACCTTGTGTTGCTAAACCCTTGAGTTTTCTGAGTCGTGTCAGGCTTGGATGCCACCATTTTCAAAACAATGTCTGCTGGAAGCTACTAACCTGACTTTTAATAAAACTAGGCAACTGGCTACATGCCTACAAGTCTCCCTGATGTGCCAGGTCCAGACTGGGTTTCAGACCTATTCTTCTAAAAAGAAATGAGATTAAGATTTTAATCATACAAGACTCAGATCTAAAACTTGGAACTCAGAAATACTTCCAATTCAGTGTCTATACTCCAAGCTGGGGCAGTCCTATGCCCCATTTTGACAGGAAGTTATCACAGTCACAGTTGCCTAGTTCCCTAAAATTAAAACTGGAGTGCAGATCTGTTCTGTGTTCTCTATTTCTTATCTGTAGGATATAGACTTTGTTCAGCCTCCTTGGCCTTCGCTGAATTCCAAAACATGGATTCAAACAATTGCTAAGCAGGGAAGGGAGGGTCTACAAAAACAGAAACAATCAAAGGTTGGTACAGCCTCCAGACAGAGTCCTGGTTCCTACTCAAAGAAATATGCATAACAATGTCTTTGAGCCCCCATTCAGGTGGAAGATGTTAACTTCAGACTGAACACAAGATTCCTGGAGCACAGCTCTGTTGCCTCACCACCAACCTATCAGAAGGGGTCACAAAGCCTGCAACCCTCACCCCAAATGTTGCCTTCTGTTTCCGGGGACCAGAGATGACCATCCTGTTAGGTCTCCTGTTTGGCCCTTGTCTATTTCATCTCTGAGAGGGGCCAACTAAATTGCTGTTACTACAAGGGTAGAAGGTGGTTTCAGATGTGGAAAACCCCAACTTAGATCAGGTAGAGAGAGACTTCTGCTGTATTAGGCAGGCCTACACTCATGCACAGCAGGAAGAAGTTACAGAAGAAAGAGACCTCTGCCCCAATTCCCAAAAAGCATCTTGAGTATGAAGTCTCTCAGAGGGCCTATGTGCTGCATTAGGGGAAGAACGTTGTTTCTATGTGAATCACTCGGGTAGTCAAGGAGTCCCTGGCCAAGGTAAGAAAAGGGCTGAGTCAAAAAAAAAAAAAAAAAAAGACAAATGTCTCAAAATTGGTTTGAATCCTGGTTCAACTCATTCCCCTGGTTCACAACTCTCATATCCTCCTTGGTGGGGCCCCTGATTATCTTGTTACTGCTAGTCACCCTCAGGCCATGCTTACTAAACTAACTAGTGGCCTTCATTAAAAACTGCATCAACGCAGTGCAGCTCATGGTACTCAGATCCCAATATGCGGCCCTGCCAACAGTCCCCTTAGCAGGAGACAATATAGAGCTGACCTCAGACCCATGATTGGGTCTGTCCTAGATCCTAGAGAAGGGGGGAAATGAAGAATCAAAGCTACTCCATTTTGTAAGGTTCCGGGAAAAGAGCCTTTGGAAATCCCCTGACCTCACCCCACCACCTGCGAACCAATCAGAACCCTTGGCCAGCCCGGGAAATTCGAGTCAAGCCCGGGAAAGGAGAACCAATCAGAACTCAACACCTAACCCTTCACCAGAAGGTGACCAATCAGACCCAGAGACTCCCGTTTTTTGAAATTTTCGCGCGATAATACCCTACATAAGCAATGTAACCCAGAGCTCAGGGCTCCTCCCTATGGCTGCTGCGTCGGTATCGGTGGGAGCCCCAGGTCGAGCTTGGTAATAAAAACTCTCTTGCTTTTGCATCGGATATCGGCTCCCTGGTGGTCATTGGGAGATTTCGCGACTTGGGCATAACAAAACATTTTGAACGCTGAGTGTCTAATGAGCTTCCCTGGCAGACATTTCACATTTGTCATCACATCTCATTGCTATAGGACTTAAGCCTGTCCTGGGAAAAGTCTTAGGAGCTTATGCCTGGCATCCTCTACCTGGGACTAAACCCCAAGTATCTTTTCCCTTTGCTGACTGTGCTTTGTATCCTTTCACTTTAATAAGTCACAGCCTTAAGTACAACTACATGCTGAGTCATCCCAGAAAATCACTGCACCTAGTGATAGTCTTGGGGACGTCTGATAACTGTGTATGCAAACATGTACATGTACATACATACATGCATAAAATGGGCATTCCAAAGTAGAAAATTATAATATCTGAAATTAAGAACTCATTAGATGGCTTCGTATGTATCCAACAAAAGTATCAAAATACATACAGCAAAAAGTGACAGAACTGAAAGGAGAAACAGACAAATCTATAACCACAGCTGGAGACTTCAATAACCCTCCAATTGTCCTGAGAAATCAAGCAGGCAGAAAAGCAGTAAGTATATAGATGACCTGACCAGTACTGTCAATCAACATGATCTGAAATTTCTAGAATATTCTATCCAAAAAAATAAACCACACATTCTATCATTCTATTCTACCTCTTATGAACATTCACCTACATAGGTTATAGCCTAGGACACAAAACACACCGTAACAAATTTAAAACAATAGCTATCATAAAAAATATATTCTCAGACCACAATGGAATTAAAGAGAAATCAATAAGCAAAAGATAGCTGAAAAACCCCCCAAATACTTGAAAATTAAATAGCATTTAGGTCAAAAAAGAAGTTGCAAAGAAAATTTTAAACTACTTTAAATGAAATGGAATAAAAATGGAAATATGATGTATCAAAATTTGTGGGATGCAGTGAAAGCAGTACACAAAGGGAAATTTATAGCATCAAATGTATATATTAGAAAAGATTTTAAATCAATAATCTAACCTTCTATCTTAGTAAACTAAAGGGACAAAAAGGCAAACTGAGCCCAAGCAAGCAAAATAAAGGAATTTTTATTAAAATAAATCAGTTAAATTGAAAATGTGAAAAAAATAGAAAAAGTCAATAAACTGAAAGTTGCTTCTTTGAAAAGATCAATAAAAATTTTAAAAGCCTCCAATCTAACCAAGAAAAAAAGAAGCAAACTGTGAATCTCAGAAATGAAAGACAGATTGATGCTACTAATCCTAATGACATTAAAAAATAATAAGAGAATACTACAAACAATTCTGTCCCTGAAAAATTGGTAACACAGATGAAATTAAAAGACACAGCTAAGAAATTCACACAAAGGAGATACAGATAATGTGAAAAGATTCATTTCTGCTAAAAACATTAAATCAGTAATTAAAATACTTCCAAAATAGAAAGCACCAACCCAGACAGTGTCACTAGTGAATTCTAATAAACATTTAAGGAAAAACTAATACAATTCTCCATAATCTCCTCCAGGAAATAACACTTTCAAACTCATTATATGAGGCCAACATTACCCTAATACCAAACTAGATAAGGATATTATGAGAAAAATAAAGATCAGATTATCTTTCAATAACAGAGATGCAAAAATCCTCAAACATGGGTAAATCAAATCTGACAATGTATAAAAAGAAATATAAACACAGCCAAGTGGAATTTATTGCAGGTATGAAAGGCTGGGTCAACATTAAAAAAAATACAAGACAAGAACAACATGATCCAACGTATCAGGAAGTCAAAGAAGCAAAATGACACAATAATAGCAACTAATGAAGAAAAAACAGTCATTTATGTTAATGAAAAACAAAAACAAAAACCAACCTCTCAGTAAACTAGGAATAGAGGAACTTTCCCAACTTCATGAAGAAGAGAACATCATACTGAAAGGTTGTTGCTGAACCATGAAAGATGCCGGGATTCTTGGCCTCTGGAGGAGAAGAATTCAATCCGGGGCCAGAGATGAGGATTGATCGCTCAGAGCTTTTGTGTAATAAAGTTTTATTAAAGTATAAAAGGGATAGAGAAAGCTTTTGTCATAGACATCAGAAGGGGGCAGAAAGATACTCGCCTGTTAGTCTTTAGCTGGATGTTATATAATTACTAGCAGTCTGTTAATGAAAGAAAGCAATGTCTCAAAACTCAGAGAATGGCACCAGGCCCCTCACCCACAGGATGCATTGTGAGATAATCTTGGCACCAGGGGGCTCATCGGGGCCATAAAATGATTGACTTGAATCTTGTATAAAGGCAGATTATCATACAAATAGTTTCATTTACATAGATTAGGAGAACAATGTATGAGGATAGCAGAGTGGTTTGTCAAGTCAGTTCTAAGCCTTTAGGTGGAACCAACTTGAAGACAGAGTCTGGGGTAAATGTATACCACATTAACATAGCTTAAGACAAACATTTCCATAAGAAAAATGTATTTGTTAGCTCAAAATTTGAGAAAAGTTAAGTTCAGGTGGAACCAGGTGTCATTATGGCAACACAGTATTTTAAGAGAAACCTCTTTTTAAATTTGTGTAGAGAAGGGGAAAAAATATATCACCAGTTTGTTTCCTCTTGCTGCTTAAGAGAGAAATTTTGAAAAAATGTCTGATATTTGCAGGCTATTTCCTCTGTTTGGAGACCCCTGGCCTTCCTGCCTGTTACCCTCTCAATACTTGCTGTTAGGAGATGATACTTTTCCCTGAAGTGCAGGAAAAGAGAAAGGATGCCCTGTTTCAAGACTATTATTCAAGTCCTAGCTAGTACAGAAAGACCTAAAACAAAACAAACAGAAAAACCTGAAATAAAAGGTAGATGATTAGGAAAAAAAATAAAACTGTCTTTATCTGAAGTCAACATGATTGTCTATGTAGAAAATCCCCAAGACTCTGAAAAAAGGAAAAGAATAAAAATCCTGGAAGTAATAAGCAAATATAGCAACATCATAGGATACAAAGTCAATATAAAAAAGCCAACTGTTTTCCCATATCAGAATAAACTACTGGAATTTCATATTTTGAATGAAAAAAAAAAAACCATTTACAACACCACCACCACCAAAAAAAGGACTCAAATATAAAAATAATACAATATATTACAGGGATATACAGAAAAAAAAAAACTGATGGAAGAAATCAAAGATCTAGATAACAGGAAAGACAGTCCATATTCATCACTCAAGACAATTCAGTATTGTTAAGATGTCAGTTCCTTCCAATTTAATCTACAAATTCAATGCAATTCAAATAAAAATCCCAGCTATCTTGGAGATGCTGACAAAATGATTCTAAAGTTTATATAGAAAGGTAAAGCAACCAGAATAGCCAATGGAATATGGAAGAAGGAAAAGGAGGATTTACACATTACCTGATTTCAAGACTTATACAAAGCTACCAAATAACATGTACAAATAACCAGATGTTCAAGCTGGATTTACAAAGGCCAGAGGAACCAGAGATCAAACTGCCAGCATCTGTTGGATCATCAAAAAAGCAAGAGAATTACAGAAAAACATGTACTTCTGCTTCATTGACTATGCTAAAGCCTTTGACTGTGTAGATCACAACAAACTGTGGAAAATTCTTAAAGAGATGGGAATACCAGACCATCTCACCTGCCTCCTGAGAAACCTGTATATAGGTTAGGAAGCAACAGTTAGAATGGACATGGAACAACAGACTGGTTCAAAACTGGGAAAGGAGTATGTCAAGGCTGTATATTGTCACCCTGCTTATTTAACTTACATGCAGAGTACATCATGCAAAATGCTGGGCTGGATGAAGCACAAGCTGAAATCAAGATTACTGGGAGAAATATCAGTAACCCAGATATGCAGATGACACTACCCTTATGGCAGAAAGCAAAGAGAAATCAAGCCTCTTGATGAAGGTGAAAGAGGAGAATGAAAAAGCTGGCTTAAAACTCGACACTCAAAAAATGAAGATCATGGCATCCAGTCCCATCACTTTATGGCAAATAGATGGAAAAACAATGGAAACAATGACAGACTTTATTTTCTTTGGGCTCCAAAATCACTGTGGGTGGTGACTGCAGCCATGAAATTAAAAGACACTTGCTCCTTGGAAGAAAAGCAATGACAAACCTAGACAGCATATTAAAAAGCAGAGACATTATTTAGCCTACAAAGGTCCATATAGTCGAAGCTATGGCTTTTCCAGTAGCCATGTACAGATGTGAGAGTTTGACAATAAAAAAGGCTGAGCTCTGAAGAATTGATGCCTTCAAACTGTGGTGCTGGAGGAGACTCCTGAGAGTCCCCTGGACTGCAAGGAGATCAGTCAATCCTAAAGGAAATCAACCCTGAATATTCATTGGAAGGATTGATGCTAAAGCTGAAGCTCCAATACTTTCACCACCTGATGCTAAGAACCGACTCATTGGAAAAGATGCTGATGCTGGGAAAGACTGAAGGCAGGAGGAGAAGGGGACAACAGAGGAAGAGATGGTTGGATGGCATCACAGACTCAATGGACATGAATTTGAGCAAGCTCTGGGAGATGGTGCTGCAGCCCATGGGGTAGCAAAGAGTTGAGCACTTTGAGTGACCAAACAACAACAACAAATATCCAAGACAGTGCGTTATTGGTGAAAGAAGCCCACAGCTTAATGGAACAGAATAGAGTGTCCAGGTACAGATCTACTGAAATATAGTCACCTGATGAAATAAAAAAAGTATAGATGATGTATAATACTATGTAAGTTTTAGGTGTACAACACAGTGATTCACAAGTTGTAAAGACTATATTCCACTTATAATGGTTATATAATATTGACTATAGTCCTGTGTTATATAGTGTATCTTTATAGCTTTTTTATTTTATACATAGCAGTTTGTACCTTTTAACCCCCTACTACCATGCTCCTCCCCACTTCCCTCTCTCTACTGATAACCACTAGCTTGTTCTCTGTATCTGTGAGTCTGTTTCTTTGCTGTTGTATTCATCAGTTTGTTTTAGTCAATTGATTTTCGACAAAGCCCCAAAGGCATTTAAATTGAAAAAAGACAGTCTTTTGACAAATGATGCTTCAACAACTCTACATCTATGCAAAAAAAAAAAATGAACCTAGACACAGACCTTACACTTTATACAAATGTTAACAAAAATGAATCACAGACCTAGATATAAAATGCAAAACTATTAAATTTCTAGAATACAGAAGATGGGAGATCTATGTGATCTTGGGTTTCATGAAAAGTTTTTGAATACAATAGAAAAATCACATTCCATTTTTTAAAAAATACATGGATTGGCTTTCATTAAAAATATTTTACCCTGCAAAAGTCATTTCTAAGAAAGTGAAAGGACAAGCCATAGACTGGGAGAAAATATTTGCAACATATATATCTAATAAAGAAGTTGCATGTGAAATATATAAAAGAATTCTGAAAATTTAATAGTAAGAAAATAAATTGCCTAATTAAAAAATGGATAAAAAATGTGAACAAACAGGTCAAGTAAAGACATACAGATAGTTCATAAATTTATGAACAAATGCTCAATGTCATTTGTCATTGTTGTTCTTCAGTTACTAACTTGTGTCTAACTCTTTGTGACCCCATAGACTGTAGCCCATCAGCCTCCTTTGTGCATGGGATTTCCCAGGCAAGAATACTACAATGGATTGCCATTTCCTTCTCCAGGGGATATTTCTTACCCAAGGGTCAAACCCACATCTGCTGCATTGGAGGCGGATTCTTTATCACTGAGCCACCAGGGAAGCCCATTATGTGTATTAGGGAAATGTAAATTAAAACAAAAGTGAGACACCATAACACATTTTTTAGAACCATTAAATCTAAAACAATGACAACGTCAATTTCAGGTCCAGATGAAAAACAAGAGGAATTCTCATTCATAATTAGAAATATAAAATGATACAGCACTTTTATAAAATAATTGGGCAGTTTCAACTTTGTACAAAGCTGAAGTCTTAACATATGATCAAGTATTTTTCATTTCACACTCTAGCTATTTTAAAACACGTATCTATGTAAAAACCTACATATGTTTCTAGCAGCTTAATTCATAACGACCAAAAACTGGAAGGAACCAAGAGTCCACAGGTTAGTAACTTTGAAATAACTTATATATGTATGCTGGAATTCAACAATTAAGTAAATGAAATGAGGATGGTGGTGGCCAAAATGCTGGAATGGGAGTTATAGACAAGCAAGGGGACAAGGTCAGAATGTTTCAGGTGATAATGATTATAGCAGGAGACATTAGTGTGAACTAATACTTAGCTTAATATAGATACAGATGGTTACACACTGAAATATTCATAGATATATGTTAGTATACATATATATTTTCTTGTTCAGTCAGCTGACAGGATCTATAAGGAATTACAAACCAATAGCATACTCAGCCCCCCAATCTTGGTTTCTAACACCAAGCTCCAATAAAAGGAAGCAGAACTCTTCAGGGGAAAATGGCTTATTCTAGGGCAGGAAATATGAGCCTGGACTATCTCCTAGCATCAGAAAGTATAGAAGAAGTACTCAAACAGAAACACAACAATGGGGTTTGTTGAAAGTGCTCTATTTAATAACCAAGCTGGAACAAACAATTTGAGCAACAAAGTGAACAAGGTAGTACTGGACTATAATAAGTAAAAAAATAACTAGCCATGAGTTCATATTGATATTAAACACTGACTGAGTTTGCTTGCTCGCTAAGTCTCTTCAGTCGTGTCCGACTCTGTGCGACCCCATAGACGGCAGCCCACCAGGCTCCCCCGTCCCTGGGATTCTCCAGGCAAGAACACTGGAGTGGGTTGCCATTTCCTTTTCCAATGCATAAAAGTGAAAAGTGAAAGCGAAGTCGCTCAGTCATGTCTGACTCTGTGACCCCAAAGACTGCAGCCCACCAGGCTCCTCCGTCCATGGGATTTTCCAGGCAAGAGTACTGGAGTACTTCTCCGCTGACTGAGTTAATAAATATTAAAATCTCCTGTGCAGAATGCCTAACAGTTTATGTGGATACTCCACTGAGAAGGAGGTGTGGTATAACCCCCCACTTCCTTCCAAATAGTATATTATGAAAACAGAGGGGAAAAAAGAGTGACTTTACAGTGGAGAAAGTTAATACCACACAGCTTCAGGCTGATGATCAATAGTGGTACATCATTTTTTGAAAAGTGAAAAGTCATGTGAGAGAATTTACCCCTGATAAGACATGACCAAATGACATTTTACCTCTGTGGTCTTTCTCCAAGAAAACAATTACCCCAATATAGTCATAGGACAAACAGTAGACAATTCCCATGTGAAGGACATTCTATAAAACACCTGATTTGTACTCCTCAAAACTGACAACGTCTTCAAAAACAAGGAAAATCTGAGGAATTGTCACAGCCAAGGGGAGCCTAAGGAAACATGATGACTAAGTGAGATGTGGTATCCTGAAGCAGAACACCTGCATGGGGAGGGGAGGGAAACCAGGAACACTTATCAAAAGACAAATGATATACAAGAAAATAATATTCTGTAACTTATATGAAAGATAAGCATTAGGATCACTAACATGCAAAGAGCTAACCAGACATTGAAAAAAAGAAAAAAAAGCCAGAAACCTAAGAGCAAAATGGGTAAAAGATATGAACAGATCACAGAAACATACAAACAAGACATCTTTTAGATGTGTGAAAAAAATCTTCAACCTCACTGAGCATTAGGATAATTACAGATGTAAACTACATAAAATACAAATTTTTACCTATCGGATGTCAAAATCCAAAAGTGAACCACATTATTTTTATGGGAGAAGCTGTGGAGAAAAAGCACTCTCATGCAATGCCAATGTAAATACAAAGTATCTATAATCCCACCAAACAGATCAAGTTTATCAATTGCAGTCAACCGTTTGAGAATTTATATATTCCCAAATATCACTTCTGGGAATTTACCTGACAGAATTAATCTCATTTCTGGGAATGTATATGACAGAATAAACCTAATGTACAAAGTTATTCATTAAAACATAGGTTGTAGTAGCAAAAGGTTGGAAATAGTTAATTACTAGTTTAATAAACTGCGGAACATTCAGAATTGAATTTCCAGGTGATTATAACAAAGAAAGAAGAAATCTATGTTCTGTTACAGATTCCCTGGAACAAGCTGAAAAAAGAAGTGAAAAAAGCAACCAAAAAAAGAAAGAATGGGAAACAGTGTTTAGACTCACTACTTAGTGTCTAGGTTCTCTGAGCAGCAGAATCAGCTCCAGGTATATACAGGTACATCTAAACTTAAAAAGCCCTAAGTATAATAGATTCCCATTTAAATAAAAGAGGGCACATACTTTTCTTTCAACTGAATAAAAGAAACACAGGAAGGACAAAAAAGAAATCAGAAATAATGTATACCTATAGCTGAGTGACAATACACTGCAGTTCATCTGGGACTGTCCCAATATATGCCAGTTGTTCCAGCATAGTTGTTAATAAAACCTCTCTCACTCTCAGTGAAAGAGACACAGTTTAGATGCTAAACAAATCCTACGTGGAGGAAGCCTAAGGTACAGAGAGGAAGGGATGTGAATTTTTATTTTCTCTGTATCACTTACATTTTTTTAAAAACCATGTTAATATACTAACAATTTTAAAGTATTTTAATTTTTAAAGACAAAAGTTGTCAGGAAAAATAGGTATCTGAGAAGGGCAGTTGTCTAAGAACAGAGAAACAATGGATAAGCAATAAACCCAGGGATAAGCAATGTTGAGGCAAAAGGCAAAGACAACTTCATGAGGCACAGAGGTTAGGAAAGGGAGAACTAGGAGCTTAGCGTCGTAGACAACAGAGGAGACTTTCAAAACAGACTCCACGTAATAGTATCAAATGCTGCAAAAGGGTCCACTAAGACTAAGACAAAGACATAAACTGGATTTGACTACAATCTGGTGGCTTTTTCAAGAAATGATTCAGGTGGAGAGGTACTGAAGGAGCAAGACTGCATGTATTAGGTTGAAATTTAAGTGGCAATGCAGAAACAAAAGCCAGGACTATCTGCTACTGAAGCTAAAAACACAAATGAGCTGACACACGGTTTAATAAACCTTTAAAAACTTTAGAAAACTCATTTTGGATAAAGTGGGGGAAAAAAAAAAAAACTCACCTGGGATTTGTTCATTTTTCACTCTTAGTGGAGGAGGGAGAGCTGAGGGAGAAAGAAGGAAGTAAGAACTTGGCTTGTCTTTTAGTTTCTAGATTCACCAGCCTACACAGCTCCACACACAAGACACTTACCTGCTCATATGTGGCTCCCATTTATGTTGACCTTAGACCTGATACTTTTCACTGAGTGATTGTAAACTTTTGCTTCTTACTGATTTATTACCGGGTTTCCCTGGTGGCTCAGTCCATAAAGAATGCTGGAGACCTGGGTTCGATCCCTAGGTTGGGAAGGTTTATTACCAATTTAGGTTTTGTGACACAGAAAAATTAAAAACATGAGAGGATGCTTAACAGAACAGTAACCTAAAAGATACACTAGGGATTTGTCAAAACTGAGGTTCTAGGGGGGTAAAAACACCTTCTTACTGTTGTTGTTTAGTCACTAAGTCCTGTCTGACTCTCATCTGCTGACACCATTAATCCTATGAGATCAGATAATCAAAGAAACCTCTGAAAAAAGGGATGGGGGTGCTTAAGGCAAGATTTATTTTTTTAAAAAGTTTGTTCTAAGCCGCTTACAATTTTCAAAAGGATCTTTTCATAAAAAACTAACTCTGACCTAACAAAATGACAAAATGGGCTGTGGCCCAAGAATCTGCAGACCTGACTTTCAACTGTGATTCTGTCACTAACAAACTGCATGATCAGAGCCAGTCATCTTCTCGGGCTCATTTCTTTTTGCATCTTTCAATAAGAAACTGATAACCCAAAAAGGACCTGTCTGCACTACCATCCTGTGTGTCTGAGGCTAGGGGGAGCAGGAACCTTAGCGTTTCTCTAGATGCCATCAACAATGGAACACTGCTCGAGGACAGCTAACCTCAGCAAAGAATGAATGGAGAGTTAGGAGAGGAAGAGGTGTTAGGGACGGATAATGACAGAATTTTAACTATGGCTGGTGAGCCTTTCAACCCCAACCATGGCTTCACAAATTTCTAAAGCGGTGTCATTTCCTGTGTAGCCTGTGTGTTCACCCCGCTCATCTCCAGCTCACCTCTCTCTTCTTAAATTTGTCCCAGACCTTCCACCATCACACAGCCTTCGATGGCTTCAGGACACCGTGTCATGATTATATACAACAAATAACAAATGAAGATATAACAAATAATAACTTAGGATCCGAGTAATGTTAACAGAGCCAGGAAAAGGCTTTGGTGGCTAGGTGGTCCAGCCCCTTCCAATCCATTTCACAAACGACTTAACTGAGGGGCCCAAGCTCCAGCCGCCTATACAGAACAAACACAACAGCAGCTGACAAAACGTGGGCGCTCAAAACAGCCCAAAGCGGCAAGCACTATAGAGGTCTGCATTTTACAGATAAGAAAACCAAGTCTCTAGGCGGCAATTTGGTCCTGGAAATTCATTTGTTTCGGGGCCCTGCAGGAGACAATTGTCTATAGCCTCCCGGCTCCCCGTAAGCCTGGCGCAGGAGAAACGCATACGTCACTACGTGAAGTGCGCACAAACATGTCACACAGGCGCAATCGCTCTCCCCCTACCTCCTACCCGGCCGCCCCCCACCCTCGTGGGCCCAGCGCACACTTCACGCACGCGCACTCCCCACCCGCGGCCACAGGACAGCGCCGCCCGCTCCGCTGAGGGGCGGAACACCTGCAGACCGAGCGAGCCTGAGAGGCCGCGTTCCCACACGGGACTCTGGCCCCTTAAGGCAGAAGCGCCCCCGCCTGCCGTCCCTTCAGTTCTGCAGACGCTGCAGACTCCCGGGGTCGCGCAGTGTTCGCGGGGCTCCAACCCACCACCCGGCACCGCTGCCACGGCCGGCTCTCCCAGCCGCGCGGAGCCCGCTCGGCCCTCGCCCCCACCCTCCGGGGCTCACCCGCAGCTCCCTCGCCCGTGAACCTGGAGGCCAGGGATTGTATCCCACGAGGGGCTGGAGGCCGCGGAAGGACGAGCCGGGCGGAGAAGGCGGGGATGCACATGCGCAGAGGGAGGAAGGGAGAGGCGCGGCGCGGTGCGGTAGCAGAGAGCTGGAATTTAGCTCCTGGTAGTTTGCTTTGGAAAAGTGGCTCTACCTATAGAAGCACGCCTCACTCCTAAATTGTAAAAGTAAGCTAATAGTAGTACAGTACCTAACTAACGGTTTTTATGAAGATCCAGAATGTTTGTCTTGTAAAAGCACTTAGGATGAGTTCCAGCACATAAATTGTTCAGTATGTTTCTTAAGATTCTTTCCAAATATACACCATGCCCACTCTAGAAATCAGCTGGAGAGTTTCTGCCTTACTGACTGAGCTGAGAGATTACTATCTGTTATACTCACTCCTGCTACCTGAACCCTGGATTCTGTCCGTGTCCCATAGATGTATGTCAAAGCAGTGTGCATTTTTGACTAGACACATCAAGTGGTACCTGAATTTTATTTATGAAAGTGAACAGATGTTATTTTTGTTTTGATAAACTTATCTTCTAGCAGTTTAGACAGCAAATTTATGTAAACTAAAATGATATCTGTGAGCAGCAGAGTTGTTCTCTGGAATGAGGAAAAAAGCGACCTAGCAGTTCAGTATTAATAAAAATTGTTCATATATGCGAAAATGTTCATACATTAAACTTAAGGAAGAAAGCACTTTCTCATCTTTCCAAACCAACCGTTTTCCCTGGAACCGAATATATATTCTTTTATGTGGGCATTCTCATGACATTTTTGACACAGTATAGTCATATGAGCCTGTTAGTTTATGATGAACTTTTCATAAAAGAATATGTAGTTAACTCTTTCTGGTCAACGTCGTTAAAATTTTTTTTAATAACTTTAAGTTGCTCAGGTTGGTCCCATGTACTCTTCACCCAGTTTCCCTTAATTGTTAACATTTTGCAAAACCGTGGTACATTTAGCAAAACTAAGAAAGTGATATGGGTACAATTCTAATGAAACTACAGAGTTTATTCGTTTTTCCATCAATGTCCTTTTTACTGATCTAGGATTCAATCCAGGATACCACAGTATGTTTAGTCGTCACATCTGTTTGGTCTCATCCAACCTATAATAGTTTCTTGGTCTTTGTCTTTTATTACCTTCAGATGTTTGAAGAATAGTGGTCACATATTTTGAAGATTGTCCCTAAATTTACGTTTGTCTGATATTTTCTCCTGATTGGACTAAAGTTTAAGATTTTTAGAAATATCTCAGAGAGGATGTGTCCTTCCTGTGTATGAGGGGACACATGATTATCAACGTAACTTATATTAGCCTTGGTTATTTCATTAAGGTCGTGTCTGATGAGTTTCTCCACTATCTTTAGGATTTTTCCCTTTCCAATCTATCCTTAGAAGTCCAGTGTATACACTGGTTACAAAGTCCAGTGCACTCAGTGGGGGCAGAAATAAGCTGCATCTCAAATTTAGGGTGATATTTTTAAACTGCCACATTTAGTAGTAAATTTGGGTTGAGAACCTTTGAGGTTATGCAGATATACTCTTCCTACTTAGAGTTTTGGCCACTAATTTTACCTTTCATTGGTGGATCTTGCATACAACAGTTATTACTGTGGTATTCCAGTTGGTGATTTAATATTTCACCTCTTTCTTTTTTATTAATTGGAAATCTTCTGTAAGGGAAGATTTTCATTCCCCAAATTTATTTATAACATCATTTATTTATATCAGTATGGATATTTGTTTTATTCCCAACTGTCAGGGGAGTGTGTAATTTCCTCAGTTCTGTCTCAATGCAAAGATTTGAAATGGCAGATCAGTGTTACAGCTTTGTTACAGCCCAGTTTTATTTGGTGAGCAAAGGATAGTACCTCCTAGAGGTGTGAAGACAGGCTGACCCAAAAAGGACAGAGGCTCAATCTTGGCTCCTCTTTTTATAAAAATGTTTTGTCTCCTTCTGCTGAGCCTGTCCTATGTAAATTGGGCTAGAGATCTGTTTATTTCACCTGTGGTACTCACTCTGGTCCTCAGATTTTCTTTTGTTCCATTTTCACGAGCTTTTTCCTTTCTTTGTCTTCTGGCCACTGCCATTTTGGCCTCTTTTTTCCATTCTAACTACCTAACATTCCCCCCCTCAAGAGATGGGAGGCCCAATTCCTTGGGAATAGGGGTGTTGAGGTCTCTCTGGCTACTTCCTGCTGAGCTGGGATGACTAGGGGCATTGGGCCTCCCTCTCTTGCTAGTCTCAAGCTTCAGAGTCCTTATAGCAGTGTCCATCTAAGGGTGAGTGATATTTTCTGTGGTTGGGTGTAGTTTTCTATATCCTTGTTGAACTGGCATTGCATGTTGTAGCTTGTTGACCTGGGCAGACAAAATGGGTTAGACAATTGCTAATACATGGAGCAATCATAAGCAGCATTAATATGGTGATAACATGGGTTAGTAGATGCATTAGCCAACTCCAAATTCCACTTCACCAGGAAAAGGATCCCCCGAAGAGAGATTATAGCCACCTTGATGACTCTCCAGCTCGTTCTTTGAGATCCCATAGGATCTGAATGTTTTTCTTGAGGACTGTGAGACTTTCTTTAACTTGGCTGGAGGTATTAACCCAGCAACAACACGTCTCATTCAAGATGGCTCAAGTTCCTCCTTGTTCAGGGATCAGGAAATCTATCTTCTATCTATTTTGGAGTACAACCTCTGTCAAGCTGTGTTGGCTCTTTAGAGCTATTCTGAGAAACCTTATTCCTGGAAAATTAAATTGAGAATGTTCATTAGAATGACACTCATTTGTAGTCCTGGATAGATATCTGAGATCTCCCAGGGGCTCACAGGTGTACTGAGTGCCCTCTTCTGTTTTCTTCCATGGCTTGACTCGTGAGTAGTGAATCCAAGAGTTGTGCCCTGGTACCTTGACTGCTATGGGGGTAGAAAGTATTACAGGGTAGGGGCCCTTCCATGTGGGCTGGAGTTGAGCCTTTGGGGACCCATCTTTCCAGACTTTAATTAGGACTTGAGTCCCTGGAGCATATAGTGGTGGCTCTTTAGAATCTTTTGGGTCCTGGTTGACACCCCACAAGGGTATTTCTTGTTGGAATTGCCCAGTGGCCATGGTGTAAGACCAGAGGGTCTGAGCCTCTGGATCTAGGAAGAGGTCATTGATATAAAACAAAATGTCTCCAATATAGCATCTCATAAGGGCTAAGACCAACCTTTTCCTTAGGGGCAATATGGGTGTGGAGGAGAGCTATGGGTAAAGCCTCCTTCCATTCATGGGAAGTCTCCTGGGTTATCTTTGTTATTGGTGATTTTAAGAATTAGTTGGCTCTTTCCACTTTTCCTGAAGGCTGAGGCCTCCAGGCACAATGGAGGTAATAAGTAATGCCCAATGCTTTAGAGACCCCTTGGGTGACCTTAGAAGTAAATGATGTCCTATTGTCACTTTGTAATAACCTGGGCAGGCCAAATCTTGGAATGATTTCATGGAGCAGTTTTTTGTTTGTTTGTTTGTTTTTACTACTTCCTCAGCCTTCTCAATCCAGGTGGAAAAATCTTCAATCCATCCTGTGAATGTGTCTATCATGACTAGTAGGTATTTATACTCTTGAGAAACTGGCATCTGGGTGAAGTCCATCTGCCAGTCCTCTCCTGGGTATGTCCCACGCTGTTGGACAGGCTGGAGTCTTCTAGCTCCTTAGAGTTGTTTAAGTGGCAAGTGGGACAAGAGGAGACCACTTGATTTATAGTCATTTTGGAGGCCTGTTCCTCTGAAGGACCTTGCTAGTAATCTTTGGAGGGCCTTCTCCCCTAAATGAGTGGTGGCATGTAAGGAGTTAACCAACTTCCACTGGAGGTTCCCAGGCAGAAAAAAGAGTCAAGGAGTCCCTCCTTTTGGAACCACCCCATATCATCTTCTTAAAAGCCCTCACTCTTAGCTTTAAGAGTCTCACTTTCAATATATGAAGGAGTTTCTGGCAAATTAGTCTGTGGAACTAAGGTGGCAGCCCCTACTAGGTCATTGTTCTGTAATGCTGCTCTCTTAGCTGCCTAATTGGCTGCTTGGTCCCTTGTGCCACTTCCTTGCTCCCCTTTTGGTGTCCTCTGCAATAGGAGACTGAAATCTCAGTGAGCAGATGGACTGCCTCCAAGAGCCTAAGGATTTGATCACCATGCTTGATTTGGGACCCTGGGGTGGTCAAGTAGCCTCTTTCTTTCCAAATAGCAGCATGTTCATGTAGCACCAGAAAGGCATACTTGGAGTCAGTGTAAATGACTACTCTTTTTCTTTTTCCCAGCTCTAAAGCTCGAATCAGGGCTATGAGCTCAGCCAATTGGGCTGAAGTACTGGTGGCAAAGGTTTAGCCTCTATGATCTCAAAATCGGAGACTACTGCATCTCTGGCTCTTCTTTTTCCATCCAACACAAAGATGCTTCCATCAGTGTGCCAGATTTGCTGAGAATTGGTCAGAAAATCTTCTGACAATCTCTCTCAGGGTTTTGAACAATGGTCCAAAGTTTCTAGGCAAGAGTGAAGGGAGAGAGCCCTTGGGGGTAGACAGGAGGATGGCTGGGTTAAGAACCTCACAAGGGGATAGATATAGTGAGGCCTGGATTTTCCATCAGCACTACTTTATATCTGCGGATCCTTTGATCAGACATCTATAAATGGCTTCTGCCATTCAGGAGTTATTTCGTTTGGTAGCTGGTAAAAATAGTTTGCCCCCAAGAGAGAGTTTTAAAGCATCTTCTATCAGGACTGCAATAGCTGCAAGATTTCGAAAGCAGAGAAAGATCTCTTCCCAATAAGGGAGTAGGACACTCAGGGACCACCAGAAACTGGTGGGAAAATATTTGTCCATCCGAGCAACTAAGAATCTTTTTGTAATTGTTTTTCCTGTAGTACTCAAAATGGTACAGGTTTGGGAGGAGAAGGCTCCAGAGTAGGAGGTCAGGACAGAGTAGGTAGCTCTTGTGTCAACCAAGAAATTCTCGACTCTACCTGCCACATCTTGCTGCACCCTTGGCTCCAGCCCCATGATGGTTATCTGTGACAGGTGGGCTGGCTGGAGTGAGCCACTTCAGTCCTGTCAAACAACCATCGTGAGGGAAAGCTCGGCCCTTAACCCTGAGGCTCTTGGGTCCCAAGGACAGTGTACAGTCCAGAGTCCCAGTTGATAGCATTTGTAGCAAGCCATTTTAGGAGACTTGCCATGGTTTGGACACTCTTTGGCCCAAGGTCCTGCCTGTATACAGATTAGGCATTTACCTCATGCCTTGTCCTTCAAGTACTCGGGGTTTGCCATAGGGCTTCCCTGAAGGGCGGCCAGCATCTGGGCACGCCCTGTCTCTTTCCTTTTCTCCCTTTCCTGGGCCTTGGCCTCCCTCTCCTGTTCTAAAAGGTATTGGTGGCTGTCTGGACCATCTCATCTAAAGAGGCAGCAGGGTCCTGCTTCTCTAGCTGTTATAACTTTATCCTGATGTCTGATGCACCTTGGGAAAGGAATTTGTCCTTTAAAATCACCTGTCCCTCGTAAGAGTCTTTAAGTCCATATTGGTAAACTTTTGGAGGGCCTCTTTCAGACTTTCCAGAAAGGCAGTGATGTTCTTGTTGGGCTCCTGAGTTATTGCTGAGACCAGGCGCCTTCCCACAACTAATAGGCTTTCTTCTATTTCCATGGGTGGACTTCCTTAGGGGTGAGTTTTTCTGAAGCTTATCCTACGCAGTACTGTTGCAACCTGAGAGCTGGGCATCCCTGGGTCAGGTGCAGATCCCCAGGCAGACTGAGGCATAACAGCCTCCTGGAGATCAAATCCCTGGGCAGGCTGAGGCAAATCAGCCTCCTGAGAATTGGGTCCCTGGGCAGGTCAAGGCATGTCGACTTCCTGGGACCCTTGGACTGGCAGATTCCTGAGCAGGTTGAGGTGTGACAACCTCCCAGGGACCAGATCCCTAGGCAGGTCGAGGCAGGTCGACCTCCTGGGATCCCAGGCTGGAGTTGGGCATCCCTAAGGTCGCTAGCATGACTAGTGCTGGGTAGGATTAAGGGGTTGTTATCTTAACTCATTGCCAGTTTCTCCACCACAGATGGAAATAGGTACCGTGATGTAAAGCAATCCAAGCCTGTGTGGCCTGTGACTGAACCTGGCAAAATAGCCATGAGCCTTATCCTTTTATAGCTCTGAGATAGTATAATTTCCTCCTCTAGTCCTCAATAAGAGCAGTTTAGGGTGTTTCCAATGGTAAACATTTCATTGTAATAGACCCACTTTAGGTAATAACAGAAGTAATTACAAATGAGTGGGTTATCTGTTCCTGTTAGGTGCATTAAGAATATTTTAATAATAAGCTTGGTGGAGCGATGTTGCCTACAAAGGGGCAGGGTCCTGGTTGTAGGAGTTAGTAAGTGGCTTAAGGACAAATTGATAATAGGCAACAGACCATATGTTCCATAAAAGTGGAGTGGAGATTTGATCTGAGGGTATGTTTGTAACTTTAGGAGAAGGATGATAAGGATTTGGGCCCACACAGCCTGCAGGGCTAACTCCCAAAGTGATAAACATTGTCCCTGGAAGCCCAATTGCCCTTGAAGGGAGGCCACCAACAGATGGACTTCTGGCAGGTATTGTGTGCCTGTCACCCACCCTAGCAGGTCCACTGAGAGGCGCTGTTGTCACACATGTAGGAAACATGGAAGATGAAGGCCTGACTCTCTAGAGGGATTGGATACTATACAGTATTTCCCTCCCCAGGGCCAGTTGTCTTCTGGTTGTCCTTCCAGAAGATTATAGACGCAATATTGTGGGCCCAGATGGGGCTCATGAAAAGAGCATGAAACAGGACTGAAGGGGGCAGGGCACAACTTTTGAAAGAATAACATAGCCCAAGGGCATAGCATAAAATGATTAAAATCAAATGGGTCCAAGAGAGCAGACAAGTCAAATTTAACTAAACCTTGATCCTCAATCTGCAAGCTAAATAACATACCCAGAGGCACCAGAACAGTTCCAAGGCACTATCAAAAGACCAAGGACTGGGTGGTTCCCCAATTGTTGGAATGATCCTCCTGCTCATTAGCATATGAAATCACCCAGCTCAGAAAAACTAACCACACATTGCATGGCTGCCATACTCACCCTCTGTGATGGCACACACTGTGGACTGTGCTGCTCTCTGAATTCAAACAAATCTACCTCTTACCTATTGCTGTGTCTCTCACTGAATTCTTTTTGCAATAAGATATCAAGAACCTGAGCTTCATTATGTCCTGAAACCAGGCACCGTGGGCTTTGGCCTTGCTCAAGTCCTGGTAGAACCCAACTGAGTGACTGAGCATAGCACATAGTACCTGCCACGTGGGTTTGAGTCCCAGTCTTAGGTAAACAGTTTCAAACACAACTTTCAGAAATGGAAAGATGATGACCTGCTCTATACTTTGTAAACAGTGGCATAGATGGAGAGAGAAACTGAAGGATGGGAGGAAAAAGCAGTGGGAAAAACGTGCCAAGGAACCCCTTTCAAAACTCGCTGGAAAATCTGCTATATACCTGACCTGTGCACACAATTTTCGTTGGCCTGATCCTTGGCACAAAGGAGGTTAAGGACAGAAGAACCCTCACCCGCTTGGGCAACAGCTACTAGGGTGCAGGACACAGCAGACCCTTTGGGACACACTGGGGAGTATCCCCTGCCAGAGTCCCTCAATTGCACCCACTGCTGCTCGTCTGTTCTCAGGGGGTTTGAGGAAACAAGAAATGAGAGATTGTAAAGGAATTAAGATTTTGTTAGCCATATGTCCTTCCAGACATAGGGGCGAGAACCTCCTACCTTAACTGGAGGTCTTCTGGAATCTGACACTGAGCCACATGAGCTTTCTGCTCTTTGTTCTTGTCCCAGTTGCCAGCACGCTAGGCTTCTTGTCACTTCCACTGCACTGGGTTTCCTTTGCATTCAGCTTCCACCATGTGAGTTTTCACCAAGCTGGGCTTCTGCCGTGCTTGGTCTCTGCTCGCTGGGGCTGAGCTGGGGTTGTTTCAGCCAGGTTAAATCTGAGACGTCGGATTTAAGGCACCAGATATTTTGGGGGGAGTATGTAATTTCCTTGGTTCTGTCTCGCCACAGCAAAGATTTGAAATGGCAGACCTGTGTTACAGCTCAGTTATAGCTCAGTTTTATTTGGCAAGCAAAAGATAGTACATTCTCGAGGCGTGAGGGTGGGCTGACCCAAAAAGGAGAGAGGCTCAATCTTGGCTCCTCTTTTTATATGTTTTGTCTCCTCCCCTTGAGCCTTCCCTATGTAAACTGGGCTAGCCAAGGAGAGCTGTTTGTTTCACCTGAGGTTCTCACTCCATCTGCAGATTTTCTTTTGTTCCACCTTCATGGGCTTTTTGCTTTCTTTGTCTTTTTAGCCACCACCATTTTGGACTCCTTTTTCCTATTCTAACTGCCTAACACAACCATGGTTATTCAACCTGTTAGTGAATCACAAGTCTCTGCCCGACACACAGTGAGGCCCATCAATACTAAAACAGAGTTTAGTACAGAGAAAGGCTTATTACAGATTCATACAAGGAGATGGGTGACTGATGCCCTCAGAATCCCAAAGTTACTGAAAACTTTCGACAAGCCCCTTTAAAAGCAAAAGGTGAGGGATGGGTGTGGTTGTTGCAAATTTCTTGCTGTAGGATCTTCTTGAGGTCAGGTCATGGCAGATGTTCCTGTAAATCTCTACCAAACAAATGTTAGTCTCTGTCCTGAAAGAAAGGGTAAAATCCCAAGGCATGGCTTTCACCCTCCAAGGTCCCAGTCCTGGCTAAGAGGAGGCAGATCTCAGTTGGTATTTCCTTCAGGCCAGGTTCCCACACCCTACCCAGTTGTTATCCCTGAGGGAGTGAGACACCCAGCCCAACTGGCCCTCAATCTATTCAGGGTGCCTGAATGGGAAAATCATGTCTCAGAGACTGTGACCAAAACAGACAGCCACTGCTATTAGGTCTCAGAGACAGGGATCAGGGAGAGGGTCACTGCTACCTCAATATCTGTGCCAATACCTAGTGAAGGGCCTTAGCAAGGGCTCTGGGGCCCTACAGAACATAGTTCCCACTCTGTTCCCTGGGCCTTTCAACCCAAGGCTGGATGAGCTGGAGGGCCTCAAGGAGAAGACCTGAGTCTGACTCTTACCTCACTCACCACCTGATGACCGCCACACCACTGAGCCTTGGCTGAATCACTTCCCTAACAGTCCCTTATTAACAGTTACTTGTAGGCAGGGCCCATTGTGGCACTGAACACTAGCTGAGCAGGGCAACTAACGGTCACTTATTGACAGTTGGTTGCTTGTGGGAGGGGCACCCTGAGGCATCGAACAATGGCTGAGCAAGACCTATTGCCTGGTAACAGAGTGCAGAGTAATGAGGCACAGCAATGGCTGCCTACTAAGGGCTGTGCTCAGCCTGCTTTGGTACACCCTCTGGTATGTTTTCTTTCTGTAATTTTACCCTTTTCAGAATGTCACATGGAATTATGTGTATTACCTGGGTTTGGCTTAGCAAAATTCATGTAAGATTCATTTATGTTGTCGCTCCCCACTTTTTTAGGTCAGCTCTTTTGCTCCCACTCTTTTCACTTCATTCAGTACTGCTATATTATTATGTTGTTCAAAGTGTTCTATGTTTGGGCATTGAGAGCTATCATAGGTTAGCTTTTGGATCATATTAAAGAGTCGAGCAAGAGAGTTCCAGAAAAACGTCTACTTCTGCTTCATTGACTAGGCCAAAGCCTTTGACTGTGTGGATCACAATAAACTGTGGAAAATTCTGAAAGAGATGGGAATACCAGACCACCTGACCTGCCTCTTGAGAAATCTGTATGCAGGTCAGGAAGCAACAGTTAGAACTGGACATGGAACAGCAGACTGGTTCCAAATAGGAAAAGGAGTGCGTCAAGGCTGTATATTGTCACCCTGCTTATTTAACTTATATGCAGAGTACATCATGAGAAACGCTGGACTGGAAGAAACACAAGCTGGAATCAAGATTGCCGGGAGAAATATCAATCACCTCAGATATGCAAATGACACCACCCTTATGGCAGAAAGTGAAGAAGAACTAAAAAGCCTCTTGATGAAAGTGAAAGTGGAGAGTGAAAAAGTTAGCCTAAAGCTCAACATTCAGAAAACGAAGATCATGGCATCTGGTCCCATCACTTCATGGGAAATAGATGGGGAAACAATGGAAACAGTGTCAGACTTTATTTTTTGGACTCCAAAATCACTGCAGATGGTGATTTCAGCCATGAAATTAAAAGATGCTTACTCCTTGGAAGAAAAGTTATGACCAATCTAGATAGCATATTCAAAAGCAGAGACATTACTTTGCCAACTAAGGTCTGTCTAGTCAAGGCTATGGTTTTTCCTGTGGTCATGTATGGATGTGAGAGTTGGACTGTGAAGAAGGCTGAGTGCCGAAGCATTGACTCTTTTGAACTGTGGTGTTGGAGAAGACTCTTGAGAGTCCCTTGGACTGCAAGGAGATCCAACCAGTCCATTCTGAAGGAGATCAGCCCTGGGATTTCTTTGGAAGGAATGATGCTAAAGCTGAAACTCCAGTACTTTGGCCACCTCATGTGAAGAGTTGACTCATTGGAAAAGACTGTGATGCTGGGAGGGATTGGGGTCAGGAGGAGAAGGGGACGACAGAGGATGAGATGGCTGGATGGCATCACGGACTCGATGGGCGTGAGTCTGAGTGAACTCCGGGAGATGGTGATGGACCAGGAGGCCTGGCGTGCTGTGATTCATGGGGTCACAAAGAGTCGGATACAACTGAGCGACTGAACTGAACTCAGCTGAAGATTTGTTTGAACATGTTTTTGTTATTCTTGGGTATTTACCTAGGAATTGCTGATTCTGATGTTAATTCTATGGTTAATATTTTGAGGAACTGCCACTTTTTTTCACAGTGATTGCACCATTTTTCATTCTCACCTTATGTGTATGATGGTTCCTATTTTTCCATATCCTTACATACACTTTAAAAAAAATTTATTTTGGGTGTGCCACATGGCTTGCATTCCCAAGTAACTTTGCAAGGATGCTAAACATTTAAGTCCTGACTAGGAGAGCAATGGTCTAAAAGATAATACCTCAGAGGAAATGGTTAAGAACCTGAGGTTTTTATGGGGAATGTTACGTCAGGCAGATGGTGCCAGGCAGTTAACAAGGCCCAGCTCCTCCCCAGGGCCAGGCTCTGAGGGGCACCTTCTGAGGTCCTTACTGGGGATGTACTTCCTGACTGGTGCTCAATGTCTCTACTTTAAACCAGTTATCCATTTCTCCTCTCATATGTGATGGCCGATGTGCCATCATCATTTAATATGGCATCCTTATTAATAAGGCATCATTAATATGGCAATATCTCAGTGGCCATCATTTAAATATGGCATTGAGATCTGAAGATTACCAGTCTGTATTGAGTACCTTTTGCCATATAAAGGTGCAGATTGTCAAACTGGAAAGGGTTCAGAAAGCCATACATGTGAAATGGATTCATGTGGCTGGTGTTGGTTGATCAGGAACCAGAAGAAAATGTCAGCAGTGGTAAGGTGCCAGAAGGTCCCCAGAAGAGGTCAAATACTGAAGCTGGCATCTGCCAGGAGTGGGCAGGGAGGGCATGCTCCATGTAATGTGGGCTCACTACCAAGAGACATGCAGGCCCAAGGCTGCTGCTCCTTGAAAGAATTCTAGCCTCACAGACACCCTTACCCCACCCAGCCTGCCTGGCCCGTTTCCAAGGTTGCCTGCACTGCCTTCCTGCACACATGCTCACAGGCACGTGTGTGTCCACAGGCCCTGAAATGGCTGGTCCAAGCCTGGCTTTGACAAGAGTCACAGGTGTGGCATGCAGCAATAGCTTCTGCATCAGCAACAGTCTTTTCCCTTTAGCCCAGTCTGTGGAGGTGGACATGTTGCCATGTTCAGAAAGCCAATGAATCCAGGCAACATTTGTTGCAACCTGGATGCTGGGAGCTGATTCCAGTTGGTCTTAGAGAGGTTATGGTAGAGAGTGAAGAACTAAAGAGCCTCTTGATGAAAGTGAAACAGGAGA
Source organism: Capra hircus (assembly GCF_001704415.2). Taxonomy (NCBI): domain Eukaryota; kingdom Metazoa; phylum Chordata; class Mammalia; order Artiodactyla; family Bovidae; genus Capra; species Capra hircus. Next base: position 32,423,807 of record NC_030835.1, read on the forward strand.
GTGAAAAAGTTGGCTTAAAGCTCAACATTCAGAAAACTAAGATCGTGGCATCTGGTCCCGTCAGTTCAGTTCAGTTCAGTTTAGTCGCTCAGTCGTGTCCGACTCTTTGCAACCCCATGAATCGCAGCATGCCAGGCCTCCCTGTCCATCACCATCTCCCGGAGTTCACTCAGACTCACGCCCATCGAGTCCGTGATGCCATCCAGCCATCTCATTCTCTGTCGTCCCCTTCTCCTCCTGACCCCAATCCCTCCCAGCATCAGAGTCTTTTCCAATGAGTCAACTCTTCGCATGAGGTGGCCAAAGTACTGGAGTTTCAGCTTTAGCATCATTCCTTCCAAAGAAATCCCAGGGCTGATCTCCTTCAGAATGGACTGGTTGGATCTCCTTGCAGTCCAAGGGACTCTCAAGAGTCTTCTCCAACACCACAGTTCAAAAGCATCAATTCTTTGGCACTCAGCCTCCTTCACAGTCCAGCTCTCACATCCATACATGACCACAGGAAAAACCATAGCCTTGACTAGACAGACCTTAGTTGGCAAAGTAATATCTCTGCTTTTGAATATGCTATCTAGGTTGGTCATAACTTTTCTTCCAAGGAGTAAGCATCTTTTAATTTCATGGCTGCAATCACCATCTGCAGTGATTTTGGAGCCCCAGAAAATAAAGTCTGACACTGTTTCCACTGTTTCCCCATCTATTTCCCATGAAGTGATGGGACCAGATGCCATGATCTTCGTTTTCTGAATGTTGAGCTTTAAGCCAACTTTTTCACTCTCCACTTTCACTTTCATCAAGAGGCTTTTTTGTTCCTCTTCACTTTCTGCCATAAGGGTGGTGTCGTCTGCATATCTGAGGTGATTGATATTTCTGCTGGCAATCTTGATTCCAGCTTGTGTTTCTTCCAGTCCAGCGTTTCTCATGATGTACTCTGCATATAAGTTAAATAAGCAGGGTGACAATATGCAGCCTTGACATATTCCTTTTCCTATTTGGAACCAGTCTGTTGTTCCATGTCCAGTTCTAACTGTTGCTTCCCGACCTGCATGCAGATTTCTCAAGAGGCAGGTCAAGTGGTCTGGTATTCCCATCTCTTTCAGAATTTTCCACAGTTGATTGTGATCCACACAGTCAAAGGCTTTGGCATAGTCAATAAAGCAGAAATAGATGTTTTTCTGGAACTTTCTTGCTTTTTCCATGATCCAGCGGATGTTGTCAATTTGATCTCTGGTTCCTCTGCCTTTTCTAAAACCAGCTTGAACATCAGGAAGTTCATGGTTCACATATTGTTGAAGCCTGGCTTGGAGAATTTTGAGCATTACTTTGCTAGCGTGTGAGATGAGTGCAATTGTGTGGGAGTTTGAGCATTCTTTGGCATTGCCTTTCTTTGGGATTGGAATGAAAACTGACCTTTTCCAGTCCTGTGCTGAGTTTCATGGCAAATAGTGGGGAAACAGTGGCTGACTTTATTTTTGGGGGCTCCAGAATCACTGCAGATGGTGATTGCAGCCATGAAATTAAAAGATGCTTACTCCTTGGAAGGAAAGTTATGACCAACCTAGACAGCATATTAGAAAGCAGAGAAGAGACATTACTTTGCCAACAAAGGTCCGTCTAGTCAAGGCTATGGTTTCTCCAGTGGTCATGTATGGATATGAGAGTTGGAGTATAAAGAAAGCTGAGCACCGAAGAATTTGATGCTTTTGAACTGTGGTGTTGGAGAAGACTCTTGAGCGTCCCTTGGACTGCAAGGAGATCCAACCAGTGCATCCTAAAGGAGATCAGTCCTGGGTGTTCACTGGAAGACTGATGTTGAAGCTGAAACTCCAATACTTTGTCCACCTGATGCGAAATGCTGACTTATTTGAAAGGACCCTGATGCTGGGAAAGATTGAGGGCAGGAGGAGAAGGGGATGACAGAAAATGAGAGGGTTGGATGGCATCACCGACTTGATGGACATGGGTTTGGGTGGACTCCAGGAGTTGTTGATGGACAGGGAGGCCTGGCGTGCTGCGGTTCATGGAGTCACAAAGAGCTGGACACAACTGAGCGACTGAACTGAACTGAACTGAACTAAACTGAGAGCTCTTTGTGGGCACCTACATGAGTGAAACAGTTCCATCATCACCTGCAATTTGTTTCCAGTTTCCCAATTTCCTGGCCCCAAAGAGAGTTTCTTTACTGGGTTGAAAAAAAAAAGAAGGAAAGAAAAGTCTTCATTCTGCCCACAGTAGGAGCAACCCTAAGCCGTTTCAGTCTGTATAGTTGGTCAAGCTGGTTCTGAAGCTATTAGTGGACAATATTGAGTTTCAATTTAGTTGGAACATTAGTAAACCAGGACCTAGCAGTCAGAGAATCATCTGTGAAATGAAAGCCCCAAACAGCTGGTGACTTTGGGCTTTTTTGAGGCAGCACAGAGGGAGATAAAATTTCCTCCACAGAGATAGCTGCAATTAAAGCTGAGATGCTACTGCATTTTCCAGTGTACATATCCATTTCACAAGTGAAGGTTTCTTTGGTCCTTTCCCACCTTATCCATCATGGATTCAAGGTTACTCACCCTCAAAATGGACATAGGAGGCTCATGAGGTCTCTAAGTATCAGGAATTTAATTGGACAACAGCTCAGAAACAAGGTATTGTAATAGCTGTAGTAGCCATGCCAAAACCCAAAGTCCAAAGCCATAAGAAGTACCAGTCCCTTTGCCAGAGGTTCCAGTAGGCAAAAGGCATCAGTGTCAGAACGTGTACCATCTCCAATTTCTAAAGAATTCAATAAGGTGAAGGGAACTCGTGTTAAATCATGACCTGATCACTGGTGGCTAATGACCAGAAAGTCAGGCCCAACATTCTTCTCTACCTGCAGTTCTTCAGCCATGGGATGAATATCCTGTGAAACTTATGAGACAGAGAAGTAGAGCTTATAATATTCTACTATAATTCTAATGCAAAAACAACAGTAAAAGTGTACATCAAGGGACTTCCAGGGTCCAGTGGTTAAGATTCCAGACTTCCAACACAGGGGGCATGAGTTAGATCCCTGCTCAGGCATTCCACGTGTCACATGGATGTGGCCAAAACATTTAAAGAGAAAATGAATTTTAAAAAGTCTTGTTTTAAAATATTGTACATCAAATCTGTCCAAAGGGCCCCACCCACAGAGTCACTTTTACATTTTTTTCTTTTTCACTGCATTGTTTCTTTGAACTGGCTCAGTTGGACACGTGTGGTTTTCTGTTTGTTTTTCTCCTACAGGAACACAGAAGCTTAACATCTGCTTGTTGCAGGCGTTAACAGCTTCCAGATCTTGCTACCTCTTGGTTAGGGGTTTGAAGGATGGAGAGTATTGGATGCTAGGTTAAGGAGATGGCTGAAGCATTTGAGATTTAGTTTTTCTCTTTGGTACATATCCCCAATCTTATCTCCTCCTGTGTGCTTTCTGGCATCTGGGGAGCACTGGGCTCAGGAGCTTTTTCTTTACGCCTCCTTACATGAAGCAATGGCTCTGCCCTGTAGTCCACAGCACCTTCTGCATCCCTGTCCAGTGCCTTTTTTCCCCCAGGGGACCAGGTAGGGTGGGGACTAGGCTGCCTGTATCCCATACAGCTCTAAAAGTTTAAGACTCTTCCCTGAGGTCCCCCAACATATTCAGATTGATCTATTAGGGTCTTTGATCCCCTTAAGGATAGGAAGAACCCATCCCTCATTTGAAGCAGCTGAAATTAGGGTAGATGGCGGATGAGGAATCAGTGAGACATATAGAAAATACTAATATCTCCGCACTAGAGAGACACGTTTACTTTCAGGTTTGAGCAGCTGCTTGCGGCTCACTCCTCCCAAAGCCCTGTAGACGCAGCTCTGGAGACTCCTTAACTCTTCTTCCATGTCCCACACAAGTTTGGTTTTTGTTGTCAGTCGCTCAGTTGTGTCCGACTCTTTAAGACCCCATGGACTGTAGCCTTCTAGTCTCCTCAAATTCTCCAGGCAAGAATATTGGAGTGGGTTGCCCTTTCCTTCACCAGGGGATCTTCCTGACCCAGGGATCAAACTCCGGTCTCCTGCATTGCAGGCAGATTCTTTACTGTCTGAGCCACCAAGATTTCTGGTCCCATGTGAAGTAAAGAACAAATAACAAAATTGTAATTCAAGATGCTTGTTTCAGTCCTAATTCCTGGTACACGGTCAGCAACCACCCTTTGTATGTTGTGGCTTTTGATCTATTAACAAGTTCTGCCTTTCCATTTGTTTATACTTTTGGTTTTCTTTCATAAGTTGCTAGCTTTACATTTACACCTGAATATTTCATTTTCTATGGAGTAATTGTAAATGGTATTGTGTTTTTCAGTTCAGTTCTCATATGCCCTTAGTTAGTATATGAAAATGTGATAGGTTTTGCACCCTATGATCCTTTTTGTACTTGCTTATTAATTCTCAAAGATTCCTATAGATCCTTGGGATTTTCTACATAGACTATATACAATATACAATGTCATTTGCAAACAGGGATAATTTTATTTCTTTTTCCTCCCAAACTGTATGCCTTTTATTGCTTGTGTATCTATATGTATGCTTTATTGTACCATCTAGTACTTCCAGTATTATGCTGAATGAATAAGCATGGTGAATGATGATGTTCCTGACTTTAGGAGGAAAACATTCAGTCCCTCAACACTAACTGTGATGTTAAATGTAGGATGTTTTGTAGATAATCAAGATGAAGTTCCCCTCTACTCCTAGTTTCCTGAGAGTTTTTATTTTTATATCATGAGTAAATGTTGGATTTGATTAGATGCTTTTTCTGAGCCAGATATGATCACATGACTTTTCTTCTTTAGCCTGTTGATATGGTGAATGTCACTGATTGATTTTTTAAAATCTGAACCAGCCTTCCAAACCTAGAATAAACTCCACTTGATTATGGTGTATAATTCTTTTTATACATCATTGGATTCAGTTTGGTAGTATTTTGCTGAGGATTTCTGCATCTAAGTTAATGTGAAATACTTGTCTATAGTTTTAATTTTGTACTGTCTTGATTTGATATTGATATCAGAATAATACAGATGTCATAAAACGAGGTGAGAAGTGGTCTGTTTCTGAACAAGATTGTATATAATTGATATGAATTCTTTAAATTTTTCATAGAATTCTTCAGTGGGTCTGGCATCTTCTTTTTAAAGGGAATTTTTTAAAGTACAGATTCAATTTTAAAAATTGGCTATAGGACTCTTCAGATGTCTATTTCATCTTGGTCGAATTTTGTAAATTTGTTGTTTTTGAGAAATTGATCTGTTTTTTCTGTTTTTGAATTTATGCTTATAAAGTTGTTCACAGTATTCTCTTATTATCATTTTAATGAATAAATGAGCTATAGTGAAAGTACCTGTTTCTTTACTCACATTGATGTTTTATGTCTATTTTTATCTTTGTCAGTCTTGCTGGAGGTTTACCACTTCTATTGAGTTTTTTGGGGCACCAACTTTTTCTTTCATTGATATTCTCTGTTGCTTTCCAGTTTTCAGTTTCATTGATTTCTGCTCTATCTTCAGTATTTCCTTTGTCTACTTACTTTGGGTATATTTTGTTCTTCTTTTTCTTAAGTTTCTTGGAATAGAAACTAACATAATTGATTTGAGATCTTGCCTTGTTCCTGAAGTAAGCATTTGGTGCTATAAACTTCTCACAACTCCGCTTTAACTGTCTCAAATATTTTGATAGGCTGTATTTTAATTTCCATTCAGTTCTATATATTTTTAAATTTTCCTTTGAGACTACCTCTTTTATCAACTGTTATTTAGATATGTTGTTAAAATTTTCAAGTGTTCAGAGATTTTCCTATTGTCTTTCTGTTACTGATTTCATTTTATTACATTGTGATCAGAGAGAATACTATGTATAATTTCAGTAATTTTAAATTTTATGAACTTATTTTATGACTCAGTATGGTCTCTCATAGTGAAGGTTTCTTTGGTACTTGAAAAATATATATATTCTGTTGATTTTGAGTAGAGTGTTTTATATATTTCACTTAGGTCCTGTTAGTTGACTGTGTTGTTTTTCTGTATTCTTACTGATTTACTGTTTAGTAGTTCTAAGAGTGGGGTGTTGAAGTCTTGAACTATTAATATAATTGTGGATTCATCTGTTTCTCCTTTCATCTCTATTATTTGAGGAGAATATCAATTCAAATGACAGTAACTTTCCAAGTGTCTTTTTTCTCTGTTTGCTTTCAAGGTTTTTTCTTTGTCTATAGATTTTTATTTTAAGTTTAATTATGATGTAACTTGGTATGGATTTCTTCAGGCTTATTTGAGATTTGCTCAGTTTATTTTATGATTATGGCTTAATTTCCCCCCCCCCCCATTTATGAAAGCTTCAGCCTTTATTTCTTTAAGTACTTTTTCAGTTCCTCTCTCTCCTCTTCTTCAGGGATGTTAGCTCTTTTATTGTTATCTCAGAGATCCTGAGACTCTGTTCATTTGTTCAATGTCAACTGAGTAAATTCTATTGATCTCAGATTCACTGATTCTGTCCTTTTCATTTCCACTCTGCTATTGATCCCACACAGCTATTTACAAAATTTAGTTATTGAATTTTTTCAGTTCTCTAATTTCCATTTTCTTCTCTCTCTCTCTCTCCCTTTCTCTGTCTTTCTCCCTGTTCCTCCCTCTCTCCCTGTCTTAACTTTTATCTATTTGCTGAGATTTTTCTATTTTTTTCATTGGGTTTCAGGCATATTTGTAATTTTGATGATTGACAGCTGCTTTAAAATCCCAATCAGACTATTCCAGTATTTAATTCATCTCAATGTTGGTGTCTGTCTTTTTTTCATTCAGGTTGTTATTGTCCTAGGTATTGGTATGATGAGAGATTTGCAATTGTAGCCTGGACATTTGGGATATTATATTTCAGGACAATTGGACCTATTTCATTTTCTTTTTAAATAGGCAGTCCCATTGTTTAGTTGCAGCATGAAAACCTGGTTGGAAGTGTATGTTTTGCTTCTCGCTGAGCTTTGCTGATACTACCCTGGAAAAAGTGGAGTTCTGACTCACTTTGCCTTTTTGTAGATGGGTGGGATATATTGTCAGTCCCTGCCTCAGTCTCATTGACATCTTCTTTGTAGAAAAGGGCCCTGACTCACACCATCTCATTGTCTCCAGCTGTGCATGTAAGCTCGCTCCCTGCTGGGCCTTGCTGATACCAGGGGAACAAGGTAGCTCAGTACCTGCCTTCCACCCATAGTTCTTCTTTTTTGATGCTGAATTGTGGAGGCTCAGCTTCTCCTGTGCCACCTGACACGAAAGAAATGGGAAGTGGAGTGTCAACTATCTCTCCCTTGAATCACTTGCTCTGCCTCATTGTTGCCAGTAGGAGTAGATACTTAGCTGCTCATTGGGCTCCCCTGACATTAGGTGGTTGGAGGCATGCAGGCACCAAATTAAAAGAACTTATATTGCCTTATTTAATCTTATTGCTGCCAGGTCACTAAATAGCTTCAGCTACCCACTGGGCCTCACTGACACTAAAGATGGAAAGAAAGTGGAGTGCTGAGTTGTATTACCTTGCTCAGTCGGATCAGTGACAGGACACCTCTGTCATTACCTTTGCAGAGGAATCCAAATACCACTTGCTTCCACTAGGTGAGAGATGAAAAATCAGCTCCTGGCTCAGCCCCATTGACACTTCTGTGGTAGCTTAATCAGAGAACCTTCTGCTTCTTATTGAGTAGAGATGGAAATTCACATCCCTGCTTGTGTTGCATGGCCCAGCAGGGGAAATTGAAACACTGCCTACTTTCACTGGGAAGGAATGGTGGATGAGTAGGGGAATCAGAGCACCATCATCTGCTACCACACAGCACAAAGTGGATGAGTGGGTTCTGTTAGGCATCTCTTTTCTTGGCCCTTTGGCTAGAGGGAAAAAGCTTGGCTTTTGTTTTATTTTTGGGCTTGTCTGGTGGCTCAGAGGTTAAAGCGTCTGCCTGGAATGCAGGAGACCCAGGTTTGATCCCTGGGTGGGGAAGATCCCCTGGAGAAGGAAATGGCAATCCACTCCAGTACCCTTGCCTGGAGAGTCCCATGGAGGGAGGAAACCTGGTAGGCTACAGTCCATGGGGTCCTAAAGAGTCGGACACGACTGAGCGACTTCACTTTCACTTTTGTTTTATTTTCGGGCTTCTGCAGTCTGAGATGTATAAGAGGTAACAAGAAAACCAGGGGAAATCATCACCATTGCTCTAGTGGTACTATATGCCTTGGTAGTCCCACAGTTTGCCTTCTTTCCACCTTTCAGAGACTTTCTATGGTTTCTTGTTGTATTATGTTCAGGATATTTTTGTTGTGAGAGAGAATAATTATAAAAAATGGGATGACTCCACCTTGGCCAGAAACAGAAGTCTGTTTGAATTTTATCAGTGTCAGACATAACAGCAGCAATGAATAAGAGCTTCTTTTAGGGCTGTCATGGAAATTGTCTGGTTCTCACACTGTGATTTTTGCTGAGAAATCTCACACTGTGATTTTGCTGACAGACCTAAGTTTGTTATTTCCTCTTTGTAAATTCCCAAAGGCACTCAGAAGAAATTCTTCCACATCACAATCCTTATATTCATCATTACTGCTACAATAGTCAAGTTCTATAGCCTCTTGGGCCAGCAAGACACACGTTTCAGTTAGTGCTTCATACATGGTAGATTCATTAATTGTGATGTCTCTACATATCATGCATTACATTGGCAAGGAGAGCAGTACTGCATTCAAATCAAAAGGCAGAGCCAAACCAATCCTAAAATTCCATTTTGTGTGAGTGTCTCCTGAGATCACTCCTGGTATCAGTTCCGTATTGATCACTCCTGATACCAATTCTGTATTGATCAGAGCCAACATAGTACTTAGTAACTTGAACTGGGAAATCTTAATATAAGGAATTATTAATTATAAAGCAGATTGTAGTATTGAAGGATTAACTTCAATTAGTAAATATTAACTCTCATTAGTAAGAAACAATGAGAACTTTTACATTCTTGGTTGAACTACAATTTTTATTAAAAACATGTAAAACCACACCCACTTGTGAGTTAGTGTATCTATGGTATTACTTTTATATGCCATCTACTGTTTCATGTTATGCATCAGTATAGTTTATTTTTAAGTTGCTCTCAACTGTTATTATGAAGCAATTTGCAAAATATGCAAGATGGCTAATTGTATGCGATAGCAACTCTGTATGTTAAATCACTTGTATTCCTGGAATGATTCTACTTAGTCATGGTGTATAGTCTTTTTTGTTTAATATGGTGTTGGATTTATTCAATAGTTCGCTAGTATTTTGTTCTATCACTATTTTGTTCCATAGTGATAAGGAATTGTCATCTGTATTTTTTCTTTTTTGATGTCTTTGTATCAAGGATAATGCTAGTATCATAGCATGAGTTAAGAAGTCACCTCTCCTCTGCTATTTTATGGGAGAGTTTGGAAAATTCTTTAAATATTTGATTTTGTTGTTGTTCAGTTGCTAGGTCATGTCTGACTCTTTGTGACCCTGTGGACAGCTGCACAACCAGGCTTCCTTATCCTTCACTATCTCCTGGAGTTTGCTTAAATGAATGTCCATTGGGTTGGTGATGCTATCTAATTATCTCATTCTCTGCTGCCCCCTTTTCCTTTTCCTTCAGTCTTTCCCAGCGTCATGGTCTTTTCCAATGAGTCAGATTTTGCATCAGGTGACCAACGTATTGGAGCTTCAGCTTCAGCATCAATCCTTCCAATGAATATTCATGATTGATTTCTTTTTGGAGTGACTTGTTTGATTTCCTTTAAGTCTCTTCTTCACCACCACAATTTCAAAGCATCAATTCTTGGGTGCTCAGCCTTCTTTATGGACCAGCTCTCACATCCATACATGACTACTGGAAAAACCATGGCTCTGACTATACGGACCTTTGTTGGCAAAGTGATGTCTGCTTTTAATATACTATCTAGGTTTGTCAGAGCTCTCCTTCCAAGGAGCAAGCATCTTTTAATTTCATGGCTGCAGTCACCATCCACAATGATTTTGGAGCCCAAGAAAAGAAAAAATTTCCCCTTCTATTTGCCATGAAGTGATGGGACCGGATACCATGATCTCAGTTTTTGAATGCTGAGTTTTAAGCTAACTTTTTCAGTCTCCTCTTTTACCTTCATTAAGAGGTTCTTTAGTTCCTCTTCTCTTTCTACCATTAGAATGGTATCATCTGCATATCTGAAACTGTTGATATTTCTCCTGGCAATCTTGATTCCAGCTTGTAACTCATTCAGTACAACATTTCATATGCTGTATTCCGCATATTAAGTTAAATAAACAGGGTGACAATATACAGCCTTGTCGTACTCCTTTGCCAATTTTGAACTAGTTAGCTGTTCCATGTAAGGTTCTAATTTTTGATTCTTGACCTACATACAGGTTTCTTAGGAGACAGGTAAGGTGGTCTGGTATTCCCATCTCTTTAAGAATTTTCCACAGTTTGCTGTGAGCCACACATTCAAAGACTTTCTCGTAGCCAATGAAGCAGATGTTTTTCTGTAATTCCCTTGCTTTCTCTATGATCCAGTGAATGTGAGCAATTTGATTTCTGGTTCCTCTGCCTTCTCTAAACCCAGCTGGTACGTCTGAAAGTTCTCCATACATGTATTGCTGTGGCCTAGCTTGAAGGATTTTGAGCATTAAGTTAGTAGCATGTGAGTGAGTGCAATTGTATGGTAATTTGAACACTCTTTGGCATTGCCTTTCTTTGGAATTGGAATGAAAACTGAAATTTTCCAGTTCTGTAGCCATTGCTGAGTTTTCCAAATTTGCTGGCATATTGAGTGCAACACTTTAACAGCATCATCCTTTAGAATCTGAAATAGCTCAGCTGGAATTTCATCACCTCCACTAGCTTTGTTCCTAGTAATGCTTCCTAAGGCCTACTTTACTTCACACTCCAGGATGTCTGGCTGTAGGTGAGAGACCACACCATCGTTATCCAGGTCATTAATATCTTTTTTGTATGTTCTGTGTATTTTTGCCACCTCTTTTTAATCTCTTCTGCCTCTGTTAGGTCAGAATTGCTTCTGTTAGGCTGGAGTTAATATTGTCTTACAATTACCACTGGTGGGTTTGTCTATAAATTACGTGAGAAACAAAAGAGTTACTAACAAAAACCCCCAAAATACTGGTTTTTATATTTACTTAAGTAATCTTCACTGGTATTCTTTATATGTTAATATGACTTTAAGTTATTGTCCTGTGGTTGAGTAGCCTTCCTTCTCAGGCTAACAGACTCAGTTAAGAATTTCTTGTATGGTAGGTGTAGCTTGGGTCAAACTTTAATCAGACTTCTCTCACCCTCATAAGCCCCTGAACTTTCTCCTAGTCTGACCAAACACAGATATACAGAATATCCCTCTGTCCCTTAAGGGCTCATTCTAAAAACAGCTAATCAGAATCAGACAAATTTCCTGTCAGACTACCCCATCGTGCTGTTTTTTCACCTCCTCCACTCACTTGCCCAATTAGTTGCTGTTGTTCCTGTTAATCCTTCTTATTCCTTCCTAGGAAAGAAAATCCTTTTTAATTTTGAGATGCTTTCTGATATTTAAATCAGGGCATTATTTCTACTGCAATAGTCTTTTAAAAATGTTTCTCTTTACCTGAAGCCTGGATTTATTTTTACTTGATAGCTGAAGTGCCAACTTACGTTTGTCATTGCTGAAAGAAAGGCTTTTATTTATTGCTTACTTTTAAAGAGTACTATCTTACTGATACTATTTCCTAGTATTTAATTCACTTATGTCTTGGGATTTAAAGTAACTTTCCTATTTTTATTCATAATTTACATTGATTTGCAACTTTGCTTCTTTGGGCAACTTCCTGTTTTAAAAGGCACATTGGTTGTGAGACTTTTTCTGAGGTACTAAAAAACCCCAAACAAACAAACAAAACCCCTCAGGGCTGCATATAGCAGAAGTGATAACCCTAGCCCAGAAACTCTGAATTCCTAAAGAAGGTGTCGGATTTCTAAAATTCTCTCAAGTCCTCCGGGAGCCGGCTTCTGGGAGACAAGAGTCTGGAAGTTCAAGAGCTCGCCGCGCCTGGTTATGGGACTTGCTCGTCTGCCGCTCCTTCTGCGCATGTGCAATACCCTTTAGGCTCTACCTCTAAAATGTCTCAGGAGGTATTGTGCGAGACGGTTCCGAAGCGTCTAGGTCTGCGGCCTCGGCTTTGAGTAGGTGCCGCCCGCGTGGAGTGGCAGACGAAGCAGAAAGGTTGGGCGACAGCTGAGGGGTACCCTACGCGGCTCCAGAGGGCGGGCGGGGGGCGGGACCCTCGGCGTCAGAACCTGAGAAAGCGGACAGGTAGGGGCTGCCTAAGCGGAGTCTCTGTCAGGGGAAGTAGCCAGAGTCGGACGAGGGGACAGGGGACCTTGGTGAGGCTGCGGTTCCGCATGTGTCCGGCCTCTCCGCGAGGTGGACTGCGTAGATGCGAGCCGGGCAAGTGCATAGGCGTGATGGGTGAGCCCTGCCTGAAAGAGGGGACGGGTTTGAGGGACGCTGCGGTTCGGGGCAGAACTTGGTACATAGGAATTATCCGGCAGTTACCTCGTGGCACTTCATTTCCTCATGTGTAAAACTCGAGCAATTAATACCATGTGCCTCGTGGGGTTGTTCAGAAGATTAAATAACATAACATAGTGCCTGGCAGTAAATATTAGCTGCTGATGTTCATAGAAATAATCATTCTTCTCACTCATTAGTTTGTGGCTCACACCTTCTCATCTAGGATAGTGTAACTCTCCGCACTGTGACAAATTAGGACATTGAGACTGAAAGGACAGTTATATATTAAAAGTCATGAAACTATCTGGTAACTAGAAGACAAACATTTTCTCCAAATGTCATGATCTTCTGCCTTTACTGTCTTGATTATGAAAGCCAGCTTTGCATCAGCCGCAGCACTTAGCAGAAATAATTTGACGTGTTAATACATAATTTGAACGTTTGAATATTTCCATGTAGCACCTCTGTATCTGAGATTTCTGAATGCTTTTAAAGTCCTTGGGAAGGGCAGCATAATTGTTTGAGTTCTGTAACAGTCTAGCTTTCTCTGTGATCTGAGCAGCATGCGTTTGAGTTTATTTAAGGTCTTACATGATAGTCTGCGGAATAATGTGTACAAAGAGTTGAACTGCGAGCTTTGGTGAAGGTTCCAGTGAAATGAATTTGTCCCTTAGGCGCATTTCTCATCTATTTTGGAATAAAGTGCCTCTTGTTAAGTAAGAAGGAGAAGCCTCTATGAATAGAATACCACGTGGGAGAGAACTGCTCCACCATTTGAATGAGTTTCTTAGCAGAGCAGGTCCCAGGTTTGAAGCGCCTGTTCAGAATGAATGAAATTTGGATGATGTTGCCACATTCAGAAGCCATCATAGGCTGCCTAGTGAAACAAAGTCCGGACCAGGCTTTAGAAGAGAGGGGGACTGGGCTGAGAGGAATGACGGAGTGTTAGGCTACTCAGGAAACTTAACTTCCTTGGAAAGGTTTTGAGGAAAAGGTATGGGGAAAGGAGATTTAAGCTAGATTGGAATAAATTCTGTTTTACCAATCCTGGTTTAATCCTCAGTTCAGTTCAGTTCAGTCGCTCAGTCGTGTCCGGCTCTTTGTGACCCCATGAATCGCAGCAAGCCAGGCCTCCCTGTCCATCACCAACTACCAGAGTTCACTCAGGCTCGCATCCATCGAGTCAGTGATGCCATTCAGCCATCTCATCCTCTGTCGTTCCCTTCTTCTCCTGCCCACAATACCTCCCAGCATCAAAGTCTTTTCCAGTGAGTCAGCTCTTCGCATGAGGTGGCCAAAGTACTGGAGATTCAGCTTCAGCATCATTCCTTCCAAAGAAATCCCAGGGCTGATCTCCCTCAGAATGGACTGGTTGGATCTCCTTGCAGTCCAAAGGACTCTCTTCTCCAACACCACAGTTCAAAAGCATCAATTCTTTGGCGCTCAGCCTTCTTCACAGTCCAACTCTCACATCCATACATGACTACTGGAAAAACCATAGCCTTGACTAGACCGACCTTAGTCAGCAAAGTAATGTCTCTGCTTTTGAATATGCTGTCTAGGTTGGTCATAACTTTTCTTCCAAGGAGTAAGTATCTTTTAATTTCATGGCTGCAATCACCATCTGCAGTGATTTTGGAGCCCCCCAAAATAAAGTCTGACACTGTTTCTACTGTTTCCCCATCTATTTTCCATGGAGTGATGGGACCGGATGCCATGATCTTCATTTTCTGAATGTTGAGCTATAAGCCAACTTTTTCACTCTCCTCTTTCACTTTCATCAAGAGGCTTTTTAGTTCCTCTTTACTTTCTGCCATAAGGGTGGTGTCATCTGCATATCTGAGGTTATTGATATTTGTCCCGGCAATCTTGATTCCAGCTTGTGTTTCTTCCAGTCCAGCGTTTCTCATGATGTACTTTGCATATAAGTTGAATAAGCAGGGTGACAATATACAGCCTTGACGCACTCCTTTTCCTATTTGGAACCAGTCTGTTCCATGTCCAGTTCTAACTGCTGCTTCCTGACCCGCATACAGATTTCTCAAGAGGCAAGTCAGGTGGTCTGGTATTCCCATCTCTTTCAGAATTTTCCACGGTTTATTGTGATCCACACAGTCAAAGGCTTTGGCATAGTCAATAAAGCAGAAATAGATGTTTTTCTGGAACTCTCTTGCTTTTTCCATGATCCAGCGAATGTTGGCAATTTGATCTCTAGTTCCTCTGCCTTTTCTAAAACCAGCTGGAACATCAGGAAGTTCACGGTTCACGTATTGCTGAAGCCTGGCTTGGAGAATTTTGAGCATTACTTTACTAGCGTGTGAGATGAGTGCAATTGTGTGGTAGTTTGAGCATTCTTTGGCATTGCCTTTCTTTGGGATTGGAATGAAAACTGACCTTTTCCAGTCCTGTGGCCACTGCTGAGTTTTCCAAATTGGCTGGCATATTGAGTGCAGCACTCTCACAGCATCATCTTTCAGGATTTGAAACAGCTCAACTGGAATTCCATCACCTCCACTAGCTTTGCTCGTAGTGATGCTTTCTAAGGCCCACTTGACTTCACATTCCAGGATGTCTGGCTCTAGATGAGTGATCACATCATCATGATTATCTGGGTCGTGAAGATCTTTTTTGTACAGTTCTTCTGTGTATTCTTGCCACCTCTTCTTAATATCTTCTGCTTCTGTTAGGTCCCTACCATTTCTGTCCTTTATCGAGCCCATCTTTGCATGAAATGTTCCCTTGGTATCTCTAATTTTCTTGAAGAGATCTCTAGTCTTTCCCATTCTGTTGTTTTCCTCTATTTCTTTGCATTGATTGCTGAAGAAGGCTTTCTTATCTCTTCTTGCTATTCTTTGGAACTCTGCATTCAGATGCTTATATCTTTCCTTTTCTCCTTTGCTTTTCACTTCTCTTCTTTTCACAGCTATTTGTAAGGCCTCCCCAGATAGCCATTTTGCTTTTTTGCATTTCTTTTCCATGGGGATGGTCTTGATCCCTGTCTCCTGTACAATGTCACGAACCTCATTCCATAGTTCATCAGGCACTCTATCTGTCAGATCTAGGCCCTTAAATCTATTTCTCACTTCCACTGTATAATCATCAGGGATTTGATTTAGGTCATATCTGAATGGTCTAGCGGTTTTCCCTGCTTTCTTCAATTTGAGTCTGAACTTGGTAATGAGGAGTTCATGATCTGAGCCACAGTTTAACCCTACTCTATTTTTCACTCACTGGTCCCAGATTTTGAGCTCTTATCATAGTGAATCTGGCATCTAAAAATATTCTGATGATTTTCTTACACACATCAGTATAAGAAGAGTTTTCTATTTGTCTTGTTAATAAGTTGGGAAAAATTGGTCCTGAGGGTGCAAGTGAATTTCCCTGGTTTTGTCTTAGTGGCAGAGCCAAGAAGATATGTTGAGTCTCTTGATACCCAGGCCAGTGGCTGCTGCATCATCACTGGTAAAACATTTATTAAAAGGCAACTTTTTGAGGATCTATACATACTTTTTTTACTTTTATCCATTTTAATGGTTTTTTTTTAATTTTTGATTTTTGAAATTAAAATATCATTGACTTACAGTGCTTCAGGTGTATAGCAAAGTGATTCAGTTATATATGTATTTACCTATATATACACACATACACAAACACATATATATGTATAGTTGCATCCTTGCTAAGTCACTTCAGGCATGTCCAACACTTTGTGATCCTATGGGCTGTAGCCTGCCAGGCTCCTCTGTCCATGGGATTCTCCAGGCAGGAATACCGGAGTGGGTTGTCGTGCCCTCCTCCAGGGGAACCTTCTCAACCCAGAACCCATGTCTCTTATGTCTCCTGAATTAGCCAGGTGGGTTCTTTACCACTAGTGCTACCCGTGAAGCATATGTGTGTAGATATATATATGTGTGTGTGTACACACTTTTTCAGATTCTCTTCCCTTTTAGGTTATTATAAGATATTGAATATAGTTTCTTGTGCTATACAGTAAGTCCTTGTTATTTTTCTATACATATACATTGGAAAAACACTTAATAAGTAATGTTACCTTAAAGTACCTCCTTCCCTTTTTTTATAGCTTTGGGTGAATTCTCTGTTTCAAGTAGTAAATAAGAAAATAACCATGTACGTTACAATATTTGCTATATAACTTAATGAAGGCTTAGTGTTCCTTCATTTAGAATATTGTAATTTAACCAATTTCCTTATAATTTTTAAATTTCTTTCAAATAAAGAGCTACATATGTTGTTTTTAAAAAGTAGAAACTAATTTCATTCAGCCAGTGAAAATTTTTCACACCCAATATCTGCAGGACCATATCACAGTCACACATAGACATGTGGATACTTTTTCCATATGTCCCTTCTTGCCCCTTCTCCAGGATGTAAAGGATAGTCCTTCACAGAGAAGCATTTTAACCAGGTGATGTTTGTAGCTATTTAAATATGCAAATCCAAGAGTTGCAGGCAATCTGTACCTCTAATGATTTTATTCCTCTTTTTCTATTCCAGCTATACCTTCAGAGATTTCAGCATTTTTCCAAGACCAGCCAAATATGAAGAAATTCTGTGTGAGTTGTTGCAAGTCTTTCTACAGTTTGTTTTATATTGTATTTGAGGTTAATGACTCCTAGACTTGAAACAGAACAGTAGAAATATATCAAATGAACCTGAGGGAAACAGTCTAGCATAATTGTCCTCAAACTTTAATGTGCATTAAAATCACCTGGAAAGTTTGTAAAATCCAGAATGAGGCCTGAGATTGCAGGTGATGGTGATATTAACCTTTCCAGGCCAGTAGCATTGGAATAGTAGGTCACTAGAGCAGAGTTGGCAAGGAGACACACACTCTCTCTCTGTCTCAGTCTGTCTCTCTCTCTCTAAGAGGTTATGTGGTTATCAGAGTGAGCTGCAAATATTTCTGACTGTTCTGGTAGTCATGGCCAAAAATTAGACTCTGTGTTACATGGCTTTCATTGATCATGTGAATAAAGCTGCCTGATTCCTTTTGGAACCTAAAGACTTTCTGGCATTGAAACCTGAAAAAAAAAAAAAAAAACAACTTTTGTTTCTTTTCATGTAAATGATGAACAACTTTCTGGTGGCAACCATGAAATAAATGCCTGAAATCATTCTTCAATGGATGCAAATAATGGTCCCAAGTAAAACTCAGTTAATGAGGTTTCTCACGAGACCATATTACTGATGCTTGTGTAGACAGCTTTCTGTTGTCTACAGGATGTTTTTTTTTTTCCCCACTCCTGGATAAAACTTGTTAGAACATCTACAGAATAAGTTGACTGCATGTCCTTATAATAAACTTATAAAATTCTCTATCTTGCTCGATATGTAGTGTTCAGTTAATAGAAGACATTTCTGCACATAATCAAATTTCAGTCTCCTTCTTGCAGAATGAATTCTTCCTCATCATTTGCTAGAATTTGGTCAGTAAAAGTCACCAATAATATATATTGTTTAAACACACAGAAACAATTAGCCATTTTAATTTTAGTTTTTAGTTTTTCTTGGCTGTGCTGTGTACACAGCATGCAGGCTCTTAGTTCCCTAACTAGGATCAAACCCGTTCCTCCCTGCAGTGGAAGCAGAGTCCTAACCACGGGACCTCAAAGTCCCCTACTTAGCCATTTTAGAGTGTAAGTTCAATGGCATTTAATACATTCACAGTGTTGTGCAAGCATCATCATTATCTAGTTCCAGAACGTTTCCATCATCCCTGAATAAAACCTAATACCCTTTAAAGTCATTCTCTATTCCCCTTTTACCCCAGTGGCAACCACTAATTTATCCTTTGACTTTAAAGACTTGCCTCTTCTAGCTATTTTATATAAATGTAACCATACAATATGTGTTTTTTGTGTCTTCCTCTTAATATAATGTTTTCAAGTTTCATCCATATTGTTGTATGTATCAGACTTTATTCCTTCCCCCAGCTTTGATAAGGTATAATTAACAAAATTGTAAAATATTTCAGTTGTATATCATGACAGTTTGATATGAAAGAATTCCTCCCATTTAGTAAACACATCTGCCACCTCACATATTTATCTTTTTTTGTGTATGAGATATTTCTCTCTTAGCAAATTTCAGTTATATAGTACAGTGTTATCAACATAGTCACCATGTTATACATTAGATCCTCAGACCTTTTTCATTTTATAGCTGATAGTATCCTTTTACCAAGATTTCATTTCTTTTCGTGACTCAATAATATTCCACTGTATTGATGTACCTCATTTTGTTTATACAGTTATCAATTAATAGACACTTTATAGCTATTGTGAATAGTGCTGCTGTCATGTTCGAAAACCTGTCTACTCCCTGTATCACTGCATCTTTTCCTGTCTTGAATATTCTCATTAAAGTAATTGTATTTCATTTTTTTTTTAAAAGAAAGAAAACCTGTTTTCAACTGTGGTATTGGCTTAGTAGTGCAAGTGCTGGGTCCTGTGTTAATAATTTTTAACTGCATGAGGAACCACTAAACTTTTTCTGTAAAATGGCTGCACAATTTTACATTTTTACTAACAATGTATGCGAGTTCCTGTTTCTCCTCATCCTCATCAGCACTTGTCTACATTTTTTTTATTATAGCCTTCCTAGTGTATGTGAAGTCATATCTTACTTTTCCTTAGTAACCAATGACCACCTTTTTATGTGCTTGTTGGATAGTTCTATATCTACTTTGTAGACATGTCTATTCATGTCTTTTGTCCATCTTTAAATTGGGTTGTTTATTATCAAAGCATTTTGAGTTCTAGGCTTTCATCAGATATGATTTTAAAGTATCTCTTCCCATTCTTTGACTTGTTTTTTCATTCTCTTGATTGTATATACTTTGAATCAAAAAAGATTTTAATTTTGATGAAGTTTAGTTTATATATTTATCTTTTGTTGTATGTGCTATTGATGTCATATCTAAGAACTTGTTGCCAAATCAGGATCATGAAGATTTACTATGTTTTCTTCTAAAGTGTTACAGTTTTAGCTCATATATTTAGGTCTTTGAGTTAATTTTGCATCTATAACAAGAAGGGATCCAATCTTGTTTATTTGTATGTGGATATCTCCTTGTCCCCACACCATTTGCTGAAGAGACTGTTTTTCCTCTATTGAATGGCCTTGGTACTCTTGTTGAGAATTAGTTGACCAGAGATGTATAGGTTTGTGCTAAATCGCTTCAGTCATATCTGACTCTTTGCAACCCTATGGACTGTAGCCCGTCAGGCTCCTCTCTCCATGAGATTCTCCAGGCAAGAATACTGGTGTGGGCTACCATCCCATCCTCCAAGGGAATCTTTCCAACCCAGGGATTGAACCACATCTCTTATGTCTTCTGCATTGGCAGGTGGGTTCTTTACCAGTAGCCCCACCTGGTAAGTATAGGTTTATTTCCAGACTTTCAGTTTCATTCACTGGATTTATATGTGTTTCGTTATGCCAGTTCTATACTGTTTAGATTCTCTAGCTTTGTGGCAAGGTTTGAAGTTAAGATGTGTTAGTCCTGTGATTTGTTTCTCTTTGTCAAGGTTGTTTTGGTTATTTGAGGTTTCTTACATTTCTGTGTGAATTTAAAGATCATGTCCATTTCTGCAAAAAAAAAGTCCAGTGGATTTTTCATCAAATATGTGAAACCCTGGGGAGTATTGTGATCTTGACTATATTAAGTATTTTATCCCATGAACAAGGAATGTCCTTCCACTTATTTAGGTCTTTAATTTCTTTCAACAAAGTTTTGTAATTTTCAGTGAATACAAGTCTTGTACCTCATTGATTAACTCTGTTCTGAAGTATTTTATTCTTTTTGATGCTATCATAAGTAGTTTTCTTAATTTACTTTTGGATTGTTCATTGTCATTGTATAGTAAAACAACAGAGGTTTTTTGTGTTAATCTTGTGTTCTACAATTTTATTGAATTTATTAGCTCTAATAGTTTTTTGATGGATTCTTTGGGATTTTCTGTGTATAGGATTATGTTCTATAGATAGAGATAGTTTTACTTTACTCTTTCTAATTTGGATGCCTTTATTTCTTTTTATTGCCTGATTTTCTCTAGCTGGAACTTCTTTTACAGTGTTGAATAGAAGTGCCCAAAGTGAATATTCTTGTCTTATTCCTCACTTAAGTGGGAAAGCTTTCAGTCTTTTACCCTTAAATATTGTTAGCTGTGAGTTTTTCATGCATGCCTTTTTTATCATGTTGAGAAGTTCACTTCTGTTCCTAG
Source organism: Capra hircus (assembly GCF_001704415.2). Taxonomy (NCBI): domain Eukaryota; kingdom Metazoa; phylum Chordata; class Mammalia; order Artiodactyla; family Bovidae; genus Capra; species Capra hircus. The sequence continues at coordinate 32,444,631 of NC_030835.1, forward strand.
TTTATTGAGTGATTTTATCCTGAAAAGATTTTTGATGTGGTCAAATGCTTTTTCTGCTTCACTTGAGCAATTTGTGGGGATTTTTCATCATTATTTAGTATATTAAATTGATTTTCTCATGTTGAACTGCTTTTGCATTCCTGGTATAAATTCTCCTTCATCGTGATTCATGATTCACTGATTGCTGCACCAGACGACTTGTGGAATCTTGGTTCCTCTACCAGGGGTCGAATCTGTGCTTCCTGCAGTGGAAGTACAGAGTCCTAACTACTGGACTGCCAGCAAATTCCCCATGACCCTTTTAATATGTTGTTTGGACTCAATCTTACAGTATTTTGTTGAGTATATTACATTTATATTCATAAGGCATATTGACCTGTAATTTCATTTCATTGTGATTCCTTTATTTGGCTTAAATATTAGGGTAATCAACACTGGGCTTATTGAATTAAGAATTACAGTTTACCCTTGAACTACATTGGTTTAAACTGCATAGGTACATTCATGTAGATTTTTTAAGTGCTAAATATTACAGTACTGCACAATCCACAGCTGGTTGAGTCCGCAGGTGCAGAAACAGATAAGGAGGGCCAACTCTAACTGCACTGAGGTCATCACCCCTAACCCCTGTGTTTTTAAGGGGTCAACTATATTTCTTCCACTTATTTTTGGAAGAGTTTGGGAAGAATTAGTGTTAATTCTTCTTTAAATGTTTGCTAAAATTCACCGGTGAAGTCATCTGGTTCTGGACTTTACTTTGTTGAGAGATTTTTGATTACTGATTTGATCTCTTTGCTTGCTATTCACTTTTTGTATTTCTTCCTGAGTCAATTGGTTACTTCTGTGTTTCTAAGAATTTATTCATTTAAGTTTCTAATTTTTTGACATATAATTGTTTGTAGTATTGTCTTTTTATTTTCTTTTTATTTCTGTTAGGTCAGTAAAAGTATTTCCATTTCTGATTTTAATATTTTGAGTCTTTTCTCTTTTTTCTTTGTCAGTCTGGCTAAAGGTTTGTTAATTTTGTTGATTTATTTTCAGAGAAGCAACTTTTGACTTTGTTTGTTCTATTTTTATACTCTACTTATTTATCTCTCTAATTTTTATTATGTCTTTCTTCTTGCCAGAGACAAGAATATATAATCCTTACTATATCACAGTATCACCAGGATAGATACAAATAGGGAAAACACTGATGACAGTTAAGCAGAGATTGGAGTATTGCACCTTCAATCCAAAGATTGTCACATATTGCTGGTTACCATCAGAAGTGAGGGGGAGGCAAAGATAATATCTGTCTAGAGTCACCGAGGGACTTTAAAAAAATTCTAATATTTATTTAAGATTGGTCCAAATTGATTAATACTTTATTTATTAAAGCCATATAATGTTTTATTATGAGACCATACCACATTTTAGTTTTCCATTTCTTTACTGAAAGACACTTGTCATTTCCGTTTTTTCATTGTCATGTATAATACAGGCATACATTGTTTTATTGTGCTTTGCTTTATTGCGCTTAACAGATACTGCATTATTATTTTTTTAAATAAATTGAAGGTTTATGGTAACCCTGCATTGAGTCTTTGGCACATTGTTCCAAAAGCATGCACGCTTCATATCAATGTGTCATATTTTGGTAATTTTCACAATATTTCAACTTTTTCATTATTATTATATTTGTCATGGTGATCAGTGATCTTTGATGATACTATTGTAATTGTTTTGGACCCCCACAAACCACATTCATGTAAGATTAACTTACATATTGTATGTGTTCTGGCTGTTCTACCAACCAGCTGTTTCCCAGTTTCTTTACCTTTCCTCAGGCCTCCATATTCCCTGAGACATCTCTCACTGTAAATCAAAAGCTGGAAATGATTAAATTTAGTGAGGAAAGCATGTTGAAAGCCTAGACAGACCAAAAACTAGGCCTCTTGCACCAAACTGTTAATCAAGTTGTGAATGCAAAACAAAAGTACTTAAAGGAAGTTAAATGTGCTACTCCAGTAAACACACACATGTTAGGAAAGTGAAACAGCCTTATTATGATATGGAGAAAGTTTTAGTGATTTGGATAGAAAATGAAACAAGCCACAACATTCCCTTAAATGAAAACCTAATCCAGAGGAAGACCTAATTCTCTTTTCTTCAATTCCATGAAGGCTGAAAGAGGTGAGGAAAGCGTCAGAAGAAATGTTTGAAGTTAGCAGAGACTTGTTCATGAGGTTTAAGGAAAGAAGCTGTCTCCATACCATCAAAGTGCAAGGTGAAGCAGCAGGTGCTGATGTAGAAACTGCAGTAAGTTATCCAGGAGATCTAGCTAAGGTAGTTAGTGAAGGTGGGTATACTAAATAGATTTTCATTGTAGACAAAACAGCCTTAAACCAGAAAAAGACAGAACTTCCCTGGTGGTCCAGTGGCTAAGACTCCATGTTCCCAATGCAGGGGGCCCAGGTTTGATCCCTGGTCAGGGAACTAGATTCTGTATGCCACAACTAAGAGTTCACATGTTGCAACTAAATTTCTTACATAACGCAACTAAAAGATACCACATGCCACAGTGAGGATTCCATGTGCTGCACCTAAGATCCAGCACATCAAAATAAATAAATCTTTTTAAAAAAATCATTAAAATGTCAATAAATTTTTTTAAAATTTGAAGATGCCATCCAGGACTTTCATAGCTAGAGAGAAGTCAATGCTTGGCTTCAAAGGACAGACTGACTCTCTTGTTAGGAGCTATTGCAACTGTTGACTTTAAGTTGAAGCCAGTGCTCATTTGACATATGAAAAGTCCTAGGTCCCTTAAGAATCTTCTCTGCTTTTGCTCTGTAAATGGAAGAACAGAGCCTGGATGACAGCACATCGGTTTACAACATGGTTTGGTAAATATTTTAAGCCCACTATTGAGACTTACTGCTCAGAAAAAAAAAAAAAATTCCTTTCAAAATATTACTGTTCGTTGACAGCGCACCTAGTCATCCAAGAGCTCTGATTGAGATGTACAATGAGATTAATGTTGTTTTCAATGCCTACTAATACAACATCTGCAGCCCACAGATCTAGGAGTGGTTTTGCTGTTCACATCTTATTATTTAAGAAATACATTTTGTAAGGTTTTAGCTGCCATAGATAGTAATTCTTCTGATGGATCTGGTAAAGTAAGTTTAAAACCTTCTGGAAAGGATTCACCATTTTGGAAACCATTAGGAATGTTTCTGATTCATAGGAAGAGGTTTGTGTATCGACATTAACAGTCATTTGGAAGAAGTTGATTTCAGCCCTCATGGATGACTTTGAGGAATTGAAGACTTCAGTGGAGTAAGTAATTGCAGATATGGTAGAAATAGCAGGTGAGCTAGAATCAGAAGTGGAGCATGAAGATATTACTGAATTATTCCAATCTCTTGGTACAACTTTATTGATAAGGAGTTGCTTCTTATAAATGAGCAAAGAAAGTGGTTTCTTGAGATGGAATCTACTCTTGGTGAAAACTGTGAAACAGTCTGTTCAGTTATGGGAAGTAAATATTCAGGTACCTACCTACATTTTTTTCTAAATCATAAATTTGTAAATAAATTTCCCAGATGCAAGAGTAACCAGATATTTTGGACACCCCTATTCTCAGGTGTTAGGTCCAAAATTATTCAATAACTCATTCCTTGAGTACCTCTATAGCTTTTTATCTTATCATAGTCCTGAATGGCACTCTCTTATGTGCTAATTGTTATTCTTTTAACTATATATTTTAGATGCATACATGGTTATGCTGTGGCCCTATGTTCATGAATGTTACTCTAATATTTTTTTAATCTTCTCAGTGAAACCTACCCTAATAGCAGGAATAGGTCTTTTGTCCCCTTTGTAACCTCTATCAACTTTGCACATCTTTTCACTGCAATAACCTCTTATTGTAGTTATATGTATGTATGTTTGTTTTCAGATTATATGTACCTTGATAAAAGTAACATTGCCTTGTCTTCAGATTCCCTCAAAGTAGGAGAGTTCTTTATGGCTTGCAGGCACCAATAACTTATAACAATAGTAGGGAATATCTATTATGATATCTCTCTCTCCAACCAAGTAGAATGCAAAAGTAGACATCACACACATTTTTATTAATTCTGAATAGTGAACAGTATAACCACTTCATGCATATTTTCCATGTCTTCCAGTTATGATTACTTGAATTTGAACACAAATGTGCTATTTCAGGGATCCTTATCATTTGAGGATGTAACTGTGGGCTTCACTCAGGAGGAATGGCAGAAGCTGGACCCTGATCAGAGGACCCTGTACAGGGATGTGATGCTGGAGAACTATAGTCACCTCATCTCAGTGGGTAGGGGTTGTTTTCCATGTAGATTCCTAGTTGCACATTCTTGCTTATTGCTAAATTCTGTGGGAGCTTTTTTAGATTTGATCATATTTAGGCTTCAGATTTAGGGTGATTAGAAGGATTGTTGAAACACTATAAAGAATGTTTTTCTTTTTCTAGTAAAAGTTTGAAATGGGTGTCTGAAGTTTCATTTTCTGTTTTCTTCAGAAGCCCTAAAACCTGTGAGTCTATCCCAATTCCCATGTCATTTCCTGTTCACAGGGTATTGCATCCCTAAACCAGAACTGATCTTCAAGTTGGAACAAGGAGAGCAGCCATGGGTATTAGAGGCAGAGTCTCCAAGCCAGAGCTACCCAGGTGAGTTAGGGTGTGTTAAATAGGGCACCTGGTGACAGGTATGAATTCTTTTTATTGTTAATTGTTGCTCATATGTTCATTTTTTCATTTAACAAATATTGAGTACCCACGAGCATCACTCAGGTTTTAGGTGTTGGAAGTACATCAGTGAACTGAATTTTGTCCCTGACCTCATGGAGCTTACATTCTGATAGGGAGAGAAGGACAACCAACAAACAATAACACATGTATATACATAAAATATGCCAGTAAATACCAAGGAACTTGAGAAGGGTAAGAATGATGGAGTGTAATACTTTAGAAAGGATATCAAGAAGGGCTTTCTGATGATATCAACTTGAATAAAATGAGAATGAGAATCATGGAGAGTCTTGATGGCAAAGGTAACATCAAATGTCAGTCTACTAAGGCAGGGATGTACTTGATGTGTTTGAGGACACATAAATATCACTCTGGATTGGGGGAAATGAATGAGCAATGAGTAGTAAGAGTTGGCATTGTAAAGGTACTGGGAGCTCAAATTATGTAGGGCCATTTGGGCCATGATAAGGACTTTGATTTTATTCTGTGTGAGATGAGAAGCCATTGGCATAATTTAACCCAGTAAGCAACATACATTGATATGTCTTTTATTTATTTTTATTCTTTAAAAAATTTTTATTTTATTTTTTTACTTTACAATACTGTATTGGTTTTGCCATACATCTACATGAATCTGCCACAGGTGTACAGAATTTCCCACTCCTGAACCCCCTCCCACCTCCCTCCCCATACCATCCCTCTGGGTTATCCCAGTGCACCAACCCCAAGCATCCTGCATCCTGCATCGAACCTAGACTGGTGATTCATTTCTTATATGATATTATACATGTTTCAATGACATTCTTCCAAATCATCCCACCCTCTCCCTCGTCCACAGAATCAAAAAGTTCTGTACATCTGTGTCTCTTTTGCTGTCTTGCATACAGGGTTATCGTTACCATCTTTCTAAATTCCGTATATACGTATTAGTATATGTGAGAATTGAACTATGAAGAAGGCTGAGCGCCGAAGAATTGATGCTTTTGAACTGTGGTGTTGGAGAAGACTCTTGAGAGTCCCTTGGACTACAAGGAGATCCAACCAGTCCATTCTGAAGGAGATCAGCCCTGGGATTTCTTTGGAAGGAATGATGCTAAAGCTAAAACTCCAGTACTTTGGCCACCTCATGCAAAGAGTTGACTCACTGGAAAAGAGTCTGATGCTGGGAGGGATTGGGGGCAGGAGGAGAAGGGGACGACAGAGGATGAGATGGCTGGATGGCATCACTGACTCGATGAACGTGAGTCTGAGTGAACTCCAGGAGTTGGTGATGGACAGGGAGACCTGGCATGCTGCAATTCATTGGGTTGCAAAGAGTTGGACACGACTGAGCAACTGAACTGAACTGAACTGAACTGAACTGATACTGTATTGGTGTTTTTCTTTCTGGCTTACTTCACTCTGTATAATTGGCTCCAGTTTCATCCACCTCATTAGAAATGATTCAAATATATTCTTTTTGATGGCTGAGTAATACTCCATTGTGTATATGTACCACAGCTTTCTTATCCATTCATCTGCTAATAGACATCTAGGTTGCTTCCATGTCCTGGCTATTATAAACAGTGCTTAAATTGATCTCTCTAACTGCTGAGTGAAGAAAATATTGGGGGAAGAGGGCTGAAAGCAAGAACATCAATCAGAATAGTATTTCTGTCTGTGTAAATGTGACGGTAGCTTATCCTTGGTTGAAAGTGGTGAGGAAGAATAAAAGTGATTGGCTTCTGGATGTATTTTGAAGGTGGGAACCTATAAGATTTGCTGTTGAATTGGACAAGGAATATGAAAAAAAGAGGAGTCAAGAAAGAGTCCAAGGATTTCATCCAGAAAAACTGGATCAATGAGCACCAATTGCCAAGATTGGGAAAAAATGGGGAGAAACAGTTTGGAAGGAGTTAATAGGAGTTTAAATTGCACACATCAAGTTTCAGGTGACTATAAAATATCCAGGTTTACTTGTGAATCAGCATTTGGTTATACAAGCAGAAGTAGATTAGGAAAGAGTCCAGGTGGTAGGTATTTATTTGAAAAGTGTCAGCTATCACAGTATTTAAAGCTTCAAAATGTAGTATTTAAAGCTTCAAAATGTAGTATTTAAAGCTTCAAAATGTAGTATTTAAAGCTAAGGGATTAGATAACATCTGTCCTTAGGAGGAGGAATGCACATATTCGAAAGGTCTGAAGGCTTATACCCTGCGACACCACCTTTCAGAAGACATGAGAATGAGATGGCTCAGCAGAAAAAAGAGAAGAAGCATTTGCAGATTGGGTGGAGAATGTGGTATCCTATAGCTAAGTGAAGATAATATTTAAAGGACAGAGTGAACTTCTTTGAAGAAGGATGTGTGAAGTCAGCATTTTCTCCATCCTTGCCTTCAGGTCATCCAGAATCATTAATATAAATGAGCAATACAAATTCGGTTTATGACATTAGAGAATATCTAAAATTGCAAATCAGCACAAGTATAAAAGTGTCAAAATCACTGAAAAACTCAAGCGGGAGTATATTTATGGCAGATGGGTGGAAAACAAAAGCATTTCTCTTAGTAAGAGAAATTGGCAAAGTACTTTTTGGGGACAAAGTCAAGTAAGTACTCTTGAGGTGTGAAACCTAAATCTTTAGATTAACCACAATGTGGCACCCAGGGAGGTAGAACTTTGGATACAGTTTGATTCTGCAAAGCAGACTCATTAGGGCTAAGTGTGGAAACAGATACTTAAACCATATTTTTCAGTGGTACTCTTATTTCTCTAACAATGTAAGAAAAGACTCTGTTTGTGGGGGGGAAAAAACCCTCTCAGACACCTAAATGTGGGTTAATAAACTTAAAATGTAGTATTTAAGTAATCCTAGAACACTGAATTTAAAGCAAAAACTTACTTGATAGTAATTAGCTAGGATGTACAGTCAGTTCAGTCACTCAGTCATGTCCAACTCTTTGTGACCCCATGGACTGCTGCACGCCAGGCTTCCCTGTCCATCACCAACTCCTGGAGCTTTCTCAAACTCATGTACAGACCACCTTAAAAAATGAGAAAATGAGGAGTAAGGCTGGTAAGAGGAATGGTAGGTACAAAGGGGCCATTACCTAGTTAGCTGTGGCTCTATGATAAGCACCTCTGGTTTCACAGTCAGCAAGACTTCATAGTCTTCATGTGAGCCACTGTGACCTCAAACAGTCTGCCAGAGAGGTGGAAGGGAAGTTTCTGTCTTCTTGTTCCTCTTTCTCATTAGATAAGACTGGTCTGTAGAGTTTCTAACTCCCTCTCACTTATGGATTATATCAGACAGCCTCTCTAGGTAACTGCTGGGGAAGCCAGAGTCTTCATGGCTCCAGTTAGCTCCTTAGGCAATGTAGTCTCTGTGAAGTCAGCACAACATTTGGTATTCCTCAGTCAGTAGCTGCAGTGGTGCCAACCCTGACTCCATGATTACCAACAGAGCAAACCATTTGCTACTCTGTTGAGAAAGGAATGGAGATCTGAGTTGATCTATATACCGAGTCTGGTATGTGTGTAAAGCACTTGTTCATAAGGAATTATCCTGTTGGCCTAAGACATGGCTCTATTCCCTCTCCCAAGTAAATCTTGTCTAGTTGGCTGTTTCTTAAAAAGCTCATGTTCTTTGAAGCTGAATAATCAAAAAGGAACCAGCACAAATTTATTCAAGACAATTATAAGAAAAAAGGGGTGGAAAAGGTAACAAAAGTAGCAGATTAGATAGAGTTGTCTTATGATCATAGGGGGAAGGCAGTGGCAACCCACTCCAGTACTCTTGCCTGGAAAATCTCATGGACAGAGGAGCCTGGTAGGCTACAGTCCATGGGGTCTTGAAGAGTCGGACATGACTGAGTAACTTCACTTTCACTTTTCACTTCATGCATTGGAGAAGGAAATGGCAACCCACTCCAGTATTCTTGCCTGGAGAATCCCAGGAACAGAGAAGCCTGGTGGGCTGCTGTCTATGGGGTCTCACAGAGCTGGACATGACTGAAGCAACTTAGCAGCAGCAGCAGTATGATCATAGTAGTTATAAAGTACATAAGAAACATTATAAAATATTAAACCATGAATTTTAAATAGGAGAATGCATCAATTACTTCTGTGATAGAAGAATTCAAGAAATATGCTGCTGCTGCTGCTAAGTAGCTTCAGTCGTGTTCGACTTTATGCGACCCCATAGATGGCAGCCCACCAGGCTCTCCCGTTCATGGGATTCTCCAGGCAAGAACACTGGAGTGGGTTGCCATTTCCTTCTCCAATGCGTGAACGTGAAAAGTGAAGGTGAAGTCGCTCAGTTGTGTCCGACTCTTCGTGACCCAATGGACTGTAGCATACCAGGCTCCTCCGTCCACGGGATTTTCCAGGCAAGAGTACAGGAGTGGGGTGCCATAGCCTTCTCCGAAGAAATATGCTAGTAAGGTAGAAAACAATTATGGGATGTCAAATTCAGAAAACAGTTGAAACAAAATCAGTGAGGTAAACAAATTGGAGTAATCTTAAGGAAGAATAGGTACTGCTAAAATTATATTCAGAAAGATGAGAAAGATGAGCAAGAAGAAACTGACATAAAATTTGAAGTAAATAACAAGTAATAGAAGAGATTCAATATGCATTCCATAAAAGCAGTTCCTTCTCCAAAATAGAAAATCTTAATAACAGCCAGAGGGAAAATCACATTGCCTCCTAAGGAATGAGACACTGCTCAGTTCAGTTCAGTTCAGTCGCTCAGTTGTGTCTGACTCTTTGTGACCCCATGAATTGCAGCACGCCAGGTCTCCCTGTCCATCACCATCTCCTGGAGTTCACTCAAACTCACGTCCATCAAGTCGGTGATACCATCCAGCCATCTCATCCTCTGCCATCCCCTTCTCCTGCCCCCAATCCCTCCCAGCATCAGAGTCTTTTCCAATGAGTCCACTCTTCACATGAGGTGGCTAAAGTATTGGAGTTTCAGCTTTAGCATCATTCCTTCCAAAGAACACCCAGAACCAATCTTTAGAATGGACTGGTTGGATCTCCTTGCAGTCCAAGGGACTCTCAAGAGTTTTCTTCAAAACTACAGTTCAAAAGCATCAATTCTTCGGTGCTCAGCTTTCTTCACAGTCCAACTCTCACATCCATACATGACTACAGGAAAAACCATAGCCTTGACTAGACGGACCTTTGTTGGCAAAGTAATGTCTCTGCTTTTGAATATGCTATCTAGGTTCATTATAACTTTCCTTCCAGGGGGTAAGTGTCTTTTAATTTCATGGCTGCAATCACCATCTGCAGTGATTTTGGAGGCCCCCCCACCAAAATAAAGTCTGACACTTTCCACTGTTTCCCCATCAATTTCCCATGAAGTGAGGGGACCAGATGCCATGGTCTTAGTTTTCTGAATGTTGAGCTTTAAGCCAACTTTTTCACTATCCTCTTTCACTTTCATCAAGAGGCTTTTTAGTTCCTTTTCACTTTCTGCCATAAGGGTGGTGTGAGACACTGCTAGAGACATCTAAATTGAAGGAACAAAAAAAAGTGTCAATCTAGAATAATGAACTCTGGAAACTATTTTTTAAAGAATGAGATTTGTCTAAGAGAAATAAAGCCAGATACTAGTTAAAGGCAATATAGATTTTATTCATTAGCTATTGCAGTAAGGGGATAAAGTTTTGTGGTTTTTTTTTTAAATAAAACTGACTTCAACTCTAAATACAGCAAAGACAGCTGAAGATTTGTAGCCAACAGAGTGAAGGGGTAAGTGAATAGAAAATTACTAAGAGTTAACATCAAGGGTAGGAGATTCTTGCTAAACTGACCTTATAGAATTCTTGCTAAATTCAGGCTAAGGGTTTATATATCAAGGTTGAAACATGAGGAACTTTGGGTGAGGAAATACCAAGGGTGAGGAGATTCTCCCTAGACTGACAAGGATTCTTGCTAAAACTGCTCAGGAGAAACAGACACAAAAGGCCAAGGTTGAGACCTAGTCAAGAATAGGTCTCAGAGGAGCTTAACTAAAATTTAGTCAAGGAGAGAATCTTTGTCAGGATATATTGTTACATTTGGATTGGTCGTGAAATAAATTATAGAAGCAATACCTTTTATTGTACAATTTCGTTAGTAAAATTGTAACAGAGATACTACAGGAAGAGAAAGAAAATGAAACCAAAGAATATTTGAGAGGAGTGGTAAGTAACAATATATTAGTAAACTTATGGGTAAGTCTAAGCAATATATGGGTAAAAATAATTATGATACCTAATTTGTAAGGCTAAAAAAGACTATGATATACTAAAAGACAGTTTCATAATTGAATTGGGAGTTGATCAAATTGCATTTGATTCTTCTGTTAGAAAAAGAGATTCAGATTATAGAATCACTTTAGATTTTAAGTTAAATATTAATGACAAAATTTAAGGGACAGCCACCTAAAGTGGAGAAACGTGTGTGTAACCTTCAAAGTTGTATAGAGGAGAAAATGAAAAAGATAACAAAAAACCAAATCAGTCTAAAACAAAGGAAGAAAGGTACAGTAGAAGTAGTGGTAAAGCTGACAGATATAAAGCAGAAAGTAAAATTTGACCGACAATGTGATATAATAATGACCATAATTGTATAAGGACTAGATTTACCAATCAGAAGTAAAATTGTCACATTGGATCTTCAAAAATAAAATAATCTATAAGACATCAGGTTTTAGTGACTTGATATTTGTCTTTAGCATCTTTTGCTTTTGCAGTATTCAGTGTTTTACCTGTCTGCAGAGTATGTCTCACAGGATACTCCAATTCCTCCAGTATGGCAAGCACTACTGTTGAAATCATCATTCACAAAGCACAATCTTCCCTGGTGGCTCAGATGGTAAAGCATCTGTCTATAATGTGGGAGACCTGAGTTCAATCCCTGGGTTGGGAAGATCCCCTGGAGAAGGAAATGGCAATCCACTGCAGTACTATTGCCTGAAAAATCCCATGGACGGAGGAGCCTGGTAGGCTACAGTCCACAGTGTCACAAAGAGTCGGATACGACTGAGTGACTTCACTTTCACTTCCATGAACCTTCTACTGTTACAACTGACATATCATCATTTTATTTTTCTCTCATCCTTTCTTACAGATATTATTGTTATACTTTTGTAAAAGTGTTAAAAAATATTTTTATTTTCTCATTTTCCACTGAGACCACCCAAAACACTAACTATATTCTTTTAGTTTGTTCTAATTTCTAAATGAAATTATATCATGTTATTAACTTGAGTTACCTTTTTCCCAAAATGTAATGTATGACATTTAAGTTTTTCTCTTTTAATCATGCTTAAAATACTGCTATATCTCATCTCTGTGGAACAAAACTGGGAGTGCTAAACTCCCATTTAATCTTTCCTGAATATGATCCATATATATGCTTTCCTTTCCTACAGCTGTGTCTTGGATTCTGTGTGCTTAATGATTCTCATGAATTAGTATGTGAAAGTACATGGAGCAGAGCCTGGGTTGTGGTGATAGTTTGTTAATTTTCCTGTTATTGTCATTATTAACATTTTTTAGCTTTTGTTCTTTACTTTCCTTTTTAGATTGTTTCTTGATTTTGATTTTGTTTCCCCAGCTTTTATGAAATATTTCTTGCTTGTTTTGATTTGCCTTATCAGCTATAAATTCTGATTCTTGATAGTGTATGGATATTGAATGAGGCTATTTTCTTATCTATGTTATGCTTTCTCCAAAGAGAGCCTATCTTATTTTGTTATATAACTTATGTGTGTTGTGTTAGTCGCTCAGTCATGCCCAACTCTTTGTGACCCCATGAACTGCAATCCACCAGATTCCTCTGTCCATGAGATTTTCCAGGCAAGGATACTGGAGTGGGTTGCCATTTCCTTCTCCAGGGGATCTTCCCAACCCAGGGATCGAAACCGGGTCTCCGGCACTGCAGGCAAATTCTTTACCAACTGAGCTATAAGATATTAGATCATTTCTTAATTGTAACTCCTGATGAATGAGAGGCCCTTCATATTGATTCATTCAGAAAACACTGCAAGAAAATAACTTTTCAATTCAGATATTGAGTTATAAACCTCTAGATTCTTGTTCAGAAATTAAAGGTTTGAATAAAACTTGAGATTTGTGTTTTGAAAAACACACAGCTTGTTAAGGACCACTAATTCCAGTACTCAAAGGAAACCAGAGGTAATTACTTGTAATCATAGGTTACAGTTAGAAAAAGGAGGAGAAAAAAAAGACAGCTGAATATTTTAAATTTTAGCAGTTATTAGAGGGTATTTATGCTACAAAGGAGTATTGTTCAGTGTTGTGACAGAATTAGATGTACAGAATGTAATTATTTTTAAATTTCAATGTAAATATAACTTGAAATTATAGAGATATTGTAAAGATTTATTTGGAAACAGATATGACACAGTGTAATTTCCCTGATGTTTAATGTTTAGGTTCTGAGCAAAGCCAAAATAGAAATGTAAGCCTATTTACTGAAAGTCTTGGTTGAACTTGAACAATTTCTGGCAACTTAATAGTCTGTCATTTTGAGAAAGAATATATTTATTATGGCTTTATGGAGTGATAGTATAGATATCCAACATGAATATAGTTGGTAAAAAGTATTTTTTCCCCTAGAGTTGTACCTATAGTCTATTTAGTCTAATGGTGCTTGGAGACAAAGGGCTCTGGACAGGTTTTTGAGTAAGGTCATTGTTGTTGTATTGGACATACTGAATAGGAAGATAATAAGGTGAAGTCTAGCTGAGAATTCTTAGGGTAAATAAATATAAGTATCAGTAATTATTTTAGGTTAGGTCCTCCATGGTTTTAAATATAAATAAAACCCAGAAATGCAGAGATATGTTTAGAAGTTTTAAAAATGTATTAATGTATTAAATTCATCACAGCAAATTTAAGATGAGGAAAAGTTAGCATTTGATAGTAGGTAAGATAACTTTTGCAGAAACTTAGAGAATCAGATGAATATACCAAAACTGAAAACAAATAGATCTGGCCCTCTTTCAATCTTTTTTGTCTCTTTGATTTTACATTCCTGGTAGACATTTGTAGACTGTAAGTCACATGAGTAGAGGGATAAGTTAGTAGGCTGTTACAGGTCTTCTTAAGCAGGAACAAATTGGTGCTTTTCTATAAATTTAATTTGGAATTAACAGTATAATAATATATAAAAATTAAAATAATTTAAAGAAGAGAATTCAACTAGAAACACTGGAAACATGTAAAGCATAGAGATTTAGCTATAGTATATTAAGTATAAGAAAATTAGATAAAGTCTAATTTGTTTCCTTCAAAAGATCAAGTCAATCCTCTGATATCTCTCCAGGGTACTCTTATATACTAACCTTCATTTCTTTTCTGGTTTTCTGCATTTCCCAGACCTGACTCAGTCTTTTTTCCCTAAAATATGTCTTCCTTTATTCACTGTGCTTTTATTTATTTTTAACCTCCATATTAAGTCTTGAAGTATTTACCTATGTAAACATTGTCAAATGTAGATGTCTTTATTCTGAGTTTTTATTCCCCATTTCCACTGTGTCAAGTTTTGTTTCTTTCTTCTAAGCTAAAAGAATGGGGCACACAGACATCTTGTATTACTCTTATTTAAAGAAACTGAGTCAGTCATATGAAAGGGTATTTGTATATAAGGGTAAGTTTATCATAATTATAATAAAGTTAATAACATACAGTTTTTTGCTCATTTATAGAAGTCTGCAGGATTGTTAACCAGCTGGAACAGAGTCAGGAAATGCACAACAGACATTTCTGGCAAGCTCCATTTATCAACAACAAAACACTGACTATAGAGAGAAGTAATGTATTAGGAAAAATGTTTAATTTCAACACATACCCAGTTTCTTTCATAAAAATACCCTGTAAATGTGACACAAGTGGGATGAATTTGAAATATATTTCAGAATTAATTATTGAGAAAAACTATTTAAGAAAGAAGTCTGATGATCTCAGTGCATATGAAAACTTATTCCTTCATGTTAACCATGAAAAAGCTCATGTAAGAGAGAAACCTTATGAATTAATTAAGAATAGAAAGTATGTCAGTCAAAATGAAGACTTCTTTCCATATGAGAAAATTAAACATGTAGAGCAGTCTTTTGAATATAAAGAATGTGGTGAAAATTTCTGTGAGATGACAGTTTTCATCACATATAAACAAGCTCACAGAAGACAAGGTCCTTATGAACATAATGAATGTGATAAAACATTCTGTAATTATTCAATTCTCATGGTCCATAAGATAAGAGAAAGTCTTTATGAGTTTAATGAATATGGCAAAACCTTTGAAAAGGTGTCTCTCTTGAAACATTTGAAGCTGAAAGATTATGAACATAATGACAAAGTGGATAATTTCAGCAGATCAAACTTTCTTGACACAGGAGAGAGAACATTTGAATGTAACAACCTGGGGGAACCTTTCTGGAAGTCAGTTCTTAATGTAACTCAGAAAACGTGCATAGGAGACAAAGTCTATGAATGTAATGAATGTGAAAAAGCATTCTGTGAAAAGTCAAAACTCACCAAACATCAGAGAGTACATACAGGAGAGAAACATTTTGAATATAATGAATGTGGGAAATGCTTCTCTAGGAAATCCCTTCTCACTTTACATCAGAGAATCCACACTGGAGAGAAACCCTATGAATGTAATGTATGTGGAAAATCCTTCTCTAGGAATTCACACCTCATAATTCATCAGAGAACTCCCACAGGAGAGAAACCCTATGAATGTAAAGAATGTGGAAAAAGCTTCTACCATAAGTCATATCTCACAGTACACCAGAGAATTCACACAGGGGAGAAACCCTATGAATGTAGTGAATGTGGGAAAACCTTCATAAGCAACTCAGTTCTTACAATACATCAGAAAACACACACAGGTGAGAAATCCTATAAGTGTAATCAGTGTGGGAAATTCTTCTCCAGGAATTCATGCCTTACAATACATCAGAGAACTCACACAGGTGAGAAACCATATGAATGTAAGGTATGTGGGAAAACCTTTTGTCCTAAGTCAGATGTCACCAAACACCATAAAACTCACATGGGGGAAACCCTATAAATGTAATGAGTATGGGAAAACCTTCAGTCACAATTCAGGCCTAAAAGTACACCAGAGAACACACACAAAGGAGAAACCCTATGAATATAATGAATGTGGGAAATCATTCTCTGAGAAATCGATCCTCATGGTACATCAGAGAATACATACCGGGGAGAAACCTTACAAGTGTAATGAATGTGGAAAAACCTTTTACAATAAGTCAGATCTCACTAAACGCCAGAGAACTCACACAGGTGAGAAACCCTATGAATGTAAGGAATGTGGGAAATTCTTCTCTAGAAATTCATATCTTCCAGTTCACCAGAGAACTCACACAGGGGAGAAACCCTATGTGTGTAAAAAATGTGGGAAAACCTTCTACTATAAGTCTGACTATATGGTACATAAGAGAACACACAGAGGGGAGAAGTCTTATTACTGTGATCAGTGTGGGAAAACCTTCACTTGCAATTCGGTCCTCAGATCACATCAGAGAACTCACACAGGGGAGAAGCCCTATGAATGCAACGGTTGTGGGAAATCTTTCTCTGAAAAATCAGTCCTTACTGTACATCAGAGAATACACACGGGAAAAACCTTATAAGTGTAATGAATGTGGGAAGCCCTTCTATCATAAGTCAGATCTCACTAAACATCAGAGAACACACACAGGGGAAAAACCCTATGAATGTAGTCATTGTCAGAAAACCTTCAGTTGCAACTCAGGTCTCAAAGTACATCAGAGAAAGCACATAAGGGAGAAAGCCTATGAATGTACTGAATTTGGGGAAACCTCTAAGAAATTAGTTCTCACAGTACATTCAAAATTACATACAGGGGGAAAATCTTTTAAATATATTAATAGCAATGAGAGAAATCTTAGTACCTAGCTATTCATACCTTGAAGTACTGTGGGAAATTCATACAGGACATGACCCTTATTAATGTAAAGTGGTAAATTTTTTACTCTAAGTCATATTCCAAAGCAAATGAAAGAGTTACCATGAGAGAAATTACTATGAATGTGATGAATATTGTTAATAAGACAACTTTAAATGAATACATGTGGAAGAAACCCTGCTAATATATGTAGGGAGTGTGTGGAAATATAAATTAAGGCTTATTAAATAACTTAAGTAGGAGATAATCTTATGAATCAAATAGATGTGGGAAAATTTTCTTCCAGAAGTTGGCCACTACTAATAGATATACCACACCTGGGAAAAGCTGTCAACATCTTATATATTTTTTGAGACCTTCATACACAAGTTGTACTTATTGCATATCAGGCAAATAATAGGGATGTGGGAAAGGTATGTGGGAAAACCTTTTGTCCTAAGTCAGATGTCACCAAACACCATAAAACTCACATGGGGGGAAACCCTATAAATGTAATGAGTATGGGAAAACCTTCAGTCACAATTCAGGCCTAAAATTACACCAGAGAACACACACAATAATACAGCCTATGTTTAAAAAGTGCCATTTTATTGAACAAAGAAATTGATACTGAGATGAAATCTTAAAGATTCTTTGAATGTGAAGGTTTTAACAGAATTCAGATTTTATCATAGCTGAAGTTTGTTTTGAAGGAAGTCTATCAACTTAGGAAATATGGACACAAATTTTCCTCTTTTTAAATGTTATGTTTTGTACTAATTTCAAAATTTTTCATAGAAATAAAACTGAAAATAGACATTTACAAAAATATTAACTGTGGAATGTGAAGCTTTTTTAAAAGCACACATTGAATAATCTTCTAAGTCTCTGGTTTTACTTTTGGAGAAACATATGTCAGCTCATGGTCCTCCCCATCATGAGTTATTACATGTGTTTGATGAATTTAAACCCCAACGGTGTTATTACTCATGCAAATACAGTTCCTGCATGTCTGTATTTTCCTATCTGCGGTTCTGTGGTTGGTTGAATCCACAGATGCAGAACCTGAGGGTATGGAGGGCCTACTGTGAAAGACTTGAGCATCAGCTGATTTTGTTATTTGAAGAGATATCCTAGAGCCAATCCCCAGCAGATGCTGAGGGGTGACTGTACTGCATAATGGTTTGGTTCAGCCCCAGGCCTACCTCTGGGGCATCTCAGAATGGACTAGATACACATCAGAACAGTTGCCAGGATCAGCAAGAGGTAGCTTTGAGACTGCTTCTGCTTCCTCTTACTATGTTCAGTAACCAGAAACATTGAGTAAATGAAGCTGGTGTACTGGCTAGAATACTCTAGTATATATGACCTCAGTGCCCCCCATCCAGATTCACAGGAAGCTTTTCATAGTCCATTCTGCAAACTGTAACCATTGCCATCTTCCACAGATTCTAAATTTGGTTAATACTGATCCCACACATCTTATACTTTTACAATAATGCACATATATCATTGCATGTATATATGTGTAATAACATTGTTTTACAAGTAATATCAGTGAGAATGTTTTATACAACTTGCTTTTGTCTTCAAATGTGTGGTTTTGGTATTTATACATGTGGGTATATTTTGCTTTAGTGGATTCATTTTAATAAAACAACCCAAACTAAAAAGTGGCAAATGATTTGAACTGATGCTTCACAAAATAAGATATGCAGTGGCCAATAAATAAGTGAAAAATGCCTAACATCATTATTCATTAGGGATATTCAAATGAAAACCACAATTAAATAAAATAGCTATTAGAATAGCTATATAAAAAAGTGACAATATGAAGCATTGACGAAACTGTGGAACAACTGCAACTCCTGCACACTGCTCACCGAAATGTAAAATGGAACAACCATGTCAGAAAAGCTTGACACTACATATAATAACTGTAACAACCCAGAAATCTTGCTCTTCAGTATTTAACCAATCAATATAAAAACAGATGTCTACACAAAAATACACATTAAGTTTATTACAGCTATAATAAAAAACTAGAAACAATAGATGAATGAATAAATAAATTGTAATATATGCATACAATAGAATACCACTCAGCAATAAAAATGAAGGTGTTCACTGCTCCTTTCAAACTGAGTGACTGCATTTCTATAGTATGGTTAGAGGGACAGCCACGAGCCAGAATATGGAAAACCAGTAAACTTTTGTGGAAGAATGAGGGAAAATGACAATCTAGCATAAGTTAACAGTTTCCTAAATATAAATCATATACTTAACAGTTACATATTTTTAAAAGTTCTTCTGTCATTGCTAATGACATAAAACTTCTCATTTGAAGGCAAGACCACCACATTTTGTTTGTGTAGGGAGGGTGAGTAGGGGAATGTTCTTAAAATTGGTATCAGTTCAGTTCAGTTCAGTTACTCAGTTGTGTCAAACTATTTGTGACCCCACGGACTGTAGCATGCCAGGCTTCTGTGTCCATCACCAACTACTGGAGCTTGCTCAAACTCATGTCCATCAAGTCAGTGATGCCATCCAACCATCTCATCTTCTGTCATCCCCTCTCCTTCTGCCTTCAATCTTTTTCAGCATCAGGGTCTTTTCTGATAAAATTGGTATAATTATTCTTAAAAAATAGAAGTACTTCTTTGGTGAAGCCTCAGTACCCATTCAGTTTGCTGTAATAATCTGTAAGCAGAACAGCAATACATTGCTGGGCCTTGATTCCAGTAATGTCAGGTACCACATCCTTTTCTCACAGTCCTCTGAATGATTTTTAAGAAAATATTCTAAAGGAGGACATGTAAAAGCAAAGAAAAACAAAGGAGGATTTCAAGATCCCTGTTTAAGATTTATTTTTAAAAAGTGCCTAGTATTTTGAATTACAAAAGCTGTCATCCTGTGGGCCTGCTGGACACTAGACTATGTTTTCTACCCCTTTAATGATAAAGATCACCTCACAAAAAGAGAATTTCTGCTTACTGGCTGGAAAAATGTCCCTTTACTTGATTTTCAAGTGCAATCAGTTGTCCAGTTCCTCTAGATAAGTCTTTCCGTATTTTAAACACATACCATTTCCATTTTGTAATTACATCTAGGTTAAAATTTATTGTCTTATACTGCATCTTGAAGTAGAGTCATTAGTGTTTGGAGTTCTCATTTTAAGCCCTCAATGCTGCCACATTCAGTGCATCCACCACCGGCAATGGATTTGGGCTAGGAAAACATACATCCTGGTACAGAGGAACTTGGGAAAAATGGTCATTCTCCAACAGTGGTAGTCCATCTCTGTGCATGGATGGGTGTGTGCTCCCTTTTGTAAGATTTTGGAGGGAGTTTAGGGAATATGTTGAGAAGTGCTTTGTCATCAAGGAACAGGTGACCCAGCAGTGGAATGCAGGTCCACTTCTTGTGTTGGTGGTGATGGCAGATGCCTTCTTGTGGCATGTGACGAAGGTATTTGAGGAGGAGGTGGTGTAAAGGGGAAAGGGCCCTTTGGGACAAAGACATTACTATGGTCACTTTTTTCCCCAAAGTGGGAGGTTGGAGGTATAGTGGTGAGTTTAAGAAAACATCAGGTGTCCTCATGGGTTCTCTTGGAGGTAACAAGGGAGAGCTTTCAGGAGGGCCTGAAATAGAGGTCTGATCTGATACTGAATATTGTGGTGAATGGGCTTTTGGCATGGGTTGCCCCGGAGGAATTGCTGGGTGGCTATCTAAATGCTTAGACGTCATCTTTGATGGTGAAGATTCTGCTGGAGCAGATTCTTGTCATCTTAGTGAAGGAACAGGAGGGTAGGAACAGGCACTTCATCAGTGCTCTTGGTTAAACTTATAGATGATACTGAAGCAGATCTTGAATGAAAGGGCTTAAATGGTCAGAATCAGGTATGCTGCAAACATCTGTGGTACTGGAAGCACCAGAAGCAGGAGAAGGTGTTGATGGTGTTCTTGGAGAATTTGGTGCAGATGCTATATTTTCTGTTTCAATTTCAGGGGTTCTACTTTAATTATTTTTCCTTGGCTCTTGCTGTGGAGGTGTGAGATGTCTCATAGTACCTGGTCTTGGGTTTAATGGACAAATACTGGGAGATTTTAGTGAATGGCTATATTCTTTTGGAAATCTTGGGAGAGGCTTAGGGTTTCATGGTTCTGTTTCTAGGTATTTGTTGAAAAGATAGTCTGTAAATTCTTTTTCCATGCTGTTTCCCATTGGATTCAAGTTTTCAAAGAACTTTTTGATACCTGATTTTAGTCGTAAACAATAAGACTGATTTTGGTATTTCTGGATTTCACCTGCAATTTTCTGCAGTGTTCTTCCCTTTACTAAAGTTTATAAGCTCTTTTCCATGCCTTTTTAGGATCTCAGGACTGGCTTCTTCTGTTTTCAAGATATTAGATAAATTCCAAAGAAAGGCACTTATGGTGGATTAACAGACCTGAGTTTTGCCAAATATTTCTCTTTTTTTCCCCTCAAATGTTTCTTACAGTGATCTTCCCATAGTTCATGAACTGTTTGTAAAATTTTCTTTTGGCAGCTTTGTATTTGCTCAAACATGTGGTCTAGTCTGTAAACAAGTAATTTAACAGCACAGCCAACCTCAAGGACACCATTGACGTTCAGCTCTTGAAAGACTTGCAGAATCTCAATTATTCAGCTCACAACAGCTACTTTTTCTTCTAAGTTTTCAGTCTTTATATTTCTCAAACCACAGAGTGAAATTAATGGTATGCTGGATCATTTTCAGAAGGGTAGGAGAATTAATCTCTTTGTTTTCTTTTGCTCACATACTTTCAACTAACTCTGATGACTGTACAGTTTGATATAAATCTGATTCAAATAGAGTGAGCTGTTGAGCAATTTCTGTTGGTTTAAGGAGAGCAGGTCAAAAGTCTCTATGTGGTCAAAATTCTCTCTTTCCACCAGGTCTGCTTATATGCCATTCATCCATGGGAGGTGAACTCTGAAATGTAATATTATGACCTGGTCCATTGTCTCTTACAATTCAGTTCTTTTCCTTTTGATTATTTTGGTGATGGATTCGACCCATTTTTTCATTGCTTTACCTCTTACTGTTCCAATAAATTCCTCCATTATCTGCAAGTGATCTGAATCTCTTTCAAAATCATAGTGGTGCACTACTCAGTGCCAACATACATTTAATGCTCACACCTGCACAGGCTGTATATATATTTTTCTAAACCTTTTTCAGTTCTGCACTCAAGGGCTAATCTCTAAAGCTATGCAGTCAGCTTCTGTTGGCTCAGACTCTGGAATTTCAAACCTTTCTATTAAAAGACTCAGTAGTTCTTAAGGTTTACAAAAGGATCTATATGTTGTAAGAAATGTCTGAACAAAATTGGGATCTATGTATATTTGGTATGTGAACCTCTCTGTAAGTTTAATAACAATTCCTGCTTTGATGACTGGAATTCCAGCTTTGGGCTACTTGTTTTCTTCAAATATGATATTTTCTTCAGAATTAGGCTCTGCAAATCTATAAACATCAGCACTAGGGAGCCTCATCTGCTCCTCCTTTTCTTCCTAAAGTATTGTCGCATCAACCATCCTTTCCAGTGTTCTCTGATATGATAAAGATATCAATGCTGCCATCCAACTGTTTTTCTCTTCATCTCACTTGGCAGAAAACATAACAGTATTTTCATCTTTTAAATTATTTCAAAAGCATGCTTGTACTCACTCGTGTCATCTTTGTCATTAATTTGTAGCTTTCTCATAAAAAACTTTTCTTTAAAGGTGATGTTTTGCATTGCTAGCACCAGGAAGTTTTAGCTACCCATGATTTGATTTACAGCAAATCATTAAGCCATCAAAGAGAAATACATTTCTTTCATGTTTCTCCTACATGTGTAAGAGTTCCTTCCATTGCAAATTCATTGCAGCACTGTCCAGCGTCCTTTCCTCCCAACCATCAATATTTTTCTGAATCTCATTCATTTTCTTGATTGCTAGTTGTTTCCCCTTCATTTGCTGACTGTAAATCCAACATGCAGATTCACCCAGTCTACATTTTCCAAGACTTTTAGAACATACTTTTTTCCTATACCACTATGAACATTAAGCAAAGCTGTTATTGCTTGTTTCAAACATTCCTTGTCTTCTTGTTCTTCACTCTTATTACTGCTTCAGAAATTTGAAGTAATGTAGACAGTGGTAAATGGGCTAGAAGTAGCCTGGGTAAAACATATTGAACAGCTTCTTTGAAACCTTTGCCTATTGACTGAGAAGATTGGGGGCAAGAGGAAAAGGGGGTGACAGAGGAAGGTGGTTGGATGACATCACTGACTCAATGGACGTGAATTTGAGCAAACTCAAGGAGATGGTGAAAGACAGGGAAGTCTGGCATGCTGCAGTCCATGAGGTTGCAAAGAGTTGGACATGACTTAGTGACTGAAAAACAACAAGAGTGCCACTCCAGGCTTTGATAACTGACTAAGGAAATGATCATGAAAACCAGGTCATAGAATATCTCGAGTGTATGATTCAAATGGATCAAATGCCAGTTCCTCTGCTGTCTTCAAAGCAGCTTCCTACTAATGGATGGTGACTACCTTCATCTGTCATTTCTACAGTATCTTCTATATGGCCCAGTAACTTTCCATGAGGTTCTTGTATATCCACTATATGACCAAATGTATTTTCTACATCATTAGCTGAAAAACAGTTTTGTGTTAATGACAAAATGCTCTCTAAAATTGTTTATAATTTAATTTCCCTTATGTATGTCAAATTTCTGCCATAAATGCTTTTACAAAATCATAATAACATTGCTCTCCTGAGGTGGAAGGCTCTTTCATAAGTTAAAGATAATATATCTTCTACATCTTGATGAACCATATCCATCAATACTTTATCAGCATATATTGCCACTTTAATATCTTGTTTTGTAATTTCATAATGCTGTATATTTTGCACCAACTTTTAAAATGTCTGCAGAAATCTATTCTAACACTGTAAACAGAAACCTGGTGGTCAGTTTTATAATCTAGGACCTCCTTTAACAAAAGATGAATTTTTTTCTACTGGGAGAGAGAAAAAATTTCTTTGCTTCCTCTTTTTAGTATCCGACTGGGCATCAACTATTGCCCATTTATCAACTGGATGAGGCAAACTTTTTTGAACATGTTCCTCTACATCTGAAGAACTTAGGGGCTGAGCTTGACATTGCATATTTAATTGCTAAATTAATTCTTCAGCATACCGGAGAGCATCATCACTAGACTCAACGGTAGGATGAACTTGCCCCTGAACGTTTTTCAACGTAGACACCAGCAGCCCCCACTTGGGCGCACTCTTTTCATCTAAAAATTCAGAGTAGCTGCTGCGCCGGCATGCCCCCGCCTCCGGGCAGGGAGAGGGCCAGCGGTGGCCGGGCTGGAGGAGTCACCAGAGGGTGAGCTCCTAGCGCAGAACGGGGCTGCAGTCTCAGCGGATGGCCTGGACGCCGCAGGAGGCCGAGCTGCCGGGCTAGCCCTGGAAATGAGGCTGGGGGTGAGGCTGGCGCCTGGCCACCCATCCTACTGGCACCGGCTGAGGAGAGAGAATGCAGCCGGTAGGTGGCGGTGGCGGCCTCATCGGGCAACACGACCCAAGGACCCGGCCTCACCCATCTCCGGCCCGCCGTCGCCTCCCTAGGTTGCTCTCCACTGCAGTCGCTGGACTCCCGGCTGGTCGGCCCCAGTTGCAGAGCCGGTGGCTGTGGGAGGGATGCGGAGGGACGCTCCAGCCTGGCCCATTTTCTTTAAAATTGTTTTCTGTTGCCATATACTCCACAGCTATTTCCCATTAAATTCTGAAAGAGATGGGCATACTAGACCCCCTGACTTGCCTCTTGAGAAACCTATATGCAGGTCAGGAAGCAACAGTTAGAACTGGACATGGAAGAGCAGACTGGTTCCAAATAGGAAAAGGAGTACGTCAAGGCTGTATATTGTCATCCTGCTTATTGAACTTCTATGCAGAGTACATCATGAGAAATGCTGGGCTGGAAGAAGCACAAGCTGGAATCAAGATTGTCGGGAGAAATATCAATAACCTCAAGTATGCAGATGACACCACTCTTACGGCAGAAAGTGAAGAGGAACTAAAAAGCCTCTTGATGAAAGTAAAAGAGGAGAGTGAAAAAGTTGGCTTGAAGCTCAACATTCAGAAAACGAAGATCATGGCATCCAGTCCCATCACTTCATGGGAAATAGATGGGGAAACAGTGGAAACAGTGTCAGACTTTATTTATTTATTTTTTGGCTCCAAAATCACTGCAGATGGTGATTGCAGCCATGAAATTAAAAGACGCTTACTCCTCGGAAGGAAAGTTATGACCAACCTAGATAGCATATTCAAAAGCAGAGACATTACTTTGCCAACAAAGGTCCATCTAGTCAACGCTATGGTTTTTCCAGTGGTCATGTGTGGATGTGAAAGTTGGACTGTGAAGAAAGCTGAGCGCTGAAGAATTGATGCTTTGGAATTGTGGTGTTGAAGAATACTCTTGAGAGTCTCTTGGACTGCAAGGAGATCCGACCAGTCCATTCTAAAGATCAATCCTGGGTGTTCATTGGAAGGACTGATGCCAAAGCTGAAACTGCAATACTTTGGCCACGTCACGTGAAGAGTTGACTCATTGGAAAAGACTCTGATGCTGGGAGGGATTGGGGGCAGGAGGAGAAGGGGACGACAGAGGATGAGATGGCTTGATGGCATCACTGACTTGATACACATGAGTTTGGGTGAACTCTGGGAGTTGGTGATAGACAGAGAGGGCTGGCGTGCTGCAATTCATGGGGTCGCAAAGAGTCGGCCATGACTGAGCGACTGAACTGACTGACTGACTGACTGACAGTACATTTGTTACAATTAGTGAACCAATATTGAGATGTTATCGTTAACTAAAGCTCATACTTTAATATTTAGATTTCCTTAAGTTTTCCCTAATATCCTTTTTCTTTTCCAGAATCCCACTTATTCCCTCATCCTCATCCCTAACAAGCCACTAAATCTCCTGTCTCTATGGAGTTGCCTATTCTGAACTTTTTATATGTAAATGGAGTCATATGCTATTTGGCCTTTTTTTCTCTGTCTTTTTTTTTGACTTAGCATGAGGCTTTCAAGGGCCATCTTTTTAATAACATATAAGAATACTTCATTCCTCTTTATGACTGAATAATATTCCATTGTGTAGTTACTGTATTTTGTTTATCCATCCCTCAGTTGGTGGACATTTGGATTGTTTCTCCTTTTTGCCTACTATAAATAATGCTGCTATGAACATACATATTACATATTTTGGGTGAATACTTGTTTATAATTAGAAGTGGAATTGCTAGGAACTGCCAAACTTTTCTACAGTGGCTTCACCATTTTACATTCCCACCAGAATGTATGAGGGCTCCAATTTTTCTAATACTTAACTGCACTTGATACTGTGTATATAAAACATTTACTCATCCTCTTGGATGTTGGTATCTTACTGTGGTTTTGATTTGTATTTCCTTAATAACTTATAGTATTGAGCCTCTTTTCATGAACTTCTTGGCCACTAGCATATCTTCTTTGGTGAAATGTCTATTCAATTGAGTATTTTCTCATTTTTAACTGTTTTTTGTTTTTGTCTTGAGGTATAAAAGTTCTGTATATATTCTGGATGGTATACCTTTATTGGATATATAATATGTAAATATTTTCTCTCGTACTGTAGGTTGTCTTTTTACTCTTGATAATGTCATTTCTTTGATGCAGAAATGTTTTCAGTTTCAATGAACTCCAATTTCTGTTTTTTGTGTGTTTGGATTCATATATATATAAGAAATTGTCTAATTCAAGAACATGATGATTTTTGCCTGTTTCCTTCTGACAGTTTCATATTTTTTAGCTTTCACACTTAGGGCTTTGTCTGTTTTGAGTTAATTTTTGTATGTATTCTCAGGTAAATATCTAACTTCATTCTTTTGCGTGTGAAGAACCAGTTGTTCCAGACTCATTTGCTAAAGAGACTACTGTTTTCCTGTTGAATGATTTGGTATTACCCCTTACCCCTATTGAAAATTAATTGAGCACATATGTATGGGTTTATTTCTTGACTCTCAGTTCTGTTTTATTTGTCTATATGTCTAGCCTTCTGTTAGTACCACACCATTTTGATTACTGTAGCTCTGTAATCAGTTTAAAACCAGGTTGTGTGAATCTTGCAACTTTGTTCTTTTTCTATTGTTTTGTCTGTTCGGGATCCCTTGCAAGTTACTTATAAATTTGAGAATCACCTTTTTCATTTCTGTAAAAAAAAGCTTTGAATTTTGATAGGGATTATAAATCTGTAGATTGTCTTGGGTAATATTGTGATATGAACAGTATTAAGGACTTCCAATTCAGAAACATGAGATGTCATTTCACTTATTTAGGTTTTTTAATTCTTTCTGTGATATTTTGTAGTTTCAGTATTAAAAGTTCTGTACCTCCTTGAGTAAATTAATTCTTGGTATTTATTATCTTTGATGAAATTGGGATAAAATTCATTTCCTTTTTAGATTTTCATTGTGTATAGAAATAATTGATTTTTGCAGGTTATCTTATATAATGCCACTTGCTGAATTTTTTTTTTTTTTAGTTTTAATCCCCTTTGTGTGAATTTATTGGGGTTTCCTAATTGTAGCTTCACCTCATATACCACTCATCTCTTCAGGCAGCATCAGTCTGTAAATATTTTTGACAGATTCTCCCTAAGAAGCAGCTTTAATACTGGACCAGTTTTGAATTAGCTGAAATAAACCCAAAGCTTTTGAGCTGTGCTATCAGACAGGTCAGATAAATAAATTATAAGTGTTTGTGAGTGGGGTCTGCTGTGATTCTTCTAATACTGGAAACGTGGGATGTCATTTTGACACTTTATTCCTGAGCTGGAGAGTGGAGACTGTATTGGGGGCAGTTTAGAATGTCCCAAAGTGTCACTGTTCCTACCCAAAATCAGCCATGTTCCTTGAATTAGCACTCTCTGACTTGGTTACAGGGTTTTAATTTAATTAGATTTCATAAAGTTGATTCTGACAGTTCTTACCCATATTTTTGTTGTTTTTATGGAGTTGCATAATTTTGAATTCCTTATTCCACCATTTTTGCTGAAAGCACTATGATCTGTTTTGCATTAATTTTTATTAAACATGTAGGTCTGTGTCTGTTCTTTTTTTTTTGGATGTGGATTTCTAGTTGTTCATACCCATTTGTTGAAAAGACTACCCTTTTCCCATTGAATTCTGATAAGAATGACCTGGGTTCCTAGAGATGCAACTCTCTAAAGGTACAGAGAAAGAATATAAGTTCCACCAAGCAGAAATTTTGTTTCCTAAGTCCAGATCTTTTACAGTATCTATAAGGCTTTTGAGATGAATAGGGAAGATTTTGAGATTGGTAAAAAGGATAAGTGAGATTTGAATTGCTTTTGCAGCTGCATTTTTGTTCTTGTGAAGACTTAATTTATAAAACAATACCAGTTATTTTTTTTAATTCCTCAAGAAATTGGTTTGCAACTTGAATCACATCAAGAAGCAAACTCATCCATCAGACTACATTATCTTTAGTTTGCTCCTTTATATTAGAGAGAAGATCCTCAACCAAGATGGAAATCAGAAAATTCCATTGGTCTAGATTTACACTTTCTATTTCACTTTGGATATAATGCTTTTCTTTCCTTCTGGTTACACAGTTTCATTTTAGCTTAGGGGAGAAGGCCTTTAAAAATTTCCTGTGAGGCTCTGAATATCACCTTCCAGTTTGGCCAACTGCTGACAATAGAGCTACTTAAAAGAAAAAAAAGTTATTTTTCAAATAGCTTGCCAGGTTTCAGCAGAGACAAACAACAACTATTTCTGGCAGTACTGAAAAACCTCTTAGTCATAAGAGGCCTTGTCAAAGAGTGTGCAAAAGATACTACCCTCTCAAGATCCAGAACCACTCCAAAGATAGCCAAGAAAGTTAAGACAGTTCCTGAAAGCTAGCAGTGGTTGATAGGACCCTAGCCACAGATGAGGTGAAACCCACCTTTTCTGTCTGGCCATATTTTTTGGCCCCAGACTGACAGTTGAGCTGCCTACATATGTAAGAATCAATAGTTTTCATGTCCCAGTGATAGCTTATGGTAAACGATGTCGGATTCGTGATCTCCAAAGAAGAAGATTTAGCTTTCAGACCACGGACTAGTCTTGATCACTCAAGAGCTTTTGTGTAGCAGAGTTTTATTACAGTGGAAAAGGGACAGAGAAAGCTCCTGACATAGACATCAGAAGGGGAATGGAGAGTGCCCTGCTTACTAGTCTTAGGAAGGGAATTATATACTTTTAAAATTGGTTATTACAATAAATCGAAAGAATGTCTCAAGGTTGTAAAGATCTTACTAGACCCACTCCCACAATTTACATTTTAAGATGACAGGATTAGAACTAACAATAGAAAGATTTTACTCAGTTCAGTTCAGTCACTCAGTTGTGTCCGACTCTTTGCGACCCCATGAATTGCAGCACGCCAGGCCTCCCTGTCCATCACCAACTCCCGGAGTTCACTCAGACTCACGTTCATCGAGTCAGTGATGCCATCCAGCCATCTCATCCTCGGTCGTCCCCTTCTCTTCCTGCCCCCAATCCCTCCCAGCATCAGAGTCTTTTCCAATGAGTCAACTCGTGGCATGAGGTGGCCAAAGTACTGGAGCTTCAGCTTCAGCATCATTCCTTCCAAAGAAATCCCAGGGCTGATCTCCTTCAGAATGGACTGGTTAGATCTCCTTGCAGTCCAAGGGACTCTTAGGAGTCTTCTCCAACACCACAGTTCAAAAGCATCAATTCTTCGGCTCTCAGCCTTATTTATGGTCTAACTCTCACATCCATACATGACCACAGGAAAAACCATAGCGTTGACTAGACAGACCTTAGTCGGCAACGTAATGTCTCTGCTTTTGAATATACTGTCTAGGTTGGTCATAACTTTTCTTCCAAGGAGTAAGCGTCTTAATTTCATGGCTGCAATCACCATCTACAGTGATTTTGGAATTGAAAAAAATAAAGTCTGACACTGTTTCTACTGTTTCCCCATCTATTTCCCATGGAGTGATGGGACCGGATGCTATGATCTTCGTTTTCTGAATGTTGAGCTTTAAGCCAACTTTTTCACTCTCCACTTTCACTTTCATCAAGAGGCTTTTTAGTTCCTCTTCACTTTCTGCCATAAGGGTAGTGTCATCTGCATATCTGAGGTGATTGATATTTCTGCCAGCAATCTTGATTCCAGCTTGTGTTTCTTCCAGTCCAGCGTTTCTCATGATATACTCTGCATAGAAATTCAATAAGCAGGGTGACAATATGCAGCCTTGACGTACTCCTTTTCCTATTTGGAACCAGTCTGTTGTTCCATGTCCGGTTCTGACTGTTGCTTCCTGACCTGCATACAGGTTTCTCAAGAGGCAGGTCAGGTGGTCTGGTATTCCCATCTCTTTCAGAATTTTCCACAGTTGATTGTGATCCACACAGTCAAAGGCTTTGGCATAGTCAATAAAGCAGAAATAGATGTTTCTCTGGAACTCTCTTGCTTTTTCCATGATCCAGCAGATGTTGTCAATTTGATCTCTGGTTCCTCTGCCTTTTCTAAAACCAGCTTGAACATGTGGAAGTTCATGGTTCACATATTGCTGAAGTCTGGCTTGGAGAATTTTGAGCATTACTTTACTAGCATGTGAGATTTTACTAGACCCACTCCTATAATATACATTTTAAGATAAGAGGATTAGTCAGAAAGTTTTCAGGAAGGAGAAACTGCCCTCAAGCAGGATACATTGTTGTTATATAATCCTTAGTACAGAGTTTGAAATGAGTTGGTTGTGTAATCATTAGTTCCAGGCTTAAAGAAAAAAACGTTTTATGTGACTAAGACTAAGGAATGTAGAGAAGAAAAAAAAAATCATTTGTCATTTCCTCCTGAGAACTCCAAACCCCTTTCTCCTCCTTGGGGACCCTGGACTTCTCATCAACCTGCCTAGGAATTGACTCTCATTCCCCCCTTTTCTTTCAGGAGAATATGGCTGCCAAGGGAAAGGGGGCATCTCTCTCATTCTGTAACTACTTCCTGCTGTGATGGGGCACTGTCCCTAACTTGTAGAGGCAACATATTTTCCTAACTCTCATATTGAGGGTCTCTGATCCAGGGGCCCCAAGTAATAGTTGGAAGAGACTGTGGCACTCATAGGAGCCTGGACAACCATTTGTAACTTAAAAGCTTTCAGATGGTTAGAAACAAACCCAGTTGTACAGTTACAGATGTAAGGCAAAATAGTCATTAAACCAAGTTAAAACATAATCAAAATTAAGTCACGTTATGTCCATAGTTAAGGTACAGTCTGTTATACCAATCCATCTTAGGATTGTTAGATGTCATCAGAGCAAGAAGAGGCATCGCACATGATTGTTGTTGGTGAAGGTATTTGCAGAGCTGAAGAAAGTCCTTTCCTTGAAGCAGAGAAACACACCATGCAAACCCTTCAATTGATGAGAAGGTTGAAAAGCTGAAAGCTGAGTCACACAGTTAATTTTAAGGCTTCAGGATCTATGACAATCAGTCAGTCAGTCAGTTCAGTCGCTCAGTCATGTCCAATTCTTTGCGACCCCATGGACTGCAGTATGCCAGGCCTCCCTGTCCATCACCAACTCCCAGAGCTTACTCAAACTCATGTCCATTGAGTGAGTGATGCCATCCAACCATCTCATCCTCTGTTGTCCCCTTCTCTTCCCACCTTCAATCTTTCCCAGCATCAGGGTCTTTTCCAATGAGTCAGTTCTTCACATCAGGTGGCCAAAGTATTATCTGTGCACAAAAACAGTCTGCCATGGAGACAGTCCCTTTACATTTCAAGCTTTCATTAAAGCTATGGGTAAAACTTTAAACCAACTGTCTTGTGTTTCCTGAGTTAGTTTACACGGGTATCTTTTAATAACATCACTAGCCTTTTCAATCCTTCCAGAAGATTGGAATCTCTAGGAACAGTGTAAATGATATTCTATTCCTAGAACTTTTCATACCCCCTTGAATTATAGTAGATTTAAAGATGGAGCATTGTTGCTCTGAACTTTAGAGTTTAAGATCCCTCTTACATCACGAAAAATCAGTACAGTAAGATTTGCCCGTTAGTAAACTTATGAGCTTTCAGTTCAGTTCAGTTCAGTTGCTCAGTCGTGTCCGACTCTTTGTGACCCCATGAATCGCAGCACACCAGGCCTCCCTGTCCATCACCATCTCCCGGAGTTCACTGAGACTCACGTCCATCGAGTCAGTGATGCCATCCAGCCATCTCATCCTCGGTCGTCCCCTTCTCCTGCCCCCAATCCCTCCCAGCATCAAAGTCTTTTCCAATGAGGCAACTCTTTGCATGAAGCGGCCAAAGTGCTGGAGTTTCAGCTTCAGCATCATTCCTCCCAAAGAACACCCAGGGCTGATCTCCTTCAGAATGGACTGGTTGGATCTCCTTGCATTCCAAGGGACTCAACAACTGTGGTCTTCTCCAACAGCACAGTTCAAAAGCATCAATTCTTCGGCTCTCAGCCTTATTTATGGTCTAACTCTCACATCCATACATGACCACAGGAAAAACCATAGCCTTGACTAGACAGACCTTAGTTGGCAACGTAATGTCTGTGTTTTGAATATACTGTCTAGGTTGGTCATAACTTTTCTTCCAAGGAGTAAGCGTCTTTTAATTTCATGGCTGCAATCACCATCTGCAGTGATTTTGGAGCCCAAAAAATAAAGTCTGACACTGTTTCCACTGTTTCCCCATCTATTTCCCATGGAGTGATGGGACCGGATGCTATGATCTTCGTTTTCTGAATGTTGAGCTTTAAGCCAACTTTTTCACTCTCCACTTTCACTTTCATCAAGAGGCTCTTTGGTTCCTCTTCACTTTCTGCCATAAGGGTGGTGTCATCTGCATATCTGAGGTGATTGATATTTCTGCCAGCAATCTTGATTCCAGCTTGTGTTTCTTCCAGTCCAGCGTTTCTCATGATGTAGTCTGCACAGAAGTTAAATAAGCAGGGTGACAATATGCAGCCTTGACGTACTCCTTTTCCTATTTGGAACCAGTCTGTTGTTCCATGTCCAGTTCTAACTGCTGCTTCCTGGCCTGCATGCAGATTTCTCAAGAGGCAGGTCAGGTGGTCTGGTATTCCCATCTCTTTCAGAATTTTCCACAGTTGATTGTGATCCACACAGTCAAAGGCTTTGGCATAGTCAATTAAGGAGAAATAGATGTTTTTCTGGAAATCTCTTGCTTTGTCCATGATCCAGCAGATGTTGTCAATTTGATCTCTGGTTCCTCTGCCTTTTCTAAAACCAGCTTGAACATCAGGGAGTTCACGGTTCACGTATTGCTGAAGCCTGGCTTGGAGAATTTTGAGCATTACTTTACTAGCGTGTGAGATGAGTGCAATTGTGCGGTAGTTTGAGCATTCTTTGGCATTGCCTTTCTTTGGGATTGGAATGAAAACTGACCTTTTCCAGTCCTGTGGCCACTGCTGAGTTTTCCAAATTGGCTGGCATATTGAGTGCAGCACTCTCACAGCATCATCTTTCAGGATTTGAAACAGCTCAACTGGAATTCCATCACCTCCACTAGCTTTGTTCATAGTGATGCTTTCTAAGGCCCACTTGACTTCACATTCCAAGATGTCTGGCTCTAGATTAGTGATCACACCATCATGATTATCTGGGTCATGAAGATCTTTTTTGTACAGTTCTTCTGTGTATTCTTGCCACCTCTTCTTAATATCTTCTGCTTCTGTT
This sequence comes from Capra hircus, assembly GCF_001704415.2. Lineage (NCBI taxonomy): Eukaryota > Metazoa > Chordata > Mammalia > Artiodactyla > Bovidae > Capra > Capra hircus. Next base: position 32,478,188 of record NC_030835.1, read on the forward strand.
AGGTCCCTACCATTTCTGTCCTTTATCGAGCCCATCTTTGCATGAAATGTTCCCTTGGTATCTCTAATTTTCTTGAAGAGATCTCTAGTCTTTCCCATTCTGTTCTTTCATTGTTAGTGTATAGAAATGCAACAGATTTCTGTGTATGAGTTCTAGTAGTTTTCTGGGAGCATCTTTAGGATCTTCTACGTATAGTATCATGTCATCTGCAAACACTGACTGTTTAACTTCCTTTTCCACTTTGGATTCCCTTTACTTCATTTTCTTGTCTGATTGCTACTAGCTAGAATTTCCAAAACTATGTTTACTATGTTGAGTAAAAGTGGCAAGAGTGGACATCCTTGTCTTGTTCCTGATCTCAGAGGAAATGCTTTCAGTTTTTCAGCATTGAGTATGGTGTTAGCAGTAGGTTTGTCATATATGGACTTTATTATGTTGACGTATGTTCCCTTTGGGAAGCCCTGATGGCTCAGCAGGTAAAGAATCCACCTGCAATGCAGGAGCTTCAGGAGACATAGGTTCGATCTCTGGGTCAGGAAGAGCTCCTGGAAGAGGAAATGGCAGCCCACTCCACTATTCTTGCCTGAAAAATCCCATGGACAGAGTATCATGGTGGACTACAGTCTGGAGGGTTGCAAAGAGTCGGACACGACTGAGTGATTAAGCGTACATGCATGCATGTTCCCTCTATGCCCACTTTCTGGAGAGTTTTTTTTTTAATCATAAATTAATTAGAGCTTTTGTTCTTTGTAGCTCCCCCTTCTCTAGAGCTCTGCCTCATGAATCTCTGCTTTGACTTGGTATTTGTGGTCCTCTGCCTCTTCAACTAAACAAGATCTCTGTGTTCTTGTGTTCAGTTTCAGGTCTCCTTACCTCATCATGTTCTGTAATATGGCTCCAGGCAGGAAGCCAGAGTGATCAGGGATTACCTCAGTTTTTTCCTTCTCCTCTGGTCAGTGTCTGAAATCAGTTGTTTCATATATTTTATCTTGTCTGTTTGCTTACCACAGTATAGTGAGTTTCAAATCTTTAATGTCATCATAATTAGAAGTGGAAATCCTTTTTTTAGACATTTTTATGTGTGCCTCATGTAGATGTGTAATTCTGTAGAGCAAGCCAAGGTTTTCAGACTTGTTTATCCTTAATACACTATAGGAATACATTTTACTTCTCAACAATTTAAATTACGGACAATTTGTTGTATATATTTATTAAGTACATTTTATTAAGTACCTTCTTTCTGCTTGGTAGAATTCTAAGATCAAAGAATATAGCTGTGAACAAAACAGAAGTTCTGCCCTCATGGTGCTTTGATTCAGGGTGGTGGGGTTGTGGATGCACCATAGAGGCAACTGACAATAAGAAGATAATTAAACTACATGGTGAGTTAGATGGTGATAAGTATTGTCAAGCAGAGAAAATAAATATAGGTAATTGCTAGGGTGGAGATTTATTTTTAAATAGAAGGCTCACGACTTTGGAGACTGACCAGTCTTGGGATCTGCAAAGTGAATGAGCAAGCTGGTGATCCAGGGGAGATGATGGTGTATATTCTGCTCTCAAAGTCAGCAGGCTCAAGGCCCAGAGAGAGCTAATTTTTTAGGTCAAGTCTGAAGGCAGGAAAAGCCAATAGTCTTAGTTTGAATATGGCTAGGCATAAGGAATTCCCTCTTACACAAAAGTCAGCCTTTTTGTCCTAGTCATGCCTTCAACGGATTGGAAGAGGGCTTTCCACCTTATGGAGAGCAATTTGCTCTACTCAGTCTTTTGATTTAAATGTTGGTCTCATCCAAAATAGATACACCAAGAAAATATTTGACCAAATATCTTGGCATCTCATGGCCCAGTCAAGTTAACACTTCAAATTAATCATCACAGAAACCTAACTGACTAAGTTGACTTCACAGCTCATGAGTAGATGGTATGCACTTTTCAAGTTGTTTTTATAGTTTGTAAACCTACTAGTGGGATTGTATCATCATAATGTTCCTGCATTTGAATATGGTTTTTCTATTTGTACTCTCAGTTCGTGATAAGATTAGTTTAATAGAAATTCCAAGAGTTGTTTTCCCCATGCTCCAGCGACGTACATTTTCTACCCTGGACTTAGCCTCCCCTTTCCTAGTGTGTCTATCTTCCTCTATGTCATGATTATTCTATCTTGGTCTTGTTCAAGAAAAGAAGTGCTATTACCTCTGAAGGACACTATCTCTTGAGTATCATCATGATCTCCTCCTCCTCCCAATAACAGCCTGTCTTTTGCCCACAGTCAGGGTTGTTACAGATCTGGATACAGGATAGGTTATGCTTAAAAATCTTTCACAAATCAGTGCATGGTTTAATGGCAAGTTAGATAAAATTCCAAATTGAAGGACTTTTTAAAATAAAGATTGGAGAAATAAAATGATTTTTTAAAAAACTGATGGGCAAACTGATGGATACATGCAAAACCAAGACTGACTAAAGAATAAATAGAAAGTCTGAATGGATCTGTAGCTACTAAAACAAATTAAGTCAATAATCAAAAGCCTCCCAATAAAGAAAACCCAAGATTAGATGGCTTCACTGTTGAATTCTACCAATGTTTCAGAGGAGAAAATGACTATTTGAAAAATACGAACTGTGAAAGTAGTAAGTTGGGGGAAGAAGAGAATTGGAATGCTAGTGCATTGCTGATAGAATTGTAAAATGGTACAGGTGTTTTGGAAACCAATATGCTATTTCCTCAAAAAATGAAATGACTGGTACCATATTATGCATCTGTTACACTTCTAGGTATATACCCAAAAGAACTAAAAGCAGGGACTCAGACACTTGCACATCACTGTTCATAACCATGTTATTGACAACAACCAAACGGTTGCAACCCATTGACAGATAAATGAATAAACAAAATAGGGTATATACATACAGTGGAATGTTATTCAGACTTTCAAAGGATGAAAATCTGACACATGCCACAACATTGATAAATCTTGAAATTTTGGTAAGTGAGATAAACCAGGCTCAAAATGACCAAAATTGTATGATTGTATCTATATGAAATACCTAAAATAAGAAAATTCATAGAGAGAATAGAATAAATGTTCTTAGGAGTTGGGGGCATGAGGGAATTGGGAGTTATTGTTTAATGGGTACAGAGTTAATATTTTGATGATGAAAAGTTTTGGAAGTTGATATTTGTGATGGTTGCACAACACTCTGTACTGAAAATCACTGAATTGTATGATTAAATATGGTTAAAATGCTAAATCTAATGGTACATGTAATTTACCATGATGGAAAAAAAAAATCAGAACAACATCAGAAAATAGACTAAATAACTAACCCTAACCCTAACCCTAACCCTTGGTGTCATTTGGTGTCCTTGGGGCTTAGATTCCTTGTAGCCCTGAGTGTTGGAACACGGAATGAAGCAGGGCAAAGACTAATAGAGTTTTGCCAAGAAAATGCTCTGGTCATAGCAAACACCCTCTTCCAACAACACAAGAGAAGACTCTACACATGGACATCACCAGATGGTCAACACTGAAATCAGATTGATTATATTCTCTGCAGCAAAAGATGGAGAAGCTCTATACAGTCAACAAAAACAAGACCAAGAGTTGACTGTGGCTCAGATCAAGAACTCCTTATTACCAAATTCAGACTCAAATTGAAGAAAGTAAGGAAAACCGCTAGACCATTCAGGTATGACCTAAATCAAATCCCTTATGATTATACAGTGGAAGTGAGAAATAGATTTAAGGGCCTAGATCTGATAGATAGAGTGCCTGATGAACTATGGAATGAGGTTTGTGACATTGTACAGGAGACAGGGATCAAGGCCAGCCCCATGGAAAAGAAATGCAAAAAAGCAAAATGGCTGTCTGGGGAGGCCTTACAAATAGCTGTGAAAAGAAGAGAAGTGAAAAGCCAAGGAGAAAGAAAAGATATAAGCATCTGAATGCAGAGTTCCAAAGAATAGCAAGGAGAGATAAGAAAGCCTTCTTCAGCGATCAATGCAAAGAAATAGAGAAAACAACAGAATGGGAAAGACTAGAGATCTCTTCAAGAAAATTAGAGATACCAAGGGAACATTTCATGCAAAGATGGGCTCGATAAAGGACAGAAATGGTAGGGACCTAACAGAAGCAGAAGATATTAAGAAGAGGTGGCAAGAATACACAGAAGAACTGTACAAAAAAGATCTTCATGACCCAGATAATCATGATGGTGTGATCACTAATCTAGAGCCAGACATCTTGGAATGTGAAGTCAAGTGGGCCTTAGAAAGCATCACTATGAACAAAGCTAGTGGAGGTGATGGAATTCCAGTTGAGCTGTTTCAAATCCTGAAAGATGATGCTGTGAGAGTGCTGCACTCAATATGCCAGCCAATTTGGAAAACTCAGCAGTGGCCACAGGACTGGAAAAGGTCAGTTTTCATTCCAATCCCAAAGAAAGGCAATGCCAAAGAATGCTCAAACTACCGCACAATTGCACTCATCTCACACGCTAGTAAAGTAATGCTCAAAATTCTCCAAGCCAGGCTTCAGCAATACGTGAACCGTGAACTCCCTGATGTTCAAGCTGGTTTTAGAAAAGGCAGAGGAACCAGAGATCAAATTGACATCTGCTGGATCATGGACAAAGCAAGAGATTTCCAGAAAAACATCTATTTCTCCTTAATTGACTATGCCAAAGCCTTTGACTGTGTGGATCACAATCAACTGTGGAAAATTCTGAAAGAGATGGGAATACCAGACCACCTGACCTGCCTCTTGAGAAATCTGCATGCAGGCCAGGAAGCAGCAGTTAGAACTGGACATGGAACAACAGACTGGTTCCAAATAGGAAAAGGAGTACGTCAAGGCTGCATATTGTCACCCTGCTTATTTAACTTCTGTGCAGACTACATCATGAGAAACGCTGGACTGGAAGAAACACAAGCTGGAATCAAGATTGCCGGCAGAAATATCAATCACCTCAGATATGCAGATGACACCACCCTTATGGCAGAAAGTGAAGAGGAACTAAAGAGCCTCTTGATGAAAGTGAAAGAGGAGAGCGAAAAAGTTGGCTTAAAGCTCAACATTCAGAAAATGAAGATCATGGCATCCGGTCCCATCACTTCATGGGAAATAGATGGGGAAACAGTGGAAACAGTGTCAGACTTTATTTTGGGGGGCTCCAAAATCACTGCAGATGGTGATTGCAGCCATGAAATTAAAAGACGCTTACCCCTTGAAAGAAAAGTTATGACCAACCTAGACAGTATATTCAAAACACAGACATTACGTTGCCAACTAAGGTCTGTCTAGTCAAGGCTATGGTTTTTCCAGTAGTCATGTATGGATCTAAGAGTTGGTCTGTGAAGAAGGCAGAGCACCGAAAAATTGATGCTTTTGAATTGTGGTGTTGGAGAAGACTCTTGAGAGTCCCTTGGACTGCAAGGAGATCCAACCAGTCCATTCTGAAGGAGATCAACCCTGGGATTTCTTTGGAAAGAGTGATGCTAAAGCTAAAACTCCAGTACTTTGGCCACCTCATGCCAAGTGGTGACTCATTGGAAAAGACTCTGATGCTGGGAGGGATTGGGGGCAAGAGGAGAAGGGGACGACAGAGAATAGATGGCTGGATGGCATCACTGACTTGATGGACGTGAGTCTGAGTGAACTCCGGGAGTTGTTGATGGAATGGGAGGCCTGGCGTGCTGCGATTCATGGGGTCACAAAGAATCGGACACGACTGAGTGACTGAACTGAACTGAACTGAAGCCCTGAGTGTTGGCTGAATCCATGGATGTGAAACCCAGGGATATGGTGGGCCAACTGTGATTTTCTATACTTGATTTGAAACCATTACCAGTAAACTATGAGCATACACTAAGAAAATGGTACAAAAAATAGACACTTTTTTTTTATTTTTTTTGCCAAAGGTCACCTTTCAACACGATCTATTCTGAGGTGCATCCTTTAGAATTATTCTGAATCACTTCTCTGCCTTTTGGCTAAGATCAAGTGTAGAATTATTCTGAGAGTTCTCAGAGGTTTTAAACACTGTTGTCCCCAGTGACACTATTAACTTTCCCTCCTTTCCTGTCACATTCTCTTCATTCCCTCGATTTCCCCAAGATGACCTCCAAAATAAACTACACCTAACTCCTGGCCTCAACCTGTGGTTTATGGGGAATCCAGCAATGTGGGAGACCTGGGTTAGATCCCTGGGTTGGGAAGATCCCTTGGAGGAGGGAATGGCAACCCATTCCAGTATTCTTGCCTGGAGAATCCCCTTGGACAGAAGGGCCTTGTGGGCTATAGTCCCTGGGGTTGCAAAGAGTCGGACACAATTGAGCAACTAAGCACAGCACAGAGCAGTACCGTTGATTCCAGAAGTGACTCTAGAAATGAGATCTTCACTTTTGGAATCTAGAACTTGTTGTTCAGTCAACTCAGTCATGTTCAACTCTTCACAACCCATAAACTGCAGGACACCAGGCTTTCCTCTCCTTAACTGTCTCCCAAAGTTGGCTAAGATTCATGTCCATTGAGTTAGTGATGCTATCTAATCATCTCATCCTCTGCTGGCCTCTTCTCTTTTTGCTTTCAATGTTTCCCAGCATTAGGGCCTTTTCCAATGAGTTGGCTCTTTGCATCAGATGGCCAAAGTATTGGACCTTCAGCTTTAGCATCAGTCCTTCCAATGGATATTCAGGGTTGATTTCCTTTAGGATTGACTTCTTTGATCTCCTTGCAGTCCAAGGGACTCTTAAGAGTCTTCTCCAGCACCACAATTTGAAGGCATCAGTTCTTTGGTGCTCAGCCTTTTTTATGGTCCAACTCTCACATCCATACAGTAGGTCACTTATTAATAAAATGACATTCAAGGTCACATTGCTAATGGTAAGTGGTATGAGGATGATCCTTGTTATTCTATAATGTCACATTTAATATGTGATATTATAATTCACATTTAATATCACATACCACATTTATTCTTACATGTGGTAGATTAGGATGAGTAAGGGTAGATGTTTTCTGCAGTAGCTCTGTCTCTTAAACAAGATGGGGCAATGGTAAGTTTATGAGTTGTGGAGTTGCTGACTTTTCTGCCATAGAAGCCTTGAAGACAGGTTCAAGTTAGCTAATTATCTATACAAGACACACAGTGAAGGATAATAGACCTCTGTAAAAGCATTCAAAATATCCATTTATCCTGAGATACAAGCCAAGTCCTGTAAATCATGCCTGGTGTATAATTGATATTCTGCAGGATAGCAGTATTGCAAAGATAATTACAGTGGTGTAGGTCTGGTAGATTTCTTGTACAAAATTCAGAAGTCTCATAAAGGAGTGGCAAATTGAGACCTAGAATGGGGAAATTTGTAGCAATACACTTGAGACTCTTGAACCCATAGGTTTCTTTAAACTGTTTAGGCTGGCAGAAGTGATTTCTCTTTGAAAGGGAGGAACACTGTACTATTTCCTTAGAGACTCTGCAGATACTGAACATGACACAAATCCCTTTCAAGATGATTCTTGGCCTTCTCAAAATCTACTCTACTTATTGCCTCTATTAATGTTTAATGTAATTATTGATATGATGAATTTGGTCCTGTAATTTTATTTGTTTCTGTTTGACCTGTCTGTATTTTTGTTGTTGTTGTTGTTCTGTGACCTCTTGCCTTTTTTTTCCTGTTGAATTTGCTACAAATTAAAAAAAAAAAAACTATAGCTGAATCACAGAGTTATGTTAATTTCAAAGTGATTCAGTTACACACACATACATACACACACACACATATTCTTTTTTTAATATTCTTTCCCATTATGGTTTATCATAGGATATTAAATAGTTTTCTGTGCTATACAGTAGGACCTTGTTGTTTATCCATTCTCTATATAAAAGCTTACATCTGCTAACCTCAACCTCCCACTCCATCCCTTCCCCATACCCCTCCCTGTTGGTAGCCACAGTCTGTTCTCTATGTCCCTGATTCTGTTTGTGTTTCATAGATAGGTTCAATTGTGTCATAATGCAGATCCTAACTTTTTTTTTGTTCAGTCACTCAGTTGTGTCTGACTCTGCGACCCCATGGACTGCAGCATGCCAGGATTACTAGTCCTTCACTATTTCCCTGAGTTCACTCAAACTCATGTCCATTGAGTCCATGATGCTATCTGCTGGCCTCTTCTCTTTTTGCCTTCAATCTTTCCCAGCATCAGGGTCTTTTCCAGTGAGTCGGTTCTTCACATCAGGTGGCCAAAGTATTGGAGCTTCAGCTTTAGCATAAGTTCTTCTATTGAATATTCAGGGTTGACTGCCTTTAGGACTGACTGGTTGGATCTCCTTGCAGTCCAAGGGACTCTCAAAAGTCTCCTCCAACACCACAGTTCAAAAGCATCAATCATTCGGCACTCAGCCTTATTTATGGTCCAAATCTCACATCCAAACATGACCACTGGAAAAACCATAGCTTTGAGTATACAGACCTTTGTCAGCAAAGTGATGTCTCTGCTTTCTTCATAGCGTTTTTCCCAAGGAACAAGCATCTTTTAATTTCATGGCTGCAGTCACCATCTGAGTGATTTTGGAGTCCCCCAAAATAAAGTCTCTCACTGTTTCCTTTTTCCACCATTTATTTGCCATGAAGTGATGGGACTGGATGCCATGATCTTAGTTTTCTGAATGTTGAGTTTTAAGCCAACTTTTTCACTCTCCTCTTTCACCTTCATCAAGAGGCTCTTTAGTTCCTCTTCACTTTCTGCCATTAGGGTGGTGTCATTTGCATATCTGAGGTTATTGATATTTCTCCCAGCAATCTTGTTTCCAGCTTGTGCTTCATCCAGACCAGCATTTCATATGATGTACTCTGCATATAAGTTAAATAAGCAGGGTGACAATATATGCTTGGATGTACTGCTTTCCCAATTAAGTGATATCACGTGGTACTTTTATTTCTCTTTCTCACTTACTTTACTTAGTATGATAATCTCTTTTTGCATCCATATTGCTGAAAATGGCATTATTTCATTCTTTTTTTATGGCTGAGTCATATTCCTTGTCTATATATACCACTGCTAATTTAACTTCTATGCAGAGTACATCATCCGAAATGCTGGGCTGGATGAAGCACAAACTTATATGTATTGTCTCTATGTACCACTGCTTTTTTAACTTCTATGCAGAGTACATCATGTGAAATGCTGGCCTGGATGAAGCAGAGGTGGAATCAAGATTGCTGGGAGAAATATCAATAACCTCAGATACGTAGATGACATCACCCTTATGGCAGAAAGCGAAGAACTAAAGAGCCTCTTGATGAAAGTGAAAGAGGAGAGTGAAAAAGTTGGTTTAACATTCAGAAATCTAAGATCATGGCAGTGGTCCCAACGCTTCTTGGCAAATAGATAAACAATGGAAACAGTGTCAGACTTTATTTTCTTGGGCTCCAAAATCACTGCAGGTGGTGACTGCAGGCATGATATTAAAAGATGCTTGCTCCTTAGAAGAAAAGTTATGACCAACCTAGACAGCATGTTAAAAAGCAAAGACATTACTTTGCCAACAAACATCCATCTAGTCAATGCTATGGTCTTTCCACTAGTCATGTATGGATGTGAGAGTTGGACTATAAAGAAAGCTGAGCATCGAAGAATTGCTGCTTTTGAACTGTGGGGTTGGAAAAAACCCTTGAGAGTCTCTTGGACTGCAAGGAGATGAAAGCAGTCTATCCTAAAGCAAATCAGTCCTGAATATTCATTGGAAGGACTGATGCTGAAGCTGAAACTCCAATACTTTGGCCACCTGATGTGAAGAACTGACTCATTGGAAAAGACCCTGATGCTGGGAAAGATTGAAGGCGGGAGGAGAAAGGGATGACAGAAGATGAGATGGTTAGATGGCATCACCGATGCAATGGACATGAGCTTTGACCAAGCTCTTGGAATTGGTGATGGACAGGGAGGCCTGGCATGCTGCAGTCCATGGGGTCGCAAAGACTTGGACACGACTGAGTGACTGAACTGAAGTAAACTGAACTGATATGTACCACATTTTCTTTATCCACTCACTTGTCGATGGACACTTAGGTCATTTCCATGTCTTGGCTATTGTGAATAGTGCTGCTATGAACATAGGATGAATATAGGGGTGCATTTTTCTGTTTGAATTTTTCCTAGATATATGCCCAGGAGTGGGATTGCTGTATCATATGGTAATTCTATTTTTTGCTTTTCTGAGGAACCTCCATGCCATTCTCCACAGTGGCTACATTTCCACCAACATAAGATACAGCTTACATTTCACTCATTGGAAAAGACTCTGATGCTGGGAGGGATTGGGGGCAGGAGGAGAAAGGGACGACAGAGGATGAGATGGCTGGATGGCATCACTGACTCGATGGACATGAGTTTGAGTGAAATCTGGGAGTTGGTGATGGACAGGGAGGCCTGGCATGCTGCAATTCATGGGGTCGCAGAGTCGGACATGACTGAGCAACTGAACTGAACTGAACTGAATAATTAATGATGTTGAACATCTTCTCATATGGCTATTGGCCATCTGTATGTCTTCTTTGGACAAATGTCTCTTTGGATTTTCTGCCCATTTTTCAGTTGGGTTTGTTTTTGTTGTTGTTAAGTTTTATGAGATGTTTGTATTAATATATTTTAGAAATTAAGCCCTTGTTGGTCACATCATTTGCAAATATTTTTTTCCCATTCTTTAGGTTGTCTTTTCATTTTGCTCACGGTTTCTTTCCCTGTTAAATTTGAATATTTTAAAATTCCACTTTAACAGTCAATACCACTATTGACTGTTTATGTATATCTCTTTTCAGTTCAGTTCAGTTCAGTTGCTCAGTCATGTCTGACTCTTTGTGACCCCATGAACCGCAGCATGCCAGGCCTCCCATTCCATCACCAACTCCCAGAGTCCACCCAGATCCATGTCCATTGAGTCAGTGATGCTATCCAACCATCTTATCCTCTGAAGTCCCCTTCTCCTCATGCCCTCAATCTTTCCCAGCATCAGGGTCTTTTCAAATGAGTGAGCTCTTCACATCAGGTGGCCAAAATTTTGGAGTTTTCAGCTTCAACATCAGTCCTTCCAATGAACACCCAGGACTGATCTCCTTTAGGATGGACTGGTTGGATCTCCCTGCAGTGCAAGGGACTCTCAAGAGTATTCTCCAACACCACAGTTCAAAAGCATCAATTCTTCGGCGCTCAGCCTTATTTATGGTCTAACTCTCACATCCATACATGACTACTGGAAAAGCCATAGCTCTGAGTATACAGACCTTTGTCAGCAAAGTGATGTCTCTGCTTTTTAATATGCTGTCTAGGTTGGTCATAACTTTCCTTCCAAGGATTAAGCGTCTTTTAATTTCATGGCCACAATCACCATCTGCAGTGATTTTTTAGCCCAGAAATATAAAGTCAGCCACTGTTTCCACTGTTTCCCCATCTATTTGCCATGAAATGATGGGGCTGGATGCCATGATCTTCATTTTCTGACTGTTGAGCTTTAAGCCAACTTTTTCACTCTCCTCTTTCACTTTCATCAAGAGGCTCTTTAGTTCCTCTTCACTTTCTGCCATAAAGGTGGTGTCATCTGCATATCTGAGGTTATTGATATTTCTCCGGCAATCTTGATTCCAGCTTGTGCTTCCTCCAGCCCATGTTTCTCATGATGTACTCTGCATATAATTTAAATAAGCAGGGTGACAATATACAGCCTTGATGTACTCCTTTTCCTATTTGGAACCAGTCTGTGTTCCATGTATCTCTTTTGCATTATGTATATAGTAATTTCTCGATCAGTTACAATATATATAAACTTTTCACCATCTATTTAGAGTTAATAATGTACCATTTCTCATAAAATATAGAAACCTTGCAAATATAAAAGTCCATTTCCAGCTACCTGGCACTGTTTGTTTTGTTACTGTTGTCATACCTACATTATAAGCTCAAAATGAGAGGTGAGTTTTTTTTTTATTTCTGGTTGTTACGGACTGAATGTGTCCCCACTCCCAAATTCATTTGTTGAAACTCTACCCCAAGTGTGATGGTGTTAGCAAGTGGGACCTTTGGGAATTAATCAGCATTAGATGAGTTCATGAGGATATAGCCTCCTATTGTACCTCCTAGGTACAATGGGATTAGTACCTTTTAAGAGTCACCAGAGAGCTTGCTCTCTTTTCTCTGGTCTCTGCTACATGGGGATGTAATGACAAGTGTGTAGTTTTTATCCCAGAAGGAGGCTCTCTTCAGAACTCTACTATGCTGGCACCCTAATCTCAACCTTCCAGTCTCTGGAGCTGTGAGAAATGTTTCTGCTGCTTATAAGCTCCCCAGGATATGATACAACTCACTACATTATTCCTAGTATATGATACCCTATTTTGGTACATTTCTCATGTTCACAACTGGAGAAGGAAATGGCAGCCCACTCCAGTATTCATGCCTAGAGAATCCTGTGGACAGAAGAGCCTGGTGGGCTGCTGTCCATAGCGTCACACAGAGTCAGACACGACACGACTGAAGTGACTTAGCATGCATGCATGCATTGGAGAAGGAATGACAACCCACTCCAGTGGTCTTGCCTGGAGAATTCCAAGGGCAGAGGAGCTTGATGGGCTGCCATCTATGGGGTCGCACAGGGTCAGACACGACTGAAGCGACTTAGAAGCAGCAGCATTGTTCACAACAAGCAAAAAAACTGAACAAGCATTGAAAAATCAACAATTTTTTTTTAGGTCAGTCAGAACATTGAAGCCACATGACAGAAGCCCAGGAGGAGAAGCCCACAACTGGAGCCACTACTTTACAGCAGCATTCCTGTAATTAATGAATTGTAGGCTAAGTTGAGAGTTAAAAATTCTGAGGGGAGGCAGTCTTTGATCAGTTTGTCCTCCAAGAACATGACCAAATTCTCACTGTGAAAATCATGGAAAAATCCCTGCTTCTGGCAGGGAGAAGGGAAAAGTAACTGCTTAAAATATGCCTTTAATTAGGGCAAACCATTTTCTCCTTAACAAGGCCTGACCTCAAGATAAACTGTTAAACCAGAGCCTAACCTGAGAGAAGAGACTCATCCCAGACTCCTCTAAACTTACCATCTCACCTAAGTGTGGCAGGGGAGAACAAAATTGAGCAACACTTATTAAGGTGACATCATAGGCACACATGCTCACTAAAAGACTGAGACTTAATCATAGAATTATAAACACCTCCTTCCTCTCATACCTTATCAACGTATCAATTAACTTCCTATAGAATACCAAGAAACTGAAAGAACTAAAAGCTAAAAGAAGCTAAAATACCAACAGCTGAAAGAACTGCAAGCCTAAGATCTTATTTAAGAAGGAGTCTCTAAGGAAACATAAGGACAACAGAAGAGAGAGACAAAAAGACACTAGAGGGAATTTTAGCCTCTGATGCACAGCTATAACAAACAGTAAACAGAGCCTACCTCATAGCCACATAAAATCAAACCTCACATTAAAAGCTTATTACATCAGTTCCTTTAATTGAATACATAATTTCTTGCTTTAAACAAAAAATTAAAAAGCATGCTAAAAGGAAAGAAAAAGGGTTCAAAAGGCAAAGCATGTTTCAGAACGTGGTTCAGATATGGAAAATATTTTGGACAGAAATTTAAAATAATTATGATTAATATATTAAGAGCTCTGCTGGAAAAAGTGGACAGCATGTAAAAACAGAAGGTTAATGTAAGCAAATGAATGGAAATGATAATAAAGAATAAAGGGAAATGCTAGAAATCAAAATCACTCAGTAAGAATGAAGGTAGTATGTTGAGCATAACAGGGAAAGAATCTGTGATCTCAGTGATGTCAATAGAAACTTGCCACACTGAAAATTAGAAAAAGGATAATAAAAAGAATAAAGGAACACAATTTTGAAGAACTGGGGAACACTTACAAAAGTTAACACATTTTAATGGGAATATCAGAAGGAGAAGAATGAGAGAAAGAAGCAGAAGAAATATAAAACCACCGATCCAGGAAGCTCAGGGAACACCAAGCAGGATAAATATGGGGGGAAAAATCTACACATAGGTATCTTATATTCAAACTACAGAAAAATAAAAGGTAAAGAAGAAATCTTGAACAAAGCTAGAGGAAAAATATATCATAGCTATAGAGGAGTAGGGATAAAAATTACATTGTTCTTCTCTTCAAAAACTATGCATGTGAGAGTGGAGCAAAATATTTAAAGATTTAAATATTAAAAAATCTAGATTTCTATATCCAGTGAAACTGTCCTTCAAAAGTAAATAAGAAATAAAAACTTTCTCAAGTAAACAAAATTGAAGGCATTTTCCACCAGTAAACCTTGTAAAACATGTTATTAGGATTCTTAAGAGAGAAGGAAAATGATATTAGAAAGCTCTACCTGTGTAAGGAAAGGAAGATATGAACAGGAATTATTAAAGGCCAAGTAATGCCTTCCATGTTTCTTATTCTTAATTAGCCAAACAAATAACAATTTGTTAAACTTAATACTAGTACCAGTAGTCTCAGTAATTACAGATTTGTGTAAATGAAGTGAATGGCTGCAATATTATAAAGGGTTGGAGAGATGAATTGGGAATACTCTGTTATAAGGTACCTGCACCACCTGTGAAGTGATACAGTGTTGTCTGAAAGTGGATTTGAATTAGTTGTACATGTATATTTCAAATTCCAGGACAAAGAGTATAAAAATTTTCAAGAAGTATCTCGAGATAGAGAACACAAATCACAAAGTTGGAGAATATATTTGCAAAAGGCATGTCTGATAAAGGACTGTTATCCAAAATATACAAAGAACTCTTAAAACTCAAGAATAAGAAATCAAGAAACCCTATTTAAAAATGGGCAAAAGACCTGTATAGATACCTCACTAAAGGAGACATAAAGATGGCAGATAGCCATATGAAAAGACACTCAACAAATGTATCATAAGGGAATTGTAAATTCAAACTATTCTCAAACTACACTGGACATCTATTAGAATGGCTATAATTCAAAACATTGACAACAAACTCTGGCAAGGATGTCAAGCAACAATAACTCTTCTTCATTACTGAAAGCTTTAGCTTATCTTGGAATCCTGGATGAGCCCCCAGGATGGAAGCTTTATGCTTAGCCCCCATGATGATAGCTTACACCTTGTCTTGGGATCCCGAGCGAGCCCCAAGACGATAGATAAAAACTTATAGTGTTCCACCACATCCGTTGCCTCCGAAGGAGAAGATTTAACTCTGGGACCAAAGACAGTCTCAGTCACTCAGAGCTTTGTGTATTATAAATTTTGTTAAAGTGATAATGGCAGAAAAAAGCTTCTTACATAGACATCAGATGGGGGTAGAAAGATGATCTGCCTTGCTAGTTTTAAGCAGGAAATTATATAATTTTCTGCCAGCTGCTGAGAATAGAAAAAAATATCTCAAGGCTTTTAAAATTTTGCCCAGGCCATTTCCCATAACATACATCCTGGGATGACATTAGCACAAGACTAGCCAGAAGGAAGGGTTAACCCAGAGCTCAAGGCTGTGGACCCAGAACTTCTCCCATAACACACATTCTGAGGTCAAAAAAGGTATGTCCTTGAACAAGACTTACTGCTGCCTACAAGGCCCATGTGTCTAAGGCAAAAGAATGTGAGAAAAAAAGATGTTCACCTCCTCCTAAAAGGGGCCTTAGGCTTGGATACCTTATAAAGTGCCTAAGTTAACCCTCTCCCCACTAGTGGGAATCCAACGTGGTACAACTTTGGAAGATGCTTTGGTAGTTTATTACAAAGCTAAATATACTTCTTTTACTATATAATCCAGCCATTGTGGTGCTTAGTATTTCCCCAGTGGTGCTGAAAAACATATGCTTACTCAAATACTAGCACACAGATGTTTATAATAGCTTTATTCATAATTTCCAAAACTTAGAAGCAACCAAAATGTCCTTCAACAAGAAAAACTGAATATCCAAACTCTGGTATATCCTGACAATGGATTTCGTTCACTGCTTAAAAAGGGGGGGCGGGGGGGAAGGTGCCAAGTCATAAAAAGATATGGAGGGACCCTAAATGCATACTACTAAGTGAAAGAACCCAATAGACTAAATATTGTGTGATTCCAATTATATAAAATTCTGGAAAATGCAAAACTGTGGAAACCATAGAAGAATGAGTGGTTGCCACAGATTGAAGCAGAGGGCTGAATACATGGAGTACGAGGATATTTAGGGAAGTTAAACTATTCTATATAATGTAATGGTGGATACATTTCATTATACATTTGTCAAAACCCACAGGAGATACAACACCAGTAGTGAACCCTAATATAAACTGGACTTTGGTTAATAATAATGTCTGTATGAATTGTAACAATTACACCACTCTGTGCAGATGGAAGCAGGGAATGTTGATGGTGAGGGAGGCGGTATATATGTAGAGGCAGGTAATATATTGGAAATCTTCATATTCAATTGTGCTGTTTACCTAAATGTGCTCTTAAAAAGTCTATAAATTATAAAAAGTTATGAAATCAATAAAAATATGTGTAACTGATATGCAAAGAGAGGAGAGAATAGGGAATAATATAAAATACTAAAAACCAGAGAAAACATAAAAGAGTGGAAGACAAGAGAAAGAATAGGGTAAAAAATGGAAAACAGTCAAAAATGTGGTGACTATTACTTCAACTATATCAACAATAAATTTAAATGTGGGTGACCTAAATACACCAATGAAAAAGAACTATCAAGGGTGGATAATGAAAGCAAGACCCAACTAAATGTTTTCTACAGACAGCCCACTTTTAAGCAGTGGATAAAGATATACCATGCTAACACTAATCATAAGAAAGCTAAAGTAGCTATATTAATTGTTGTAGACATCAACACTCTTCTATTAGTAGTTAATAGTTCCAATAGTCAGAAAATCAGTAAGGCTATAGTTAATATAACTATCTAATTGACATTTGTAGAATACTTCATCTAACAGCAGCAGAATACACATTCTTCTCAAGCTTGTATAGATCACACTCTGGGCCGTTAAAATGTACCTTAACAAATTTAAAGGAATAGATATCAAAGTATGCTCTCAGAACATGGAATAAAGCTAGATATCAATAACACAAAGATAGCTATAAAATTCTAAAGTAGTTTGTGATTAAATACACTTCTGAGTAATACATGGATTAAATCTCATAAGAAATTTTAAAATATTTTTAACTAAATGAAAATATGACCTATCAAAATTTATAGGATAAACCCAGTACAATGTCATGTTTTTTGCTTTAAACTGTTATTTGTATCTTCAAGAAATTAAGAGAAAAACTGTTCTTTAATACTTATCCAATTATTTACATTTCTGGTGCTCTTCATTTGTTTTTTAAAAAATCTGAGTTTTTTTTTTTTCTGGTATCATTTTCTTTCATCTGTATGAACTTCATTTAGCATTTCTTACACTTTAAGCCTGGTATATAGGAGTTCTCTTTGTTTTCCATTATCTGAAAATGTCTGCTTTTAGCTTTCATTGTTTAAGGATACTTCTGCTGGATTGACATTTTTTTCCTTAAAAGATATTGCTACCCTGTTTTCTGCCTGTGGTTTCTGGTGAGAGTTCTTTGGTTATTCACATTATTGCTCCCCTGAGTGTAATATGTCTTGGATATTTTAAATATTTTCTTTTTATTCATGTTTTTGGAAGTTTAACTCTCAAATATCTAGACTTGATTTTCTTCATATTTATCCCATATGAAATTAAATATTGTTTTTGTACATTTCTCTATTTCTAGATTCAAATTTTGCATGTTAGACTTTTGGATGTCATACAGGTCTAGTATTCTATTAATTTTTTTTCAGTGTTTTTTTTCCTACCTCTTCTTTAAATACTTCATTTTCTTTTATTTTTTCCCTCTCCAAAATCACTGATGCTTTGCTTTTCCATTTTGTTCCTGCTATTAAATCCATCCAATGAATTTTTTATTTCTGATTTTGTGTTTTTCGGTTCTAAATTTTCCAATTTGTGCTTTTTCATCATTTCTATTTATATGCTAGAATTTCTTATTTTTTCACTCATCATGAGTATATTGTCCTTTATGTCATTGAATTAGTTATAATGGACACTTTAAAGTTCTTATCAGACAGTTCCAACACTGAGTAATCTTGATACTGGCCTATGTTGGTCATATTTTTCCTTCAGAATGAGTTACATTTTTTTTTGGTTCTTCATATGTTGAGTAATTTTATAATGTATCCTGAACATTTAAAATGTTATTTGTGGAGATTTTAGATTCTGTTAAATTCCTCTGGATGACTTTGTTTTAGTAGGCAATTTAACTTGGTTAGACTCAAACTGAAAACTTACCTTAGTTGCAGATCAGTCAGTTCAGATCAGTCACTTAGTCGTGTCTGACTCTTTGCGACCCCATGGACTGCAGCACACCAGGCTTCCCTGTCCATCACCAACTCCCAGAGCCTACTCAAACTTATGTCCATCACATGGGTGATGCCATCCAACCATCTCATCCTCTGTCGCTCCCTTCTCCTCTTACCTTCAATCTTTCCCAGCATCAGGGTCTTTTCCAATGAGTCAGTTCTTCACATCAGGTAGCCAAAGTATTGGCGTTTCAGCTTCAGCATTAGTCCTTCCAATGAATATTCAGGATTGATTTGCTTTAGGATTGACTGGTTGGATCTTCTTGCAATTTAAGGGACTCTCAAGAGTTTTCTCTAACACCACAATTCAAAAGCATCAATTCTTCAGTTCTCAGCTTTCTTTATAGTCCAACTTTCACATCCATACATGACTACTGGAAAAACCACAGCTCTGACTAGATGGACCTTTGTTGGCAAAGTAATGTCTCTGCTTTTGAATACGCTATCTAGGTTGGTCATATCTTTTCTTCCAAGGAGCAAGTGTCTTTTAATTTCATGGCTGTAGTCACCACCTGCTATGATTTTGGAACCCCTCCAAAATAAAGTCTGTCACTGTTTCCATTGTTTCTCCATCTATTTGCCATGAAGTGATGGGATTGGATGCCATGATCTTAGTTTTCTGAATGTTGAGTTTTAAGCCAACTTAAATCAGACACATCACTTTCTGTGTAATAATCAACATCAATTTTATTTCTTAGTATTCTTAGCATTCATTCTCTAGCAAGTGAATTTTTAGTCTGTAAGACCTGTACAGTTTAAGCTGCTTTATTATTTGTCCCTAAGTCAGACATAAATAATGGATCACACATTCTGGTAATATTCAGCCATGGCTTTATTCTTGTAGCATTTATTTGTGATTAAGAATGTAAATACAGAAAATGGTCCTTTTCAGTGTGATTTTAAGGCTTACATTGGTTGGTGTCTCTTTTCACATATTTAATCTGTTCATTATATAAGCATAAATGTTTCTGGTGACCACTTTTGGAAATGCAGTTTTCACCTGTTGGGCATATGACTGTGTATGTGTTATTAGATATTCGATAATCTCAATTTGGAATCTGTGGGGAGAAAATTCAATCCAAGTTTCAGATCATTCAATAACAATTTCATGAGAATTTATAGAGATTTTAAGATATAATCACATTGTCTTTATCATCATAAAAGCTGTAGAACTTTAGCTCTGAGAAATATTAAGCTTTTTCAAAGCATAGGGTATTAAGCATCTTTTTAAATTTTATGTATCTTATGATGTTTTGACATCTTATGCAGCTTGCTGACCAGGGAGACACTTTGTCTCCTAGGGCTAGCCATTTCTTAGAGATAGCAAAGGGATAGAGCCAGGCCTGGAGCATATCTTTCCTATACAAAATAACCAATCTCTCACACCAACCCAGTATTTTCTCTGCCCTAAATTATCATGAGACCACGTACCAGTCAACTACACACAACTTTATAGCCCATGGCTATAATACTCTATGAAGGAGTGTCCAACAACATTTGAACTTTACAGATAAGGCAAGATCTTATCACCTGTTGAATTTCTTGAGTAGAGTATTGTAAAAAAAAAAAAAAATATGGATAATTCCCCCCTTCCATTGGGGTTTATTCTTTGCTATATAAGTTTCAAGGTCTGGATATAGTTGGGATGACACCATGCAGTATGAAATAGTCTAATTTAGCCAAGATTGCTTCTCTTTCATGGAAACAGGGTGGTGTTTGGGAGGTAAGTCCTTTTTAGAAACTAGACTAAATAACTCTCATAGTATTAATGGTGGTAAACTTCTAAGGGATAATTATACTGCATAAGTATTACTGTGAAAGACGAGTCTAACCAACATTTGAAACCAAAAGCTTGACTTATTGCTTTTCTGTTTCAGCCATCTATTACTGTGTAACAAAAACACCTAAAAGGCTTAAAATAACAACTTATTATGCCTCTATAGATAAGAGTAGGTGATTTTTCTTCTCCACTAGTTAGTATCTATAGCCTCTCATTCAGCTAGCATTTAGCCAGTGATGGGGTTAGGCTGGAAGGTCTGAAAAACTTCACTTGTATGTCCAGCACTGTGGGGTTTCACCCCCAGTAGCTTGAGTTTCTTCACAAATTGGCGATCTCAGACTAGTTGTACTTTTTCCATGTTATTAGCTTTGAGAAGTAAAGTGGAAGCTGCCACACTTCCTAAAGGGGAGGCCTGACACTTCTGTAATATGCTAATAAGCCAAAACAAGTCACAAGACCAATCCAGATTCAAGAAGATGGGGAAATGAATCTGTCTCTTATGCATAGACTAGCATGAGGGAAGGAATTGATACTGTCCATCTTTGACCATCAAACTAACCAAAAGAGGCCTATATTTGTAAATCAGTCAGAGAAAGAAATGATACAAGGTTTGGGGAAATGGGGGATTCAGGGATTTGTAGACTTTCCAAAGCAGGTATGTTGAGGGACTGACTGGCTCTTTCAAAAAGTGTAGTAGTCACTGGAGTAGGCCATAGCTGACTTGCTGAATTTCCAGAGTGTGTCAGAGTAAAAGCTGTTGCTTGACTTTCAGAAATGAGTTTGTCACAACTAGCTGATTTTCATAAGTATGTGCACTAGTGAGAAAATTCTCCGGTTAATTGCTATTAGTGTCTGATCGCTTGTCTCTGATTATCAATTTTGGTGGTTACTAGTTCATGTCTTGGGGCTTATGGCCAACAGTGTCTCAGGTTTTCTTCAACTTGGAGACTAGCAACATTTTACTCTTACCAGAGTATTAGTTTTTAAAAGTATTTTTATTAGTACAGGCTTTATTCTGAAAGCACATTTGCGTCAGTTATTGGACTGTCCCCAGAAAGTACTAATTTTTATTTAATTTTTGATTGAGAGGCCCAAGGAAGTTATACACTGTATTTGTTTTCACATTGAAATGAACACTAAAGAGATTGTTTTCTCTTAAACATATATCAAGATGGTATGCTCATGTAAGAGCTGAATGGAATACTGGTAACAGTAGTTTATCATGGAGTATTCAGAAGTTATATAAGCACAAAGTACACATAAGATGTAAGCAATCACTAAATATACTAGGTGTTCATTAATATTAAGCATCAGATGAATCAAAATGGAAGCTGAACATCATAAAAGTCCATTTTATTAGGAAGGGGAAATAAGATGGCAGGATTTAGATTGGAGCAGCATTTGACAATGGCACCCTACTCCAGTATTCTTGCCTGGAAAATCCCATGGACAGAGGAGCCTGGTGGGCTGCAGTCCATGGGGTCGCTAACAGTCAGGCACGACTGAGCGACTTCACTTTCACTTTTCACTTTCATGCATTGGAGAAGGAATCGGCAACCCACTCCAGTGTTCTTGCCTGGAGAATCCCAGAGACAGAGGAGCCTGGTGGGCTGCCGTCTATGGGGTTGCACAGGGTTGGACACAACTGAAGCAGCTTAGCAGCAGCAGCAGCAGCATTTGACAATTCTATGAAGTATGGGCAATAAAGTAATTTTACTAGTTATGTAGCTGGTGGAGTCGGCTATTCTTTTTGTTGTTGTTCGGTTGCACTATTTAAGTATGACATAAAGATGTATTTTATTATGTGATAGAAAATTAAAAAATGATACAGGGAAAACTGGCCATGGACATAGAAGAAAATATAGGAATACTGTGAGTAGGGATCAATTAATTTAGACAATGTTTATTTCACAATTTACTGCTACATTCCATCAGGGTATCTGTTTTGATGCTATGACAGTCCAGCAGCTAAAACATACCTTTGAAAAACAATTCTAATGCTTATAGTCTTGTTATATATATATATAATGTACATAACAAAGATATTGCAAAAAACCTCCATCTACCCACAAACTGATATATGCATAATTTCTGAAACACATACCATATATAAAAATATACCTCTGTGTTGACTGTGATGCTTTCAGCTCTAAGAAAACTTGAGTTTGTAAGGTACCAGAAAGTATCTTAGGCCCTTGGGGCATATGGTCTTCTTCAGCCTACTCAGCTCTGCTACTGTAATGTGAAGGCAGCCACAGGCAAAACAAACATTTTTTATTAGTGTTCTAACAAAAGTTGAATTTATAGACACATAAGTTTGAATATCGTATAGTTTTCACATCACAAAATAATCTTTTTCAACCATTCAGAAAGGTAAAACATTGCAGGCAGTGGTCCAGATCTGAATCACTTGCAGAAAAATGTACAACCGAATCAAAGCAAGGCACTGCAGCAGTAAAGTGAGGGGCGAATGCTGGTAGCCAACCTTTTACTTTGCAGAATAATTCAAGAAATACAAATTATGATATCTAACATATAGCTCTTCCTTTATTCTAAGTGCTTTAAAAATATTAACTCATTTACAACTCAAAGCAATCCTATTATCGCTTTTTTATGAAAAAGGAAACTGAGGCACAGAGAGGTTAGGTGCGTGCCTCATACTAGAAACAGCCTGGGCAGTAGGAGTCAAAAGTCCATACTCTTAACCTCTATGTCATGTTGCTTCTAGTAGAAAGAAAAAGGTAGTGAAGAACATTTATGACTCTCATACAAAATATAAATTCAGACAGCTCTGCAACTTGCTAAAACAACACTAACATAGATATTTCTTCACATAGTATTATCTTTTATTGTATAGGGATTTTCAGCTGTTTTTAAAAATGAACTTGTTGTTGTTTAGTTGCTAAGTCATGTCACACTCTTTTGTGAACCCGTTGACCAGAGCCCTCCAGGCCCCTCTGTCCATGACATTTCCCAGGCAAGAATACAGGAGTGAGTGGGTTGCCATCCCAACCCAGAAACTGAACCCATATCTCCAGCACTGGCAGGAAGATTCTTTACACTGAGCCACCAGGGAAGCCTTTTTCCTGTAAATGTATCCCTGGTGTAAAATTTGGCCAACCATAAGAGAGTTGCAAATTTTACAGAAACATTTTTATATTCTTTCTGAAGGATTAGTTCAGTAAAATCCATATCCATTCAGAAATAGGGGGAAAAAAGATACATTATAATTTTAAAAGAATACTACACTTAAATATACATTCTGTTAACAACAGGAGTCCCTGCTGAGACTAAATGAGAGATATCTTCATACACATAAAAGTTACTGAACTAAATAAGGCTACATATTTCACTGTGTACAATTATGGATGGGTTCACATGCACATCAAACATCCACAGTCTGTGTTCTGTAGCACACTGACATTCACACATAAGTCCTACATACTAAAGGACTTTTCACATGTGTTAATGATGTCACATTTTTCAATTTATTTGTGCTTTTTACAAAACTTCATATACCTGACATTTGCAGGTTTCTTTAAAACAACCTTGTAATCAGATTTCTGCAACATGACTCCTAGTATAAGTAGTTCCCTTGTACATATTCTCTCAGAATTTTTGCTTAAAAGGTTTCACATATTTAAAATATTTTTAAAAAAAGGTTCTATACTTTATATCACTGATCTGACATTCACTGAAACATCACTTCTTGATAAAGCCTTCCATGTACGTTGTAATCTTTGTGATTATCTCCTTTTAGAATGTGCTAATGAGTCCAACTGGTATAAAAAGATTTCTGAATGCTCAGGATACTGATAGAAATTCCTCATTTATGATGGCTACCCTGACAGAAACTTCCTGATATTCATTTTTCTTACAGGATTTCTCTTATATGGTTTAAATGTTGTACAATAAAGTATGACTTCTCAAAGAGAGGTTTCCCTCATGTTTTACCATTTGTAGTGTTTCTACCATGTATGTTGTCTGAAATTTAGTAGAAGTCTGACATATGGTGAAAATTTCTCCCTAACAGATTTATAGAATTTCTCCCCATGATGAAAGAATTGGCTGAAATTTTCTCATATTGATGATATGTCTTTGTCTTGTGTTAGTTATCTGATTATTCTGAAGGACAAATTCAGACAGAAGAATTCTCCAATTGATATTGTTTATAAGCTTTTCCCTTCTGTGTGTGTCTTCTGATGTGCAGTGAGTTTTGATTTTTGAAAAAATGTTTCCTTACACTCCTTACATTCATAGGGTTTCTCTCCTGTGTGTTTTCTCTGATGTATAACAAAATGTGACTTCTGAGAGAAAGATTTCCCACATTCCTTGCATTCATAGGGTTTCTCTCCTGTGTGAGTCCTTTGATGTAATCTGAGGACTGAATTCACAGAGAAAGATTTACCACATTCATTACATTCATAGGGCTTCTCCCCTGTGTGTTTTCTCTGATGTTTAGTGAGGTCTGATTTATAGTAAAAGGTTTTTCCACATTTATTACATTCAAAGGGTTTCTCCCCTGTATGAGTTCGCTGATGTACTGTTAAAGCTGACTTCTGGTAGAAGCATTTACCACATTCCTTACATTCATAGGGTTTCTCTCCCGTGTGAGTTCGCTGATGAGTTTTGAGGTGTGAATTTCTAGAGAAGAATTTCCCACATTCCTTACATTTATAGGGTTTCTCCCCTGTGTGTGTTCTCTGATGTACTGTGAGGTGTGATTTCTGGGAAAAGGACTTCCTACATTCCTTACATTCATATGGTTTCTCCCCTGTGTGTGTTTTCTGATGTACCATGAGGTATGCCTTAACATAGAAGAACTTCCCACATTCAGTACATTCAAAGGGTTTTTCTCCTGTGTGTGTTTTCTGATGTTCCATGAGGTGTGGCTTCTGGTAGAAGGATTTCTCACACTGATTACATTCGTAGGGTTTCTCTCCTGCATGAGTTCTCAAATGTCTACTGAGAGATGACAGATGGTAGAAAGTTTTCTTACATTCTTTACATTCATAGGTCTTCTCTCTGGTAGGAGTTTTTGGTTGTCTTGTGAGGTCTCCATTCTGAGAGTCGGATTTCTCACATTCGCTGGGTTTGTCCTTTGAATGAGTATGCTCATGTATCATGAGGATAGACTTCTGGTAGAAGGACTTTCCACATTCATTACATTTATAGGTTTTCTCATTGGTATGAGTTTTCTGATGTTTCTTGAGTTCTCCATTCCTAGAGAGAAATTTCCAAATTTGTTAATGTATAAGACTTTGGGGTGAGGGGGTGGGGGTTGGGTCTGCTGTGTATATTTTCTAAGTAACTCTGAGACCTGGTTTCTAGAGGTTTTTCCAATATTCATTAGATTCATAGGGTTTCTCCATTGTGAATATTCTATGTTGACATATACTGTGGTTTAACATTTGGTAGAAGGTATTTCACTTGCATTATATTCTCCAGGTTTCTCAACTGCCTGAACTTGACTTTGTATAATAAAGCCTCTATTATTATGTAAATAAGAAGAATCAAAAGGCTGTTTGAGAGTTTTAATCTCCTGATCTTGAATTATAAAAGGTCTCTATTATGAAAGAGGGCTTTCCCATTTGGATTATGTTCTTTGGAATTTGCTTCAGTTTTCTCATTTATCGTTAACTAGTGGAGAAGGCAATGGCACCCCACTCCAGTACTCTTGCCTGGTAAATCCCATGGACGGAGGAGCCTGGTGGGCTGCAGTCCATGGGGTCGCTAACAATCGGACACAACTGAGTGACTTCCCTTTCACTTTTCACTTTCATGCATTGGAGAAGGAACTGGCAACCCACTCCAGTGTTCTTGCCTGGAGAATCCCAGGGACGGGGGAGCCTGGTGGGCTGCCGTCTGTGGGGTCACACAGAGTCGGACACGACTGAAGTGACTTAGCTGCAGCAGCAGTGCTGTTCCACTTCCAGTACCCCTATTAAGACTCCTTCTTAAAAAGCTTCTAATCTCAAAATTGAATTCTTGAACTTGCCTTGAATTTTCAGCTTGGCTTTCCGGGCATCTTGCTCCTTGGTCATGAGTATTGCATAGGTCTTCTACAAAGGAATCCAAAATTTAATACTTTATACATCTTAACACATTATTATGGTCATAGGGTGGATTCTTAGGTTTCAGGCTATTATTCTCAAATGAAGGAGTTCTTAAGTGCAAACTTCCTCTATCTCAGGGGCTTAGAAAAAATACATAAATAACACTAAAACCTGCTATAGCAAAGAGGGAGAGATCTAGTTATAAATTCAAATAACTTTGACACTACAAATATGACCGTAAAAACTTGGAGGAGAAAGTGAAGACAAAAAAACCCCCACAAAGAATAGGAAGCAGAAAACAAAAGGTATTCAAAGTGCTGCTGAACAAGAATGTGAGACTCATAGTGCATGATGTGAGCCCATTAAGGACAATGAATAGTAAGGTGAATAAGAAAAATTAGTAGACAACTGTGTTCACTGGAAATATCAAAGGAAAGATTACATTAGATGAAGGAGCTAAGTATAGGTCTTTACCCACTCAAACTTAGTTTACAGTGTTAGGATTCCTAGTAATTAGACTATTAACTTCCACTTTATTCTTCTTTGCCCATACCCAACAATCTAGATGTCAACACTAAAGTGACCTTCTCAGAACATCCATTTCCTCATGTTTAGAGGAAAATTCTTCTCCTTCTAGTTGGCTGGTTCAGAAGACCCAGAAACACACACATCCAAAAGGAAAGATTTAAGAAAAAGCAGAGTACAAGCCATCCCACAGAATGAATTCTCAGTTGTAGCACCAGAGATTTTCAATACCGCCAAATACTGCATCTGTGACTCAACACTAGTCTTATTCTGCTTTTACATCTTAGCTCCCACATCTATGCTTCAATTTTCTACATGATCTTTAAAGAGTAATTATTCAATGTCATTCTAGAATCTTTACAGACCTTCATGTTTATTCATTTTTAAATGCTTGAAAGAAAAGTGAGAAAAATCTCATAAGTAGAGATTTGGGGTTAGAATTTCATGGCACTTGTAAGGAAAACATAGTTATTTGATAGGGATGTGTGCAAGGTTAATTTGGGATACTCATGAAATAAGATCTTATGTATAAAAAGCATTTAAGAGAGCAGATAAAATGAAGATTAGCACATGTTTTGGGGCCAGAAGGAAAAATAAGATGCAGCAGGCAATAAAGGGCCAGACTAGTTCTTGACAGAAAATTAGGTGTATTTTGTATCAGCTCTGAAATAATATAGCTGATGAAAGGCATAATGATTTATAATCCAATTTCAGAGATTAAAGAGAGAATAGTAAATTTAAATGGGTGCTGAAAATCTAAGACATTTTATTGTTAATGAAAGGAGGAAAAATGGTACTTGAAAATTTTATAAGGTAGATTTTATAAACACTTTAAGATTATAGCTGCATACTTTAATAGCAAGGAGTAACTGGAAATTCTAGCAAAAAGACAAAATGAGAGTTTAAATGAAAGAGAAATATATCTACTTTAAAAATGTCAAGCAAAAGAGGGAATGTTTTTTTAAACAAAAAATCAACTATCTCCATCTGCCCCACACAAAAGAGGGAATTTAGATGGGGAGAACAAAAACTGGAGATGTGATTTATGTTGCTTACATATGCAAATCAAGTATCCTCAATCATTTCCAAAAGTTTAGGGCATTTAAAAAAGAGATTCTTGAAAAAAAAAATTTCAAAAAGTCAAAGGCACCACTTCCAACCCCCTTATGGAGAAGGAAATGGCAATACACTCCAGCACTCTTGCCTGGAAAATCCCATGGACGGAGGAGCCTGATAGGCTACAGTCTATGGGGTCGCAAAGAGTCGGACACGACTGAGCGACTTCACTTCACTTATACAAGGTATACTTTCTAACTTACCAGGGTTGTTCTGACGTGGAAATTGTACTTCTAATATCCATGGTTCTTTTCCTTGCTTCAACTTGAAGATTGCATTTGGTCTATTTGCACAATAGCCTATTAATAGAAAAGATAAAATAACACAAATTACTTGGAATACAGCAACTCTGAAGGATAAGGAAGTGCAGGTTGGGATCAGAACAATGAAGGTCTCACATAGATTTGGCAAATTTATTCTATTAGGGGAGTGCATAGGGACACAAATATTTTTCTGGTACCTAAAATGGATTCATCAATTTTGACCCTGAAAACCATGCCAATATTCAACCCTACAGGGGATTTACAAATTCCAGTAAGTGAGAAAGGAAATGCAAACTACTGGGAGTTACAGATGGAGAAGATTTCCTCACCCACTGAGATGAGGTGACTGTAGTTCTCCTGCATTACTTCTCTATATAGGGTCCTCTGAGCAGTGTCCAGCAACTTCCATTCCTCCCGGGTGAATTCCACAGTAATATCCTTAAATGTCACTGGTCCCTGAAACAACATATTTCAATTCAAACTGAAGTGATCAAAATAGAGTACCATTAAAAAGACAGGTAAACTAGCTGTTAATGTGTTAACTACAGGATTTACTCTGGAGAGTTAAGATATACTGCTACTCTGTACCCTGTTTTACACATATATAAAATATCTGTTCAGTATATATTTACTAAGATATCACTCCATGCCTAGAACTCTGCTAGAGATACAGAGATGAATGAAAGCAACTATTCTTGTCATCAAGGAGCTTACATTCCAACAGAGAGGCAAAGATTAAATTCATAAATGCAATACGCATAGCAGGTGCTATGACAGAAGTATGTACAAGATAAAAGATGGTCAAAAAGAATGGCCAAGATGGTGGAGAAGGAAGACTCTGAGCTCACCTCCTTCCACAGGCACACTGAAATCACAACTATTTACAGAGCAACTATCTTTGAAAATGATCTGAAGAGTAGCAAGAAAGATTCCCTACAACTAAAGATATAAGGAAGGAACCATAATGACCTAGATAGGAGGGGTGGAGACACCTCTCTAGTAGTCAAGACCCACATCCCTGAGTAGGTGACCCACAAATGGGAGGCTAGTCAAAACTGTAGAGGTTCTCCCCAAAGAGTCAGAGGTCCAAGCCCCACATTGGGCTCCCCTGCCAAGGGGTCCTGCACCAGGAAGACAAACCTCGCAGAACACCTGGCTTTGTAGGCCAGTAAAGTTGAGAGCCAGAGGGCTATAGAAAACAGACACTCCACTCTAAAGGACATATGCAAAATCTCACATGGTCCAAATCATAGTGCAGAGGCAGTAATCTGAAGGGAGCCTGGCTCAGACCCATTTACAGATCTTGGAGAGCCTCCTGGAGAGTCAGCAGGCAACTGGAACTTCTCTTGAAGACACAGACACTGGTAGCAGCCACTTTGGAAGCTTGTTCTACCATAAGGACGTTTGTTCTAATAAGCACCATTTTGGAATCGTCCCTCTATCCTATTAGTGCTGAAGGCTTACTGGCCGACCAGTGAGCCATCACCAATCCCAGTACACTTCAGGCTATTCTGTCAGCTGCATTGGGTCCCAGTCCAGGAACACCATAGGACATGCAGCCAGCCAGGCAGGGACCCAGCCTCTCCCAACAGTGGGCCAGTAGCCACTGCATGAGGCAGGATCTGGCTTCCAACAGGGCTGAGGGTCAACCCCATAACAGTCAAGCCCACAATAAGGAAGGATTCATGTAGCCCATACATAAGGAGCCCTTAGAGCTTATAGCTCTGATGATCAGAGAAGCATATACTGCTAGGTTTCTCAGAACATCTCCACTTAAGATAACTTCTCTAAGATTGGGAAATGTAACCAACTTACCAAATGCATAGATATAAAAACAGAGGATTAAGCAAAATGAGACAGAGAAACATGTTCCACACAAAAGAACGAGACAAAACCTCAGAAAAAGGACTAAATGAAGTTGAGAAAGCATTCTACCTAATAATAATATCTTTTATGAATACCTTTAACAAGTTACTAGTAAATCAAATCGAGCAAAATAAAAAAATTAGATATAATTTACACCGTGACTTTGTGTGATATTTCCCAGGAATGCAAGAATGGCTCAACATACTAAAGTCAATCAATTACATTAACAGAGCAAAGGGGGAAAAGTAGATCATTTCAGATGATGCAAAAAAGCGTTTGACAAAATTCAACACTTTCATGATAAAAAACATTTAGTAGACTAGAAATAGATGGAAACTCCTTCAAAATGATAATATTTTTAATCCACCTCTATCCCAGCTAACTTTATACTCAACAGTGAAAGACAAAACTACATATAGAATATCCCTTTTGACAGATTAAAAAAAAAAAAAGAATATCCCTAAGAATCCACAAAAATAGAGCTAATAAACAAAGTCAGCACATTTCAGAATTATAAGATCAACACACAAACATCAGTTGTGTTTCTATTTACCAGTAATGAAAACCCAAAAGGGAAATTAAGACAATTCCATTTAATGTAGCATCAAAAAGAATAAAATACCTAGGGATAAATCTACTCAAGGAGTATATAAGACTTACACACTGAAAACTGCAAAACATCACTGGAAGTATTAAAGAAGGCCTAAATAAAAGAAATGATAGTATGTGTTCATAGACTGTAAGACTTAATATAGTTCAGGTGACAGTACTACTCAAAGGAATTTATAGAATCAATGAAATCGCTATTAAAATTTCAATGACTCCTGCACAGAAATAGAAAAGCCAATCCTCAAATTTATACAGAATTGCAAAGAGTCTCTAACAGTCAAACAAAATTGGGAAAGAAACAGTCTTAAAATCTTACCGTTAAAAGATGACACACAAAAAAGAAAACTACAGGCCAATATCACTGATGAACATAGATGCAAAAATCCTTAACAAAATTCTATCAATCAGAATCCAACAACACATTAAAAAGATCATACATCATGACCAAGTGGGCTTTATCCAGGGATGCATGGATTCTTCAATATCTGCAAATCAATCAATGTAATACACCACACTAACAAATTGAAAGATAAAAACCACATGATTATCTCAATAGATGCAGAGAAAGCCTTTGACAAAATTCAACATCCATTTATGATAAAAAATCCTCCAGAAAGCAGGAATAGAAGGAACATACCTCAACATAATAAAAGCTATATATGACAAACCCACAGCAAACATTATCCTCAATGCTGAAAAACTGAAAGCATTTCCCCTAAAGTCAGGAAGAAGACAAGGGTGCCCACTCTCACCACTACTCTTCAACATAGTCTTGGAAGTTTTGGCCACAGCAATCAGAGCAGAAAAAGAAAGAAAAGGAATCCAAATTGGAAAAGAAGAAATAAAACTCCCACTGTTTGCAGATGACATGATCTTCTACATGGAAAACCCTAAAGACTCCACCAGAAAATTACTAGAGCAAATCAATGAATATAGTGAAGTTGCAGTATATAAAATCAACACACAGAAATCCCTTGCATTCCTATACACTAATAATGAGAAAATAGAAAGAGAAATTAAGGAAACTATTCCATTCACCATTGCAACGAAAATAATAAAGTACTTAGGAATGTATCTACCTAAAGAAACAAAAGACCTATATATAGAAAACTATAAAACACTGGTGAAAAAAATCAAAGAGAACACTAATAGACAGAGAAATATACCATGTTCATGGAGCGCAAGAATCGATATAGTGAAAATGAGTATACTACCCAAAGCAATCTATTGATTCAATGCAATCCCTATCAAGCTATCAACTATTTTTCACAGAGCTAGAACAAATAATTTCACAATTTGTATGGAAATACAAAAAACCTCGAATAGCCAAAGCAATCTTGAGAAAGAAGAATGGAACTGGAGGAATCAACCTGCCTGACTTCAGGCTCTACTATAGAGCCACAGTCATCAAGACAGTATGGTACTGGCACAAAGACAGAAATATAGATCAATGGGACAAAATAGAAAGCCCAGAGATAAATCCATGCACCTATGGACACCTTATCTTTGACAAAGGAGGCAAGAATATACAATGGAGAAAAGACAATCTCTTTAACAAGTGGTTCTGGGAAAACTGGTCAACCACTTGTTAAAGAATGAAACTAGAACACTTTCTAACACCATACACAAAAATAAACTCAAAATGGATTAAAGATCTACATGTAAGACCAGAAACTATAAAACTCCTAGAGGAGAACATAGGCAAAACATTCTCCGACATACATCACAGCAGGATCCTCTATGACCCACCTCCCAGAATATTGGAAATAAAAGCAAAAATAAACAAATGGGACCTAATTAAAATTAAAAGCTTCTGCACAACAAAGGAAACTATAAGCAAGGTGAAAGGACAGCCTTCAGAATGGGAGAGAATAATAGCAAACGAAGCAACTGACAAAAGTTAATCTCAAAAATATACAAGCAACTCCTGCAGCTCAATTCCAGAAAAATAAACGACCCAATCAAAAAATGAGCCAAAGAACTAAATAGACATTTCTCCAAAGAAGACATACAGATGGCTAACAAACACATGAAAAGATGCTCAACATCACTCATTATCAGAGAAATGCAAATCAAAACCACAACGAGGTACCATTTCACACCAGTCAGAATGGCTGCTATGCAAGTCTACAAGCAATAAATGCTGGAGACGGTGTGCAGAAAAGGGAACCCTCTTACACTGTTGGTGGGAATGCAAACTAGTACAGCTACTATGGAGAACAGTGTGGAGATTCCTTAAAAAACTGGAAATAGAACTGCCATACGACCCAGCAATCCCACTGATGGGCATACACACCAAGGAAACCAGAATTGAAAGAGACACGTGTACCCCAATGTTCATCGCAGCACTGTTTATAATAGCGAGGACATGGAAACAACCTAGATGTCCATCAGCAGATGAATGGGTAAGAAAGCTGTGGTACATATACACAATGAAGTATTGCTGCTGCTGCCGCTAAGTCACTTCAGTCATGTCCTACTCTGTGCAACTGCATAGACAGTAGCCCACCAGGCTCCCTCGTCCCTGGGATTCTCCAGGCAAGAACACTGGAGTGAGTTGCCATTTCCTTCTCCAGTGCATGAAAGTGAAAAGTGAAAGTGAAGTCGCTCAGACGTGTCCGACTCTTCGCAACCCCATGGACTGCAGCCTACCAGGCTCCTCCATCCATGGGATTTTCCAGGCAAGAGTACTGGAGTGGGGTGCCACTGCCTTCTCCATATACACAATAGAGTATTACTCAGCCATTAAAAAGAATACATTTGTATCAGTCTAATGAGGTGGATGAAACTGGAGCCTATTATACAGAGTGAAGTAAGCCAGAAAGAAAAACACCAATACTAACGCATATATATGGAATTTAAAAAGATTATAACTTTAACCCTGTATGCGAGACACCAAAAGAGACACAGATGTATAGAACAGTATTTTGGACTCTGTGGGAGAGGGCAAGGGTGGGATGATTTGGGAGAATGGCATTGAAACATGTATATTATCATATGTGAAACGAATCGCCAATCCAGGTTTGATGCCTGATACAGGATGGTCAGGGCTGGTGCACTGGGATGACCCAAAGGGATGGTATGGGGAGGGAGGTGAGGGGGTGTTCAGGATGGGGATCGCATGTACACTCGTAGCAGATTCATGTCAATGTATGGCAAAACCAATATAATATTGTAAAGTAATTAGCCTGCAATTAAAATAAATAAATTTATACTAAAAAAATAAAATCTTACTATTAAAGCCTCAGTACCAAAACAGTGTGACTGGCATAAAGAAAGACATATTGTCCAATAGACAGAAACAAGAGTCTGAAAATAAAACCATACATCTATGGCCACCTCATTTTCAACAAGGAAGTCAAAACCATTTGATGGAGAAAGAATAATTTCTTCAGCAAATGACACTGGTAACTAGATGACCACATGCATAAGAAGAAAACTTGGCCTCTACCTCACTGCATTTAAAAAAATTAATTCAACATTGATCATTGACCTAAATATTAAGAGCTAAAAATATAAAACTCAGAAGAAAACATAGGAATAAATTTCCTTATCTTGAATTTGACAACAGATTTAAGATATGACACCAAAATGTACAAGCATTAAAAGAAAAATAAACTGACCTTATCAACTTTAAAAGTTTTACAGGGACTTCCCTGGTGATCTAATGTTAAGACTCTGTAGTTCCAATAGAAGGGGCACGGGTTTGATCCCTGGTTTGGAACCTAAGATCCCATATGCCACACAGTGTGGCAACCAAGAAAATGTAATAAATAAATTAAAATTTGCATGCATCATAGAATAGTACCAAAATAGGAAAAAAATATAACTCATAGAACAGAATATTTGCAAATCATATATCTGATAAAGGTATATTATCCAGAATATATAAAATATACTTAAAAATTCAATAACAAAAACCCCGGCAAAAAATGAGCAAAGAAATTGAGCAGATATTTCTCTAAGTTATACAAATGAACACATGAAAAGATGCTCAACATCATCATTAGTCTTCAGGGAAAACCCAAATCAAAACCGCGATGATATCACTTCCCATTCATTATGATGGGTGTTAAAAAAAAAAAACAGAAAATAACAGGTAATGGGGAGGATGTGGAGAAATTGTAATCCTTATACATTGCTTGTGGGAATATAATGGTACAGCTGCTATGGAAAAGTTCGTAACTCGCAAAGTTAAATATACAATTACCATTCGGTTCAGCTCAGTCGCTCAGTCATGTCCGACTCTTTGTGACCCCATGAATTGCAGCACGCCAGGCCTCCCTGTCCATCACCAACTCCCGGAGTTCACTCAGACTCACGTCCATCAAGTTGGTGATGCCATCCATCCAGCCATCTCATCCTCTGTTGTCCCTTTCTCCTCCTGCCCCCAATCCCTCCCAGCATCAGAGTCTTTTCCAATGAGTCAACTCTTCGCATGAGGTGGCCAAAGTATTGCAGTTTCAGCTTTAGCATCAGTCCTCCCAAAGAACACCCAGGACTGATCTCCTTTAGAATGGACTAGTTGGATCTCCTTGCAGTCCAAGGGACTCTCAAGAGTCTCTCCAACACCACAGTTCAAAAGCATCAATTCTTCAGCGCTCAGCTTTCTTCACAGTTCAACTCTCACATCCATACGTGACTGCTGGAAAAACCATAGCCTTGACTAGACGGACCTTTTTTGGCAAAGTAATGTCTCTGCTTTTGAATATGCTATCTAGGTTGTCATGACTTTCCTTCCAAGGAGTAAGCGTCTTTTAATTTCATGGCTGCAATCACCATCTGCAGTGATTTTGGAGCCCCAAAAAATAAAGTCTGACACTGTTTCCACTGTTTCCCCATGTATTTCCCATGAAGTGATGGGACCAGATGCCATGATCTTCGTTTTCTGAATGTTGAGCTTTAAGCCAACTTTTTCACTCTCCACTTTCACTTTCATAAAGAGGCTTTTTAGTTCCTCTTCACTTTCTGCCATAAAGGTGGTGTCATCTGCATATCTGAGGTTATTGATATTTCTCCGGCAATCTTGATTCCAGCTTGTGCTTCTTCCAGCCCAGCGTTTCTCGTGATGTACTCTGCATATAAGTTAAATAAGCAGGGTGACAATGTACAGCCTTGACGTACTCCTTTTCCTATTTGGAACCAGTCTGTTGTTCCATGTCCAGTTCTAACTGTTTTTTCCTGAGCTGCATACAGGTTTCTCAAGAGGTAGGTCAAGTGGTCTGGTATTCCCATCTCTTTCAGAATTTTCCACAGTTTATTGTGATCCACACAGTCAAAGGCTACAACCCATCAATTCCACTTCTAGATACATACCCAAAAGATTTGAAAACAGATACTTGTACACAAAAGCTATAGTGACACTATTCACAAAAGCCAAAAAGTGAAAGCTACCTAAATCTCAATTAATGGATGAACTGATAAACCATTGTGGTATAAACATACAATGGAATATTATTTTTCATTAAGTATTGATACAAGGTATAGGGTGAATGAACTTGGAAAACATGCTAAATGATATATGCCAAACAGAAAAGGTACATATTATATAATTCCACTTATATGAAATATTCAGAATGGGTAAATGCACAGAGACAAGGGCTGCTGCTGCTGCTGCTGCTAAGTCGCTTCAGTCGTGTCCGACTCTGTGCAACACCAGAGACGGCAGCCCACTAGGCTCCCCCATCCCTGGGATTCTGCAGGCAAGAACACTGGAGTGGGTTGCCATTTCCTTCTCCAATGCATGAAAGTGAAAGTGAAGTTGCTCAGTCGTGTCTGACCCTCAGCAACCCCATGAACTGCAGCCTTCCAGGCTCCTCTGTCCATGGGATTTTCCAGGCAAGGGCTAGGAGAGGGAATAGGTTAACAACAGGTTCTCTCTCAGTACCCAAAACTCTGATCGTTAAACACCTACCAGCATATTGACTACCAACCAGTATCTCTTATGATTATGATACAAAAATCTTCAACAAAATATCAGCAAATCCACTACCTGATTTCAATACTTATCACAAAGCTGTATTAATTGTGTTATTAGCAAAAGGATAAACACTCAGGATCAGTGGAAGAAAAATAGTGTGTCCAGTAATAGAACCACACATAATTTTGATAAAGGTTCAAAAGAAATTCAGTGGATAAATAGTCATTTCAGAAAACAGTGCTAGAACAATGGACACTTAATCAAACTCCAGACTTTCACCAGTCTTTTCTTTAATGTCCCTTTTTCCATCCCATGATCTAATTCAGAATACTATATTACATTTAGTTGTCATATCTCTTATGGTTTGTGACAGTCTTTCCTGTATTTTATGACTTTGACAACTTTGAGAAATACTAGACAGATACTTTTTAGAATGCCTTTTAATTTGGATTTTGTCTAGTGTTTTTCCGTTTGATTAGACTGACATTCTCTGGGAGAATAACCCAGAGCCCTTCTTATCACAGTATATCAGGGGGTACATCATATCATAGGTGATTAACCTGGATCACTTTCTAAGGTAGTGGTTGCCAATTTTTTCCACTGTAAAGTAACTATATCTCCTTTTCATACTCTATTCTTTGAAAGCAATCACTAAGTCTAGCCCATATTCAAGAAGGGAGGGAATAGGTCCCATGTCCAAGAAGGGGTAGAATCTAGATATATTATTTGAAATTCTTCAGAGGGCTCTCTTCTTCCTATTTATTTATTCAATCATTTACTTATATCACTATGGTCTCAAATATTTATTGCTTAGGGTTAGAATCCAATACCATGTTATTTATTTTGTTGCTCAAATTGTTCCAGCTTTGTTATAAGTCCAGTGGCCACAGGACTGGAAAAGGTCAGTTTTGATTCTGGTCCCAAAGAAAAGCAATGCCAAAGAATGCTCAAACTACTGCACAATTACACTCATCTCACACACTAACTAGTAAAGTAATGCTCAAACTTCTCCAAGCCAGGCTTCAGCAATATATGAACCATGAATTTCCAGATGTTCAAGCTGGTTTTAGAAAAGGCAGAGGAACCAGAGATCAAATTGACAACATCCACTGGATCATCGAAAAAGCAACAGAGTTCCAGAGAAACATCTATTTCTGCTTTATTGACTATGCCAAAGCCTTTGACTGTGTGGATCACAATAAACTGTGGAAAATTCTGAAAGAGATGGGAATACCAGACCACCTAACCTGCTTCTTGAGAAACCTGTATGCAGGTCAGGAAGCAACAGTTAGAACTGGACATGGAACAACAGACTGGTTCCAAACAGGAAAGGAGCCACGTCAAGGCTGTATCTTGTCACCCTACTTATTTAACTTATATGCAGAGTACATCATGAGAAACGCTGGGCTAGAAGAAACACAAGCTGGAATCAAGATTGCTGGAAAAAATAACAATAACCTCAGATATGCAGATGACACCACCCTTATGGCAGAAAGTGAAGAACAAAAGAGCTTCTTGATGAAAGTGAAAGTGGAGAGTGAAAAAGTTGGCTTAAAGCTCAACATTCAGAAAACTAAGATCATGGCATCTAGTCCCATCACTTCATGGCAAATAGACTGGGAAACAGTGGCTGACTTTTATTTTTGGGGGGCTCCAAAATCACTGCAGATGTTGACTGCAGCCATGAAATTAAAAGACTCATACTCCTTGAAAGGAAAGTTATGACCAACCTAGACAGCATATTAAAAAGCAGAGACATTACTTTGTCAACAAAGGTCTGTCTAGTCAAGGCTATGGTTTTTCCAGTGGTCATGTATGGGTGTGAAAGTTGGACTATAAAGAAAGCTGAGTGCTGAAGAACTGATGATTTTGAACTGTGGTGTTGGAGAAGACTCGAGAGTCCCTTGGACTGCAAGGAGATCCAGCCAGTCCATCCTAAAGGAGATCTGTCCTGAGTGTTCATTGGAAGGACTGATGTTGATGCTGAAACTCCAATACTTTGGCCACCTGACACAAAGAGCTGACACATTTGAAAAGACCCTGATGATGGGAAAGATTGAGGGCAGGAGGAGGAGGAGACGACAGAGGATGAGATGGTTGGATGGCATCACCGACTCAATGGACATGAGTTTGGGTAAACTCCGGGAATTAGTGATGGACAGGGAGACCTGGCGTGCTGTGGTTCATGGGGTCGCAAAGAGTCGGACACTACTGAATGACTGAACTGGACTTGCCATGAGAAGCTCTTTGGGGTTGGTGCCTATGTCCATTTGACATGTTCCCATCACTGCTTTTCAGAAGTCCTTAATTTCTAATACTACAAAATGCTCTGGGCTTATTTTATGTTAACCTTGCCTTTGCCCTAGAATCAATCATTTTCTCTGTGAAATTCTGGTTCCCTTTATTGTAGAATGATATTTAGAAACAAAGATCTGTGTGCAAGTTTTGCTCATGGTTACTGAGATGTCACTGCTTATAGGCCCTCTCAGCAGACAGTAAGTACATGTAAGTTTGCATATTAACTCATGTACATACACATCTTTAATTTTTTCTGTATCATATTCATGCTAAGTTAATATGTGTTAAGATAACATATATCATTTGCTTTTCAATAAATGGCAATGAAAAAAATGAGGATCCATACACAAAAATGAACCTTAGTCAGTAACTTATTCTTCATAGAAAAATCTAGTACAGATCTAAATATAAAATGTTAAACTACAAAATTTTTTTAAAAGAAAAGTCTTTGTGACTTTAAAGACATTTTAGACATAATACCAAAAGAAATTAAAACAAAAAGTCTGGAGTTCATCACATTTTCATGAAATACACTGTTAGATGAATAAAAGATTAGCCACAAATAGTAAGGAAAATATTTGAAAATCACAAATCTAACAAAGTATTGTTCTTGTATACAGAATACATAAAGAATTTGGAACATTCATTAAGAAAACAGCCCAATTTAAAAATGAACAGAAGATTTGAAGAGACACTTAACAATAGATATGGCTAACACAAGCACATCAAAAGATTTTCAGTATTATTAGTCATTAGAAGAATGCATATTAAAACCACAATGGGGTAGCAAAGCACACCTATCTAAATAATTTTAGAAAAAAAGCAAACTGAAATACCAAGTGCTGACAAGAATGGGAAATAAGTGGAACTCTGATACATTGCAGTAAGAGCACAAGCTATTCAAGAAAACAATTTGGCAGTTTCTTATAAAGTTAATTATAACAATACCATATGACCAAGTAAGCACATGCTGAAGTATTTACCCAAAGAGAAATTAAAATCTGGGTACACACAAACATCTGAATGCAAATGTTTGTAACAGCTCTTTTCGTAATTGTCCCCTCAAACCAAAATAACCTATATATTTTTCAACTGGTATATGGGGTACACACATACAACTGAATTCTTATTGTTTAGTCAACAAGTCATATCCAACTCTTTTGCAGCCCCGTGGACTGTGGTCCACCAGTCTTCTCTGTCTGTGGGATTTCCCAGGAAAGAATACTGGAGTGGGCTGCCATCTCCTCTTCCAGGGGATCTTTCTGACCAGGGATCAAACTCGTGTCTCCTGCATTGGCAGGCAGATTATTTAAAACTGCTGAGCCACCAGGGAATTACC
This sequence comes from Capra hircus, assembly GCF_001704415.2. Classification (NCBI taxonomy): domain Eukaryota; kingdom Metazoa; phylum Chordata; class Mammalia; order Artiodactyla; family Bovidae; genus Capra; species Capra hircus. The sequence continues at coordinate 32,518,393 of NC_030835.1, forward strand.
ATATGATTCAGCAATCCCACTTCTAGTTATGTATACAAAAGAATTCAAAGCAGGGACACAAACAGATATTTGTACACCAATGTTCATAATAAAAGCATTATTCACAATAGCTACAATGTACAAGTAACCAAGATGTCCACCAACAAATGTAAACAAAATTATGTTTATTACATAAGCAAAATGTAATATGTATCAAACAATGGAATATTATTTGGCCCTAAAAAGAAGGGAATCCTGTGACATGCTACAACATTGGATAAGCCTTAAAGACACTGTTCTGAGTCAAATAAGCCAGGACAAATACTATAGGATTCTACTTGTATGAGGCACCTGGAGTAGTCAAATTCATACAGACAGAAAGTAGAATGGTGTTTCCCAAAGTATGGGGGGAACGGGAGTTATAGTTTAATGTGTGTGGAGTTTCAGTCTGGGATGCTGAAGAGAGTTCTGGAGGTGGATAGTGGTGACAGTTGCTCAACAATGTGAATACGCTTAATGCCACAAAGCTATACATTTAAAATTTGTTATGATGGTAGATTTTGTTGTGTGTATCTTACTACAATTATAAATAAATCAACTACACTTGAATGTTGAAAAAGAAAAAGCAAAGCAAAAAGCAACCCACCACAAACACAATAAAAGCAGCTATATGAAAGCATCAAATATTAACTTAAGCACTAGAATTTGAAGGGTAAAGATCCAAGGGCTTCCTTGGTGGCTCAATGTTAAAGAATCCATCTGCCAATGCAGGAGACACGGGTTTCATCCCTGATCTGGGAATAGCCCACATGCCACAGCTCTTCAGCCTGTGCTCTAGAGCTTGGGAACCAAAACTACTGAATCCCCACATGCCCTAGAGTCCATGCTCTGCAGCAAGAGAAACCCACACACTGCAACTAGAGAGTAGCCCCCATTTGCTGCAACTAGAAAAAGTCTGCACAGTAATGAAGGCCTAACACAGCCAAAAATAAATATTTTTTAAAAGATCCAAGAAAAAAGTGAAATTAATTGAGATAAGTCCTACCCCTGCTTAGAATTTTCAGGGCAGTTTCAAATTTCATAGTCAGGGTAAAAATGTAAAGCAAAATCACCTCAGGGCTAGCATCTCTAAAATAAGGATAAAGAAACAATTCCTTAATAGAATGTAGAGGAGCAAAAGAGAAACTGATCTTACCTTAACAATGAGAACAAGCCCCTAACCTAGAAAACTGTTTTCTAAAGTCAGAGATCTGAGAATCTAACGGTAAACAAAGAAAAAAATTTAGAAGAGACAAATATTTCAAAAGCGAACAGAAAACCACAGTTTATTTCATTCTTCAGGGCAAGCAGGTAAGAGAGGAAACTGTTCAACTTTTAATAAACATTTAATGTTTGCTTATGATCTTGTGTGATGTATCAGAATGCCTAAGAACTCTGGTCACAAAGCAAGCCAACACCAGCTTGCCGGTTGACACTACCTGGTAACTGAATGGGGATTTCATATTCAAGAGGTCCCCAAACAGAAGCTTTGTATCTGCAGAACTTCTTTACTTCCTATCAAATGTCACAAAGTAATGTTTATTTTAAGCTGGGGAAGCAGTTTCTGGAACCAAAGGAAAGCATAATTTATATGGATGCTCTGAAATACAAATACTATCTCCCCCCATCAGTCAGTTCAGTCGCTCAGTCGTGTCCGACTCCTTGTGACCCCATGGACTGCAGCACACCAGGCTTCCCTGTCCATCACCAACTCCCGGAGCTTGCTCAAACTCATGTCCATTGAGTTAGTGATACCATCCAAGCATCTCATCCTCTTTCACTCCCTCTCCTCCTGCCTTTGATCTTTCCCAGCATCAGGGTCTTTTCCAACGAGTCAGCTTTTTGCATCATGTGGTCAAAGTGTTGGAGTTTCAGCTTCAGCATCAGTACTTGCAATGAATATTCAGAACTGATTTCCTTTAGGATTAACTGGTTTGATCTCCTTGCAGTCCAAGGGACCCTCAAGAGTCTTCTCCAACACCACAGTTCAAAAGCATCAATTCTTCGACAGTTCAAAAGCATTAATTCTTCGGCGCTCAGCTTCCTTTATGGTCCAACTCTGACATCCATACATGACTATTGGAAAAACCATAGCTTTGACTAGATGGACTTTTGTTGGCAAAGTAATGTCTCTGCTTTTAAATATGCTGCCTAGGTTGGTTATAGTTTTTCCTCCAAGGAGCATCTTTTAATTTCATGGCTGCAGTCACCATCTGCAGTGATTTTAGAGTCCCCCCCACTGACCAGAAAAATAAAGTCAGCCACTGTTTCCACTGTTTCCCCATCTATTTCCCATGAAGTAATGGGACCGGATGCCATGATCTTAGTTTTTTGAATGTTGAGTTTCAAGCCAGATTTTTCACTCTCCTCTTTCTCTTTCATCAAGAGGCTTAGTTCCTCTTCACTTTCTGCCATAAGGGTGGTGTCATCTGCATGGTTGACACCAGGTTATCGATATTTCTCCCTGCAATCTTGATTCCAGCTTGTGCTTCATCCAGCCCAGCATTTTGCATGATGTACTCTGCATATAAGTTAAATAAGCAGGGTGACAATACACAGGGGATGACAGAGGTTGATATGGTTGGATGGCATCACCGACTCAATGGACATGAGTTCGAGTAATATCCAGGAGTTGGTGACGGACAGGGAGGCCTGGCATGCTGCAGTCCATGGGGTCACAAAGAGTCAGACACGAATGAGTGACTGAACTGAACCAAACTGAATACACAGCCTTGATGTACTCCTTTCCCAATTTTAAACCAGTCCATTGTTCCACTTCCAGTTCTAACTCTTGCTTCTTGACCTGCATACCAATTTCTCAGGAGGCAGGTAAGATGGTCTGGTATTTCCATCTCTTTAAGAATATTCCAGTTTATTGTGATCCACACAGTCAAAGGCTTTGGTGTAGTCAATAAAGCAGAAGTAGATGTTTTTCCCTAAGTACATGGCAACAACCCTCCAAAGGTTGGGAGCAGGGCACTGGGGCAGAAAGAGACATCTCAGGTGCTAAAAGCTCTACAGGGCAGGAACTCCTCAGTCACCTGAAAGAAAAGCTGAATTCTATGCTATAAAGCACATCAATGGAGCTTTGGTAGTGTTCACCACCCAATCCCTGCTGAAGGGAAAGCCTTGATACTGCCCTCAAATCATCTGATGTTGGCGAAGAACTGTGTCTAATTAAAGCCCAGGACCAGCTCAGCTACATATGTGATTTAGCAAGCAGAGGAAGGGATGTGCCTTTTTCTGGAGGTATTTACTTCAATCTCTACTGTACTTTTACACATAATGTCTAGCACAAAATAAAGAAATAGGAGACATGCAAAGAAGTAGAAAATTTTGATTCATACTGAACAAGGGAGCCTACTGAAACAGACCTACAGATTAACCTGGATGTTGCGATTAGTAGATAAGGACTTTAAAGTAATTACAATAAAACAAAATAAATAAAATTAAATGACCTACTAAAAAAATAGAAAATACAAACGAAATAATGGGGAATCTTAGCAGATTAAGAAAAACAAAGAGAAAAAAACAGGAATTTTTAGAACTGAATAACACAATATCAGATGTGGATTTTATAGGCTTATGAATGAAGAACACTGACAGAGCAAATGAAGGAAGCCATAAACTTGAAAAAAGTCAGCTGAATAGAAATAGCCAACCCAAGGGACCCCACACACAAAACAAACCTCAACTAGATAGATCATCTGAACATTTGGGACAGTATGTACATAGTTCAACATTTGTGTAACTGGAATTTTAGAAAGAAAAAGAGGATGGGGCAAAGAAAATGTCTGAAGAGTGAGTTCTGAGAATTAAAAAAAAATGATAAAAGGTAACAACCCCAAAGTCGTTGTCATTCTTCAAAAGAGATAAATACAGAACAAATCATGCTTATGTACATTATGGTCTAACTATTGAAAACTAAAGATAGAATGAAAATCTGAAGCACAGAGAAGAAAACACATTATATTCAGGTGGATAAAAGGAAGATGAAGACAAGCTTCTCATCAAAAACAACAGAAGCCAGAAGACAAAGAAATCCTAAAAATGCAGAAACAGAAAACTCTCAACACAGTTCTATACCTAGCAAAATATCATTCAAAAACCACAGTGAAATAAAGGCTAGCTAAGTAGATTTGTCACCATCAGTGCGGAAGTAATACATGAAATAATAAAATAAGTTGCTTAGACTGAAGGGAATATATACCAGAGAGAACCGTAGACCTGTAGGAAGGAATAATGAGCTCCCCAAACATATATATATATATAAACGGTAAGAGTTATTTACACATGTGCACACATGTTTCTTTAGAATATTAATATTGTTTAAAGCAAAATAACAAGTATTTGGGGTTAAAAAATATAAAAGTGAGATATAAGGGCCATAAGGTGTGAGGGTATAAAGAGAATTATACTGATAAAAGTTCATTACACTGTTCATGAATATAGTATTTGAAGACATCATTATTTTAATGGTGCATGTTGCAATCTCCAGACTAAGGAGTAAACAAAATAACACATAAAGCTTCAAAGTCAATAAAGAAGATACAATGCAATACTCAAAATACTCAAATACTCAATCCAAAGGAAGTACAAGAAATCTCATTAGGATAAAAAGAAATATACATAAAACATACTAGAATAAAAGTTATCTTAAAAAGCAGCTAGCCCCAGACAAATTTACTTCAAAGTTAACAGGTGAATTTTCAATAGTACTAGTAGTAAAAGACAGTGAATGCTTTTCAATGTTTTAAAAGGTAAAAACTGTCAACCAAGATTTCCACACACAATAAAAAGCTCTTTGCAGATATTTCATATAGAGAAAACTGAGAATTTCTACCAGCAGACCCTCACTAAAACAACAGGCAAGCAGAATAAAAACAGTAACTAAAAACGCTAATTTCAAACAGATAAAAGCTGATGCCAGTAGAACTTGAGAGATGCAAGAAATAATTAAAGATCTTCTAATTTGGTGAAAATGCCTTAAAAAATCAAACTCTCTGCATAAAATAAACTTTTCCAAGAGTTTGTAGTGATGACTGCACTTAAAATTATTTCAGAAAATAAAAAGGTTACCAATTATTTCTGTTGTCCCAAACTGACCATTCAGCAGTAAGTTACAGAGACTAAGGTAAGAAAAATGTCACGTGCCACCCCTGAATTAATACTATAAGGAAAAATTTTAAATGTGTTCAATACTGACTAAAGCAGAACTGTAGAATAGGTTAAAATTTTCCCTCTTTCTAGAGTCTCTATTTTTCCCACATTCAAGCCCAAAGGCTATGATTTCTAGTCACTAAAAGAAAATTTCCACACTGAAAATTTATGGCATGGTGGTAATAACACTTCCCAAGTTGGCTGAGAGGACTATGTAAGACAAACTACATCAAGCACTTACCAAAGGGCCAGGAATTTCATTAATTGCTAAGTATGCTGTTTTGTTTTTAAAAATTACATTCAAAAAGCAAAGAAATGGTTACCACAGAATTCAGAATTTTCTCTGGTTAATGGTAGGATGAGATCTTAACGAAGGGCACACAGGGTAATTTTCATTGCTTAAGTCAGACAGGACATAGAGTGGTATTACTTAATTAGTATTCCCTAAATTATACCTATACGTTATGTATATTACTTGACTGCATAAAGTATGATTTTTTATATAATTTAATGAATAAAAAATTAATTTCTATAGCCAATAAAATCCTACATATTCTACTCCCTCTACCTCTTAGACCTTAAGTTTCACTGCTGTCTCCCAAGTTCACCTCTCTCTAGTTTCAATGTCCTAAATACTGTTTCTGGAACATGCCTCATGGTGTCTGCATCTGCTTTTCCATCTATGAAGAACGCTTTTCCTCCAGATTTCTACCTGGATATCTCATTTAATTCAAGATATTCCTCAAATATTACTTTTTAGAGTGGCATTCCCTAATCAACTTATTCCTTCTTCCTCACTTTTAACATGCTGTTCTCTTACATTGCTTGAGTTTATCTTTGAGCACATACATCAGAAATACTGCTCAAATACTGACACACTTTCTTAAAATTAAAAATCACATTCATTAATACTCTTATCAAAATCTCATCAGAAAAATCTTTATATATTAGCATTTGTTAACTTGGCAAGTTTTCCAACATTCTGGTTTTCACTTGAAAGCACTTTTAATGTTAGCAACAGATACAAACAGGTATTTTCCATCATTTGACAGGCTCACTTCACTCATTTTTGAGAAAATGTATGAATACCATGTGAATACCATTGTTTTTCTGTCAGTTGCTCTTTCACATAAAAACAAGAGTTCATGAAAAAAAGTGGCTAGGTGAGCTCACATATCAACCACTTTAAGTACTTTTCCTCAAGACAACCAACCATCATACCAGTATGCAGCAAATTTATGAACTTTCCATTTCATCCCACTGGGTAAGAAAAAGATGTGTACTCAAAGATTTAATAAAATTAATAATTTTTACTGTTTCATCAAAGACATCCTTAAGTAAAAGTGGCAATTTTTTTTAACTACGCAACCTATTGTGGAGGAATATAATGTCATTGGTGTCATCATCCTGATTTATGACAGACAGGCAGCTGTGCTTTTATACTATCAGTGCTAATTTCATCAGTGTAAAAGCCAATTTGTATCCTGGTATTATGTTTTGACAGAGAAGGCAATAGCAACCCACTCCAGTACTCTTGCCTGGAAAATCCCATGGACAGAAGAGCCTGGTAAGCTGCAGTCCATGGGGTTGCAAAGAGTTGGACACGACTGAGCAACTGCACTTTCACTTTTCCCTTTCATGCATTGGAGAAGGAAATGGCAACCCACTCCAGTGTTCTTGCCTGGAGAGTCCCAGGGACGGGGGAGCCTGGTGGGCTGCCGTCTGTGGGGTCGCACAGAGTCAGACACGACTGAAGTGACTTAGCAGCAGCAGCATTATGTTGTGAGGGGCTTCCCTCATGGCTCAGATGGTAAAGAATCTGCCTGCAGTGTGGGAGATCTGGGTTCGATCCCTGGGTTGGAGAAAACCCTGGAGAAGGATATGGCAAATTGCTCCACTATTCTTGCCTGGAAAATTCCATGGACAGAGGAATATGGCGGGCTACAGACCATGGGGTTGCAGAGAGTCAGGGATGACTGAGCACACACATTATGTTTTGACCTCACAGACTCACTGAAGGGTCTTGGGGTTCCCAGAACACACCTTGTAACTGTTGTTGTATTCAAACAATATCTCCCCCAAAGGTGATTTTTAATGATTTCCACTTTTCTAATTTAATATATGGGCTCTCTCATAAAACTCACTGAAAACTTACACACAGAGTGAAATAAAGAGGTAAATAAATGACTCACCCTGTACTTGTTCATTTTCTGCTGCTATTAGAAAGTACAGAAACTATGAAGTCAGGACAGGAAAAGTTGAAAGACAGAAGTCCTAAGAGACCTTATCTTGAAGTCAGGATCACCTGTGAGAAATTTACATACAACATTTTAGTAAAAGATAAACCTCTGGGAAAATGTCCCTTTGAGCCACAAGAAGGAATAGGAAGGACCACAATAAAGGAGTACCCACCTGTCCATTGGTGACTCATATAATCTTGATGAATCTGGACATTTTTGAATCTAAACATGTTTTTCCTATTGGCTGTTTCAAAAATTATGTGTCCATTACTAAATAATACAAACAATTGAAAACTTATATGTCCAATAATAGCAGATTAGTTAATCAAGGCATATAACATATATCCGAAGTATGGAACTCTATCATGGCATTACAAATAATGTTTATAAAGAGAAATATCTATTAATATGGAAAATCTTTAAGTTACATAACAATTTTGCCTATCAATATTATAAACCCCACAACGTTAGAAAGTCTTCAAAGCTCTCAAAAAGAGGATGTTTCTTCTTCCTAAATTTCATTTTCTCCAAAATCACTTTTTCAAAAACTTTGACTATAAATGGTATAGTGGAGGGAGGCTCCAGCTCTGCTAAGCTCTATTAACAAACCTAGTGATGGTCTTAGTTCTATGCTTTTATCTTTAACATGAGAAGGAATTAGGTAATTTTAAACAATCATGTACTATTCTAATTCTGTAAATCTTCAGCTCAACACCACAGATACAATAGAACCGGGGAATGCACTGTCCCCTCCAACCTTGGACTGGGGCCTAGAGCAAATAAGTGCGGATAGGCCTTGACGAATTCTGACATAGCCATCTAATCTCTTCACAGTGACACAAATTTAACTTCTAAAGCAACAATTTGGGAGCATAATCCCCAAACAGGCACTTCATCATGTAGCGAGCAAAAGTTAACTAGATGCCATAATGTGAGGTCCTTCCCATATGCAGAGGATACCACTTCCAGCTGCCCTGGTACTTACAAAACATCTACTTACTAAGTCTAGATGCACCATCCAATCAGAGGCCGTATGATATCACCTTCATAATATGGAGCATGGATGAAATCGCAGTTTTCATCTTTTTAAAAAGTCTGTCCCATTTCCGACCTGGCTTGGATACGATTCTTAGCTTCTCCAGTAAAACTTAAAATTCAGGGTTTCAACTATGGTTTAAATTTACATGTTTAACAGCCATCTGAGAACACACAGGTCAGAGAATGCAGAAGGGCCTTAATTAACCTTTTACACAGGGGTTCTAAGGAAAATAGAATACTGTAAGGTAAGATTCCTGGAGAAGGAAATGGCAACCCACTCCAGCATTCTTTTCTGTAAAATCTCATGGACAGTGGAGCCTGGTGGGCTGCAGTCCATGGGCTCCCAAAGAGTCGGCCAAGACTGAGCGACTAACACTAAGGTAAGACTAGATCCACGACACGCTGGTGGTACTCAGGGACAATCACTGTATTAAATAAAACTTCAGGGTGGGAAACAGCATGAATACGGAGTAAAACAAATCAGAATTTAAATCCCACCTGCTGATGATGGCTAAACCAGTTTATCTCTCTGAACCTTTAGGATCTGTATTTATTAAATGGAGGTGGTTAATACCGATTCAAAGGATGGTTATTATTAAATAAGCCAATAATGAAAAGAACAGCATAATGAGAAAAGCAGCTCACCTTTATTGAAGCCTTATCAAACTTCATATACACTACCCTATTTAATACAAGAAACGACCCTAACGGCTATTGTACTCTTACAGATGAGTATCAGAGTCCTGCCGGATTAACCTGCCCATTCACCGGCGGGCTCTGGAGTTGAGCCCAGGGCCCCCTGGTTTCACAGCGCCACGTCTCCAGCAGCCAGCGCCGCCCACGCGCCGGCGCGGACGTGACGGGCTTGGGATACACGTCACAATCGGCCGTTCTCGCGCGCGCCCCAGGCCTCCTCCAGCCACCCCTTTCACGCAGGTCGAGAAACGTGGCTCCTGGGGAGGAACGGGGCTGCAGACAACCGTCCCTCCGCCAGGCCCCTTGCCTGGCCTCCTCCCCAGGCCTCCTCGAAGAGCAGTCCGGCGCGCAGAATGGGGCGGCCGTCGGCTGCCAGATTCCCGACTCGGCGCAGCCGCGGAAACCCGGCTTCCCCCCAACCCGGCCTAGCGCCCGTAGTGAGGCCTCCGACACACCTGCAGGGGCTCGGCCTCCGCTCCTGGCCCGCGCAGCTTCCAGGCCCGCCCTCTGCGGCGCCGAGCGGACCTGGAGGCTCCTGAGTCCTCTCCCCCCGGGGGCGTTAGGTGGACAATGGCGACTACTGAACGGAGGTGGAATTGCTCATGCGCGGAAGGCTTCTGCGCCCCACTCGGGAATTGCGCTTCCACTTTGGGTGACGTCACGAGGATCGGCTTCCCGCGATCTGAGCTGGTCCTTTCTTTACTCTCAGTGGAGACGGTTAGAGCTGGCCATCCCCAGTGTGCGGTTTGAAAACGGGAAACTACCGTGAGGTAGTGCGATGAATAGCCATAGTAATATTTAAAGATAGTACTCGAAGCTAGGGGGATGAACAATGCGTAGTAAATGGTGTCAAGTTTTCTCACTTTTATCTTTCATCCTAAATTTACGTGGTAATTGGGGTGGCCATCTCTTATCAGTAAATTGCTTTTATCCGGATGAAAAGTAAAGCTTCACAAGTAGTTACAACTTGTAAACGAAGAGCCTGGGAGTTTACTACAGGCAGCGGGAGATGGGGTGCTATCTTCCTAGATGTTTGTTTACATTTCAAAGACATGGCTCCAGGGCTTTTAAAGGTATTCCTGGGTGGTAAAACTAACAAGAGGTTTATTTACTTTTTAAAAAGATTTGCATGCATCTCAAAGGGACAGAAAAGGATTTCAATTACAAGTTTTAACAAGGAAATGCTCTAAGAGGGGAGGAAAATCTTCCCCCTTTTTGAACCAGGGAAAATTCAAGTTTTTAATATTTGTGTTTAACAGGAAACTCTATAAAACTTAATTTGAGTCAAATGACAGTTTTTTTTTTTTCTGAGAGTTTGGTTTTGTTTTCCTTGACAAGTAATTTTAAACTTCATCAGGAAATGCATAATTTCAAAAGAATAGGTACGAAATTTTATTGGAAATGCATACTATTGTAAACATAATTTAAAATTTGGTGCTGGCTTCAGAGAATAGAAACAGATCCAAATACATAAGAACTGAATATGTGTTAAAATTGTTATTTAAAACTGAAAATAGCTTGGAATATTCAGTTAATGATTTGAGAAAATAGGGTTATTAATGGTACATGAATTCAGCATGTAAAGTTAAAAAGCAAACCATCAATTACTTAGAATATAAATAAGTTTTAAAGGACATAATTTGATATAGCATAAAACAAAAAGCAGAAACAACAAAGAATATAACAAAGTGAAATCACAGACTGAGAAAATATATTGAATGATTATGAGATACAGATTTAACACTCGTGCTTAAACTACTCACAAATTAATTGAAAGATGAACATCCAATATGTAATAAAAATAGAAGAAGAATATCCTGTTGCAGATTTTCATACAATCTACGATGCAGTGGACTGCCAGATGCTTCAGTATTCTATTTACTATTGCAGAAGAAAATATATGGACAGTTAAATTATGACAGGCCATTCACTTTAAGATGCATTACAAATCCAATTTCAAAGCTCTTAAAATATGACAAAAAGCATGTCTTAGAAACACTGAAATGTAATCATAAGAAAGTACAATTAGTTACTATGTATATGAAAACTTTGTAACATCACCAGACATCAACGAAATCTTAAAATGAACATGAAACACTATTTTTGTCTACAGGTTTCAAGTTTCATTCCTTTTAGAAATTACTGCCTTAAGTAAAAACCCACACAGAAATTTCCCGAATTTTAGTTTCTTCATACCACTTACCCCAGTGATTTCTCTTTGACAGGCCCCAGGAAATGATGGTAGAGTAAATTTGTAGAATGATACTATTTATGTGGCCATTTTATGGTCAGGAATTTTTGGCGTCTGTTAAGAGCATTTGAGTTTCTCTGCATTTCTCCAGTATCCAGATCTTCTTAAACTATGTTTTGTGCCTATTCAGTGAATTTGGCCCAAGTTTACTGAAAACCCAGCTTCATATTTTAGAAGTCAGTAAATTTCAAGATAAGTGGCAATTTGGGGTCGTTGGTGAAGACTTTAGATAAAGTGAACTTTTGCTTTGAGCTCAGGTACCAACTGCACACCACAGGACTGAAACTACTCTTCTGAAACAAGGAGGAGGACCACCTAGAAGACATCACCCTGATCTGACACCTTTCACCAAACTATATGAAAGTGTACGTGGTATAATTGTAGTAACAGATGACTTAACAAGAAAAAAAAAGGTGAAGATAACCATATAAACACCAAGAATTCAAACAAAATATTATCAACACCTGAAGTCCCTCTTAAGGGACCACTCTCTATTACTACTCCTGTCCTCAAAAGTAGCCTCATCCTGACTTCTTTCTTTGATTTGTCATAAAAACAAACATAGTTCCCTTGGAAGTACAGTTTTTATAGTTTTTATCCAGATATATGCACAGAAGTGGAATTGCTGGATCATATTTTGTTGTTCAGTTGCAATAGTAGAATGCTATGTGACCCCATGGACACCAAGGCACCAGGCTTCCCTGTTCTTCACTGTCTCCCGGAGTTTGCTTACACTCATGTCCATTGAGTCAATGATGCCATCCTATATTCTCATCCTCTGTTGCCCCCTTCTCCTTTAGCCTTCAGTCTCCAAGCATAAGGGTCTTTTCCAGCGAGTCAGCTCTTTGCATCAGGTGGCCAAAGTATTGGAGCTTCAGCTTCAACATCCATCCTTCCAATGAATATTCAGGACTGATTTCCTTTAGGATTGACTGGTTTGATCTCTGCAATCCAAGAGAGTCTTAAGAGTCTTCTCCATCACCACAATTTGAAAGCCTCATTCTTTGGCACTCAGTCTTCTTTATGGTCCAACTCTCACATCTGTACATGACTACTGGAACCATAGCTTTGAATATATGGACCTTTGTTGGCAGTGATGGCTCTGTTTTTTAATATGTTGTCTAAGTATGTGATAGCTTTTCTTCTAAGGAGCAAGCATCTTTTAACTTCATGGCTGTAGTCACTGTCTGGAGCCCAAGAATTGTTATATTGTATTACCTGTTATAAAACAAGCCTCTTTTAGGAAAATCAAAAGTTGTATGGTCATACCTCAAAAAGCTAGTAAATAGTTATTTTTCTCAACAAAGATCTTTATCTGAAGTCAAAACACAGAAAAATTATTAAAGTCTTGGTTCTTCAAGAGTAGTACTTAAGTAGAACAAATTAGACCATGGAGGCCTTCAATCAATAGGGCCTAATTCTCTCCTTGAGCCCGTGTGTCAAATACTCACAGTTGATAGTACTTTGTGTCATAAAGTCTGGGATAAAACTAACTTAGTTTAAATTAAAATGTTGAGACTATATTTCATGTGTGAGGGAAGCATCTGAGGTTTTCTGGTAACAATTTTAGGATGCTTCTCTGTAGGACCTTTGATAGGGAAAGGAGGTAGTGGGTAGCTCAAGCCATATTCAGTTTTCCTTTATGTCCTCTTTCTGGTTAATAAGATGTTTATCCTCCTCTTGAGTTCATTCGCTCAGTTATGTCCGACTCTTTGACCCCCATCGACCCCATGGACTGCAGCACGCCCGGCCTCCCTGTCCATCACCAACTCCTGGAGCTTGTTCAGACTCATGTTCATTGAGTTGGTGATGCCATCCAACCATCTCATCCTCTGTCATCCCCTTCTCCTCCTGTCTTTCCCTGCATCAGGGTCTTTTCCAATGAGTCAGTTCTTCGCATCAGGTGCCAAAGTATCGGAGCTTCAGATTCAGCATCAGTCCTTCCAATGAGTATTCGGGACTGATTTCCTTTAGGATGAACTGGTTTGATCTCCTTGCAGTCCAAGGGACTCTCGAGAGTCTTCTCCAACAGCACAGTTCAGAAGCATCAATTCTTCGGCACTCAGCTTTCTTTATGGTCCAGCTCTTACATCCATACATGACTAGTGAAAAATCCTCTTAGTGAGCAGTTAAGAAACCCTAGAAAGGGAGTTCTAGTTCTGATTAGTTCACCCTGGACTCATATTTGACACCAACCATGCCCCTGGGTTTGAACACTGCAGCAAGTAGATTTTGAAGCTCTTCACCTTAAGAAAAACCATGCCTTGGCTGGTAGAAACCAGAGAGACAGAGAAATAACATTTGGAGGCTTAATACAAATTGTTGAGTGAACACTAATGCAAAATCAGACCTAATAATTCTACCTGTAGAATTTGACTACTTAACATATATACGTTATCTCCAAACATTATATTTTTTTAATTCAAAAGGCTGGAGGCCTAATTTTTAACCGCTTTATTGAGGCATAATTCATGGCTGTGCAATTCGCCAATTTTTATTGTAAACAGCAGTAGCTTTCAGGAAATTCAGTGTTGTAGAACCATCATCATAATCATTTTAGAGCCTTGTCATCATCCAAAAACACACCTTTTACTCATAGCAGTCAATTCCTACTACTGTCCAACCTCTCCTACTTGTGGACACGATGAATCTACTTTCTGTCACTGTGGGTTTGCTTGTTCCACAGTGGAGAGCTTGTCTGCTCCATAAATGGAATTATGCAATATGTGGTGTTCTTGAATGACTTCTCTCACTTACCATAAGTTTGTAAACCCTAACAGTGAATCATACAGAATTTGGTTTCTTGTAACTGTAAGACTGTGAAGGTGGCAAGTGTGAAGGTTGACTGCTTTTGCCCACGATGCCCTAGATCCCAGCAGCGGTTCCTGCCATTCCTCAGAAGACCACCAGAGGGTGGTGTGTAGCTGCTTCTGACAAGCACACTGTCCCATTCGAAAGTGGTTCCTTTCCAAGTTCAGTCAGTTCAGTCGCACAGTCCTGTCTGACTATTTGCGACTTGGTGGACTGCAGCATGGCAGGCCTCCCTGTCCATCACAGACTCCTCTAGCCTCCTCAAACTCATACCCATAGAGTGGGTGATACCATCCAGCCATCTCATCTGTCGTCCCCATCTGCCTTCAATCTTTCCCAGTATCAGGGTCTTTTCCAATGAGTCAGTTCTTCACATCAGGTGGCCAAAGTATTGGAGTTTCAGCTTAGCATCAGTTCTTTCAATGAATATTCAGGATTGATTTCCTTTTGGATGGACTGGTTGGATCTCCTTGCAGTCCACGGGACTCTCAAGAGTCTTCTCCAACACCACAGTTCAAAAGCATCAATTCTTCTGTGCTCAGCTTTCTCTATAGTCCAAGTCGCACATCCATACATGACTACTGGAAAAACCACACCTCTGACTAGATGGACCGTTGTCAGCAAAGTAATGTCTCTACTTTTAATATGCTGTCTAGATTGGCCATAGCTTTTCTTCCAAAGAGCAAGCATCTTTTAATTTCACAGCTGCAGTCACCATCTGCAGTGATTTTGGAGCCCAGGAAAATACAGTCTGTTGCTGTTTCCATTGTTTCCCCATCTATTTGCCATGAAGTGATGGGACCAGATGCCATGATCTTAGCTTTTTGAATGTCGAGTTTTAAGCCAGGTTTTTTACTCTCTTCTTTCACTTTCATCAACAGGCTCTTCAGTTCCTCTTCACTTTCTGCCATAAGGGTGGTGTCATCTGCATATCTGAGGTTTGACGTTTCTCCTGTCATTCTTGATTCCAGGTGAAAACCTTTCCAATATAGCCTTCATCAAAACAGTTTTTATGAACTTAGGGGAATTCTTTAAGGTATTTTTGTTTGATTTTGTCTTCAACCTCGTTTGGAAGCTAATTAAAATCGCATCTAGTGATAAATTGAACAACTGACTGAAAGTTGTTTCTTGTGATACGTACAAGCATTTAATTTTATGTGTTCACCCCTTTTCTCTGTCCACCTTTGTCCCTTCCTCTCGATGTCTATATACAGCTATTTATAGGTATATCATATTTCACAATCTATATAGTTTATTAGATAAATTTTTCAATCACATTGCCCTTTTTTGTGTGATTTGGATCTTTGGGTGTGACAAACATCTGTGTCCTTGAAAATTATGTTTCTAATTGTGGAAGAAAGGAGAAAACATGTCACAGAGAAGTTAAGTAGAAATGTCGAAGTTCTCAGTTTGATTGGATATATCTGTAGACAGCTACCAGAATATTTTCGCATACATGTAATATCTAGCTCTTCCCACTGAGAAGACCTAGAAAACAATAATCAAATCAGAAGTAAGGATTCCCAACATCCTACTGTTCCATATTTAATATCCAATGCCATTTTCCAATAAAAGAAACGAAAGCTTATTGGAAAAATGACTGCTTCTAGTCCTAAGCAGGAGATTCACAAGAGTAACTTGAAGCATCTTGCCAAACCAGATAACAGGAAGCATTCAGAGTACAAGGGTCACATCAAAATACTTGAACAGATTTCAGGTGTTGAAAGATGGGGCAATTTCAGTTCAGTTCAGTTCAGTCACTCAGTCATGTCCAACTCTTGGTGACCCCATGAAATGCAGCACACCAGACCTCCCTGTCCATCACCAACTCGCAGAGTTCACACAAACTCTTTTCCATTGAGTCAGCGATGCCATCTAAGCATCTCATCTTCTGTTGTCCCTTTCTCTTTCTGCCTTTGACCTTTCCCAGCATCAGGGTATTTTCAAATGAGTCAGCTCTTTGCATCAGATGGCAAAATTATTGATTGGAGTTTCAGCTTCAACATCAGTCCTTCCAATGAACACCCAGGACTGATCTCCTTTAGGATGGCCGGGTTGGATCTCCTCGCAGTCCAGGGGACTCTGAAGAGTCTTCTCCAACACCACAGTTCAAAAGCATCAATTCTTCTGGGCTCAGCTTTCTTTAGAGTCCAGCTCTCACATCCATACCTGACTACTGGAAGGACCATAGCTTTGACTAGACAGACCTTTGTTGACAAAGACTGTCTCTGCTTTTTAATATGCTATCTAGGTGGCTGCAATCACCATCTGCAGTGATTTTAGAGCCCCCAAAATAAAGTCAGCCACTGTTTCCACTGGTTCCCCATCTATTTGCCATGAAGTGATGGGATCAGATGCCATGGTCATAGTTTTCTGAATCGTCATCGTTAAGCCAACTTTTTCACTCTCTTTTTCAGTTTCATCAAGAGGCTCTTGAGTTCTTCACTTTCTGCCATAAGGGTGATGTCATCTGCGTATCTTAGGTCATTGATATTTCTCTTGGCAATCTTGATTCCAGCTTGTACTTCTTCCAGCCCCATTGGGAGCCGCATTAGGTATTACTGACAAAATAGAGGCATGGCCCTAAACCCCCTCCCTTTGTTCTGTAGACATGGACCCAGAATGAAGGAGTTAGGCTTTGTGATTCTGACTTGTTTTTTCCTTTCCTCGGCTGAATTAACTGAAGAGAATATTAAGGTGCTTATTGTTTTTGAGAGGAGCATGAGAAGTCATAAAGCCTTCTGCAGCTGTGCTCAAAGAATAATTCATAAAGTTAATCACTGACATTTGTTCAAGGACTTTTACAAAAGAGTGTTCCAGGGTGAGCATGGAGGCCGCAGCTTGAGACCATGGGAGGGATTCCTATCTGAAGCCTATTTGTGAGAAAAGTGTTTATGGCAAAAGAGTTTGCTGAATTTAGGGTTTAGGAATAATTAAAATAGTTAGAAGCTAAAGACTTAAGGATTGCTGTAATGTTACAATATTCTATTATAGCTTATAAAAATTAGGGACTTTAGAGATATTATTAGCTAGAAGCCCTTTCTAAGAAATAGTGAGCTTAGGATACTAGGGGCAAACAGGACTTAGAAAGATAAGAAATAAACTGAGGGATGTGGTATGCAGCCCAGACATTAGCATGAGTTACAGTGTATTCACAAGGACACATGAGAAGAAGTAGATATGAGAATCGCTGAGGAAGAAACTCCTTTTGAGGGGCAACAATGGTTTTTGGAATAAAATAAATCTGGGTCAATGGGAACTAAAAATATCAAACCTCTGACCTAATGCTTTTGTAAAAATATAAAACAGAATCATAAGCTTGAAATAAACAGGCAGTCCAAAAAAACTGAGAGGCTGCCTCAGTTTCTCGCCGACACCGCCCATCCCTTCAGGTTGAATCCCTGGCTGCTGGAGCTGGACTCTGGCACAGCCCAGCATTTCTCATGATGTACTCTGCATATAAGTTAAATAAGCAGGGTGACAATAGACAGCCTTGACATACTCCTTTTCCTATTTGGAACCAGTCTGTTGTTCCATGTCTAGTTCTAACTGTTGCTTCCTGACCTACATACAGGTTTCTCAAGAGGCAGGTCAGGGGGTCTGGTATTCCCATGTCTTGAAGAATTTCCCACGTTTCTTGTGATCCACACAGTCAAAGACTTTGGCATAGTCAATAAAGGAGAAGTAGATGTTTTTTTCTGGAACACTGTTGCTTTTTCCATGATCCAATGGATGTTGGCAATGTGATCTGATTCCTTTGGCTTTTCTAAATCCAGCTTGAACATCTAGAAGCTCACGGTTCAA
Organism: Capra hircus; assembly: GCF_001704415.2. Taxonomy (NCBI): domain Eukaryota; kingdom Metazoa; phylum Chordata; class Mammalia; order Artiodactyla; family Bovidae; genus Capra; species Capra hircus. The sequence continues at coordinate 32,536,411 of NC_030835.1, forward strand.
GTACTGTTGAAGCCTGGCTTGGAGAATTTGAAGCATTATTTTGCTAGCGTGTGAGATGAGTGCAATTGTGCGGTAGTTTGAGCATTCTTTGGCATTACCTTTCTTTGGGATTGGAATGAAAACTGACCTTTTCCAGTCCTGTGGCCCCTGCTGAGTTTTCCAAATGTGCTGGTATATTGAGTGCAGCACTTTCGCAGCATCATGTTTTAGGATTTGAAATAGCTCCCCGGGAATTCCATCACCTCTGCTAGCTTTGTTTGTAGTGATGTTTCCTAAGGCCCACATGACTTCGCATCCGAAGATGTCTGGCTCTAGATGAGTGATCACACTATCTGCCATTAGAGCAGTGTTATCTGCATATATGAGGTTGTTGATATTTCTCCAGGCAATCTTGATTCCACCTTGTGCTTCATCCAGCCCAGCATTTCACATGATGTACTGTGCCTAGAAGTTAAATAAGCAGACTGACAATACAATCCTTGATGTTCTCCTTTCCCAATTTCCATGCAGTTTGTTGTTCCACGTTCAGTTCTAACTGTTGCTTCTTGACCTGTATACAGTTTTCTCATGAGGCAGGTAATGTTTTCTGCTATTCTCATTTCTTTAAGAATTTTCCACAATTTGTTGTGATCCACCAGGCTTTCCTGGTGGCTCAGCTGGTAAAGAATCTGCCTGCAATGTGAGAGACATGAGTTTGATCCCTGGTTTGGGACGATCTCCCAGAGAAGGATAAGGCTACCCACTCCAGTGTTCTGGCCTGGAGAATGCATGGACCGTATAGTTCATGTTCTCACGAAGACTTGGAAACGACCAAGAAAATTTGACTGACAGTCAAAGGCTTCGTTTTGTGTAGTCACTGAAGCAGAAGTAGATGTTCCTCTGGAGTTACCTGCTTTTCTATGATCCAGCAGATGTTGGCAATTGGATCTCTTGTTCCTCTGCCTTTGAAATCCATGTTGTTCATCTGGAATTTCTTGGTTCATTTAGTGTTGACCTAGCTGGAAGAATTTTGAGCAATAACTTTCTAGCCTGTGAAATGAGCACAGTTACGTGGTAGTTTGAAGATTCTTTTGCATTGCCTTTTGTGGGATTGGAGTGAAACCTGAACTTTTCCAGCCGTGTGGCTACTGCTGAGTTTTCGAAATTTGCTGGCATATTGAGTGAAGCACTTTAACAGTATCATGTTAAATACCTCAGTGGAGGGATCTGTCCCCTTCAGAAGCTTTATTTGTAGTAATGCTTCCTAAGACCCACTTGACTTCATACTCAAGGATGTCTGGCTCTAGGTGAGTGACCATCCCATGTAGTTGTCCAGGTCATTAATACCTATTTTGTACAATTCTTCTCTGTATTCTTGCCTGTTCTTAATACCTTCTCCTTCTGTTAGGTCCACACCATTTCTGTCCTTTATTGTGCCCACCTTGGCATGAAATGTACCCTTAGTATCTCTAGTTATCTTGAATAGATCTCAGATCTTTCCCTTCTATTGCTTTCCTCTGTTTCTTTGCAATTTTCCCTTAAGGTTTCTTATCTCTCTTTGCTATTTTTTGGACCTCTGATTTAACATAGTTACATCTTTCCTTTTCTCATTTGTGTTTTGTTTCTCTTCGTTTCTGAGGTATTTGTAAGGCCTTCTCAGACAAATCAGAACTTACAGCCATTTCTCAATGGGATTACTTTTGTGTACTTCTTTGCTTTTAAATTGTGTGCATTTCTTATATATTTTGGATATGAACCCTTATTAGACATGAGAATTGCCAATATTTTCTCCATTTCCTACTTCAGTTTTCATTTTTTGATGGTTCCCCTGCAGACACTTTTGAGTTTGATGTAGTCTCACTTGTTCTGTTTTCCTTTCACTTCTTTTGCTTTTGGAATTGCATCATAAACTTCATCGCCAAGACTGATGTACAGGAATATGGCATCATTTTATGGTTTCAGTTCTTTGATTCAAGGTTTTAATCCATTAGCAATTAGGAAGCCTTAGATCCTAGAAATCGCTTACCATCCCTCCCTATTTAGGGGCAGTGTTCCTTTGGCCTCTAGAGAGTGAGCGCAGGTACACACACACACACCAGAGCACAGTGACTATGAAAAGGACTGCGGGATGGGAACAAAAGAGGGACAGATATGAGGAAGGTGATAAGAAGAATATACCGGGGCTGGAGGCACTGCCTGCCTGCAACACGGACTCCCACATTTTCTAGGTCTTGTCCCACCGATGTCTGAGGACCTCCCTAAAGTCCATGCGGGCATCATCCCCAGTGTGCAGGTGGGGACCCGGCCAGGCTTTGAGAGACACAAGGATTCATCCAGGATGGAGAACAGGTAGGAAACGAGGCGGGACTGGACCTAGGTCTGTCTCCTCAGAGCTGCACACAGACCCTGCCTGGGAGCTGTGTGGAGGGCTGTGTGGAGGGCTGTGTGGAGCAACTGTGTGAGACCCGGCGCTGCAGGGATGAGGGATGAGCAGTCAGTATCCCGAGGATTGTGTGCAGAGGTGTCAACTGTCAATTCAAGGAAGGGGCCCCTGGAGGTGAAGTCACTTCCTTGAGGGCAGACCCTAACAGAACTCGGAACCCTGTCACCAGGCACCCACCTCCTAGCAACAGCGCCACGGCCAGTTGGGCTCACTTGGCTGGAGAGACTTCATCCAGAAGGATGTTCTCCAGCTGTGTCTCGACTGACCAGGGCTTCTGCTTCAGGAAACCCTGGAGGGAGAGGTTTTTCAGATGTTTCAGGCGGTTCAGTGCTCAACCTGGATGCCTCTGGTCCTTTACTAGGAGGTCACCTAAGGTAAATGCAGGCAACCTAGAGCTGGCCACACCAGGCCTGGCCACCATTGGGAGCCTTTCTTGGGCAGTGCCAGCTGCCCTCATCTCCATGTGGGGGGAAGTGGAACTTGAGGGGAGGTTCTCCCTCTGAGCAGGAACAGGTTGGTGAGCCCGTGGGTACCTGGTGGTCCTGTCACGGTCACACCTGAGGACAGGCTGGCAGTGTGGAAACAGGATCCCTGAGGTGCTCTTCTCTGTGCCAGTGTGGATCCAAGGCCCTCAGGTGGTCAGGTGCTTGCATCTTCGGTGGAGGTCTGTGAGGAGAATGGTGCGCATGTGTCTGGAGGGGAGATGTCTGGGGGTCTGAGAAGCATCACAGGCAGCTGGCCGATGCCCTGAGACTTTCTGCCTGGCTGCTGGACACTTGTTCACAGGGCTCCTCATGGGACTGCAGACAGGAGCCGGTCCATGGAACACCCTGCTCCATCTCCCTGCACGAGGTGCCAGAGCCCCATACCAGCAACAGAGCCCAGGTCGGGCGCAGGGTGAGTTTCAGCCTGGAGGCGATCCTACGCCCAGGAGGTTGCGGGTCCCAGAGCCACCCTGGCCCTTCCCTGGGTCCCTCCTAGAGACTTGCTCCAAAAGGAACCTGGGACTGTCATCTCTGCGAGGCGCCCTCACAGGCCAGGCCCCACCTGTCCAGATGCAAAATCACTGTTCACCTCTATGTGGGAATCTCAGAAGGAGATTGTGATAGGGTTTCACTTCATGTTCCCCAAGGAGCCTCTCCGCATGTTTCTATGGTGTATCCTGTATTAACTTCATCCCAGGTATCCATGTGGGCCTGAGAATCCTAATGCCTCTCAGCCCAGGTTCAGCCCCTCTCACCCCAGTTCTCATCCCCAGAATGGGATGTTGTGGTCACCACCACAGGGATGATGCAATTAACACACAGGGAGCTGTCCATACAAATTGCCCCAAGATGCTAACACACATAACCATGGCCCAGCGCCAGTTTGCTCGTGATGCCAGGACGGTTATTCTACTGAGGGCACTGCTGCCCCTCCTCCTGTCATGAGTCCTGGAGGCTTGGGGACTGAGTCTGAGCTCCAGCACGTGCCTTCCTGGAGTTTTGGTGCCGCCTCTGACTCGTGTCTCTGCTGTGTTCCACTCTAGGGGGAAAGTGTGTCCACAGGGGACAGGAATGAGACCTGTAGGGTGTGGAGCGTCCAGAGACGCAGACTGGAGACGTTGGTGGGCAAGCTGGTGCCTGCCTTCCTGGGCGGTGACCCTGCCTACCTCCCCACATTCCTGGGCACCTACAGGGCTTTTGGCACCCCTCAGCAGGTGCTGGACCTTCTCTTCATGAGGTGAGCACTTCCCCTCCCCAACTGGGTACTCGGAGAGACCTGGCCACCGTCCAGCTGTGAGTTGTGGGAATGTCTCTCCACCTCTGTGAGCCCCAGTTGGCCCCCCTCTGCACTTGAGGGGAAAGGGAGGAGCAGCCCCCTGGGGGTACTATGTGGGTGCATGCTAGAAAGTGGTTTCTGGGAACCTGGACCCCTGGAATGGCTGTGGTTGTGCTGAGACATCACGTTCCTCCTCCCCTCGAGGAAGCCTCTGTCTCCATTGTCTCTGTGCCTTTGACTTGGGCCCAAAGCAATTGCCCAATTGCAAGGTGAGGTGTAAGTGGTGCCCTGTCGTGGGTAAGTGAGAGCAAGCGTCCCTGGGAGTGATCAGTGGCACCACAAGCACTTGGATGGGGCTGGTTGGGCTCATATGTTCTTGAAAAATAGAGGAAGGCGCACGAGGTGCAGACACTTTTCTAGGAAGAAACATCAGGTAATGCATGGAGCAGACAGCAGTTCTGACCCTCAGGGCTTCGGTTTTCCAGGGTGGGGGTTGTGGGAGGGGGGGAACCTTGTCACACTAGCCATCACATCCAGGCGTGTCTGCAGTATGTCCATGTGACGCCTCCTGCAGGTACGGATGCATCCTCCCTTACTGCGATGAGGATGGTGGACCCCTGCACCAGCTGAAAATGTGAGTGGATTGTGACTCAAGAGAGAGTGACTCCCTATCCCAGAGAACTGCCTGGAGTAATGGGATTGCTGGTTGGGCAGGGTTGGCAGAATCCTGGATCCCACATAGCTGGGGGCCAAGGTCTGGGGAGCTTCTCCTGGAAGAGAGGAAAGGAGGCCAAGAGAGCTGTGGAGGAGTCTGGGGTGCTGGGAGGAGCATCTGGGAGGTCAGAGGTCAGAGTCCGCCCATGCGAGTCCACACCAGTACCGTGTCCATCCCAGTCCTGCCTCTACCCCCGATCCTGGGACCCAGAGCACAGAGTATGGAGATCATCCAGCTCACTGTCTGGTGGAACCTCGGCGGGGTGATCAGCTGTGCTCAGTGGACCCAGTGACACTCAGGGGACAGCTGAGCCCTCGCTGGGGAAGGATGAGTGTCAGTGGCTGGAGGAGACGCAGGTGTGTCCCTAGCGGACGAGGCAGCCTGTGGATGTAGGAGGTACATGTGCAGGGATACGAGGCCCACGGACAGCCTGGGCTGATGACAGAGTCTGTGTGTGCCCTCCTTGGACAGATGTTCCTGGGACCCCTACATGTTCCAGAGATGCAGTGACCAGAGTAGACACCCTGGCTGCCCTCACAGTGGTGACACCGGGGGAGGGGTAGGGGGAGGGACAGTGTGCCGTGCCAGGCTGCCCTCAGGAAGCGGACACATGGTCACACCATGGATCAAGGGCTGTCACTTGAGCAGGCTCATTTTTGGCCCCTCTCCTGTGTCCAGGCCTCCTCTGCCTGGTCTGCCAGGTGAGATGGACCGTGGAAGAGAAGTGACCTCTGGATGGGCAGGGGCAGAAGGCACCGAGGCCCAGGTCCCCGCAGGGCAGCCCTGGAGTGCAGTGTGGCGGGAAGGCCAGGTCTCTGACTCTGCTGCCCATGTGACTCTCCCCAGGGCCATGGCCTGCATCCTGGGCACCTGGCTGCACCTTTACCCTGAGGATTTCCAGCAGTCCCCAGAATTTCCCTGCCTGAAGATGCTCCTTGCTTACATAGAGCTCAACATGCCCCGCTCAGAACTGGAGCAGCAAGTCCGCCATCTCCTGGCACAGCTGGAGACCCTGGAGCCCACGGAGGCAGAGGGGCATGGTGAGGAGTACTCGGGGTGGGTGAAGAGGACAGGGACGAATAAGGAAGGGAGGGGGCTGGGCCACACAGAGCAGAGCCTCCTGAGGCTGGAACTAGGCCAGGAGCATTGAGGAGGCTCAGATCACTATTCCCCTGGACTGCAGCCTAGGAGGACTTCCTGGGGGTAGGGGGCATTTTGGATTGAGATTTCAGGGCCATGTAGCGAGTATGTTCCTGTCTTTGGGATCCATGGACAAGCAGTCTTAGTGACAGTGTTTTCTCTTCTGGGAAATACAGCACCTGCTGGAGAAGAAGCTCTGGAGACATCACCAGATCTCACGCCATCAGCACCCTTAATTAACCCTGCCACAACTCCACAGTCAGAGCAAGCTCAAAGCCCAGCTCCCATTCAACTTCAAGATCTGCATCAAGTAAACATGCCAGCTCCAAACCCAGAGCCACAGCATGCTCACGCCCTGACTCTCACTTAAGCTGAGACGCGAGGAAAAGTACCTGCAGGCTCCAGTTGTAGATCCAGAGAACATGCAAGAAACAGCTCCTTTCTCCTTCAGAGCCTGAATCACCCGGAAATCCTGTTCCAGCAGAGCTTCTACAGCCTCAGTCCCCAGGCTTAAGCCAACCTCAGCAAGGGCACTGCCTGGGCTCTGGAGCCTCTTGGTGCTTTGCAATCAGCTGTGGCTCTGGTGTTATCCATCTTTGGTTCTAGAGACCCCAGCAGATCCAGCTTTTGTAGCAGCTCAGGCGCTGGAGCCATTTCCTCCCCTAATATGCCTGGAGCCGGTCTCAGATCATCAGCGAGCCTTGCCTTGCCTGGCAGAAGGTGTGCTACCCTCGTCCCAGCACCAGGCCTGGAGCCTGTCTCTCCCCCCTGATAATTCCCTCTCTTAATATGTGTGTGTGTTTTTTTAAATTACATGTACAAACTTATTTTTCCTATGAAATAAAGTAAACTTTGATAGAAATGGAATTCTATGACTTTTTCAATTGTACCTGTGAGCGGCATGGAGAACATTCACTACGTTACATGACCCCGTCGACTGTCTGTTGCAGAGCATCTGCATCCTATTTGACACCAACTATTAATTTGGGCTCCAAAATCACTGCAGATGGTGACTGCAGCCATGAAATTAAAAGACGCTTACTCCTCGGAAGGAGTTATGACCAACCTAGATAGCATATTGAAGCAGAGATATTACTTTGCCCACAACGGTCCATCCAGTCAAGGCTGTGGTTTTTCCAGTGGTTTGTATGGATGTGAGAGTTGGACTGTGAGGATAGCTGAGCACTGAAGAATTGATGCTTTGAACTGTGGTGCTGGAGAAGACTCTTGTGAGTCCCTTGGACTGCAAGGAGGTCCACCCAGTCCATCCTAAATGAGACCATTCCTGGGTATTCATTGGAAGGTGTGATGTTCAGGATGACCCTCCAATAATTTGGCTAGGAAGAGTTGACTCATTGCAAATGACCCTGATGCTTGGAGGGATTGGGGGCAGGAGGATAAGAGGACGACAGAGGATGAAATGGCTGGGTAGCATCACCGACTCAATGCACATGAGTTTGTATGAACTCTGGGAGTTGGTGATGGACACAGGGAGGACTGGCGTGCTGGGATTCATGGGGTTGCAGGGAGTCAGACATGACTGAGTGACTGAACTGAACTGAACTGAACCCTGCAGTCTGGGAAGGCACTGCACTCGACTCTCCCTCATCTGTTGATGGACATTAGGACTCTCACCTTGGGCTCTTGTGTATAGTGCTGCTCTGAACACTTGTCTACAGGCTTGGGACTTTCTGCGTTTACTTCTTTGGGGTGTTGATGTAGGAGCGGAATGTGGGTGGTGACTGCATTCTGTGTAGTTGCCTTTCTGAGGACCTGTGGCAGAAGTGTACCTTTAGTGTTTCCGTTTCCCCTTCTTCGTCTGTGTTGCGGTGTCCTCTCTGCCACACATCCGCCCTCCTGGTCCCTCACTCTGGGGAAGAAGCCTCTGAGGAGGCCCTGTGGCCCGCCCCTGAATGAAGCAGCTCGTGTCCTAGGTGAGTCCACAGCCTCAAACCCCTGGGAGAGACTGGCTGAGGCCTCCGGGGGAGTCATGGTCCGTTCCTGCTCCAAAGACAGTGTGAGGTCCCGTCTGTGATCATCGCCTTGCTGCTTTTTCATTAGTTGCCACCCCAGATCCGCTCCTCTTTGACTCCATGCCCTACTGTCACTTCTGATGTTAGAGTGAGTGTCATGTATATTTGTGTGGACACCCCCAGACATCAAATCCCGGTAAGTGGAGATGTTCTGGGGTTCTTGGCTCTCTAATTCCCAAAGCCAAGCCTGTGTGTGTGGTGCAGCCCTAGCCTAGGATGGCCTGAGACTCTGTCCCTGCCCCGGGCCCTGGTGTTTCCCCCTCCCATCGGGCCTCAATTTTCCAAATGGACAGTGACCGGTTAAGCGAGGAGCTTTCAAAACCTGTGCACAGTCTGCCCAGCCCTCCGCGTCTCTGGGTGGTTTACGGCTGGGTGACACGAGCAACCCCAGGCCTCCCTCATGGTTGGAAGGCACCCCCCAATGGCTCTGTGGGCCTCTCTTTGCTGCAGTGAGGAACAGGGTTCACACTCACTGAACTTCATGCCCTGAAGGATAAGGAACGTTTCTCCAGACGGCTGAGGCACTGTGAGCGATACAAGATGACTTGGACATGGACCACGTGCTCAAATGTGATCTGCAGACTAGACGGGCGATCTTTCCCCATGCCGCCTACGGGGGGGATCTCTCCGAAACAGGAATTGTCACTTTCTAGTTCACACGGTGTTTTAATGCAGAAGTAATATTTTCCTTGATAGCAGATATTGTACTGAGTTTGGAGCACAACTAAAATAATAATGTTTGGATCATGCAGACAGTCCTGTTATGGAAGCGGATCGAGGAGAGAGTGGGTCAGGGCTTCAGTAAATACAGAGTAAGTTGCCCTGTGGTCTAAGAGGAATTGACTGGTTGGTCCCTACAGTTGTCATGACCCAGCGTTCCTCAGGTGGAATTACCACAGGAGGCTGTGTGGGGAGCCCCAGGCACCTTCAGTCCTGATTGCCTTGAGAGTCCGATCCCTGGGGCTCAGGCCTCAGAGAGCAGCGTTCTCCAGTGTGGATGTCTGCAGACTGGGCATGGAGACAGTGGCGGCTTAGATGCCTGAGAGCAACTCTCACAGGTATCCTGGCTTTCTTCAGTAACAGCAACGCTGTTCCTCACACCTGGTTTCCTGTGGGCACTTCTCTCCGGCTGTTTCAGAGTGGATCTCAGAGCCATTGCTGGGACTTCAGTCTTCCCTGGTCTTTTTCTGCCTCTTCTCCTCTTCCACCCTGCCATAATAAAGTGTCTGAGCCAGTCGCAATCGGTTATCTAAGAAGGTTGGTGCATTCGCCTCTTTTAGTAGCTTACTGAGGATATCTCGATCCGACTGAGTGAGAAATCTCTGTCTTGAGATCATTCCTCCCTCTGCGCTCTCAGGATCAGTCTCAGGGAATCTGCAAAAGGCTTCTGTAGTCCATCCTGGTATTCCCTGGAGCTTCCCTCTCTCCCTGTTCTATGTTTGCCAACTGGGCATCGTTTAATGTCTTAGTGCCCACTCACTTGAATCCTGACAAAGTGACTGATCCCATCTTCCTTTAGCCATGTTCGAATCCCACTGTGATTCTATTGTGGGGGCAGTCTGATTCCTAGTAGGGAAGGTGGCTATCTCGCCCTCTTCCTCTTCTGCTGATTCCTTACCAAGCCATTCATCCCCAGGCAATCCCTCCCCAGGGCGCCCCTGCTGGGTGAGGGGCTGCTGCCTGCCTAGTTGGAGGAACTCAGTCATGCTCAACTCATAGGATTCTTATAAGTCTCAAAATATCCATGCTGAGGAAAAGCATCCAGATACAGGACAATGTCATTTCTGAAGAAAGCAGATTAGTAGTTGCCTGGGGATGGGTGGGAGGCGTGGGTGACCAGGGGCATGAAGCAAATGTGGGGAGCAGTCTGTATGTCTTAATCCTAATTCCGCTGCTTTTCTGGATATATACATGTGTCAAGCCTTACTGAACTGCACATTTTAGACGTGGGTTTTTTTTTTTTAAACCACATCTGTACATCCATAAAGCTGTGATTAAAGCAGCCCAGAGGGAAGGATATGAAGCATAGATTTCCCTGGTCGGTGCTGACGTTGAAGCCCCTGGTGCCATAGAAAGTCCATACCCCTGGTCCCCCATGCAGGGTGTCCGTGATGCACCAGAGCAGTTGTGCTTCCTGCAAGGCTGCCAGGAATTCTCAGGCTCTGGAAATGGGAAACCCTCACATCAAATAGGTGATAGCTGAGAACGAGCCGTTCCTCATCTTGACCAAACCATCATCAGGCCAAGTCTTTGAATTTCAAGTGTTTCATACAAGTCCATGATGGGTAACTACCATATAACATAGGTTTGTCACGAGTCTATCCGTGAAGGAGTCTTCTCAGCACCCAGCATCTTAGATCATTGGATTAATTGGGAGAAACCTTACTTCCATCTTGGTTAAATGGGTAACATGTGTAAGAGGCTCCTCCATCGGTTTCACGTTACTGCAATTATGCAATCAAGGCCGGAGCTCTTAGTTATAAAGGTGACTTTCATACCACGTAAGGCATGCTACCATTGAAAAACCTTTCCATAATAGCAACGGTTGAAAGTCATTTAAAACGCTCTTTGTCTTCGGTTTCGGTAAAGTTTGGGGGTATGTTTGAGAGTTACTGAGCATGGCAGTTCGTCTGACGTGAAGTTTTGTCACATTCTCTGTTTTTCCTATTTTATTTTAAAAGGTTTTTATATTCTTTGTATGTGGTTGCTTTTAACTCCTTGTCTTACAGTGTAGGAAACACTTTTAAAAATTGAATGTGCATTAATTTTTTAAACACCATCGTTGTAGAGAAGGGGGACAAAAAGAAGCAAATGTAGACAAATATGGGCAACGTACTGAAAATGTGTTCATTTCCCCAGTTCCCCTATCTATCCATCACTTTTCCTCACTTCTTCTCTGCTGTTTTTTTTTTCCTTCACTTTTGGCAGCTGTGCTTTTTCTTTTTCCTTTAGTAAAAAGTTGAACGTTTTTCCTTAGATTTCAAGATTGAAATTACACACCACACATATTGTAACTGAGAATTGAAGACAAAATTTTAAACAGTGGAAATGGAGGAGGAATTTAATTGGAAACTTTAACATTAATCAATTGTAATAGAAACAGTATGTTTGATGGAGTCAAGTAAATTCTGGTTCTGGAACATGAAAGTGTAGTCTTTCTATCTGGAAATCAGGTGGACTCTTTTAAGCCAATTAAAATGAGCCTATTATGAAAAAGATAAATGCTTCCCCAAAAAGGATTATAGATAAGAGAATGAAAAATGTCATCTCTATATGCTTAACATGTTAGGCTATGTGAGTAAATTTCTGGAAAGCAAATGTCATCCAAATTCAATCGAGAAAGATTATATACGTATGTACTGTATGCCCATATTTCCATTCATCTACTGCTGGACACGTAGAATGTTTATGCCTTGGCTATTGAAAGTCATGCTGCAATGAATATTCAGATGTGCATGTCTTTTCATACTGGTTTATCTGTTTTCTGCGAACATATATATTCAGTAATGGAACTGCTGAATAACACAGTAGTTTTATTTTTAGTGTTTTGAGGAAACTCCATACTGCCTTCCGTATCGGCTACACCAATTTTCGTTCCGACCACAGTTCGTGAAGGTTCCCTGTACTCTACATCCTGGTCAAGACTTCATAACTGTGTTCTTTCTGATGACAGCCATTCTGTATCTCATTGCGGTTTTTATTTGCATGTGTGTGATGATTAACGCTGTTGAGCATCTCTTCAAATGCCTGCTGAACATCCACGTGTCTTCTTTGGGGCAATGTCCTGTTGTTCATTCGCTCAGTAGTGTTCGACCCTTTATGACCCCATGGACTGCAGGATCCCGGGCTTCCTTGTTCTTCACTATCTGCCAGAGTTTGCTGAAACCACTGTCCAATGAGCCAATGATGCCGTCCAACCATCTTACCCTCTGTCTCTCCTCTTCTCCTCCTGCCCTCAGTATTTCCCAATCAGGGTCTTTTCCAGTGAGCTGTTACTGGCATCAGGAAGCCAAAGTATTGGAGCTTCTGGTTCAGCATCGGTCCTTCCAATAACTATTCAGGGTCGATTTCCTTTAGGATTGACTGGTTTGATCTCCTTGCAGCATGATGGACTCGCAATAGTCTTCGCCAAGACCACAGTTCAAAAAGCAACAGTTCTTTGGTGCTCAACCTTCTTTATGGTCCATCTCTCACATCCAGACAGATCTACTGGTGAAACCATAGCTTGGATTACAGCGACCTTTGTCAGCAAAGTGATGTACATGTTTTTTAAGACGCTGTGTAGGTTTGTCCTAGCTTTTCTTCCAAGGAGCAAGTGTCTTTTAATTTCATGGCTGCAGTCACCATCCACAGTGATTTTGGAGCCCAAGAAAATAAAGTTGGTCACTGTTTCCATTCTTTCCCTATCTATTTGACTGGAAGTGATGAACTGGATGCCATGAACTTAGTGTTTTCAACGTTGAGGTTTAAGCCAGCTTTTTCACTCCCCTCTTTCAGCTTCATCAAGAGGCTCTTTTGTTACTCTTCTCTTTCTGCCATTCAGTTCCGTTCAGTTGCTGAGTCGTGCCCAGTTTTTTGTGACCCCCATGGACTACAGCATGCCAGGCCTCCCTCTCCATCACCTACTCCCAGAGTTTGCTCTAACTTGTGTCCATCAAAATGGTGATGCCATTCAACCATCTCATCCTCTGCCATCCGCTTCTCCACCCGCCTTCATTCTTTCTCAGCATCAGGGTCTTTTCCAGTGAGTCAGTTCTTTGCATGAGGTGGCCAAAGTATTGGCATTTCAGCTTCAGCATGAGTCCATCCAGTGGATATTTGGACTGATTTCCTTTAGGATGGACTGGTGTGATCTCCTTGCAGTCCAAGGGCATCTTCTCTAACACCACAGTTGAAAAGCATCATTTCTCCGGCGCTGAGCTTTCTTTCTAGTCCAACTCTCTCATCCATACATGACCACTGGAGAGACCATAGCTTTGAGTAGATGGACATTTGTTGGCAAAGTAATGTCTTTGCGTTTTAATGTGCTGTCTAGGTTGGTTATAGCTTTCCTTCCAAGGAGCAAGCATCTTTTACTTTCATGGCTGCAGTTACCACCTGCAGGCGTATTGAAGGCTCTTTAGTTCCCCTTCACTTTTTGCCATAAGAATGGTGTCATCTGCATATCTGAGGTGATTGATATTTCTCCCTCCCACAACCTGGACATTCTTGAGTCCAAGTCCAGCTTGTGCTTCATCCAGTCCAGCGTTTCTCATGATGTCCTCTGCATATAAGCTAAAGAACTAGTGTGACAATCTGCATCCTTGAAATACTCCTTTCCCGATTTGGAACCAGTCTGTTGGTCCATGTCCAGTTCTAACTGTTGCTACTCGGCCTGCATACAGATTTCTCAGGAGACACTTCAGGTGGGCTGGTATCCCCATCTCTTGAAGAATTTCCCACAGTTTCTCGTGATCCACACAGTCAAAGGCATTGGCGTAGTTAGTAACGCAGAAGTAGATGTTTCTCTGGAACTCTCTTGCTTTTTCGATGATCCAACGGATGTTGGCAATCTGATCTTTGATTCCTCTGGCTTTTTTAAATCCAGCTTGAACATCTGGAAGCTCACAGTTCATGTACTATGAAGCCTGGTTTAGAGAATATGGAATGTTACTTTGCTACTGTTTCAGATGAGTGCAATTGTGAAGTAATTTCAGCATTCTTTGGCATTGCCTTTCTTTGGGACCGGAATCAAAATTGACCTTTTCCACGCCTGAGCCCACTGCTGAGCTTTCCAAACTTGCTGGCAAATTTAGTGCAGCATGTTCACAGCCTCGTCTTTTAGGATTTGAAATAGTTTCCCTGGAATTCCATCACCTCCGTGAGCTTTATTCATAGTGGTGTTTCCTAGTCAAGGCCCACTTGATTTCGCATCCCAAGATGTCTAGCTCTAGGTGAGTGATCACACCATCTGCTCTAGGTGAGTGATCATACAATGTGCAAATGGCGGTGTTATCTCCATATCTGAGGTTACTGATGCTTCTCCAGGCAATCTTGATCCCAGCTTGTGCTTCATCCAGCCCAGTATTTCGCATGATGTACTGTGGCTAGAAGTTAAATAAGCAGGTGACAATATACAGCCTTGATGTTCTCCTTTCCCAATTTCGACCCAGTTTGTTGTTCCATGCCCGGCTCTAACTGGTGTTTCTTGAGCTGTATACAGTTTTTGCAGGAGGCAGGTAAGGTTTTCTTCTACTCCCATCTCATGCAGAATTTTCAGCAGTTTGTTATGATGCACAGAGTCAAAGGCTTTATTCTATGTAGTCAATGAAGCAAAAGTAGATGTTTCTCTGGAATTGCCTGCTTTTCTATGATCCAGTGGATGTTGGCAATTGGATATCTTGTTCCTCTGCCTTTTCGAAATCCAGCTTGTTCGTCTGGAATTTCTTGGTTAATTTAGTGTTGACCTAGCTTGAAGACTTTTGAGCCTTAACTTGCTAGCCTGTAAAATGAGCACATTTATGCGGAAGGTTGAAGATTCTAATGCAGGACTGGAATGAAAACTGAACATTTCCAGCCCTGTGGATCCTGCTGAGTTTTCCAAATTTGCTGGCATATGGAGTGCAGCACTTTGACAGCAACATCTGAAATAATTCAGTGGAAGGAAGTATCCTCTCCACAAGCTTTATTTGGAGTAATGCTTCCTAAGACGCACTTGACTTCATACTCAAGGATGTCTGGCTCTAGGTGAGTGACCATCCCATCGTAGCTGTCCAGGTCATTAATGCCTTTTTTGGTATAATTCTTCTCTGTTTTTTTGCCTCTTCTTAATATATTCTGCTTGAGGACCATACCATATCTGTCCTTCACTGTGCCTATTTTTCCACCAAAGTTCCCTTAGTGTCTCTAATTCTCTTGAATGGATCTCAGGTCTTTCCCATGCTATTGCTTTCCTCTATTTCTTTATATTTTTCCCTTAAGGTTTCTTATCTCTCTGCTATGTTTTGGAACTCTGAATTAACATGGGTATATCTTTCCTTTTCTCATTTGTGTTTTGTTTCTCTTCATTTCTGAGGTATTTGCAAGACCTTCTCAGACAACTCAGAACTTACACCCATTTCTCAATGAGATTACTTGTGTGTGCTTCTTTGCTTTAGAATTGTGTGCGTTTCTTACATATGTTGGATAAGAACCCTTAAGAGAGATGAGAATTGCCAAAACGTTCTCCATTTCATCCTTCATTCTCATTTCATTGATGGTTCCCTCATTTTCTTGATGGCTTTTGAGTTTGATGTAGTCTCGCTTGTTCTGTTTTCCTTTCACTTCTTTTGCTTTTGGAATTACATCCGAACTTCGTTGCCAAGACTGATGTACAGGAACATAGTGCCAGCTTATGTCTAGGAGGTTTATGGTTTCAGTTCTTTTATTCAGGTTTTAATCCATTAGAAATTAGAAAGCCTTCGATCCTAAAAATCTCTTACCATCCCTCCCTATTTGAGGACAGGGTTCCTCAAGAATCTGTATAGTGAGTGCAGGTACACACACACACACACACACACACACACACACACACACTACCAGGCCAGGCTTTGGGAGACACAAGGATTCATCCAGGATGGAGAACAGGTAGGAAACGGGAGGTGAGACTGGACCCAGGTCTGTCTCAGATCTGCACACAGACTCTGCCTGGGAGCTGTGTGGAGCAACTGTGTGAGACCCGGGGCTGCGGGGATGAGGGATGAGCAGTCAGTATCCCAAAGTCTATGTGCACAGATGTCAATATCTGTTGAAGGAAGGGGCACCCGGAGGCGAAGTCACTTCCTTGACCGCAGACCCTAACAGAACTCGGAACCCTGTCACCAGGCAGCCACCTCCTAGCAACAGCGCCACAGCCAGTTGGGCTCACTCGGCTGGAAAGACTTCATCCAGAAGGATGTTCTCCAATTGTGTCTCAACTGACCAGGGCTTCCGCTTCAGGAAACCTTGGAGGGAGAGGTTCTTCAGATGTTTCAGGCGGTTCAGTGCTCAACCTGGATGCCTCTGGTCCTTTACCAGGAGGGCACCTAAGGTAACCGCAGGCAACCTAGAGCTGGCCAGACCAGGCCAAGCCACCACTGGGAGCCTTCCCTGGGCAGTGCCAGCTGCCCTCATCTCCATATGGGGGGAAGTGGAACTTGAGGGGAGGTTCTCCCTCTGGGCAGGAACAGGTTGGTGGGCCCGTGGGTACCTGGTGGTCCTGTCACGGTCACACCGGAGGACAGGCTGGCAGTGGGGAAACAGGATCCCTGAGGTGCTCTTCTCTGTGCCAGTGTGGATAAGGTCCTCAGGTGGTCGAGTGTCTGCATCCTCAGTGGAGGTTGGCGGGGAGAGTGATGGCCATGTGTCTAGAGGGGAGATGTCTAGGGGTTTGAGAAGCATCACAGGCAATTGGCCGATGCCCTGAGACTTTCTGCCCGGCTGCTGGGCACTTGTTCACAGGGCTCCTCATGGGACTGCAGACAGGAGCCGGCCCACGGAGCACTCTGCTCCATCTCCCTGCACGAAGGCCTGGAGCCCTACACCAGCAACAGAGCCCAGGCCGGACACAGGGTGAGTGCCAGCCAGAAGACGATCCTATACCCAAGAGGTTTCGGGTCCCAGAGCCACCCTGGCCCTTCCCTGGGTCCCTCCTAGAGTCTTGCTCCAAAAGGAACCTGGGACTGTCATCTCTGCAAGGCGCCCTCACGGGCCAGGTGCTACTTGTCCAGATGCAAAATCACTGTTCACTTCCATGTGGAAATCTCAGGAGATTGTGATAGGGTTTCACTTCATGTTCCCCAAGGAGCCTCTCCGCATGTTTCTACGGTGTATCCTGTATTAACTTCATCCCAGGTATCCATGTGGGCCTGAGAATCCTAATGCCTCTCAGCCCAGGTTCAGCCCCTCTCACCCCAGTTCTCATCCCCAGAATGGGATGTTGTGGTCACCACCACAGGGATGATGCAGTTAACACACAGGGAGCTGTCCAATACAAACTGCCCCAAGGCGCTAACACACGTAACCATGGCCCAGCGCCAGTTCGCTCGTGATGCCAGGACGATTATTCTACGGAGGGCACTGCTGCCCCTCCTCCTGTCATGAGTCCTGGAGGCTTGGGGACTGAGTCTGAGCTCCAGCACGTGCCTTCCTGGAGTTTTGATGCCGCCTCTGACTCATGTCTCTGCTGTGTTCCATCCTAGGGGGAAAGTGTGTCCACAGGGGACAGGAATGAGACCTGCAGGGTGTGGAGCATCCAGAGACGCAGACTGGAGACGTTGGTGGGCAAGCTGGTGCCTGCCTTCCTGGGCGGTGACTCTGCCTACCTCCCCACATTCCTGGGCACCTACAGGGCTTTTGGCACCCCCCAGCAGGTGCTGGACCTTCTCTTCACGAGGTGAGCACTTCCCCTCCCCCACTGGATACTCTGGGAGACCTGGCCACCGTCCGGCTGTGAGTCGTGGGAATGTCTCTCCACCTCTGTGAGCCCCAGTTGGCCCCCCTCTGCACTTGAGGGGAAAGGGAGGAGCAGCCCCCTGGGGGGACTATGTGGGTGCATGCTGGAAAGTGGTTTCTGGGAACCTGGGCCCCTGGAATGGCTGTGATTGTGCTGAGACATCACGTTCCTCCTCCCCTCGAGGAAGCCTCTGTCTCCGTTGTCTCTGTGCCTTTGACTTGGGCCCCAAGCAATTGCCCAATTGCAAGGTGAGGCGTAAGTGGTGCCCTGTCCTCGGTGAGTGAGAGCAAGGTCCCTGGGAGAGATCAGTGGTGCCCCAGGTACTCGGCTGGGGCTGGTAGGGCTCATTTGTTCCTGAAATATAGAGTAAGGCTCACGAGGTGCAGGCACTTTTCCAAGAAGAAGCGTCATGTAATGCATGGAGCGGACAGCAGTCCTACCCCCAGGGCTTCAGTTTTATGGGGTGGGGGTTGTGGGGATGGGGTGAACTCTGTCACCCCAGCCGTCACATCCAGGCGTGTCTGCAGTACTGTCCATGTGACGCCTCCTGCAGGTACGGATGCATCCTCCCTTACTGCGATGAGGATGGTGGACCCCTGCACCAGCTGAAAATGTGAGTGGATTGTGACTCAAGAGGGAGTGACTTCCTATCCCAGAGAACTGCCTGGAGTAATGGGATTGCTGGTTGGGCAGGGCTGGCAGAATCCTGGATCCCACATAGCTGGGTGCCAAGGTCTGGGAGCTTCTCCTGGAAGAGAGGAAAGGAGGCCAAGAGAGCTGTGGAGGGGTCTGGGGTGCTGGGAGGAGCATCTGGGAGGTCAGAGGTCAGAGTCCGCCCATGCGAGTCCACACCCGTCCCCTGTCAATCCCAGTCCTGCCTCTACCCCCGATCCTGGGACCCAGAGCACAGAGTGTGGAGATCATCCAGCTCACTGTCTGGTGGAACCTCGGCGGGGTGATCAGCTGTGCTCAGTGGACCCAGTGACACTCAGGGGACAGCTGAGCCCTCGCTGGGGAAGGATGAGTGTCAGTGGCCGGAGGGGACGCAGGTGTGTCCCTAGCGGACGAGGCAGCCTGTGGATGTAGGAGGTACATGTGCAGGGATATGAGGCCCACGGACAGCCTGGGCTGATGACAGAGTCTGTGTGTGCCCTCCTTGGACAGATGTTCCTGGGACCCCTACATGTTCCAGAGATGCAGTGACCAGAGTAGACACCCTGGCTGCCCTCACAGTGGTGACACCAGGGGGAGGGGCAGGGGGAGGGACAGTGTGCCGTGCCAGGCTGCCCTCAGGAAGCGGACACATGGTCACACCATGGATCAAGGGCTGTCACTTGAGCAGGCTCATTGGCAGCCCCTCCCCTGTGTCCAGACCTCCTCTGCCTGGTCTGCCAGGTGAGATGGACCGTGGAAGAGAAGTGACCTCTGGATGGGCAGGGGCAGAAGGCACCGAGGCCCAGGTCCCCGCAGGGCAGCCCTGGAGTGCAGTGTGGCGGGAAGGCCAGGTCTCTGACTCTGCTGCCCATGTGACTCTCCCCAGGGCCATGGCCTGCATCCTGGGCACCTGGCTGCACCTTTACCCTGAGGATTTCCAGCAGTCCCCAGAATTTCCCTGCCTGAAGATGCTCCTTGCTTACGTAGAGCTCAACATGCCCCGCTCGGAACTGGAGCAGCAAGTCCGCCATCTCCTGGCGCAGCTGGAGACCCTGGAGCCCACGGAGGCAGAGGGGCATGGTGAGGAGGACTCAGGTTGGGTGAAGAGGACGGGGACGAATAAGGAAGTGAGGGGCTGGGCCACACAGAGCAGAGCCTCCTGAGGCTGGAACTAGGCCAGGAGCATTGAGGAGGCTCAGATCACTATTCCCCTGGACTGCAGCCTAGGAGGACTTCCTGGGGGTAGGGGGCATCTTGGATTGAGTTTTCAGGGCCAAGTAGCGAGTATGTTCCTGTCTTTGGGATCCATGGACAAGCAGTCTTAGTGACAGTGTTTTCTTTCCTGGGAAATACAGCACCTGCTGGAGAAGAAGCTCTGGAGACATCACCAGATCTCACGCCAACAGCACCCTTAATCCCTGCCACAGCTCCACAATCAGAGCAAGCTCAAAGCCCAGCTCCCATTCAACTTCAAGATCTGCATCAAGTAAGCATGCCAGCTCCAAACCCAGAGCCACAACATGCTCACGCCCTGGCTCTCACTTAAGCTGAAAGGCGAAGAAAAGTACCTCCAGGCTCCAGTTGTAGATTCAGAGAACATGCAAGAAACAGCTCTCTTCCTCCTTCAGAGCCTGAATCACCCAGAAATCCTGTGCCAGCACTGCTTCTACAGCCTAGTCCCTTGGCTTAAGCCAACCTCGGCCAGGGCACTGCCTGGGCTCTGGAGCCTCTTGGTGTTTTGCAATCAGCTGTACCTCCGGTGTTATCCAGCTTTGGTTCTAGAGACCCCAGCTACCCAGCTTTTCCGGTAGCTCAGGCACTGGAGCCAGATCCTCCCCCAATATCCCTGGAGCCGGTCTCAGATCATCAGCGAGCCTTGCCTTGCCCGGCAGAAGGTGTGCTGCCCCCATGACACCACCAGGCCTGGAGCCTGTCTCTCCACCCTGATAATTCCCTCTCTTAATATGTGCGTTTTTTTAAAATTACATGTACAAACTTATTTTTTCTATGAAATAAAGTAAACTTTGATAGAAATGGAATTCTATGACTTTTTCAATTGTACGTGTGAGCCGCACGGAAAACATTCACTGCGTTCCATGACCCCGTCGACTGTCTGTTGCAGAGCATCTGCATCCTATTTGACGCCAACTATTAATTTGGGCTCCAAAATCACTGCAGATGGTGACTGCAGCCATGAAATTAAAAGACACTTACTCCTCGGACGGAGTTATGACCAACCTAGATAGCATATTACAAAGCAGAGATATTACTTTTCCCACAATGGTCCGTCTAGTCAAGGCTATGGTTTTCCAGTGGTCATGTATGGATGTGAGAGTTGGACTGTAAAGAAAGCTCAGCACTGAAGAACTGATGCTTTTGAAGTGTGGTGTTGGAGAAGACTCTTGCGAGTCCCTTGGACTGCCAGGAGATCCAACCAGTCCATCCTAAAAGAGACCAGTCCTGGCTGTTCATTGGAAGGACTGGTGCTGAGGCTGAAACTCCAGTACTTTGGCCACCTCATGCGAAGAGTTGACACATTGGAAAAGACCCTGACACAGGGAGGGATTGAGGACAGGAGGGAAGGGGATGACAGAGGATGAGATGGCTGGGTGGCATCACCGAATCGATGCATATGAGTTTGGTTGAACTCCTGGAGTTGGTGATGGACAGGGAGGCCTCATGTGCTGCAATTCATGGGGTCGCAGAGTCGGACACGACTGAGTGACTGAACTGAACTGAACTGAACCCTGCAGTCTGGGAAGGCACTGCACTCGACTCTCCCTCATCTGTTGATGGACATTAGGACTCTTTCACCTTTGGGCTCTTGTGTATAGTGCTGCTCTGAACACTTGTCTACAGGCTTGGGACTTTCTGCGCTTACTTCTTTCGGGTGTTGATGTAGGAGCGGAATGTGGGTGGTGACTGCATTCTGTGTAGTTGCCTTTCTGAGGACCTGTGGCAGAAGTGTACCTTTAGTGTTTCCGTTTCCCCTTCTTCGTCTCTGTTGCGGTGTCCTCTCTGCCACACATCCCCCCTCCTGGTCCCTCACTCTGGGGAAGAAGCCTCTGAGGAGGCCCTGTGGCCCGCCCCTGAATGAAGCAGCTCGTGTCCTAGGTGAGTCCACAGCCTCAAACCCCTGGGAGAGTCTGGCTGAGGCCTCCGGCGGAGTCATGGTCCGTTCCTGCTCCAAAGACAGTGTGAGGCCCCGTCTGTGATCATTGCCTTGCTGCTTTTTCATTAGTTGCCACCCCAGATCCGCTCCTCTTTGACCCCATGCCCTACTGTCACTTCTTCTGATGTTAGTGTGAGTGTCGTGTATATTCGTGTGGACACCCCCAGACATCTAATCCCGGTAAGTGGAGATGTTCTGGGGTTCTTGGCTCTCTAATTCCCAAAGCCAAGCCTGTGTGTGTGGTGCAGCCCTAGCCTAGGATGGCCTGAGACTCTGTCCCTGCCCCGGGCCCTGGTGTTTCCCCCTCCCATCGGGCCTCAATTTTCCAAATGGACAGTGACCGGTTAAGCGAGGAGCTTTCAAAGCCTGCACACAGTCTGCCCAGCCTTCCACGTCTCTGGGTGGTTTACGGCTGGGTGACACGAGCAACCCCAGGCCTCCCTCATGGTTGGAAGGCACCCCCCAATGGCTCTGTGGGCCTCTCTTTGCTGCGGTGAGGAACAGGGTTCACACTCACTGAACTTCATGCCCTGAAGGATAAGGAACGTTTCTCCAGAACGGCTGAGGCACTGTGAGCGATACAAGATGACTTGGACATGGACCACGTGCTCGAATGTGATCTGCAGACTAGACGGGCGATCTTTCCCCATGCTGCCTACGGGGGGGAGATCTCTCCGAAACAGGAATTGTCACTTTCAAGTTCACACTGTGTTTTAATGCAGAAGTGATATTTTCCTTGATCGCAGATATTGTACTGAGTTTGGAGCACAACTAAAATAATAAAGTTTGGGTCATGCAGACAGTTCTGTTATGGAAGCGGATCGGGGAGAGAGTGGGTCAGGGCTTCAGTAAATACAGAGTAAGTTGCCCTGTGGTCTAAGAGGAAATCGACTGATTGGCCCCCACAGTTGTCATGACCGAGCGTTCCTCGGGTGGAATTATCACAGGAGCCTGTGTGGGGAGCCCCAGGCACCTTCAGTCCTGATTGCCTTGAGAGTCTGACCCCTGGGGCCTAGGCCTCAGAGAGCAGCATTCTCTAGCGCGGATGTCTGCAGACTGGGCATGGAGACAGTGGCGGTTTAGATGCCTGAGAGCAACCCTCCCAAGTGTCGCCACTTTCTTCAGTAACAGCAAGGCTGTTCCTTTCTGCTTAGGTCCCTGTCGGCATTTTTTTCTGGCTGTTTCAGAGTTGATCTGAGAGCTACTGCTGGGACTTCAGTCTTCCTTGGTCTTTTTCTGCCTCTTCTCCTCTTCCTCCCTGCCATAATAAAGTGTCTAAGCCCGTTGCAAAACGTTATCTAAGATGATTTGGTGCATACCCCTCTTTTAGTAACTTACTGTGGATATCTGGATCCGACTGAGTGAGAAATCTCTCTTTGAGATCATTCCTCCCTCTGCACTTTCAGGATCAGTCTCAGGGAATCTGCAGAAGGCTTTTGTAGTCCATCCTGGGATTTACCTGGAGCTTCCCTCTCTCCCTGTTCTATGTTTGCCAACTTGGCATCATTTAACGTCTTTGTGCCCACTCGCTTGAGTTCCGACAAAGTGACTCTGATCCCATCTTCCTTTAGCCATGTTCGAATCCCAGTGTGATTCTGTTGTGGGGGCAGTCTGATTCCTAGTAGGGAAGGTGGCTATTTCGCCCTCTTCCTCTTCTGCTGATTCCTTACCAAGCCATTCATCCCCATAGGCAATCCCTCCCCGAGGTCCCCCTGCTGGGTGATGGGCTGCCACCTGCCTAGTTGGAGGAACTCAGCCGTGCTCAACTCATAGGTTTCTTATAAATCTCAAAATATCCATGCTGAGGAAAAGCATCCAGATACAGAAGAATGTCATTTCTGAAGAAAGCAGATTCATGGTTGCCTGGGGATGGGTGAGAGGCGTGGGTGACCAGGGGCATAAAGCAAACATGGAGAGCAGTCTGTATGTGTTAATCCTAATTCTGCTGATGCATTTCTGTATTTATACATGTGTGAGACCTTACTGAAATGCACATTTTAGACATGTGGGTTTTTTTTTTAAACCTCATCTGTACATTTATGAAGCTGTTTTTTAACAGCACAGAGTGAAGGATATGAAGCATAGACTTCCCCAGTCAGTGATGACAGTTGAAGCCCCTGATGCCTTGGAAAGTCCATACCCCTGGTCCCCCTTGCTGGGTGTCTGTAATGCACCAGGGCATTTGTGCTTCCTGCAAGGTTGCCAGGAATTCTCAGGCTCTGGAATTGGGAAACCATTTAACTAAATGTGTGATAGCTGAGAAGAAGCCTTCCTGCCTCTTAACCAAACCATCATCAGGTGAAATCTTTGATTTTCAAGTGTTTCATACAAGTACATAATGGGTAAGTGCCATATAACATGGGTTTGTCACTTGTCTCTCCCTGAAGGAGCTTTCTCAGCCTCCAGCACCTGAGTTCATTGGATTAATTCAAGAAAGCTTACCTCCATCTTGGGTAAGATTGGATGGGTATGGTGGCTCCTCCATGGGTTTCATGTTACTGCAATTATGCAATCAAGGCTTGAGCTCCTAGTTAAAAAGGTGCCTTTCATACCACATAAGGCATGCTATCATTGAATAACCTTTCTATAATAGCGACAGTTGATAGTCATTTAAAACACTCTTTGTCTTAGGTTTCACTAAGGTCAGGGGTGTGTTTTGAGATTTACTGAGCATGGCAGTTCCTCCGATGTGAGTTTTTGTAACACACTCTGTCTGATTTTCTATTTTATTTTAAAAGGTTTTCATATTCTTTGTATATGGTTGCTTTTAACTCCTTGTCTTATAGAGTGGAAAACACATGCTTCTGTCCATCAATTACTATCACTTCATTTCTGTTTTTTTCATTAATGACAGGTGTGCTTTTTTTCTTTAGTAAAACTTTAACGTTTTTCCTTAAGTTTCAAAATTGAAATTATACACATTTATTGCACCTGAGAATTGAAGACAGAATTTTAAACAGTGGAAATGGAGGAGGGATTTAATATGGAAATACTAAACATCAATCAAACAATCAGAATAGAAACAGTATGTTTGATGGAGTCAATTAAATTTTGGTTTTGGAACATGAAAGTGTAGTCTTTCTATCTGGATATCAGATGGACTCTTTCAAGCACTGGCCTAGATGGAGGAACTCAGCAGAGCTCCCCTCATAGGTTACTTATAAAGCTCAAAACATTCATGCTGAGGAACAGCAGCCAGATACAGAACTATGTCATTTCTGAAGAAAGCAAATCAGTGGTTGCCTGGGGATGGGTGGGAAGCGTGGGTGACCAGGGGCATGAAGCCAGCTTGGGGAGCAGTCTGTGTGTCTTTATCTTAATTCGGCTAATGCTTTTCTGGGTATATATGCACATGTGTCAAAACTTACTGAATTGTACACTTTAGACATGTGGGTTTTATTTAATTTTTTTAAACCTCATCTGCACATCCATGAAGCTGTGATTAAAGCAGCACAGAGTGAAGGATATGAAGCATAGGTTCCCCTGGTTGGTGCTGACAGTTGAAGCCCCTGGTGCCATGGAAAGTCCATACCCCTGGTCTCCCATGTAGGGTGTCCGTGATGCGCCGGGGGAGTTGTGCTTCCTGCAAAGGTGCTAGGAATTCTCAGGCTCTGGAAGTGGGAAACCTTGGTATGACATGGGTGATAGCTGAGAAGGAGCCTTCCCTTCTCTTGACCAAACCATCATCAGGTGAAGTCTTTGATTTTCAAGTGGACCTGATTTTCATACAGGTCCATTGTGGGTAAGTACTATATAACATGGGTTTGTCACCAGTCTCTCTGTGAAGGTGCCTTCTCAGCCCCCAGCATCTTAGATCATTGGATTAATTGGGAGAAATCTAAGGGGATGGGTAAGATGGCTCCTCCATACAATCCATGTTCCTGCAATTATCCAATCAAGTCCCTAGCATGTAGTTGAAAGCAGAAAAAAAAAAAAAAAAGAAAAGAGCTGTTCTTAACACTTCCACTTAAAGGTAGTTGCTGGTTTCTATTGGGAAAGGGGAGCGTTTCATATATGGTAAGGCATGTGACCATTAAATGCTCTTTGTCTTCTGACACGGTAAGGTCAGGGGTGTGTTTTGAGATTTACTGAGCATGGCAGTTCCTCAGAGTTCAATTTTTGTAACACTTTTTGTCTGTTTTTCTATTTTATTAAAAAAAAACTTTTATAGTCCTTGTGTGTTGTTCCTTTTAACTCCTTGTCTCACACATTTAAAAAGACAAAACTCTATCCATCATTTACTATCACGTCATTTTTGGTGTTTTTTTTTTTTTTCATTTGTGGCAGCTGTGCTTTTTTTTCTTTAGTAAAAACATGGTCTTTCCCCTTACATTTCAAAATTTTAATTACAAACTGCATTTTGTACCTGGGATTTGAAGACAAAATTTTAAACAATGGAGATGGAGGAGGAAGGAAACACTAACAAGGAAATACTAAATAATGATGAAACAATCAGAGTACGAACGCTATGTTTGATGGAATCAAGTAAATTTTGGTTTTAGAACATGAAATTGTAGTCTTTCTATCTGGAAATTAGATGGGTCACTTTCAAGCCAATAAAAATGATTTATTATGAATAAGATCAATACAGTACAGAAAAGAATTATAAAAAAGAATGAAAAATTTCATGCTTATATGCTTAAAAGCCTCTTGATGAAAGTGAAAAAGGAGAGTGAAAAAGTTGGCTTAAAGCTCAACATTCAGAAAACTAAGATCTAGGCATCTGGTCCCATCACTTCATGGGAAATACATGGGGAAACAGTGTCAGACTTTATTTTTGGGGGCTCCAAAATCACTGCAGATGGTGATTGCAGCCATGAAATTAAAAGACGCTTACTCCTTGGAAGGAAAGTTATGACCAACCTAGACAGCATATTAAAAAACAGAGATATTACTTTGCCCACAAATGACCGTCTAGTCAAGGCTATGGTTTTTCCAGTGGTCATGTATGGATGTGAGAGTTGGACTGTGAAGAAAGCTGAGCATCGAAGAATTGATGCTTTTGTACATGGTGCTGGAGAAGACTCTTGAGAGTCCCTTGGACTGCAAGGAGATCCAACCAGTCCATTTTAAAGGAGACCAGTCCTGAGTGTTCATTGGAAGGACTGATGCTAAAGCTGAAACTGCAATACTTTGGCCACCTCATGTGAAGAGCTGACTCATTGGAAAAGACTCTGATACTGGGAGGGATTGGGGGCAGAAGGAGAAGGGGGCAACAGAGGATGAGATGGTTGGATGGCATCACCGACTCGATGGACATGAGTTTGTGTGAACTCCAGGAGTTGGTGATGGACAGGGAGGTCTGGTGCGCTGCAATTCATGGGGTTGCAAAGAGCTGGACATGACTGAGCGACCAAACTGACTGAACTGACTGACTGACCCTGAAGTAGAATTTCTAGGTCATATGGTAGTTCTATTTTTACTGTTTTGAGGAAACTCCACACTGTTTTCAGTGGATACTGTAAACAATTTTCATTTCCACCAAAGGTGGACAAAGGAACCCTTTTCTCCACATTCTCACCAAATTTGTTATTTCTTTACTTAAGTCATTGTAACAGGTGTGAGGTGATGTCCCATGTGATTTTTATTTGTATTTCCCTGATGCTTAGTGATGTCGAGCATCTTTTCATGGGCCTTTTGACCGTCTTTATGTGTTCTTTGTGAAAATGTCTGTTAAGAACTTCAACCTATTTTAAAATCAGATTGTTTGGAGTTTTTTGTTTTGTTTTTGCATTGTATGAGATTTTTTATGTATTTTGGATTTTAGTCTCTCATCATACATAGGATTTGCAAATATTTTCTCCCTCTGAGCAGGCTGCCTTTTCATTTTGTTGGTGGTTTTCTTTGCTGTGCAAAAGCTTTTTAGTTGATGCATTCCCCTGTTGGTTGCTTTTACTTTCCTTTGCTTTTGAAATCAGTTCCAAAAAACCATCACCAAGACTGGTTCCTAAGAGCTTACTGCCTATATATAAATACATATGTATTATTTTTTTCTTCTAGGAGTTTTATGGTTTCAGGTCTTACACTCAAATCTTTAAAGTGTTTTGAGTTCACTTTTTAAAGAGAGTAAGAACTTATTTGACTGTCTGCAAACTATACTTATGAATACCATAAGATTTTTGAAATGGAGTCATTAATTATGGACCTCTCAGGGAATTTATTTTTCCCCTTAGGAATGTATTAGTTTATATCTCTGGGTCCATAAAAAGAAGAGACTGTCTTTGTGCTAAACCAGTAAGCCATAATATCATCGAGGGCAAGGTCACACACTGTAAGATGAGAACAACATCACACATATATAGAATCAGATCAAGCTGGAATAATTTCTCAGCTTTGTTGCTTATTAGCTGTGCAACCTTGGGCAAGTAACTACCTCTCTGAGGGTCAGTAGGTTACATGTTTTATAACAGTTCCTAGTGTCATGAACCATCTGTCTCAGTTTTAGGTAGTGCTCAGGGCAGTTCTCTCTTGAGTTATAAACTGAGCGTTTTCTTTGACTTCTACTTGAATTCGTCTTGTTTGGTGAATTTCACACCTACCGCCATAGACTATGGGACTGTTTAGCACACACTTAAGGATTGTTAACTTCTCAAATCCATACCGCGGCGTGCATCTCTAATTATCCGGCACTGGGGTGAAAATGCAGATTCTGATTGGGCAGCTTTGGAGTTGGGACCAGGCTCTGCACTGCAAAGCATCTCCCAGGTGATGTCCGAGCCAGATTGCTAGTACGCCACCACCACCTCCGCTGGTACCACAGATACTTGGGTCTGGCGCATCTGCAGTGACATGAGGCAGTCCTGTGCATTGTAGGAGATCCAGCAGCATCCCTGGTAGTTTCCTCTGGATGCCAGTGACTCCGAGCCTGCAGCTAGGTCACCTGAAACGCCTCCAGACATTGGCAGATACCCTAAATCGGTGAGTGGAGAACCACGCCCTATAGGATGCCATGCCGGTGGTGCACCTCTGGGCAAGCCAGTAGGGATCCTGGACGTTGGTGCAGATTGGGAAACAGAGGCTGGGCTGCGCGTGCAGCGCCCGCGGTCGCAGAGGCTGAACGTAAACTTTCGGCTCCTCTCGGAGCATCACGCCCTCACGCACCTCCCCCCCACGCGCACTGCGTCCCCACGCGCACTGCGTCCCCACGCGCACTGCGTCCCCACGCGCACTGCGTCCCCACGCGCACTGCGTCCCCACGCGCACTGCGTCCCCACGCGCACTGCGTCCCCACGCGCACTGCGTCCCCACGCGCACTGCGTCCCCACGCGCGCGGCTCAGCCGCCGGAAGTAGGTACTTGTAGGCCAGTCGATGCTGCAGCTCCTAGCCCCTTCTAGTTAGCCTGATGTGGCTCCAGTTTCCCCGTCGTCGCTCGCCGGGAGCTCCCGCACGCCTCCGGGCCTTAACTGTGCCTCACACTCCTCAACAGCCTTTGGCGGGGGAGGCCGCAAGCTACCCACTCAGGAGGAGGCCGTCCGTGTCAGAGAGCAGGTGGGGGACGGGCCAGGGCTCAGGCACCGCCATTGTGCTGCCTTGCAAGCCTGGTGGGGTCAGGGGCATGAGTTCATTTCTGTAAGATTGAATTTTACAGGTGGTGTAAGATTGTGGTCCTCATTGCTTCTTCGGTGCGTTGCTTCCTAGTTTTCCGAACTCCAGCCATTGAACATATTGTCCTTTCCCCATTGTATATTCTTGGCTGGTTTGTCATAAATTAATTGACCGTACATGTACTGATGTTTCTGGGCTTTCTGTCCTGTGTTTTTTTTTTTTATGCCAGTACTATGCTGTTTTGGTTACTCTAGGTTGGTAATATAGCTTGAAGTTACAGAATAGGAGAAAATATTTGTGAACCATGTGACTGACAGGTAATATCCAGAATATGAAAACAGCTCATATAACTTAATTTGGAAAAAGCAAACAACCAAATGGAAAAATGTGAAGTCCTAAATAGACATTTTTTTCCAAAGAAGACATCCAGATGTCCAACAGGCACATGGAAAGATGCTCTACATGGCTAGTTGTTAATTGCAAATCAACACCACTATGAAGTATCACCTCACAGTGGTCAAAGTGGGTCATCATCAAAAAGTCTATGAATGATAAATGCCATACAGGATGTGGAGAAAAATGAACCCTCCTACTCTGTTGGTTGGAATGTAAATTGGTGAATCTATTATGGAAAACCATATGGAGGTTCCTTGAAAAGTTAGAGTTACTTTATGACCCAGAAATCCCTCTGCAGGGTATTTATCTGGGGAAAAAAAAAAGAAATCTCTAATATGAAAAGATACATGCACTCCAGAGTTCATTGCAGCACACTTTACAATAGCCAAGACATGAAACAACCCAAGTGCCCATAAACAGATGACTGGCTTAAGATGTGAGATATGTGTCTATACACACACTCACATAAAGAGGTATGTATATATAAAATATAGATATACGTATATAAATAATGGAATATTATTCAGCCATTAACAAGATTGAAATATTGTCATTTGCCTCAACATGCATGGACCTAGAGAATATTGTACTTTGTGAAGTCAGAGAATGACAAATACTATGTGATATCACTTTTATGTGGAATCCAAAAATAATATAAATTTATTGTTCACACACATAGAAAACATATGTTTACTGAAGGGAAGATGGAAAGAGGATTGAATTGGGAGTTTGGGATTAACATACAAACTACTATACATAAAACACATAAGTAACAAGGATTTCTTAAGTAATTCCACAGAGGGCCATCAGTCAATTCTGGGTTTTCAATTGTTCTGAAACAGCAAGTAAAAACTTGGTTAGATTTAAACTGGTTTTGTCTTTTGAGATTTTTGATCAAATTGAAACAGTACCAGCTTAAACTGATTTTGTCTCCTTAAATAGACTGTTGATTATTCAAACCTTGCTGTCATTTTGTAGAAACAACAACGCTGTGCATGTGTAAAATGGGAATCCCATATCTCTAGTGTTACCCTAGAGCCAGGAACTCAAGGAACAGAAGTATGGCCACCTGAACCCCTTTAAGTGTGAAGCCCTTCAAAAGGAAACTCTGGCTTCTAGCACCATGAGTAGCTTATGTAGGCTGATTTAAACTAGCCAGAGGATTTCCAACTTTGAAATTCCCCTAACCCTTTACCTTTTGCCCTGACGTGGTATTGGGGAGACAAATTTAACAGCCTTGCCAGTTAACCTTGCCGTAAACCTCTCTTTTTTCTCAAAAGCCAGTGCCATAGTGTTGGCTTCTATGTATGTCTAGTAGGGAGCCCTTGCTAGATAACAGTTTGGGGAACACAAAGTTTTGTAGGTCGTGTGACCACTTGTTTGAGTCACTGCAGTTCGTGGCAGAGTGTGCATGCACTCTTGCCACTGCCCTGAGTGGCCACCTAAACCACGTTTGTCTGAAGTGTCCGCTGTGGGGTTCTTGCTTCCCAGCATGCCTATTCAGGTCCTGAGTGTTGCTTTCACTTTTTAGAAAGGACACGGCTTCTGGACCAGAGGCCTTTGGAGTGAGTTATGCGGTTACAGTGCTTCTGTGCCTAGATTGCCTCTAATAGCCTTGCCAGGACTGTGGGTTAGAGTCTTCCATGGGGGAGATTTTTGTCAGGTTATAGTTCTGAGACTAGGGTTAGAGTCTCACTCTATGGAGACAAGATGAAAGGTTACAACCAGTGAAGTTCTCAAAAGATTGGGTTAGACTCCTGAACCCTGGGTTGAAGTCCTATTGTTTTGGATTTCTTTGTCTATGTTTTTCCTATGCGACTGTTTTGTTAGAATTGGCTCATAGGAGTTGGTTCTTAGGTGACTGTGTCAAAATTCTGTTGAACCTGATATTAATGAAAAAGTTCTCTACCTCAGGAGATCACATTACTCCCCGACTAGGAACACTACCTAAAGGAAGTGTCAGGGGTTTTCACCTGTGCCAAGTATTACTTCCTGGAAGTATTGATAACAGGTGTAGATTCTTCATGGAATCAGCCCTGGTTATCTTGTTGGGGTGAGAGGTAACTCGTGAGCAAGTAACTCCTAAGTAAAAGGCTTAATCAATATTCTAGGTTTAAAACCCAAGAGCTGAGAATGGTGTATGGATTGCAAATCTCTGGAAAATATCTAGAGATATTTTCTCCAGGAGAAATGAAGGAGTGTGAAGCTGGAAAATTGCCCATTACAGAGAAGCTTATGAAGCCCAGGCTCTGTGTCAATCACCACCCCGAAAAACATACTGGGTGCAGAGGGTGGTGGAAGAAGTGAAAGGAGAAATGAAGGCGTGTAAAGCAGGACAAGTCTCTACCCCAGAAGAACACACCTGGTGCCTGGATTAAAGGAATTTTATACATTTTGGTTTTTCCTCACTGAGAATTTTAACCTCCTTTTGTATGAGTCCAACTTGCAGGGAGTTAGCATTAAAATGCTTTTAAGTGTGTGTGTGTGTGTGTAACATAAATTTACCAGGAGGAAAAAAAAAAAATGATGACCCTAAAGGCCATGGGCCATATGGAAGCCTCATATGGCTACGTGGAAGTGGCCCAGACATCTAGATCATAGCATATCTGGTATATGATCTCTGCTGGGGAGGTAAAATGTTTTGGTCATCTACCAGGAAGATTATACCTGTACATGCTCAGAAAGAAAGTGAGGTCTTCAGTATTTCATCTTGTATACTTTTGAATTCCTCCTCAAATTCAGCTCAGATATGTCTAAGAGAGCCTTGGATTTCTTCAAGGTGATACCGTCACCACTTCCATCACCCTCCTCACCCAGTATGTTTTTCAGGGTGATGAGGGACACAGAGCCTGGGCTTCATAGGTTTCCCTGTAATAGGCAAGCTTGCGGGTGGGGGAAATTAATAGGAACCTCCGAGAAAAATTGTTAAAGCCTTGGAACTGTTTGGACAGATTCCTTGGTAACTAGGTAGCATGTGTGACTTTCAGGGTACAGTGCTTGACAATCGTCTCTAATAGAAAGCTTCTCAGTGTTCCCTAAGTAAACCTTCACATCCGAACTGTTCATTGTTGAAACTGGCCATCTTCTGAAGTGGCTTCTCCAGGGAATTCTTACAGCTAGGTTGTATAGAGTTGCTGTACATTTGCTTGCTCTTTTCCAGAAATCAAAGTAGGAGACAGAATTGGTTTCCTAAATCCTAAGGCTTTTGCTCTCTTGTGCCTCTTGAGGTTGTTTGAGTTCCATAACTTTTTTTTGGGGGGGGGGCGGGGGCTGGGATATTTTCTAGAGTTTTGCAATCCATAGACTGTTCTGAGCTCTTGAGTTTTAAACCTGGGATCCTAATTAAGCTTTTGACTTAGAAGTTACTTGCTTGTGTGTTTTCTTCCCCCATTTCTCTCCCCTTCTTTCTTTCCATTCTCAGAGAAGCCAGCTAACCCATCAGAACCAGCAACAAGGTCAAGAATAGTTGAGGGGGGCAAGCTTCTAGTGTGTCCTGGTGCTTTCTATAAAGCAGAGTGTGTTCTGAACCACCGATTGGCAAACCATGGTGCTTTTCTTCATGTTTCATGAGCTCAAGGATTTTCCAGGTGCAGCCAACATTGCTGCATCACATAGCCCTTAAGTTTCTGGTAAGACTGCTAGTTGACTTTGGGCCCAAACCATAAAGGCTTGAAAGAGGTGGCTGGCCTTTGCTAAAGGTGCTTGTTCTAGGCTCATCCATGTTCTTGTTGGCTGAGAAATAAATTGTTGAGAGCACAACTATGGAGGAGGTCTGGACAGCCAACTGCAGAGCACTGACTTCACCAAGAACTTGTTTTTCCTCAGAGGAGGGACTCCTAGATGGCAAACTCTTAGCTGTCCTCCCATCAGCTCTGCCTTGCACTGTGGTTATCAACTTTCCTCAGTAAAGAATAGTTAGCTACAAGGCATGGGCTCACAACATTTGATCTCGACTTGACTTCTCTAGTTATTTGGTACACTGTTCAGCAGCGGCAAGGAGAAACCCTCAGACAAAACCTGTCTTACCTGAGTCAGAGTCTAATGCTCTCCACTATATTTGGCTCCTCCTCTGGTGTTGGCTCAGATGGTAAAGCATCTGCCTACAATGCGAGAGACCCGGGTTTGATCCCTGTGTCGGAAAGATTCCCTGGAGAAGGAAATGGAAACCCACTCCAGTACTCTTGTGTTGGGATTCTTTAATGGATGGGACGAAACCTGGTAGTCCAGAGTTGACAATAAGAAAGTGAAAGAGAGAGCCAGAGGGAGGGAGGGAGGAAGAAAGAAAGAAAGACACGGAAACCCAAGCTCTGATGAAGCAAAGGTATTTTATTAGCAGAAATGCAGGCTTATATATCTTTAGTAAGATGATTACTCAGCTATTACACAGGATGAAATCAATCAAGACATATAAGAAGGAAGAGGAAGAAAGTTCAGGGCATCCATTTGCCATAAAATTCTCTTTGATGTGTCATAAACCTTTTTTATATTTTTGTATTTATCATTTTATTTGCCATTTCTTATATCTTTTTATTAAAAGCATGCATTTTACTTTTCTTTAGCAACTATGAAGTGTCTTGTATATTAGCATTTTATAGATTGATGAATATATTTATTATATATATTTATTAATAGTCTAAAATTTCTTTAGTTTTTTCTGTAAGAAAAACTTTTTGCAAGAGGAAGTTAGTGTTCAGTAATTAATGTTTTAAAATCTTACTTTATTTGGAAATGACCTAGCTATTTAATAAACTTTTGTCATTTAGTTTATCATTGCTGCTGCTAAGTCGTATCAGTCGTGTCCGACTCTGTGCGACCCCATAGACGGCAGCCCACCAGGCTCCTCTGTCCCTGGGATTTTCCAGGCAAGAACACTGGAGTGGGTTGCCATTGCCTTCTCCAGTGCATGAAAGTGAAAAGTGAAAGTGAAGTCGCTTAGTTGTGTCTGACTCTTAGTGACCCCATGGACTGCAGCCCACCAGGCTCCTCCATCCATGGGATTCTCCAGGCAAAAGTACTGGAGTGGGTTGCCATTGCCTTCTCCAAGTTTATCATTACTTAGACAAAATTATTTAAATAGAGTTTATTTAAAAGTTTTCATCTTATTTAAATATTTAAAGAGTTACTTTTTGGTTGACATTTAGTTTTACCTTAAACCTAGGCATAATAAAAGTATTATACAATGTTGATGACTTAAGACATGTCTTAATTAGATTAGCAATTATATTTAAATTATATATTTAAACATTATATTTAATATTGAATATTTTTCAGTTCATGTGAAGTTGAATTTAAATAGAGCTCACTAACTTCATATTACCCCAGAATAAAGACGTACATTGAGATAGATAATTTTAGATAGACAGACAGACATAGTTTTCTGCTAGAAATTTAAAATATCTTTCTGTCTCTCTCTCTCTTTTTTTTTTTTTTGAGTTCCACCAGTTTTTTTATGGCTGGAATCCCCGATAAGAGTGGGCTGTGTATCCCAAGGAGATGATAAGAGTTAACTTTAGGTTTTTTCTTAGGCTTATTTTTGTTTTCCGGGCAGAATTGGAGCTCCAAAAGAGTATTTTAACAAGTTAACCTTTTCCTAATTGCACGTGTAAGAAGAACCGGTTTTGCAATTTCAAAAAAGATTTTATTTTAATCAGTTTTTTTTTCTGGAGTCTAAAGAATATCATGGCCATTCAGTGTCAAAAATATAATTTCTCCTTTTTGTAGTTACAGTATATTATTAATGATATACGCATGAGGGAATTGCTGTCACATTGGATGTAAAGTCTTGGCTACAAAATTTTGACAAATAGTAGGACTGTTAAGCATACCTTGAGGTAACACAGTCTATTGAAATCTTTCATGAGGCCCGATATGATTAGGATAAGGGAGAGAGAAAGTGAATCTCTCCCGGTCTAAAGGGTGTAAAGGTATATTAAAAAAGCAATCTTGTAAATCAGTAATAATAATGTGCCAATTTTGAGGAATAGTAGTAGGTGATGGGATCCCTGGTTGTAATGTACCCATATAGGTTTCATAACTTTTCTAAGGTCTGTTAAGAGATGCCATTTGTTAGATTTCTTTTTTATAACAAAAATAGGAGTGTTCCAAGGAGAGCAAGATTCCTCAATATGTTTTAATTCTAATTGTGTGTCTATAAGTTCTTTAGTAGCCTGTAATTTTTCTTTCGTAAGGGGCTATTGCTCTGTCCAAATAGGCTCGTCATTCTTCCAAGTTATTTTAATAATTGCTTTATTTGTTAAATGAGCAGTGACCCTTAGGAAAAATGTGGAATGTATATCTGAGTTTGTCATTGCATAAGGAAGTCTCTTTCTGTTAGATTAAGGGGTATATCTATCACATAAGGTCTTAATGTTGCAGGCTGGCCTTTTGGTCCTTCGTAAGGGTAGATCTGAACATTTTGATAAATTTCTTGTACTTTGGTTTAAGAAATTCTTGCAGTTTGGCAAGAGATTTTTTGTATAGGCCAGAATTTGGGCCATAAGTGTTTGGAAGTAATAGTAATATTAATATTAGATCCAGTGTTGAGAAGACCAGAAAATCTTTTCCCATTAGTTTTGATATTTATATTTGGTTGGGCATATTCAGATACCAATGATGTCCGTAAGGATTGTTTTTGACCTGCACTGCCGAATCTGCCTGTCCATACATTATTAGAGGAGTTAATAGAAATGTAAGGTAAAAGAAGTAATTGAGCAATTTTGTCTCCCTTTTTGAATTGTCATAGAATCTGAGATGACATCATAATTTGAATCTCTCCTTTGTAATCTGAATCAATATTCCAGGGTGAATAGTAATTCCTTTAGAAGTCAAACTAGACTGGCCAAGTAAAAGACCGAAGGTTTGTGGGGGCAGGGGTCCAAAAAAGCCAGTAGGTATTTTAGAAGGGACTTCTTGAGGGTAAAGGAACAAATCATTAAGGCTGGTATATTGACGGCAGTACCGCCGGATGTTGAGGGTTTGAGGGAAAAGATAGAATATGCCCCTGATTTTTGTTGAAGGGTACCTGGGTGTTCCTGCTTGGAGTTTCCTGGAATAGTTTTTCTTTCAATATCAAATTTAGATTTACAGTTTTTGGCCCAATGTATTTCTCTATGGCAGTGAGGGCAAATTTTTGTAGGTTTTTTATTAGCCTTCTTAGGGCAGTCCCTAAATGGTTTTTATCTCCACATGTAAAGCATCTTTCATTTTCCTTTCTAAAGGTAGCAGCCATTGTCTCAGCTAGCATTTGCATCTTTTGAGTTTCTGATCTTAGATTGCGACAAGCCTTCAAATAATCAGTAATAGTGTTAAAACTGGAAAGATGGAGAACCATCGGTGTCGGAAACTTGTGATTGCAAAGCCAGTAATTCAGAGAGCCTCTGTTGCGGAGGAGAGCGATTAAGTGCTGATTTTTTGCAAGTATGAGTCTATGCCAAGGACTTATCATTATTGTTCAGAAGAGTATTGCCAGTTTTGGTGTCAAAAAGCGTCTCAGGAGAGTCGTTATCAGAATTATTAGGTTCCAACAAAGGAGAGACTTTTGGAGTTGTACCTGTTGGCAGAGGAGGAGCATTTGGAGTAGGATTTGTAGAAAAATTTTGCAAAATTTTATGTTGTTTTAATTGGGCCTTTTGTAAAGTTTTATCCTTTAATTTATATTCATGTAATAAGTGTACTCTTTGTTGTCAAATATTGTGAGGGCTAGAATTACCTTGAAATGGCAGCATTACAGCTTTAGTGAGAACCCATAAAGGCCAGAAATCAATTGGAATGTTTTTTCCCTGCCTGGCGGCTCGTTCAACATTTTCTTTGACCTGATGCCAAATTTCTAAATCAAAACTGCCTTTCTCAGGGAACCAAGGATTACATTTAACTACTGTTTGGATGCGAGCCTCTATTCACTGGCAAAAAACCCAAAAGTCCCTGAGCTTTAAACAAATGGTGAGGTAAAGTAGAGAAATGATGGGGCTTTCCCGCCATTTGACCTGTGTCTTAGTACTTACCGACCTCAATAGGTCCCGACCTCAATAGTCCTCTTGAGTCACTCTGTCCGAAATGCCACATATACCAGGGTCCCTGTTTGGGTGCCACTTGTTGGGGTCCTTTAATGGACCAGAACCTGGTGGTCCGGAGTTGATGATAAGAAAGTGAAAGAGAGAGCTGGAGGGAGGGGGAGAGAGAGGGGAAGAAAGAAAGACATGGAGACCTAAGCTCTGATGGAGCAAAGGTATTTTATAAGCAGAAATGCAGGCTTATATATCTTTAGTAAGATGATTACTCAGCTATTACACAGGATGAAATTTTATCAATAGTCACAATATGGATAGTCTAATACATACAAGGTCGTTGACACTGAAAAGAGTCACTGAAGGGAGTTACTGAAAGGAATCCAAGCAGATACCATTTCTCATGATCTCAGTCCTGAGAGCTGCGTGCAGCACTACTCGTCCTCAGAATAAGAACTGATAAGGAACAGAATTTATGAGAAACAGCACGTAGGAATCCTCCTGTTAACTTTCTCTGACACTCTTGCCTGGAAAATCCCATGGACAGAGGAGCGTGGTGGGCTACAGTCCATGGGGTTGCAAAGAGTCGGTCACCACTGAGTGACTTCATTTTACTTTACTCTGGTGTCTCCTGCAGTTCCCTCACTGTTTGAAGGGGGAATCTCTGCCAACCTTGTGGAGACTTTCTCCAACAGTGCTCCTAGAGCCATGGGTCTAACCTTAGCCCCTTCCCTACCAGGTAGTCAAAAGGGATTGGTCTCTTCTCCATGTACCTGCCAGGTTACCCAGTTCAGCCCGGGGGTCCTCTGCTTTAGTCAGGGCAATATCCTCTGAGACAGGTTCCTGCAGGTCTGGATGGCCAAGGTCAACCGAGGGGATTTATATGTGTGAACTCCCCATTTTCTATCCCTGACCTATATAACTGGGAAAAAAATTTAAGGTACAGCTTTTTGTATGTGCCTGAATGTCCTATTCTCTTGCTGGGGCAGGATCTACTGACAAAATTGAATTTTACTAGGAAAAGTAGATATTAAACTATTTCCAGATCAGGCCTATTCCCTCCAAGTTGCACTATTACAGTTGATAGGTCAGCCTCAACAAAAGTCCCTGAAAAAATTCTGTAAAAGTTAAGAGTGAATATTTGTACTGAAGAAGGCCAGGAAGAACCAAGACAGCTGACCCGATAGTAAAACTCTGTTCATGTGCCAAGGCTCCCAGTTTAGAGGAGCTAAATGCTTCTTTATAAGGAGGCATGTTAAGAAAGGTATAAAGCCACTGATAACCACTTTTCTCAAATTCCAACTAGTCAGACATTGCCAATTCCCATATAACACTCCAGTCTTGGTGGTACAAATACTGGAGGCCAGAGATTATTGTTCTGTATGGGATTTGAGAGCCAGTGACCAAATTGTAGTACAACCAGTGGTGTGTACTTGCACTCTGCTTACAACTTTATCTAGAGACTTTTGCTAGTTTACAGTTCTGGACTTAAGATGTTTCTTGCTACATATTCCTAGGTTCTGAGTCCCAGGAATTGTTTGCCTTTGAATGGGCTTACCCAGGTACCAGTATAAAAATAAGAATATTGTTGGATGGTACTTCCACAAGAATTTAAGAATGTCCCCACTGTCTTTGGGGAATCCTTAGCTAAGGACTTAAGGAATTTCCAATTAAGTGAGAAAGTCTTACTATGATGTACTAATTGCTTGTAAAACTACACAAGTAAAAAGTACACTCCTCTCTTTAAGCTTTCTGGCAGACCAGGGATATAAAATCTCCAAGGAAAAAGTAAATTTCTCACTTAACTGTAAAGTATCTAGGGCTTGAGTTAGCAAAAGGACAAAGAAGCATATTGCTGGATTGAAGGGAGTTATTAGTTTGGGTTACTGTACCCATCACCAGAAGGCAACTGAGAGGACTGTAAGGCATGACTGGGTTTTGTCTTATTTTGCTTCCTAACTTTAGACTCATAGCCAGACATCTATGTGAGGCTCCTAACGGAAATGACATTGACCCATTAAGCTAGGCTGCAGCTTGCCATTAGGTATTCCATTGAAGAAGACTATTCTTTTAGATTGATCAATCTTTAGGATATCCAGATATGGACATGTTTATGGATGGGTGCAGTTTCATGAATCACAGACTTTAAAAGGCTGGATATACAAGAGCAACTCATCAGCAAGTCCTGGAAGCAAAAGTACAAGATACTGAATATAGTTTCCTGTGTGATGCAGTAAATTGTGTTGTTTATCTAAATATTTTATATGTAATAGTGTGTCTTTGATCCCATACTCCTAATTTACCCCTTCCTCCCCGCCTCCCCCATTTCTTCTTTTAACCATATGTTTTCTATGTCTGCAAGTCTGTTTCTGTTTTGTAAATAAGTTAGGCTTCCCTGGTAACTCAGCTGGTAAAGAATCCACCTGCAATGCAGGAGACCTGGGTTTGATTCCTGGGTCTGGAAGATGTGCTCTAGAAGGGATAGACTACTCATTACAGTATTCTTGGGCTTTCCTGGTGGCTCAGCTAGTAAAGAATTTTCCTGCAATGTGGGAGACCTGGGTTCAATCCCTGGGTTGGGAAGATACCCTACAGAAGGGAACGGCTACCCACTCCAGCATTCTGGCCTGGAAAATGCCATGGATGTATAGTCTATGGGGTCACAAAGAATCAGACATGACTGAACTGCTTTCACTTCACTTTCATTTGTATTACTTTTTAGATTCCAAATGTAAGTGGTAAGTCCTGGTCTTTCTGTGTGACTTAGTTCACTTCATATGATCATCTCTGGGTGCATCCATGTTGGTGCAGATGGCAGTATTTCATTCTTTTTACAGCTGAGTGGTATTCCATTGTGGGTTTCCCTGGTGGCTCTGTGGTAAAGAATGCACCTGCCAATGCAGAAGATGTGGGTTTGATCCCTAGAGAAGGAAATGGCAGTCCACTTCAGTATTCTTGCCTGAGAAATCCCATGGACAGGGGAGCCTGCCAGAGAGCATGGGATTGCAAAAGAATTGGACATGACTTAGTGACTAAATAATAATCGCATCTTTAGTCATCTGTTGATGATGGACATTTAGGTTGCTTCCATGTCTTTGTTATTGTCAATACAGCTTCTGTGAACATTAGGGTGCATGTATCTTTTCAAGTTAAGAGTTTTCATCTTTTCCAGATATATTCCCAGTAGTGGAATTGCTGGATCATATGGTAACTAACTCTAGTTTTTTAAGGAACATCCAGACTCTTCTCTGTAATGGCTACCCCAATTTACATTCCTAGCAAGAGTATAGAAGGGTCCCATTTTCTCCATACTCTATCTAGCAATTATTGTTTGTAGACTTTTTGATGAGGGTCATTCTGACCAGTGTGAGGTGATACTTCATAGTACTAGTTGTTCAGTTGCTAAGTCATGTCCGACTCTTTGTGACCCCGTGGATGGTAGCACACCAGGCTCCTCTGTCCTCCACTATCTCTTGGAGTTTGCTCAAATTCATGTTCATTGAGTCAGTGATGCTATCTAACCATCTCATCCTCTTCCACCCCTTTCTTTTGCCTTCAGTCTTCCCAGCATCAGGGTCTTTTTCAGTGAGTCAGCTCTTTGAATCAGGTGGTCAGGTTTTGGAGCTTCAGCAACACTCCTTCCAATGAACATTCAGGGTTGATTTCCTTTAGGATTGACTGGTTTGATGGTCATGCAGTTCAGGGGGCTGTCAAGAGTCTCCTTGAGCACCACAGTTCAAAAGCAACAGTTCTTTGGCACTCAGCTCTCATATCCGTACATGACTACTGGAACAGCTGTAGCTTTGTCTATACAAATCTTTGTTGGCAAAATGATGTCTCTGCTTTTTAATATGCTGTCTAGGTTTATCATGGCTTTCTTTCCAGGGGGCAAGCGTTTTTTAAATTTCATGACTGCAGTCACAATCTGCAGTGATTTTGGAGCCCAAGAAAATGAAATCTGTCATTGCTTCCACTTTTCCCCTTCTATTTGACATAAAGTGATGGGACTGGATGCCATGATCTTTGCTTTCTGAATGTTGAGTTTCAAGCCAACTTTTTCACTCCTCTATCCCCCTTATTAAGAGGCTCTTTAGTTCTTCACTTTCTGCCCTTATAGTGGTATCATCTACATATCTGAAGTTGTTGATATTTCTCCTGGCAGTCTTGATTCCAGCTTGTGATTCATCCAGCCTATTATTTCCTATTATGTACTCTGCATATAACTTAAATAAGCAGCATAACAATGCAGCCTTGTAGTACTCCTTTCCCAGTTTGGAACCAGTTAGTTGTTCTCCATTTGGTTCTGTTACTTCTTGACCCTCATATACATCTCTTAGGAGACGGGTAAGGTGGTTTGGCACCCCAACTCTTGGAATTTTCCACAGTTTGTTGTGACGCATGCACTCAAAGGCTTTTGAGTAGTCCATGGAGCAGAAATAGGTGTTTTTCTGAACTCCCTTGCTTTCTCCACGATCTAGTGAGTCTTAGCAGTTTGATCCCTGGTTCCTCTTCCTTTTCAAAACCCAGCTTGTACATCTGGGAGTTCTTGGTTCACATACTGCTGAAGCCTGGTGTGAAGGATTTTGAACGTAGTCTTATTAGCATGTGAAATGAGCACAGCTGTATGGTAGCTTGAGCATTCTTTGGCATTGCCCTTCTTTGGGATTGGAATGAAAACTGACCTTTTCAAATTCTGTATCCACTGTTGAGTTTTCCAAATTTCCTGGTGTAGTGAGTGTAGCACTTTAACAGCATCATCTTTTAGGATTTTAAATAGCTCAACTCGAATTCTGTCACCTCCTCCTTTGTTCATAGTAATGCTTCCTAAGGCCCACTTGACTTCATACTTCAGGATATCCAGTTCCAAGTGAGTGATCACATCATTGTCATTATTTGGGTCATTAAGACCTGTTTTGTTAGTTCTTCTGTGTATTCTTGCCACTTCTTCTTAATCTCTTATGCTTCTGTTAAGTCTCTTGTTTTCTTCTATTTCTTCGCATTGTTCTCTTAAGAAGGCTTTCTTATCTCTTCTTGCTATTCGCTGAAACTCTGCATTCACTTGGGTATATCTTTCCCTTTCCCTCTTGTCTTTCACCTCTCTTCTTTCCTCAGCTATTTGTAAGGCCTCCTCAGACAACCACTTTGCCGTCTTGCCTTTCTTTTTCTTTGGGTGGTTTTGGTCACTGCCTCCTGTACAGTGTTATGAACCTCCAT
The DNA here is from genome assembly GCF_001704415.2 of Capra hircus. Classification (NCBI taxonomy): domain Eukaryota; kingdom Metazoa; phylum Chordata; class Mammalia; order Artiodactyla; family Bovidae; genus Capra; species Capra hircus. Next base: position 32,578,918 of record NC_030835.1, read on the forward strand.
CCATAGTTCTTTAGGCATTCCGTCTATGAGATCTAATCCCTTGAATCTATTCACCATTTCTACTATATAATCATAAATTTTATTTAGGTCATACCTGAATGGCCTAGTGGTTTTCCCTACTTTCTTCAATTTAAGTCTGAATTTTGCAAGAAGGAGTTCATGATCTGGCCATAGTCAGCTCCAGGTCTTTTTTTTTTTTTTTTTGCTCTGTATAAGGCTTCTCTATCTTTTGGTGCAAAGAACATAATCAATCTGATTTCAGTATTGACCGTCTGGTAATATCTGTGTGTAGAGTTGTCTCTTGGGTTGTTGGGAAAAGATGTTTGCTATGACCAGTGTGTTCTCTTGACTAAACTCTGTTAGCTTTTGCACTGTTTCATTTTGTACTCCAGGGCCAAACTTGTCCTGTTATTCCAGGTATCTCTTGACTTCCTTCCTTTGCATTCCAATCTGCTGTGATGAGAGGACATCTTTTTGGTGTAACACCTAGGTGGTACAGGTCTTCATAGAACCAGTCAACTTCAACTTCTTTGGCATTAGTGTTTGGGGCATAGACTTGGATTACTGTGATGTTGAGTGGTTTCCCTTGGAAATGAACCATGATCATTCTGTTGTTTTGAGATATTCATAGTGGTATGGATTTGCATTTCTTTAATAATTAGCCCTGTGGAGCATCTTTTCATGTTTCTGTTGGCCATTGGATGTTTTCTTTGGAGAAACGTCTATTTAGGTCTTTGCCTGTTTTTTTATTGGGCTGTTTGTTTTTTGATTATTGAACTGTATGAGCTTTCTGTATTTTGGAAATTAATCCCTTATTGGTCACATCATTTAAAACTATTTTCTCCCATTCTGTAGACTCTTTTATTTATGGTTTCCTTTGTTGTACAAAAACTTTCAAGCGTGATTAGGTTCCATTTGTTTATTTTTATTTCCATTTCTCTAGGAAATGGATCCAGAAAATGTTGCTGTTACTTATGTCGGAGTGTTCTCCCTGTGTTCCTCAGGAGTTTTAGGTATCAGTCTTAAATTTAGGTCTTTAACCCATTTTGGCTGAGAGTTTTAAAAGATGGCAGAGTAGAAGGATGTGTGCTCACCTTCTTCTGTGAGAACTCCAAAATTACTACTCACTGCTAAACAACCATCAATAGGAGAATGTTGGATCCCATCAATAACGGTACCTCACGTCCACGGGCAAAAGAGAAGCAAGCCCCAGCAAGATGGTAAGAGGGGCAAAATTGCATTTAGAATCAAACCCCACACCCACCAAAGACGCTCACAGGGCTCAAACTAAACCTTGTGCACACCAGGAGACCCCACAGAGACTGAGCCAGATCTGCCTTTGAGTGTTTGAGTGTCTCCTGTGGAGGTATGGTCAGCAGTGGCCTGCTGCAGGGGCAGGGTTCTGGATGCAGCAGACCTGGGTATAGCATAAGCCCTCTTGGAGGAGGTCACCATTAATCCCACCATAGAGCTGCCAGAGATGCCACAGGAGATGACGAAAGTGAACATCAACATTTTAGGAATCAGTGAACTAAAATGGACTGGAATGGGCGAATTTAACTCAGATGATCATTATATCTACTACTGTGGGCAAGGATCCCATAGAAGAAATGGAGTAGCCATCATAGTCAACAAGAGAGTCTGAAATGCAGTATTTGGGTACAATTTCAAAAATAACAAAATGATCTCTGTTCATTTCCAAGGCAAACCATTCAGTATCACAGTAATCCAAGTCTGTGCCCCAACCAGTAATGCTGAAGAAGCTGAAGTTGAATGGTTCTATGAAGACCTGCAAGACCTTCTAGAAAACACACAAAAAAGATATCCTTTTCATTATAGGGGACTGGAATGCTAAAGTAGGAAGTCAAGAGATACCTGGAGTAGCAGGCAAGTTTGGCCTTGGCGTACAAAATGAAGCAGGGCAAAGGCTAACAGAATTTTGCCAAGAGAATGCACTGGTCATTGAAAACAGTCTTCTAACAATACAAGACATGACTCTACACATGGGCATCATCAAATGATCAATACCAAAATCAGATTGAATATATTATTTGCAGCCGAAGATGGAGAAGCTCTATACAGTCAGCAGAAACAAGACCAGGAACTGCCTGTGGCTCATATCAGGAACTCCTTATTGCAAAATTCAGACTAAAACTGAAGAAAAGAGGGAAAACCAAGAAATTAAAGATGCTTACTCCTTGGAAGTAAAGCTATGACCAACCTAGACAACATATTAAAAAGCAGAGACATTACTTTGCCAATAAAGGTCCAATTTAGTCAAAGCAATTGTTCTTTCAGTAGTCATGTATGAATGTGAGAGTTGGACCATTAAGAAAGCTGAGTGCTAGAGAATTTGTGCTTTTGAACTGTGGTGTTGGAGAAGACTCTTGAGAGTCCCTTGGACTACAAGGAGATCCCAGTCCATCCTAAAGAAGATCAATAATCAACTATACTGTTTTGATTATTGTAGCTTTATAGTATAAATTTAGGCAGTGTAATTCCTCCAGCTCTGATCTTTTTTCTCAAGATTATTTTGTCTATTATGATCTTGTTAACAATTGAATTTTTTTTCTGGTCCATTGAAAAACGCCCTTGGTATTTTGATAAGGATTGCATTGAATCTGTAGATTGCCTTGGGTAGCATGACCATTTTGACAGTATTGATTCTTTCATTCCAAGTATGTTGTTGCATACTGAGTTACTTGCATCAGAATCTTTAAGAATTCCCAGAGTTCGTCTTTTGCCTCCTTAGGTAGGTTTATTGCTAGGTTTATCATTCTTTTTGATGTGATGGTAAATAGGATTGTTTGTTTAATTTTTTGGTGATATTTCATTGCTAGTGTATAGAAATGAAACAGATTTCTGTGTATTAACACATTATTGATGAGGGGATTTTTGCAGAAACTAATACCTGTGACTGGCAATTTGTTATGTAAGTGAATATTGAAATGTCTCTGGTGAATAACGTTAGGGTTACTAAAGACATTTTAATACATCTCAGGGCTTCCCTGGTGGCTCAGACGGTCAAGAATCTGCCCTCACTGCAGTGCAGGAGACCCAGGTTCAATCCATGGGTTGGGAAGATGCCCTGGAGAAGGGAATGGGCAACCCACTCTATTATTCTCACCTGGAGAATTCCATGGATAGAGGAGCCTGGCAGGTTATAGTCCATGGGGTCACAAAGAGTCTGACACAACTGAGCAATTAACATACACACTGGTCAATAAGGTGTTAATTTTGTATCCCGCAGCTTTACTGACTTCATTGAGCTCTACTAGTTTATTGGTGGTGTTTTAGGATTTTCTATGTATAGTGTCGTCTTGTCTGCAGATGGTGACAAATTTACTTTTTCCTTTCCAATTTGAAATCTTTTTATTTCTGTTTCTTCTGATTGCTATGGCTAGGACTTCCAAAACTGTGTTGAATAAATGTGGCAAGACTGGACATCTTTGTCGTTTTCCTGATCTTAGAATGCTTTCAGCTTTTCACTGTTGAGTATCATGTTAGCTGTGGGCTCTCACATTATGTGTTATATTGAGGTATGTTCCCTCTGTGTTTACTCTCTGGAGAATTTTTATCATCAGTAGGTGTTGGGTTTTGTAAAAAAAAAAAAAAAGTCTGCATCTAATGAAATAATTATATGGTTTTTATCCTTAATTTGCTAACATGGTATTTCACATTGATTGATTGAAGGATATTGGAAACTTCTTGTATCCCTGAGATAAATCCCATTTGACCGTGGTGTGTGATCCTTATTGTGTATTATTTGGCTCAGTTTACTAGTATCTTGTTCAGGGTTTTTGCATCTATGTGCATCAGTGATACTGGCCTGTAATTTTCTTTTTTTGTGGCATCTTTGGTTTTGGTATCAGAGTGGTGGTGGCTTCCTAGAATGAGTTAAGAAGTGTTTCCTCTGCTATCATTTGGAATAGTTTCTTCTCTAAGTGGTTGGTAGAATTCACCTGTGTAGTCCTCTGGTCCTGGACTTTTTGTTTGTTGAGAGTTTTAAAATTACTGATTCAATTTCAATACTGGTAACTGGTTTGCCTGTATTTTCTATTTATTCCTGATTCTGTGTTGGGAGAGTATATCTTTCTAAGAATTTGTTCATTACTTCTAGGTTGTCCATTTTATTGGCTATAGTTGGTTATAGTAATCTCTTATGAGCCTTTATATTTCTGTGGTATAACTTTTTCATTTCTCATTTTATTGATTTGGGCCCTCTCTTTTTTTCCTTGATGAGTTTGGCTAAAGGTTATCAATTTTGTTCATCTTTTCAAAGAACCAACTTTTTGTTTCAGTCATTTTTTATATTGTTTTAGTTTCTATTTCATATATTTCTGCTCTGATTTTTAAAAATGTTATTACATTTAGAAATATATATTCATGTGTACATTCCCTTTACATTTTGAAGATAAATGTTATAACTAGGCTATATTTTATTATTTGGGGTTATACATTCATTCAGTTAATCAAAACTATTTGGGTATGTTATATACATTAGGTACAGCAGTGAGTGCTGGTGATATAGGAATGAGTGCATATTGGTGTTGATTCAAGAAGAAAAGGTATAGTTCCAAATAGATACAGTGATTTAATAAGAAGCTGTACATGGGAATTATGGAAATAGGTATCCAGGTATGCACATTTTAAATAGACATTATTCTTAGGTTGAAATCATTGAATGAATGAGTTTTTTTAAAGTAATGTTTACTGGTGTCTAGGTGCTTTAAAAGGTTGTGTTATTAGTTTCTGCTGTACAGCAAAGTGAATCAACTGTACATATACATATATCTCCTCTTTTTGTATTTGCTTCCCTTTTAGGTCACCACATTCCGCTCAGATCTTTGATTTCTTTCCTTCTGTTAACTGTGCGTTTTATTTCTTCTTTCTCTAGTTCCCTCAGATGTAATGTTAACAGTACTTGAGATTTTTCTTGTTTGCTGAGGTGACCTTGTATCACTCAAAACTTCTCTGAGAACTACTTTTGCTGTATCCCATAGGTTTTGGTTCATCATTTTTTTTTTCTTCATTTGTCTCTAGATATTTTATTTCCACTTTAATTTATTCATTGATCCATTGGTAGTTTGAAAGTAAAGTCACTCAGTCGTGTCCGACTCTTTGCGACCCCATGGACTGTAGCCTACCAGGTTCCTCCCTGCATGAGATTCTCCAGGCAAGAGTACTGGTGTGGGTTGCCATTTCCTTCTCCAGGGGATCTTCCCGACCCAGGGATCAAACCCGGGTCTCCTGCATTCCAGGCAGACGCTTTAACCTCTGAGCCACCAGTTTAGTAGCATATATTTAGCCTCCATGTGTTTGTTTTTTAAAGTTTTTTTCTCATGTGGTTGATATTTAGTCTCATAGCATTGTGGTCAGAGAAGATATGATTTAAATTTTTTAAAATTCACTGAGGCTTGTTTTGTGGCTTAGTAGGTGATCTGTCCTAGAGATTGTTCCCTGTGCACTAGAAAAGAATGTGGTTTTCTGCTTTTAAATAGAATGCACGCTTTGTGTGTATGTGTGTGTGTGTGTGTGTGTGTGTGTGTGTGTATAAAATCAGTAAGTCCATTTGGTTTAATGTGTTATTTAAGGCCTATGTTTCCTTATTAATTTTCTGTTTGGATATGTCCACTGACATAAATGGGGTGTTAAAGACCTATCTACTGTTACTGTGTTACTGTCAATTTCTCCTTTTATGTCTGTTAATATTTGCGTTATGTATTAAGGTGCTTCTATGTTAGGTGCATTTTCATTCTTGATGAAAGTGAAAGAGGAGAGTGAAAAAGTTGGCTTAAAGCTCAACTTTCAGAAAACTAAGGTCATGGCATCTGATCCCATCACTTCATGGCAAATAGATGGGGAAACAGTGCAAACCATAGCTGACTTTATTTTTTGGGGCTCGAAAAATCACTGCAGATGATGACTGCAGCCATGAAATTAAAAGACACTTACTCCTTGGAACGAAAGTTATGATAACCTAGACAGCATATTAAAAAGCAGAGATATTACTTTGCCAACAAAGTTCCATCTATACAAAGCTATGGTTTTTCCAATAGTCATGTATGGATGTGGGAGTTGGACTATAAAGAAAGCTGAGCACTGAAGAATTGATGCTTTTGAACTGTGGTGTTGGAGAAGACTCTTGAGAGTCCCTTGGACTGCAAGGAGATCCAACCAGTCCATCCTAAAGGAGATCAGTCCTGGGTGTTCATTGGAAGGACTGATGTTAAAACTGAAACTCCAGTGCTTGGGCCACCTCATGCGAAGAGCTGACTCATTTGATAAGACCCTGATGCTGGGAAAGATTGAGGGCAGGAGGAGAAGGGGACAACAGGCGATGAGATGGTTGGATGACATCACCGACTCACTGGAGATGAGTTTGAGTAAACTCCGGGTGATGGACAGGGATGCCTGGCGTGCTGCAGTCCATGAGATCACAAAGAGTTGGACACGACTGAGTGACTGAACTGAACTGAAGTTGGGTACATCTATGCACAACTGTTATATCTTGTTGGATTGATCCCTTCATCATTATGTAGTGTCTTTGTCTCTTGTAACAGTCTTGAAGTCTATTTTGCTTGAACCAAATATTGCTGTCTGGCTTACTTTCGACTTCTGTTGCATGGAATACCTTTTTCCATCCCCTCACTTTCATTTAGTATGTGTCTCTAGATCTGAAGTGAGTGTTTTGTAGGTAGCATATTTATGGGTCTTGATTTTGTATCCATTTAGCCACTCTATGTTTTGGTTGGAGCATCTTGTCTATTTGCGTTTATTTAACTACCAATATGTATGTATATATTGCCATTTTGTTAATTGTTTTGGATTTGTTTTTATAGGTATCTTCCCCTTTTGTTCTCTTCCTGTGATTTGAGACTCTCTTTAATGCTGTGGTCGGATTCAGTTTTCTTTCTTGTTTGTATATGTATTATAGACTTTTGGTTTATCGTTACCATGATGTGTTTGTTCAACAGTCTGTGTGTGCTTTTTAAGTTGTTGATCTCTTAATTCCAAATGCATTAGAAAAAACCCTGCATTTGTGCTCTTCTACACAAGCAGGGTGACAATATACAGCCTTGATGTACTCCTTTTCCTATCTGAAACCAGTCTGTTGCTCCATGACCAGTTCTAACTGTTGCTTCCTGACTTGCATACAGATTTCTCAAGAGGCAGGGCAGGTGGTCTGGTATTCCCATCTCTCTCAGAATTTTCCACAGTTTATTGTGATCCACACAGTCAAAGGCTTTGGCATAGTCAAGAAAGCAGAAATAGATGTTTTTCTGGAACTCTCTTGCTTTTTCCATGATCCAGCGGATGTTGGCAATTTGATCTCTGGTTCCTCTGCTTTTTCTAAAACCATCTTGAACATCCTCTGCCTTTTCTAAAACCAGCTGGTTTCAAATAGGAAAAGGAGTACGTCAAGGCTGTATATTGTCACCCTGCTTATTTAACTTCTATGCAGAGTACATCATGAGAAACGCTGGACTGGAAGAAACACAAGCTGGAATCAAGATTGCCGGGAGAAATCTCAATAACCTCAGATATGCAGATGACACCACCCTATGGCAGACAGTGAAGAGGAGCTAAAAAGTCTCTTGATGAAAGTGAAAGAGGAGAGTGAAAAAGTTGGCTTAAAGCTCAACATTCAGAAAACGAAGATCATGGCATCCGGTCCCATCACTTCATGGGAAATAGATGGGGAAACAGTGGAAACAGTGTCAGACTTTATTGGGGGGGGGGGCTCCAAAATCACTGCAGATAGTGATTGCAGCCATGAAATTAAAAGACGCTTACTCCTTGGAAGAAAAGTTATGACCAACCTAGATAGTATATTCAAAAGCAGAGACATTACTTTGCCAACTAGGGTCCGTCTAGTCAAGGCTATGGTTTTTCCTGTGGTCATGTATGGATTGTGAGAGTTGGACTGTGAAGAAAACTGAGCGCCAAAGAATTGATGCTTTTGAGTTGTGGTGTTGGAGAAGACTCTTGAGAGTCCCTTGGACTGCAAGGAGATCAGCCCTGGGATTTCTTTGGAAGGAATGATGCTAAAGCTGAAACTCCAGTACTTTGGCCACCTCATGCGAAGAGTTGACTCATTGGAAAAGACTCTGATGCTGGGAGGGATTGGGGACAGGAGGAGAAGGGGACGACAGAGGATGAGATGGCTGGATGGCATCACTGACTCGATGGACGTGAGTCTGAGTGAACTCCGGGAGTTGGTGATGGACAGGGAGGCCTGGCGTGCTGCAATTCATGGGGTCGCAAAGAGTCGGACACGACTGAGCAACTGAACTGAACTGAACACATGCTTATTGTAAGTTTTAATATCATATTTTACATTAATTTTTTATGTACCCCTTAACTGCTTATTGTGGATACAGATGATTATATTACTTCTGTCATTTAATTTCCCTGTTAGCTTTGTATGTGGTTGATTCCATACCATTACTGTATGTTTCCCTTTACCAGTGAGCTTTTCATTTCATAATTTTTCGTATTTCTAGATATGGTCTTTTTTTGCCTAAAGAGTTTCCTTTGATATTTGTTGTAAAGCTGGCTTGGTGGTGCTGAATTCTTTTAGCTTTTGCTTCTCTGTAAAGATTTTGATTTCTCCACCAAAACTGAATGAGAACCTTGCTAAGTAGAGTGGTCTTGGTTATAGGATTTTTCACTTTCCTCACTTTAAAAATATCATGCCATTCCTTCAGTTTCTACTGAAAGATCAGTTGATAGACTTTTGAGGGTTCTCTTGTATGTTATTTGTTACTTTCCCTTGGTGCTTTTAATATTCTGTTTTTGTTTTTAATTTTCATCATTTTTGATTATGGTGTGTTTTGGTGTGTTCTCTGGTTTTACCGTTTCAAGGACTCTGTGCTTCCTGGACTTGGGTGACTGTTCCTTTCCCAGATTAGGGAAATTTTCAGCTATTATCACTTCAAATATTTTTTAGGCCCCTTCTCACTCTCTTTTCTCCTCCTGGGACCCCTGTGTTGCAAATAATAGAGTACTTGATGTTGTTCCAGAGGTTTCTTAAACTGACCTCATTTCTTTTCCTTTTTTCTGTTAGCTGGCCATGTATTCCACTACTCTGTCTTCCAGATCACGAATCTATTCTGTATCATTTAGTCTGCTATTTATTCCTTTTGGTATATTTATCATTTCACTTATTGTTTGGTAATTTTTAATTTTTATATTTTCTAACTCTTTTAAAAGTTAATTTTATTTATTTATTGGCTGTGCCGGGTCTTTGTTGGGGTGCACAGGCTCTTCTTGGCTCTGCAAAGGCTTTCTCCAGTTGCGGTGAGTGGGGGCTACTCTCTAGTTGTGGTGTGCAGGCTTCTCATTGCAGTGGCTTCTCTCTTGTTGTGGAGCATGGGCTCTAGGGCACACAGGCTTCAGTAGTTAGTGGTTCATAGGCTCTATAGCATGGGCTCAGTAGTTTTGGCAAGCTTAGTTGCCCTGTGGCCTGTAGGATCTTAATTCACAGACCAAAGGTTAAACCCTTGTCTGCTGCATTAGCTTGTGGATTCTTAACCACAGGACCACTAGGGAAGTCCCTGTATCTTCTATCTCTTTATTAAAAAACCACCACAATATTATAAAGTAATTAGTCTCCCATTAAAATAAATTTTAAAATCACATGAAACTTCTTGCTCTGTGTATCCATTCTCCCCTTGAGTTCTTTGATTATTTGTGTGATCATTCCTGTGAACTCTTTCTCAGATAGATTGCCTGTCTCCACCTCACTTAGTTGTTCTGGGATTTTGCCTTGTTCTTTCATCTGAAACATTCCTCTGCCACTTCATTTTGTCTAAGCTATTGTTTTTATGTTTATGATAGGTTGGTTATATTTCTCAGCTTTGGAGAAGTGGCCTTATGTAGATGTCCTACACATCCTAGAAGTGCACTCCCCTCTTGTCACCCAAACTATATGGTTTAGGGGTTCCCCCTAAGAGAGCTGTGTGGGTCCTTCTGTTGTGACAGGCTCAGTAGGCTCGGTTGTCCTCCAGTGTGGGTGGTTGCAAGATGCTGCCTTGTGTGGATGCTACTGGCTGCTGTTTAGTGGGGCCTGGTAGAAGGCAACTGGCTGCAGAACTCTAGGCGGTCCTGAAGCTAGTGCTGGGTCAATGGTGGGCAAAGTCAAGGTCCCAAAGACTCTGGGGCCATTGCCCACCTACTGGCAGGTGAAGCCAAATTCTGGCATTAGTGCCAGACTGTTGGCCGGAAGAGCTGCTTCCTGAAGTTGTGCTGCAGAGTTCAGGGATCCCAGAGCTTGTTTCAGATCATTGGCTTTGAGGAAGGGGCAGTTTCTGACACAGTTGGGTATGGGATCCAGGGTGTACCGAAGGCTGTACTGGCCTGCTAGTGGGCATAGCCAGGTTCCAGCTGGTCCCAGGGTAGGATCTAGCTTGCTGTTTGCAGGCTTAGTCTGTAGGCTGTGGGATCATAGTTTTCTGCTTCTGGTGTTTGCCCTCTGGTGGGTCAGGCTGGTCTAGAGGCCTGTGTAAGCTTCCTAGTGGGAAGGGCCAGTGCCTGCCCGCTGCGGGGTAGAGCTAGGTCTTGGCCCTCTGGTGGGCAGGGCCATGTCTAGGGGCATGTCCAGAGGTGGCTCTGGGCTGAGGAAGACTTTAAGTAGCCTGTCTGCTGGTGGGTGGGATTGGTCCCTGCTCAGTTGTTTGGCCTGAGGCATCCCAACACTGGTACCTATAAGCTGTTGGGTGTGACTCGCTCTTGGCATTAATGAGCCAAGATGGCAGCCACCAGCATCAGTGTTCATGTGTTTGCATGTTTCCCAATATGAGTGCCACCAGTGTGTATGTCCCTAGGGTGAGCTGCAGCCACCTCCTGCTCCTCCTGGAGACTCTCCAAGACCAGGGGGTAGGTCTGGCTCATGCTCCTATCAAATTACACTTTTACCCTTAGTCCTACTGTGCGTGGGAGTTTCTGTGTGCCTTTAATAAGAGTGATGTCTCTGTTTCCCCTAATACTGTGGGGCTCCTGCAATTGAGCCCTGCTGGCCTTCAAAGCCAGATGGTCTTGGGGGTCTTCCAAGTCCTGGACCCCTTGGCTGGGCAGCCTGACATGGGGCTCAGAACTCTCGCTCCTGTGTGAGAACCTCTGTAATACAATTACTCTCCAGTTTGTGGTTCACCCACCCAGCGGGTGTTGGAGTGATTATATCCTGTGTTCTCTCTTCCTCCCTTTGGTTCATTCTTTATGTTTTTAGTTGTAGAAGATCTGTTCTGGTAGGTTCCAGTCTTTTTCATCAGTGGTTGCTCCGTAGATGTGATTTTTGGTATGCTTGTGAGAAGAGGTGAGCTCAGGGTCTTTCTGCTCTGCCATTATGGGTACTTTCTCTGGTGTGCTCAGCTGCTCAGTCAGGGCCAACTCTTTGCAACCCCAGAAACTGTAGCCCACCAGGTTCCTCTGTCCATGGGATTTTCCTGGCAAGAGTATTGGAGTGGGCTGCCACTTCCTCCTTCAGGGGATCTTCCCAACCCAGGGATTGAACCCATGTCCCCTGCATTAGCAGGCAGATTCTTTACCACTGTGCCATCTGGGAAGTCCTCTCTCAGGCGCATATGTAAATGAGTGTAATATAATCTTTCTGTATTGATCATTTTATCATTGTGTAGGGTCCTTTTTTCTTTCTGGCCTTTGTTTTAAAGTCTTTTTGTCTGATATGAATATTTCTGCTCCTGCTTTCTTATTGTTTACATTTGTATGAGATGTCGTTTTCCATCCCCTCACTTTCAATCTGTGCATGTCTTTTGCCCTGAAGTGGGTCTCTTGTAGTCAGTATATTCTAGGTTTTTGTTTAATTATCCAGTCTGCCTTTCTGTGTCTTCTGATGGGAACATTTAGTCTGTTAGCATTTAAAGTAATTGTTGATATGTTTTTATTGCCACGTTAGACCTCATTTTCCAGTTGATTCTGTATTTTTTCTTTTTCCTTTATGGTTTGATGGTTTTCTTTATTATGCTTGAGTTCTTTTCTTACTGGTTTTTGTCAGTCTGTTTTATGTCTTTGAAATGTGGTTACCTTGATTTTCAAGTATGTTATCCCATGACTGTATTTATTTGCTATAGATGAACAGTCATGTACACTCAAACACATTCTAAAAGATCTCCATTTTTCTTTCTTTTCCCTCCCCATTTCGATTCTAATGTCCTATTTTATATCTTACTGTATATCCTTTTTTCTGTTTATTGTAGTTATAATTGATTTCACAGAATTTTTTGATTTTTTTTTAAATTTATGAACTGGGTTATTTAAGTACTCTTGAGTTCTTTTATATATTTGCCTTTCCTATTGTGATTTTTCCCTTCCTTATACATTCTTGCTTTTCTATTTAGAAAAGACCTTTTAATTTCCTTATAAGATACATTTATTATTGCCATATTCTTTCAGTTTTTTCTTGTCTGAGAAATTCTCTCTCTCATATTCTAAATGATCTTGCTGGGTAGAGGATCCTAGATTGCAGGTTTTTCCCTTTCAGGACTGTGAAAATATCTTCCACTCCCTTCTGGTCTGCAAAATTTTCTGTAGAGAAATTAGCTGATAGCCTTATAGGGCCTCCTTGTAATTGCCTCTTTCTTTCCCTCTTTCTGCCTTTAGAATCCTCTTTTAACTTTGGCCATTTTAAGTGATGCATCTTGGTGTGTGTCTATTTGGGACCCTCTTTGCTTCCTGTACCTGGATATCTGTTTCCTTCCTTAGCTTTGGGAGGTTTCAGCCATAATTTCTTCAAATACATTTTTTATCCCCATTTTCTTTTTCTTTTTCTTCTGGAAGAAGAAAGAATTCCTATTATGTGTAGGTTAGCATGCTTTATATTACCCTGTAGATCCCATGTATTGCTTCCATTTCTTTCTTTTTTTTTTTTTTTTGGTCTCTTTTAAACCACTTATTCTTCTGCATTATTTAGTTTGCTATTTATTGCCTTAGGCTGGGTTTTTATCTTGGCAGTTAAGTTGTCTAATTTTGATTGATTCTTCTTTATGGTTTCTAGTTCCTTGTTATAGTGATCTGCACTTCTGTCAATCATCATTCTTAGTTACTTTAGCATTAAAAGAATTTAATTTTGGCTGTACTGGGTCTTCATTGCTGTGTGCGGGTTTTCTCTAGTTGGGGCAAGTAGGGACTACTCTTCAGTTGGGATGTCTGGGCTTCTTACTGTGGTGGTTCATTTGTTGTGGAGCGTGGGCTCTAGGACACGAGTGTTTCAGTAGTTGCAGCATGCGGGCTTTAGAGTACAGGCTCAGAAGGTGTGGAACATGGGCTTAGCTGCCCCTCAGCATGTGGAATCTTCCAGGAGCAGGGACTGCACTTGTGCTCCCTGCACTGGAAGGTAGATTCTTAATCACTGCTCAGAATTCCCCAGCCCGGCTTCAGCCATACGTGCACCGTGAACTCCCTGATGTTCCAGCTGCTTTTAGAAAAGGCAGAGGAACCAGAGATCAAATTGCCAGCATCCGCTGGATCATGGAAAAAGCAAGAGAGTTCCAGAAAAACATCTACTTCTGCTTTATTGACTATGCCAAAGCCTTTGACTGTGTGGATCACAATAAAGTGTGGAAAATTCTTCAAGAGATGGGAATACCAGACCACCTGACCTGCATCTTGAGAAACCTGTATTCAGGTCAGGAAGCAACAGTTAGAACTGGACATGGAACAACAGACTGGTTCCAAATAGGAAAAGGAGTACGTCAAGGCTGTATATTGTCACCCTGCTTATTTAACTTATATGCAGAGTACATCATGAGAAATGCTGGACTGGAGGAAACACAAGCTAGAATCAAGATTGTTGGGAGAAATCTCAATAACCTCAGATGTGCAGATGACACCACCCTTATGGCAGAAAGTGAAGAGGAACTAAAAAGCCTCTTGATGAAAGTGAAAGAGGAGAGTGAAAAAGTTGGCTTAAAGCTCAACATTCAGAAAATGAAGATCATGGCATCTGGTCCCATCACTTCATGGGAAATAGATGGGGAAGCAGTGTCAGACTTTATTTTGGGGGGCTCCAAAATCACTGCAGATGGTGACTGCAGCCATGAAATTAAAAGACGCTTACTCCTTGGAAGAAAAGTTATGACCAACCTAGATAGTATATTCAAAAGCAGAGACATTACTTTGCCAACGAAGGTCCGTCTAGTCAAGGCTGTGGTTTTTCCTGTGGTCATGTATGGATTGTGAGAGTTGGACTGTGAGGAAGGCTGAGCACCGAAGAATTGATGCTTTTGAGTTGTGGTGTTGGAGAAGACTCTTGAGAGTCCCTTGGACAGCAAGGAGATCCAACCAGTCCATTCTGAAGGAGATCAGCCCTGGGATTTCTTTGGAAGGAATGATGCTAAAGCTAAAGCTCCAGTACTTTGGCCACCTCATGCAAAGAGTTGACTCATTGGAAAAGACTCTGATGCTGGGAGGGATTGGGGACAGGAGAAGAAGGGGACGACAGAGGATGAGATGGCTTGATGGCATCATGGACTCGATGGACGTTGAGTCTGAGTGAACTCCGGGAGTTGGTGATGGACAGGGAGGCCTGGCGTGCTGCGATTCATGGGGTCACAAAGAGTCGGACACGACTGAGCAACTGAACCGAACTGCCTGTATGTTCAGTCATTTACGTCGTGTCTGACTCTTTGTAACCGTATGAACTAGCCCACCTGGCTGCTCTGTCCATGGGTTTCTCCAGGTAAGAATACTGAAGTGTGTTACCACGCCCTCCTCCAGGGGATCTTCCAACCCAGGGATCTAACCCATATTTCCTGCATCTCTTGCATTGTGAGTGGACTCTTTATTCACTGAGCCATACTGGACAACCAGAAAAGTCCTCCTTTAGCGTTTTTATTACCTCACCACTTTTTTGGACTTTGGGTCTGGTAAACTGGCAAGATCTATTTAATTGTTCTTTCAGAGGATTTCTCTTGTTCTTCTTTTTTTTTGTTTTTCTTTTGTGGCACTGCATGACTTGTGGGATCTTAGTTCTCCGACCAGGGATTGAATCCAGGCCGCAGCAGTGAAAGTTCCAAGTCCTAACCACTGGACCACTGGGAAATTCCCTCTCTTGTTCTTTTAAATGGGAGTAGTTCCTGTACTTTTAAACTTTATTTACATTTCTTTGGCTCTGTGAATTTAGGAGAAATAGTTATCTACTGTGGTCTTGAAAGGCTGTTTATATGTTGGAGTGTCTCTGTGTAGACTGTGTTGAGTCCAGTATTTTTGGTGTGCGAGCTGTATTTGGTGTGGATACCTGCCACATCTTTTCCCAGGGTGTGCTGGCAATTGTCCCCTTGATTAAGGGAGTATGTTTGGTGTCATGGTGACCAGAGCCTGCACTGGATGTGGGCCTAGGCCTCCCTTTGGCTCTGTGGTTGTCACAGTCCTGGTGGGGGCAGGGTCTGCTCCCCTTTCGTTGGCTTAGAGACTCCCAGGTTTGATTCCAAACTGCAGTGTGAAGTAGGTGGGGCTGGTCCTCCCTCTAGGTGAGGAGTTCCTCCCCGGGAGCTGAAACATACAGTTCTGTGACACTACCCATAACCAGAGTGCACACCCACAGAATCAGACTTGTCTCTGCTGTGGGAGCACCGACAACTGGCTCATGCACCAGCCCCTCCTGATTTCAGCATGTGCATGCTTTCAAAGCCCAGGCTAAAGTCTGCCAAGGTTATGAGCTCTCAAATCTCACTGAAGCTGTCCGCCATTTTGGGAGCACCAGCAGTCTGCTCAGATGTCAGTGTGTGCATGCTCCTAAGATCTGGCACGGCCAGAGCTGTGAGCATGACAGTGTGTCTTCTATGACTGACCTCTGACCCACCCTTCACATTGACATTGGGGCTTCTGTGGTGGACCAGGGCTGCATCCCATGTTCACCCCAGTTGCAGCCTGGTCCACACTCCAGGCCCTCTGAACTGTCTCTGCACAGCCAAACCAAGTTCTCTCCTGTTGTCTGTGCACTGGACTAAGTTTCATCACCAAGCTGCTTTGCACCAGTATATGTGCATCTTGGGCTGGCAAGTGCAGCAAAGTGGCAGCCGTTAGTGCTGGTACCTCTCCCTCCTGCTTGGCAGCAAACCAGCCCATGCACACTCCTCTCTGGCCGATTCCAGACCCCTGCAGCTCCATCCCAGCTACCAGAGGAGGCTCCCAGGGTGAACCTTTCCTCTTTCACAGCCCTTTCCCAGTGTGTAGGTTCTGTTTTTATTTCCTTTTTTTTCTTTTTTCCTTTAGTCCTGTCTGGTCTTGTGGGGCTCTTTCTTGCAGCTTTGGTTGTTCAAGATCTTCTGCCAGCTTTCAGTTGGTATTCTGTGAGAACTGTTGTAGATGTATTTCCCCTCACTCTGCTCAGCTTGCAGGATCTTAGTTCCACACCCCCTATGGTGGAAGCACAGTCTTAACCACTGGACTGCAAGGGAAGTCCCTGTAAAGGTATTTTTGATGAATTGTGGGGCGAGGTAAGCACCACATCCTTCTACTCCACCATCTTGATTTCCTAAAACTCCTTTAAAGCTAATGCCATAGTATTGAATTCTATGCTCACAGGGTAGTGAGTGAGTGTTTGGTAACAGTTCGGTTGTGAATCACTACAGTTAACCTTTGCAAATATGTTGATAAGGATTAAATGACAATTAGTTACTTTCGTGCTCAAGACAGGATTGACTCAAGTCCTAACAATGATTGTGCATCCCTTGGGACAACATGGCCAGAGTTATCTGTATGTCTGTAGGCCTGTTGTACTGGATGATCAGAAGGGAAAGTTTATGAAACAGGAAGTACGAGGCTGGCTGTACCACGGATTTTTTCCTTTATTGCTTTTCTTCAGGAGACTACCTGCCCTGAACAGTTCATCTCCGGTCAGATACAAAAGGAGTAATTAAAGAAAGGGAGCTAGCATTTGACCTCAATGCCTGAGACATTACCACAGGTCCACAGAAACTGCTTGCCTTCTCTATCGAAGGTTTTCCTAGATTTAACAAAATTTCCACACAAAAATTCAGAAATGACTAAAAACACACTGCAGTTCAGTGTCTGGTAATAGGGAAGCAAGTCTCTCATATAGGAAATGGAAGTCTATCAAGATGGGAATCGGGTACATAATAATGTCCTGACCTAGAAGTGACTGTAGTATGTATCCACTAAAAGGTAACTGTAAATGAGTATTTGTAGAAGGTAATGGCAGCCCACTCCAGTACTCTTGCCTGTGAAATCCTATGGACGGAGGAGCCTGGTAGGCTACAGTTCACGGGGTTGCAAAGAGTCAGACATGACTGAGTGACTTCCCTTTCACTTTTCACTTCCATACACTGGAGAAGGAAATGGCAACCTCCTCCAGTATGCTTGCCTGGAGAATCCCAGGGGCGGGAGCCTGGTGGGCCGCCATCTATGGGGTTGCACAGAACTGGACACGACTGACGTGACTTAGCAGCAGCAGAAGCAAGTGAGTATTTCCAAGGCAGCATAAGATTTTAATTACTGTTATCTGGGTTTAGTGAATTTTTTACAGGGGCACTTACCAATGCATTGTGTGTTATGAAACAGTACTGCTTCTGAGGACATAAGAGAGACTGAGAAACATTCCTCAGGCATTGACCACAGGGAAGATAAGGCAAAAAGAGCAAAAGAGAGCAAATGAAAGAAAGGGGAGAGGTGGAGACAGACAGATAATGAGGTAGAAAAACAAAGACAGACAAAAACTGGTAGGCTGAGACAATCAGAGACAAAAGCCAAACAGAGAAAGTGGCAAAACTGATGGGAAGAAGATAGAGGGTGTGGCCACAAGCTCACTCTGACTTTCAGAAAGCAAGCATTTCTCCTAAGTCATGGGTATTTGTATACCATCAAGATGGCTAAAGGAGAAATGACTATTTTCTTTGATAGCAGATTATGTATTTTCTGAAATTCTGTACTCTTATTAATAGATAAAAGCATTATTATTCTTTACATACATACACTACTATCTTTTCAACTGGGGATAGATGGGCCATTTTTGGTTTTCACTAGTGTGTTCCCTTGTTTGACCAATTGTGAATCATTGCAAAAGATCTTTGAAAATATGTTCATAAGCATTGATGGGTTCCCTGTTTGTGCTTAGGATTGGTTTCAAAACCAGTAAAGAAGAAATCTTAAGGCAGAGCCCGTTGGTGTCCATGAAAACCCCAATAAGAGAAGGGCAGTTGCATCATCATCAATAGCCTCAGATTTGGACTCCAAGAAAGTACCCAGCATTTCCAAATGCATTGCGTTAGAGGATCTCCTGGAGACAGAATCACCTCTGAATATGAATGATAAATGTGTGGCAAAGAATGCTTAGGAGAGAAACCAATGATAATTTAATTCTTGCCCTGTTAGAGCTCCAGATGTGAGCATCATGCCCCTGGTTGTAGGGTGCAATGATGCATGGCCAGGAAGTTTTTTACTCTTGTCCCAAAGCTGCCAAGAAGTCAGAATTCCTCTCCTCCACCACCTTGGCAGTTTTATCCTAGGGCTCCTGAGCTAGGGTTGTTGAGTGGGTACTTTTGAGCACTCAGTGGGGAGAAGGGTGATGAGGAAAAAATACTTATGTATGTATATACATATATGTGTATAAGATAAATTATATAAATGATACTATATATTATATGTAAATGATGCTGTATTACATGTACATATACTATATACTTTATGTAATACATGCTGTATATAAATGTAACATATACTATATGTAAATAATACTATACTTCATGCATCCTATGAACTGTATGTGCACTTGGCTAAATTTCTTCTCTTTTTTAATTTATTCTCCTTCAGAATGCTTCCCAAAGGGACTAGGAGAAAGCAGACAGTTCATCTTTCTGTCTCAAACAAGTATCCTTGTGCAAGTTTTCAAGAAGAACCAGTTTCCTGGCATTGCAATTAGGGAAGAATTGGCTTGTCAAACAGGAATTTCAGAATCTCAAGTCTAGGTAAGTTCTCAGTGGGAGCAACATGATTTGTCCCATGTGAAGGGTTATTAAACCCTGGGGTAATACTGGATACATGTAGGCTTTAAGGGGGTTATCCTGCTGATTGAAGGCAAAGCTGTAGGTTTTAGAGTCCTGGCGTTGCAAGTGAGAGTCCTTCCAAGGTAAGAATTCCCAAATCGTACTGGCAGCAGTGCATACACATGTACAGAATGGCAGGACAGAAGCGGGAGGAGGAAGCGTTGCTTTCTGTAGTAAATACCTTAAATGCTGTTGGAGCTCAACAGTGCTGTTACATTGCCTGAGAAGTGTCTTGGCATACAAGTGGGAGCACTGAACTGCGTGTGGCAGCATGTTGTCTGCATTGTGTTTTGGGTTTTCAAGGTCACTGAACTTGTGCAGAGCCTGCCCTCTTAAAGGGATTTGTTGTTCAGTTGCTCAGTGTGCGACTCTTTGCGACCCAGACAGCAGCACTCCAGGCTTCCCTGTCCTTCACCATCTCCTAGTGTTTGCTCAAACTCATGTCCATTGAATTGGTGATGTCATCCAACCATCTCATCCTCTGTTGCCCCTTCTTTTTGTTTTTAATTAATTAATTAATTTTAATTGGAGGCTGATTACTTTACAATATTCTAGTGGTTTTTGCTGTACATTGACATGAATCAACCATGGGTGTACATGTGTTCCCCATCCTGAACCACCCCCTTCCACCTCCCTCCCCATCCCATCCCTCAGGGTCATCCCAGTGCACCAGCCCTGAGCACCCTGTCCCATGCATCGAACCTGGACTGGTGATCTGTTTCACATATGATAACATACATGTTTCAGTGCTATTCTCTAAAATCATCCCACCCTTGCCTTCTCCCATAAAATCCAAAAAACTGTTCTTTACATCTGTGTCTCTTGCTGTCTCGCATATAGGGTCATCATTACCATCTTTCTAGATTCCATATATTTGTGTTAGTATACTGTATTGGTGTTTTTCTTTATGACTTACTTCACTTTGTATAATAGGCTCCAGTTTCATCTACCTCATTAGAACTGATTCAGATGCATTCTTTTTAATATTCCACTGTGTATATGTACCACAGCTTTCTTATCCATTAGTCTGCTGATGGACATCTAGGTTGCTTCTGTGTCCTGGCTATTATAAACAGTGCTGCGATGAACATTGGGGTACACGTCTCTTTCACTTCTGGTTTCTTCGGTAGGTATGCCCAGCAGTGGGATTGCTGAGTCATATGGCAGTTCTATTTCCAGTTTTTTTTAAGGAATCTCCACACTGTTCTCCATAATGGCTATACTAGTTTGCATTCCCACCAACAGTGTAAGAGGGTTCCCTTTTCTCCACACCCTCTCCAGGATTTATTGTTTGTAGACTTTTTGATAGCAGCCATTCTAACTGGCGTGAGGTGGTACCTTATTGTGGTTTTGATTTGCATTTCTCTGACAATGAGTGATGTTGAGCATCTTTTCATGTGTTTGTTAGCCATCTGTATGTCTTCTTTGGAAAAATGTCTGTTTAGTTCTTTGGCCAGTTTTTTGATTGGGTCATTTATTTTTTTGGAATTGAGCTGCATGAGCTGCTTGTATGTTTTTAAGATTAATTCTTTGTCAGTTGCTTTGTTTCCTGTTATTTTCTCCCATTCTGAAGGCTGTCTTTTCACCTTTACTTATAGTTTCCTTCTTTGTGCAAAAGCTTTTAAGTTTAATTAAGTCCCATTTGTTTATTTTTGCTTTTATTTCCTTTATTCTGGGAGGTGGGTCATTGAGGATTGTGCTGTGATTTGCCCCTTCTCCTGTCATCAGTCTTTCCCAGGATCAGTCTTTTCTACTGAGTCGGCTCTGCATCAGGTGGCAAAAGTATTGGAGCTTCCGCTTCAGTCCTTCCAATGAATATTCAGGACTGATTTCCTTTAGGATTGACTGGTTTGATCTAGTTGTAGTCTAAAGGCCTCTCAAGAGTCTTCTCCAACAGCACAGTTCAAAAGCATCAGTTTTTCAGGGCTCAGCTTTTTTTATAGTCCAATTCTCACATCCATACACGACCACTGGAAAAACCATAGCCTTGGCTAGACGGACCCTTGTGGACAAAGTAATGTTTCTGTTTTTTAATATGCTGTCTAGGTTGGTCATAACTTTCCTTCCAAGGAGTAAGCGTCTTTTAATTTTATGGCTGCAGTCACCATCTGCAGTGATTTTGGAGCCCAGAAAAATAAAGTCAGCACTGTTTCCACTGTTTTTCCATCTATTTCCCATGCAGTGATGGGACCAGATGCCATGATCTTAGTTTTCTGAATGTTGAGCTTTAAGCCAACTTTTTCACTCTCCTCTTTCACTTTCATCAAGAGGCTCTTTAGTTCTTCACTTTCTACCATAGGGTGGTGTCATCTGCATATCTGAGGTGATTGATATTTCTCCCGGCAATCTTGATTCCAGCTTGTTTCTTCCAGTCCAGTGTTTCTCATGATGTACTCTGCATATAAGTTAAATAAGCAGGGTGACAATATACAGCCTTGACGTACTCCTTTTCCTATTTGGAACCAGTCTGTTGTTCCATGTCCAGTTCTGACTGTTGCTTCCTGACCTGCATACAGGTTTCTCAAGAGGCAGGGCAGGTGGTCTGGTATTCCCATCTCTTTCAGAATTTTCCACAGTTTATTGTGATCCACACAGTCAAAGGCTTTGGCATAGTCAAGAAAGCAGAAATAGATGTTTTTCTGGAACTCTCTTGCTTTTTCCATGATCCAGCGGATGTTGGCAATTTGATCTCTGTTTCCCCTGCCTTTTCTAAAGCCAGCTTGGACATCTGGAATTTCATGGTTCATGTATTGCTGAAGCCTGGCTTGGAGAATTTTGAGCATTACTTTATTAGCGTGTGAGATGAGTGCAATTGTGCAGTAGTTTGAGCATTCTTTGGCATTGCCTTTCTTTGGGATTGGAATGAAAACTGACCTTTTCCAGTCCTGTGGCCACTGCTGAGTTTTCCAAATGTGCTGGCATATTGAGTGCAGCACTTTCACAGAATCATCTTCCAGGATTTGAAATAGTTCAACTGGAATTCCATCACCTCCACTAGCTTTGTTCGTAGTGATGCTTCCTAAGGCCCACTTGACTTCACATTCCAGTCTGGCTCTAGGTGAGTGATCACACCATCGTGATTATCTGGGTCGTGAAGATCTCTTTGGTCCAGTTCTTCTGTGTATTCTTGCCACCTCTTCTTAATACCTTCTGCTCCCATTAGGTCCCTACCATTTCTGTCCTTTATTGAGCCCATCTGTGCTTGAAATGTTCCCTTGGTACCTCTAATTTTCTTGAAGAGATCTCTAGTATTTCTATTGTTTTCCTCTATTTCTTTGCATTGATCACTGAGGAAGGCTTTCTTATCTCTCCCTGCTATTCTTTGGAACTCTGCATTCAAATGGGTATTCTCTCCTTTTCTCCTTTGCTTTTTGCTTCCATTCTTTTCACAGCTATTTGGAAGATCTCCTCAGACAGCCATTTTACTATTGGCTTAACCAAGAAGTTCATTTGGGTTTTTCCATAAAAGGTAATGGAAAAACTTGAATGAACTTTTTGGTGAACCCAATAATAATGAAAAAGTTTGAAATGTTGAATGTTATTAAGAAGTAAGCAAATGGTCCTGCAAAAATATCACAATAGAATTTCTTACTGCAGAACTGCCACAAAATTTCAATTTATTTAAAAAAAATCTGCAAAGCACAATAAGATATACCTATATGTACCTTGTTTTCAAAGAACTGTGTTTTGATCTGTTTGGGGGCTGTTTGAGGAGAATTCCTACAACTCAATAACAACAACAAAATTTTTAAATAGACAGTGGACTTGAACAGACATTTCTCCAATGAATATATACAAGTAGCTAGCTTATGAAAATATGCTCAAAATCACTAATCATTAGGGAAATGCTAATCAAAACCACTGTCAAATATTACTTACACCTATTATGAGAGCTGCTATTTAAAAAACCTGAAAATAATAAGTGCTGGTGGGAATATAAAAGGGTACAGCTGCTGTGAGGAACAGTACGGTGTTCTTAAAAAAACCAAAACACTGAATTACCCTATGACCCAGCAATACCACTTCTTGGTGTTTATTGAAAAGAACTGAAAGCAGAATCTCAAGACGTTTGTACACCCATGTTCATAAAAGCATTATGCACAGCAGCCAAAAGGCAGAAGCAAATGTCCATCAACAGATGAATGAATAAACAAAAATGTGATACATGTACACACACATACAACATGGATGAACCTTGAGGATTATGCTAAGCAAAAGAAGCCAGTCACAAAAAGACAAGTTCTTTATGCTTTCACTTCCATGAAGTATGAAAGAGTAGTCAAACTCACAGAAACATAAAGTAGAATGGAGGCTTTCACTGGTCAGGGAGCAGAGAGGAATGGGGAGTTTCTGTTTAATGGGTGCAGTGTTTCCGTTTTATAAGATGAAAATATTTTGGAGGTTGACTGTAACATAATTTGAATAAACTTAGCACTACTGAACTATACACTTAAGAACATTAAGATGGTAAAACAAAACAAGAACAAGGATGCCTGCTTTGGCCACTTATATTCAACTCTGCACTAGAAATTCTAGCCAGAGCAATTAGGCAAAAAAATAGATAAATAAAAGGTATTCAAATTGGATGGAAGAATGAAACTATCTCTATTTGCAGATGATATGACTGCATATATAGACAATTCTAAAGAATCTACAAAGCAACTATTAGAACTTGTGAACAAATTCAGCAAAACAGGGTATAAGCTCAACACTCAAAAAATCAGTTGTATTTCTACATGCCATCAATAAGCAATCAAAAAGGGAACTAAGAAAAGATTTCCATTTACAATATCATCTAAAAGACCACTTAATAGTAAATTTAAGCAAACATGTAAGATCTGTACTCTGAAAACTACAAAATAGAAAATCTAACTTATTGGAAAAACATCTCACGTTCATAGATACTATGACTTAATATTCTTAAAGTGGCAATATTTCCCAAAGCAGTCTATAGATTCAATGCAGTCCTTACCAAAATCGCAACAGCCTTTTTGTGTGGAAATAGACAAGCTAACATGAAATTCATATGGCCTTGGCAAGGGACCTTGCTGTGGAGCACAGTTTGCCAGTTTCAAAATAAGTTAAACATAGAACTATCACATGATCCATCAATTTCACTCCTAGGAAAGAACTGAAAATAGGTCTTCAAACAAAAACTTGTACATGAATGCTCACAGCACTGTTCTCAATAACCAAACATGGAGTCACCCCCAAATGCCCATGAAATGATAGATAAACAAAAGGTAGTACAGACAATGGAATATTTATTTGGTCATAGAAATGACGAAGTAATGATACAAAGTACAACATGGAAGGGTCCTGAAAACACACTAAGTGAAAGAAGTCGCACAGAGAAGGCTACATGATTCCATTTATATGAGCTATCCAGAATAGGCAAACCCATAAGAAGAAAATAGATTAACAGTAGCTAGGGGCTGGGGGGAATGGGAGTAGCTGTTTATTAAGTGATGGTACTGCTTATTAGGATTCGCTGGTAGCTCAGTGGTAAAGAATCCATCTGCCAATGAAGGAGACTCAGGTTCAATCTCTGGGTTGGGAATATCCCCTGGAGTAGGAAATAGCAACCCACTCCAGTATTCTTGCCTGGAAAATCCCACAGAGCCTGGTGGTCTGCAGTACATGGGGTTGCAGAGAGTTGGACAGGACTTAGAGACTAAACAACAGTATGGGGGTCTCCTTTTGGTATGAGAAAAATATTCTTGAAGTAGGTGGTGGTCATGGTTGCACAACATCATTAATATACAAAATGTCACTAAATTCTACATTTTAAAATGGATGAAATGTGAATTTTATGCTATGTATATTTTACCAAAATTAAAAAAGGAGAATCCCTTGCCAGACTCTACAAAGATTTAGATTTTTCCCAGCCCTCAGGATTGTCACAAAGCCTGCCTCCTCCTATTAAATAACCTAGGTCACCTGGTCTATCCAGATTGTCTCTTCTTTGAAAAACCATAAGTCCTAATGCTGGCTCTAATTCACTTGAATTATTTATCATGTATTTTCTTTTGATATCACTTAACTTTTCCTGTGGAATAGACAAGAATCATTCCCTTGATTCCAACCACTTCTTTATGCAACTGAAAGACTGTCACAAGAAGGTTCACAACATCACATAATGAAGTCTATCAAAAATTTTTTTTTTATGGCTCAGTTTCACAGCTCATTAAGATCACAGGATCTGCATTTACCTACATGGCATCTTTGTCCTACTACTGATCTGCTCTTCTAGATCAGAGGTCAGCAAACATTTTCAGTAAATGTTCACAGTAAGTATTTCAGGTCTGTGAGCTGTCTCTGTCACAATCACTCAACTCTGCCCTTGTAATCTGAAGGCAGTCACAGCCATAAATAAAAGAGCATAGTTGTGTCTCAGTAAAAGTTTTACAGACACTGAGATTTGAATTTCACACAGTTTTCACATCACAGACTATTACTCTTGATTTGTTTCTCAATCTTCTAAAAATTCTTTGTGGGCAATAAAAAACCAGGCAACATGCCTCATTTGGCCCATGGGCTGTAATTTGCTGACTTGTGCTCTGTATTTTCCCTGATGTTAACATTTATTTCTACTATTTCAAATAAATGTATAGACATGGTATTAACTTCAAATAATTAAAACTGCATAAATTAAACAACTCACCTGTGATGTGATCATTTTCTGTTGCTTCTGGAGAAATGTAGAGAGCTGAGAGAGTACACCTGAGAAAGAAGGAAGGTCATGAGTGATATCACCTGCCTAAAAAGCTCCACCCTAGTAGCTGGCATAATATCTTAGAATGGGAGATGCCTTGAGAAGGGGCAGAAAGGATAACAGTAAGGGAGGGAGCACTCCATGTCCATGCATGACTCTGGTATGATTATGTAATACTTAGACAATCTAGTTTTCAAATGTAAAAGCATTTGTTTCCTGCTCATTTGTTAACAGCGTGTGCTCTAACATACAGAAAATGTGAACAACACATTAAACTATAAGCCAATTAGGAAAAGCCAAAGAATAGAACATTAAAACTGATGCTGAGCGAAAATATTCAGCACAAAAATTTATAATGTTCATTACAAACCAGAAAATCTCAACAATGTTCTGAAAAAAAGGATGGGGTATTTTTGGAAGGGGAAAAAAGAGTTTACTCTTAATTTGGTTTCGGGTCTCAACAGTCTTTTTTAGTTAAAAACAATAAACTGGTTTTGATTTCTGTGTTGTTAAGGCAGAAAAGACCTCCCTGGACCATCAAGAGACTCCATGGCTGTCTTTGATTCTGCCATAACAAAATGTTCGATTGTAAACTAACCACTTTTTTACCCACTTTCTGCCCTCCCCAACCCAACTCCATGCTTTAAATAACACATAAATAGACCTGTCTTAAGTCCAAGTCTTAACGACCTGTCTTGCAGCACCATCTCTGATTCTGCAGGGTCAGGATAGAGGGGACATCAGGTGTTCTCTAGCTGTGCTGAGTGCAGGAGCAGCTCAGAATACAAGTGGAGTAAAGAGTGAGGGGCGCAAGAAGGTAAACTCCCTCCCCTGTGGCTGGTCAGCTCTTCCTTCCGCAGAATGCCTTCACAACCTCCCAGGAAGCAGTACCTTCTGTTCCTTTGTCCAGAAAGTTGGCCCAAGGTTTCCATCATCACTACCACCTGGTCCAGCAGGAGGACCAGAGTCTGCTCCTCTGAGGTCCCAAGCAAACCGACTGTCCTGCTAGAGACTCCTGCTCCCAGAATCACCCTTTCTACTCCACAAAAAGCTGTTTTGTTGCAAGAAGGGTGTACCTAAAAGGGTCAGAATATTTGTCCAAGATCTAAAGCTCCTGGAATTTAAGCGGGACCTCCTGTAAAAGCCAACTAGGGCTACTGAGGGCACAGGCATAGGCGGTTAGGCGAGACCCTCAGCGAGGCCCTGAGTGGGGAAAAAAAAAAACCAAGTTTCTCCGCTGAGAAGAAAAGTGCACATCTACTGCGAGCCCGAAAGCCAGTTTCTGCGCGGTCTTCCAAGGTCTCAGACCACCCTGCACCTTGGGAATCAGAAAAACAAGCTTCACCTGGTAACCAGCGCAGGGACGTGCTGGTCCTCACCAGGAGCATAAAACGGAGTCAGGAGCCATACCGAGTCTGGAGACAAAGCCATTTCTTCCTTCACCTACCCCCCGGTCGCCTGTCTCAACTCTGCGGGGCTCCACCGAACCTCCCTGCTCCTCAGCGGTCGGGTCCACAAGCCTGAAGCTCCAGAATCATCTCCTCGAGACTGGACTGCAGCTGCAGCCCGGAACTTGCAGTCTAGCAGGGAGAGGAGGGAGAGGAGGGAGAGGAGGGAGCGCACGTGCGCGGAAGGCCATAGCGACCGCTGCGTCCTGTCCCAGCAAAGGCACAGTACATTTCTTGAAAGCCTGTTATTGTTCAGTCGGTAAGTCATGTCTGACTCTGCGACTCCATGAACTGCAGCACTCCAGGCTTTCGTGTCCTTCACTATCTCCTATAGTTCGCTCAAATGCATGTCCCGTTGAGTCGTGATACTATCTAACCATCTCATCCTCTTCCGCCCCCTTCTCCGTTTTGCCTTCAGTCTTTCCAAGCACTAGGGTCTTTTCCAGTGAGCAGGCTCTTCCAATCAGGTGGCCAAAGTATTGAAGCTTCAGCAACAGTCTTTCCAATGAATATTCAGGTTGATTTCCTTTAGGATTGACTGGTTTGATCTCCTTGCAGTCCAAAGGAATCTCAGGAGTCTTTTCCAGCACCACAATTCGAAAGCATCAATTCTTCCGAGTTTAGCCTTCTTTATGGTCCAGCTCTCACATCTGTACACGACTGCTGGAAAAACCAGTGTTTGACTGTATGGACCTTTGTTGGTAAAGTATTGTCTCTGCTTTTTAATAGCTGTCTAGGTTTGTCATAGCTTTCCTTCCAAGGAACACGTGTCTTTTAACTGCAGCCACTGTGCCCAGGGATTTTGGAGCTCAAGAAAAAAGAAAATCTGTCACTGCTTCCACTTTTTCTAGTTCTATTTGCCGTGATGGGATTGGATGCCACGATCTTTGTTTTTTGAATATTGATCTTCAAACCAGCTTTGTCACTTTCCTCTTTCACCCTCATCAAAAGGCTCTGTAGTTCCTCTTCACTTTCTGCATATCTGAGGTTGTTGATATTTCTCCCATCTCAATTAGGATAGGGCCTGCGATAGAAACAAACTTATGATTACTCAAGAGGAAGGGGGGGAAGGGATAAATTAGGAATTTTGGATTACTTTATATAAAATAAACTGCATATAAAACTGATAAACAATGACCTACTGTATAGCACAGGGAACTATATTTAGTATCTTGTAATAACCTAAAATGGAAAAAATCAGGAAAAAGTATTTTTATGGGTGAGCTTAGTCACTCAATCGTGTCCAACTCTTTGCGACCCTATGGACTGCAGGCCAGGCTCCTCTGTGCATGGGGATTCTCCAGGCAAGAGTACTGGAGTGGGTTGCTATGCCCTCCTCCAGGAGATCTTCCCAACCCAGGGATCAAACACATTGCAGTCAAATTTATTACCGACTGAGCCACCAGGGTAGCCCATGTATATATACTTACATGTGTAACTGGATCAATTTGCTATACACTTGAAAGTAACACTGTAAATCAACTATACTGCAGTTGAAAAAAAAAAGGCTCTGAAATTTTGTACATTGGGTAGAATTGCCAGATTTAGCAAATAAAGTACAAGTCATGAGACACTTTTTTATTCGTTGTTCATCTGAAATAAATTTTAAGTATCTAAAGTATGTATCTCTCATGAATTAAATTTCTCTGATAATATTGGCTCTCCTTAACAATTCCTTGTTTTTAAGAATTGAGTTACATTATTTATTCCAGAGACTGTCCATTTACATGGTTCCATTTTCATTATATGTTACTTATTTCGTAGTTGTATCTCACTTATTTCGTCCTTTGGACATTCATTAATGAGAAAACACATCTAGCTTTATGAACGGATATAATGGCATAAAGTTAACAACTCTGGGAACTGATCTTCAAATTTGATTTGTTAAACACATAAGACCATCATTCATGGCACAACTTGCCTTTCCCACTCTTCAGGATCACATTGGATCTCTTTGATTAATAATTTTTTAACATGTCCACTAACAAAAAAACTTTTTGTCAGTTTTTTCCATTCCCTTTTAACACTATAAATGATACTTTCACTTGTCCTTATGTTAGAAAAGCAGTTAGTAACATCCATGTAAAAATATCAAATTAAGAGATGAAACTCATTTCAAAATACAGCCACAGCATGCACAATAATGATTATCCACATAATCATCTTATAATCGTTACTGAAAGAGGAAAAACTGTTCTCTCAACTTCCATAATTCTATTGTTAGAGATATTGAAAACTACAAACAAGAAATAAGCAAATTAGCTTCATTTAATGGAACATTTAAAAGGTTAAATAAGAATTTGGGGCTTTTTCTGGAGGATTAAAATATTTCAGTGCTTTAAATATTAACTGAGAACTCTTCCAGCTGTATTTGTTAAAGAGTGTTGATGAGTTTCTGAATGCAAGAGAAATGAACAATACTGCCTACCAACAAAAATCACGAAAGTCCTTTAATAACGCAATTCAAATGTTAATAATATAAATGCTGAAGGAAGAGAACAACTTCATGTCAGTTACTTCAACATCAATATAAAAAGTATCTCTATCTGAATAGCAAGTATTATAAAGAGTGTGGCGGGACAGTCAACAGCTTCCACATAATCTTTCATGCTTTGTTTATCCCTGGAAACAAAAGATAAAAGATAAACAAAGGATATCTTGTCTTCACCTTTATGTAAATATCCACCAAAATTTGTATTTGTATTATCTCCATCAAAAGCAGTGTAGACGGGGATGACCCAGAGAGATGTTATGAGGAGGGAGGTGGGAGGGGGGTTCATGTTTGGGAATGCATGTACACCTGTGGTGGATTCATGTCAATGTATGGCAAAACCAATACAGTATTGTAAAGTAAAATAAAGTAAAACTAAAAAAAAATAAAACTAAAGAGATGGTAACAGGAAAAAAAAAAGCAGTGTAGAAACAAGGGGAAATATGTATTTTCTACATTGTAATTGCTTGCACCCATGGATATGTTGAAAAAAAAAGGCTATTATAACACTGATAATCTCTGTATCATAAGTGAAGCTATTATTTTTGTTGTTGCAGTGGACTTTATCTTGGCACTTGAAATTGTGATTGCAACTTTGGAATCAGAAAATACTTTGCCAGTACTATGTTAGGTCATTTGAGCTGAAACAATGATGATGGTGTGGAGGGTATTTACAGCTTCTGCTTCAATTACTATATCTCAATCTGAATTCGTTAATAAAAAAATTATTTTATCTCTTTCTATTATCTCTATCTCTAGTATTAGTTCCCCTGGAGAAGGAAATGGCAACCCACTCCAGTATTCTTGACTGGGAAATCCCATGGACAGAGGAGCCTGGTGGGCTACAGTCCATGGGGTCGCAAAGAGTCAGACATGACTTATTGACTAAGCAACAATATCCTATTTGAGGATAGAGGACTGAATGTTTTCCTCCTAAGAATAGGAACAAGACAAAGATGTCCACTACTGGGGAGATAAAAATAAAATCTTCCAATTCAGAAAACCTCTCCGTATTGCACAGAAGGAAAACAAAACATCATTTCCTAGACCCAGCATGATGCATTGATGTGCTTGCCCTGCATGGTGTGAAAATGCCCCTCTCTGCCATACCTCTTTTTCTTTCAAAGGGCACCCCTTTCAAATCAGGTGTCTTTTCCTCAAGAAGCTCCATGGATACTCCATCCAGAGTAGAGAATATGGTAGCCTTTTAGTTGCACAACAGGTCTCTCCTCAACAGGTTTATAGAAGGATTGGGAGAGACCAAGAACACACGTTCCTTAGTTAGAGGACCTAACTGCATGTGAATTGTAGAGGAAAAGGAATAAGTAGACTGATGCAAAATACTAAGTTTGTAACATCTGCTGTCACCATATGGAAAACAAGTAATTCCTGAGGAAACTGCAGGATAAGCAGAACTTTATCAGAACAGGCAAAGAGATTAGCCTGAGGAAAAGTTACTGACACATATGGCTCACCATTTCCCACCTCTGAGAGTCTCTCAATCTATCCATTTTGAGCTGTTTGCCAAGATTTCCTAGCTGGAGGTTTTGTTCTTCTCCATCCTCCTGATTCTCTTGTCCCTGTAGTCAGTCCCTGCCTCCTCCAGACCCTGCCTCCTCTGATCCCTTCATGGGTTGACCAGAGTAGGGATTTCTCCCTTTAGTAAAGAGTTCTGATCAGCCAACACAGAAGTCTTCAATTTCTTTTCTTGGATGTCTTTCTCTAGATTATCCCTACATTGAGTACCTGCTGCTCAGATTTGACTGTCTATTCTTGTCATCCTACCACTTTCCCTAAATTTGGATTTGGATAGTTGGCAAGAGAGTCAAAGTTTGCTAAAACTAGAGCATATTTTGATCTGACCCCAGGTTCCAACCAGGGGGTTCTGAGAAAGCATCAGCAAACCACTGATGGAAATCGATGGGGGACCCCCATGTCTTCTAGGTGCATTGCTGCAACATCACCCAGCTCAACATTTGTGGAAAGGCTTCAGGTATAGCTGTCAGCAACCCTTCTCTGAGTTCGTAACTGCCTTGGTTACTCCATAGTTATGAGGGGTGGGGTGCCAGATAGCTTCCCCTGAGGTAGTGATCTTTCAGACCCCAATGTGATTGCTCTACCAAAGGAACAAAATCTCCTAATTGCAGAATTCCATGCATTTGCTGGTTGCTCAATTTCATCTAATAAGTCAGTATATATTCCTATGTGTGGGCTGTAAACTGAATACACACTGAGGTGTACTTTTGCAAATTTCTGGGGCATAGAGGAAAGAAGCCTTTAAATAAGAAACATCAGCTGGTAAGAAAGGCATTTGAATTACATGGGCATCCTGAGTAGCTTCTCAATGGCATTGGTGCTGCTGGTGACCCAAATAGACCAGCTGGCTTCCTTCACATTGAGACCAAATAAATAAAAAAATAAAATACACAAAAAATTGTAACCAGGGCACTTTGGTTTCCCTTCCTGTGTTTACATTATTTCAACACCTTGTTTCTTTGCTTTTTTCCAAGTGACTAGTATAGCTACTCTCCCTGATGCCTTCCATGCAGATCTCTTAATCTTCCCATGATGCTCTATCATTTCTGGCTTTTTATTAATAGCTATGCAGTGTAAATGGCAACCCACTCCAGTGTTCTTGCCTTGAGAATCCCAGGGATGGGGGAGCCTGGTGGGCTGCCATCTAAGGGGTCGCATAGAGTCGGACGCGACTGAAGTGACTTAGTAGTAGTAGCGTGCAGCGTGTGGAGCATAAGGGACTCCTGAAGGAGTCACCTCGTCTAAGACATTAGGTGGACTCAGTCTAGGCCATTAAAGTACATTAACTGCGTCTTCAAATTGAGCAGGTAATTTATTACCAGTTAAAGAAACTGCCTAGATGGGAACCACCCGTCTGAAAGATTATCACCTCCCTCTCCCCGAGTGAGTCTGAGGCATGGAGGGGCAAAGACGTCCAGGAAAAGCAGGAGGAGCAGGGCAAGCAGAGGGAGGAGCAGGGTTCTATGAGAGAAAAATGTATTTGTCTTGCATTTTCTCTTTAATTTTTTCAACAGCTTCTTCTGGTTATCCAAATGATTTTTAAATTTCCTCTTGGAATGGTTAGAATTATATGCATCCCATAAATATCAGCAACTCATTTACTGGGATAGACTCCCTTCTAAGAACTTCTGCAAAACAAAAGAATTGTCCTCTGGCTACTGCAGGACTGGAATCTCATATGTATGCCAATTCCAAATGCGACAGACAGATATTA
This sequence comes from Capra hircus, assembly GCF_001704415.2. Lineage (NCBI taxonomy): Eukaryota > Metazoa > Chordata > Mammalia > Artiodactyla > Bovidae > Capra > Capra hircus. Next base: position 32,611,844 of record NC_030835.1, read on the forward strand.
ACTGTTTTTAAAAGAGAACAGCAGGCAACGTTACTGGCTTCCCATATTTTCCAATCATCCAGTGATCATGATGAGATTTTGGAGCCTATTATTATCCATAATTATTCAAAAGTAAAATCTTGAATTTGGGTGGTTTGTTTAGATAGTATTCCAAAAGAACAGAGGGCTAGGAGGAAGAGTATTCATTATTTAGGGTCTTTTACCTGATTGTTGTGTGGCCAAGACTTTCAGCTGATCTGCTCAAACCAGGAACTACCAGACTCATCCCATTCTTATCAAAATTGCTGAAGAAATAATTATAAATTAAAAATTTATAATTAAAATTAAAATTAAAAATTTCTCCCAACAAGAAAATCTATTCACAAAGGTAGAAGACAAAAGAACTTTATTACTGAATAATCATAAAAGAATGTGTTGTGCACTATAGGAAGTCTGCTAAGAGATTACAAATCCAGAAAGAAACGGCACCCTTTTATAAAGCTAATTGGATACAACTCGTTACATACATGTTCTCAAGATATACAATAACTAAACCTTAAGTAAGAGGACTTGACACCATCATTTATCATAGTTTACCTTAAATTCATCTGGTAATTGGGATGAGCATCTGTCTTAACTGAAGCTTCTCATATCTATTTGAAAGGAGGTAGTTTTGCAACTTGGAGCAAGGCACCTATAGAAGAAGTTAGGCTCCTACCCTCCTACAGAAACTGAGAAATTGGGAGTGCAAACACCTTGGAAGGGTACACTTCAAAGAGATAACTCCAAGGCTCCTTGAGAAAGATATTATAGGGGTGTAAAACTGCCAAAAGGCTTTTTAAAAGGTTCATATTCATCCCAAAGGGATGGATAAAGCATTTACAGTTACACGTTTACAAAAGAAAATGTTCTAAGAAAAAGAAGTGGGGATATCTCTTCTATCATTTTTTCTAAGACTGTACTAATCCTCTTTTCATTTCTATTTGCTCTTACTCTCACCACTTCTAGGTAATATTGTACTGCAGGTCTTAGGGCAACTAAGAAAGAAAATGGAGGAAGTGGCATAAGATGGGAAATAAAGAGGTAATGCTATCACTATAAGCAGATGGCTTGACCTTGTATGTAGAAAATGCTCAGGGACTCACTGAAAAATATTAGAACCAATAAATGAGCTCAGTAAAGTTAAGGAACTGTGGTGTTGGAGAAGACTCTTGAGAGTCCCTTGGACTGCAAGGAGATCCAACCAGTCCATTCTGAAGAAGATCAGCCCTGGGATTTCTTTGGAAGGAATGATGGTAAAGCTGAAACTCCAGTACTTTGGCCACCTCATGCGAAGAGTTGACTCATTGGAAGACTCTGATGCTAGGAGGGATTGAGGGCAGGAGGAGAAGGGGACGACAGAGGATGAGATGGCTGGATGGCATCACTGACTCAATGGACGTGAGTCTGAGTGAACTCCGGGAGTTGATGATGGGACAGGGAGGCCTGGTGTGCTGCAATTCATGGGGTCGCAAAGAGTCGGACACGACTGAGTGACTGAACTGAACTGAACTGAAAGTTAAGGATACAGGATCAATAATATAAATATCAATGGGACTTGTATACATTAGCAATGAGCAATCCAAAGTTAAGACAACACACTCATTTACAATAGCATCAAAAGAAAAAATTCTTAAGAGTGAATTTAACAAAAGAAGTGTAATACTTCTACAACGAAAAGTGAAAGATTTGTACAAGACTTGTCCAATGAAAATGTCATTGAAAGATTTTTGAAGATCTAGATAAATGGAAAGTTAGCAAGATAGCAAAAATAAAATTTCAGCCCCCTCTCCCTACAGAAACACCATTTTTAACAACAATCCATGGATGAAAAACCAATATGTGCTTTGCATTATGGAAGTCACTGGAAGAGAGAAAGAGAAAACGGCAGAAATACATTTGGATGTCAAACGGTGGAAAATAAATCTGAAAAAATTCATTACCTTAGCGAAATTTCTAGGCATTCAGTGGTGTGCAGCATGTCAAGATATCCCTTCTATATGCTTGAAGTGACAATGATGGATATGGATGCTGTCGCAAAGAGTCAGACACAACAGAGTGACTAACACTTTCACTTTTCACTTGGAGCCTTTGGCAGTCTTACTTGTGAGCCAATTTCTTTAAAAATCAATCAGTTAATCTTTGGAGTTTATGCGTGTTTTAAATGGGATGGGGTAACAATTTTCTACATTTACAGGCAGTTATACCTCTATCATTTATTAAGTTAACGTCAAAACTTTCAGTGACTTAACACTTCATTTATCGCTGAACAATATTCCATTGTATAGATGTACCACATTTTGCTTACCCATTTACCTACTGAAAAGTATCTTGGTTAATTCTAATTTTGAAAATAATAAACCTGCTATATTTTTATATTTTTGTGTTAATGTAAGCTTTTAAATAAGTTGAGTAATCACCTAGGAAAGCAATGGCTAGACTGTATAAGACTATGTTTCTTTGTAAGACATTGCCAAAGCTTGCAAGAATCTTCAACTTTAATTTACTTAACAAATACATTAAACTCATGATCCAATACAAATATTCATTCAACACTCACTGAATTGAAAAACAACATGCCAATTTTAGGCCCTGGATTCATAGTAGTGTGTAAAGTAGATAAAACTCCAAGCTCTGAATGTAGTTTATATTCTATTGAGGAATACAAAATAATGAGACCACATTAAAATATTTTGTATGCTAAATGATACCTTGACAAAAAATTGCAACATTAAAGTGGGATAAAGTTAACACAAAAGGAAAAACTATGGAGACAATAAAAAGATCAGGGGTTGGGGTGGAGATGGAAGGATGAAAAGACAGCAGAGAAGGCTTTTACAGCAGTGAAAACACTCACTATGGTACCATAATGATGGATAAATGTCATCAACATGTCTAAACCCATATGATACATAATATCGAGTGACATGTAATGTAATTGATAGACTTTTATGACATGTCAATGTAGGTTCATCAATTGTAACATATATGCCACTGCTGGGGGATGCTGATAATGGGAGGGTGTACGTGTGTGGGGGGAGGAAATGGGAAATCCCTGCACTTTCCCCTCAATTTTTCTGTGAATCTAAAACTGCTCTAAAAATATTATCTCAATTTCTTTTTTAAAAGCTGCCAGAAGACTGATTCAATCTTTAGTACACATATGTACTAGTCTGCCAAGGCTGCTGCCTTAGTCCACTGGGGCTGCTATAACAAACTACTAACAGACCGGATAGCTTATAAACAATGGAACTTTATTTGCACAGTTCTGGAGGTCGGGAAGTCCAAGACCAGTGCAGGAGCATGGCTGCATTCTGGTGAGAGCAGTCTTCCTGGTTAACAGATGGCACCTTCTCATTGTGTTCTCATGTGCTGGAAAGGCTGGGGACCTCTGTGGGGTCCCATTCATGAGCATTCCACTCTGCAGACATAATCACCTCCCAGTGACCCCACCTTCTAACACCATCTCACTGGAGATGACGTCAACATATGAATTTAGGGGTGAGAGGAGGGGACACAAACATTCAGCTGCCAAAACAAAGTACCACCACAGATGAGGTGACTTAATGCAACTTTATTTGACTCGTTTTTGGAAACTGGAAGTCCAAGGTCAAGGTGTTGGTCGGTTTGTTTTCCCAAACCCTCTCTCCTTGGCTTCCAGATGGCTGCCTTCTGTGTTCTTGCATGCCCTTTTCTTTATGCATACTTGTCTCTGGTGTCTGTTTCTCTTCTTATAAGGATACCAGTCATGTTGGATTGGAGCCCATCCTTATGACCTCATTTCACTTTACCACTTTAAAGGCCCTATCTCCAAAACAGTCACATTGGGATAGACTTGGGGGAAAAACAATTCAGTCCATGATAACATACAACTGATTATAAATATATTTCACAAAATACTATTTACCAGTATCTCTAATGAATACTGACATGTTTTATTTCTTTAAAAATATTAGCTCTGATTCACTGAACTGATTTCACAGTTCCTTTATAGGCCAGTGTAGTTGCTTAGTAATGTGTTACGGAGAAGGCAATGGCACCCCACTCCAGTACTCTTGCCTGGAAAATCCCATGGATGGAGAAGCCTGGAAGGCTGAAGTCCATGGGGTTGCTGAGGGTCAGACACGACTGAGCGACTTCACTTTCACTTTCATGCACTGGAGAGGGAAATAGCAACCTACTCATGTTCTTGCCTGGAGAATCCCTGGGACGGGGGAGCCCGGTGGGCTGCCGTCTATGGGGTCGCACAGAGTTGGACACGACTGAAGTGACTTGGCAACAGCAGACTAGGCTCAACTACATTTCCAAGTTCCCTTTTCTGTATGTTTCCCATTGGGGTGGGCCATAAAAGATATTCTTGTGCAAGACTTGGAGTGTGTAAGTGATGTAATAGACATTTTGTATCTTTGTAACATGCTGCTGCTGATCTGCTGAGCACCTCACTGGCATAAGACACCACTAGAACTATAACCATTCCACATAGGTCTTTTGGCATCTCTGATGCTTGCATCAGATATGTGTGAACCCCTCACTGACTGAGGGACCCAGCTTCTGAAGGACACCACACCAAGGCCAGAGGCAATAAGAACTGTCTCCAGGTTTAGCCCCTCCTTGTCGGCACTACTCATGGTTGTGAGTTCTCATATTTTTGCTCTCTTTCACATCTCATCCATCTCTTTTCCCTTACTGTCTGCCCTGAGCACTTTAGTCAAATGTCTTCAACAGGCATGGAGACAACCTCATAGACACTGCTTAACCAGTTCCCACAGTCGTAGAAAGCCAAAGCCCTGTAAGAAATCCCTTTAGACATACACATTCATCTTATGGTTCTATGTCTCTAATTAAATCCTCCTGAATCACAAATTGCAAATCGGGTGTTGCTTCACCAGGGTTTGATTCCTGGGTTGGGAAGATCCCCTGGAAAAGGAAATGGCAACCCACTCTGGTATTCCTGCCTGGAGAATCTCATGGACAGAGGAGCCTGGTAGGCTACAGTCCATGGGGTCGCAACAGTCAAACATGACTTAGCGACTAAACCACCACCAATCTGATTAGAGTCAGATTTAAAACCATTAAAGATCCTGTTTCAGGTGTAAAGAGGCACTGATAGTCCATGATGTGCAGTGGCAATACAGTTACTCAAATGATTACCTCTAGGTATCTATTATCATGTGCCTACAGAAAGCAAGTTGTTGGGAATGAAAGATTTTCTCTCCTAGGTATTTTAGTGAACAAAAGGAGTATGAAACTGGTTGTTTATTCTAAATGTGTTGGACGTTGAGAAACAACATGAGACGCTCAGGAATTTAAATTCCCAGCTCAAGATCCACAAAGACCCTAAGGCTTCAATGATATTTCTGAAAGCCCCTCATCCCCTAAAGCTGCAGGGCTGAGATTTATGAAAAGAAATCCTGTTACAAATCTGTTGGGTGGCTTAATTACTATGTACATTGAATTTCCCACCTTACATGGTCTCGTTAAAATTAAAATTAGGGCACTGATTAGTAAAGAACCCCTGGGATGGGGAAATAACAGATTTCAGTGGAGATGAATCTTCAATGCCTATAAATACTTTCAATATATCTATCAGGCAACCCCTCACCCCCTTAATCCACTGCTATGGCTTCATGAGGAATTCCCTCTGACGAGCTGACCAGTGAAAGAAAACAACCTCAGGCTTGGATCAAATCATTCTGCATGGTACAGAGTACCACAGCCCCACTCTGAGATGGTCTTAAAAGTTGGTGGTGAAATAACCTGAGTTATTTTGCCTGGAAGGAGGAATGGCAAGTTATGAGTTAACACTTATTTATGCACAGTGCCTAAAGTCAAAGTGAAGTCACTCAGTCGTGTCCGACTCTTTGCGACTCCATGGAATGTTAGCCCACCAGGCTCCTCCATCCATAGGATTCTGCAGGCAAGAATACTGGAGTGGGTTGCCATTTCCTTCTCCAGGGGATCTTCCCGACCCAAGGATCGAACCCAGGCCTCCCCACTGCAGGCAGACACTTTAACCTCTGAGCCACCAGGGAAGCCCTATGGTTTGGCTAAATGATCAAGGACTAAGGAGGGGTACTTTGGAAAACCTGTGAAAGGGAGTTCAGGGGGAGGTGCGCCCATCTAGACCTTTCCAGATGAGGAGAGTGAAGGTCTTTGTGTACCATGTGAATGCTCACGAAAGGGTCACTGCATCAGAGGACTGAAACATTAAGTGAAGGACACATTCTGTGATGCTAATCTCCTATCAGTCAGCTCCATCACCCAGCCACTTGTCATTGCCAAATAGGCTCATGAACACAGTGGCTACAGCAGCAGTGAAGGAAATTATGCATGGGCTCAGCAAAGTGGACTTTCACTCAACAAGACCGATCTGGCTAAAGTCACTGTTAAGAGATTAATCTGCCAACAGCAGAGACCAACAATTAACTTGGCACCATTCCCTGGATGGATCAGTTTAGCCATGTTACAGGTTGACTGCATTAGACCATTCTCATCACAAAATGGACTGTATCTTGTACTTTCCGTCAAAGATATTTACCCTGTACATGCAGTTGCCTTTCCTGCCTAAAATGCATCTGTCAAAACCAACATCAACAGATATATAGCATGGTATTCCTTGTACTCTTGGACTCCAGGAGGGACAAGAGGCTGCTAAAGCCTCCACAGTGAGAGTGTCTTTGAGAGCACTAATGGGAATGCCTACTGATTTCAATTCAGATCACTTCTTAAGGCTGTTTGTGGAGGCCCTATACAAGTTGGGCATTTGAAAGTAACACCATCAGTGAAATTAAAAATTTTAAGTGGAGGATATGTTGCCTGCAGAGCCCAAAAAGGACTAAAAGATGGATTTACATTGTGTGTATTAAGAACACAAAACAAAAAGCAGTCTGTAGTTGCTTCTTGACAGCAACAGAGATGAAACAGCCCTTGTTTTACAAGTGATTTTCAGGAACTCAACTGACGAGGCAGATCTCTGTGTGGTGAAATAACTTATGCTTTTTTTGGGGAGTATTTATATGCCCTCAATGAATCTGTGAAATGAATTTCCTCAGATTAGGATGTCATCAATGTCATGTCATACCCTGCTCCTGGAGGAAACGGGATGCAGTTAAGACATTGCCTGCAAAGACTGTGCAATGGCACAGTTGTTCAGGTATCCCATGGGTAGCCTGGTAAAGGTACCTTGCATCCCTTGGAGGTGAAGGTAAACTGTGGCTGAACGGGTGTTAAAAAGAGCACTGAACAGAACATATTAGCCAAACTGGAATAACAAAATATTTACTACTTGCTATTTGAATGGAAACAGTAATTTCAGTAACATTGGGTACTCGGTTCTTAGCAGATAGGCCATAGCATTAAGGTTTTAATAATCCACTGTGAAGCACCATCATTATTTCCAGGCTAAGAACAAGCTATACTGGATCATCAAACAGAGTAGTAGTGGCGATGATCACTTGTTTTCAGTATGTATTTACAATGGTTTCAACTGAGGTATATTGTATACCACAGTCTCCTTTGTCAATCCAATTTGTAAGTGACAAAAATTTAATTATTCTTTGGATCAGAGCATCCATGCTTTCTATGGGATTATGCTAAAATTAAGTCAGTGGGTGTTATGACCATGTGAAACTTAAGACAATAGTTCTGTTGGTTAAGTTGAAACATTCTATTTGTTCCTAAATGACTCAGTCTCTCTGGGTTGCTATAATAAAATACAATGGACCAGGTGGCTTATAAACAATAAAAGTTTATTTCTCACACAGTTCAAGAGGCTGGGAAGTCCAAGATCATAGCATCAGAAGATTCCTTGTTTGGTGAGAACTGCTTCCTGTTCACAGAAGGCTGTCTTTTTCTAAGTCCCCACATGGTGGAAGAAGCAAGGGAATTTTCTGGACTCTATTTTAAGAGCACTAACCCCATTCATGAGGACTCTGTTCTCCTAACTGAATCACTCCCAAAAGCCCCGCCACCAAATACCATCATACTGGCAGTTAAGATTTCAGCATGAATTTTGGAGGGAATTTCAGTATAGCACTGTATTTTATATTCAATAACACCTCTAAGATTTTAGGGGGTAACATGATTAAATTTAAGGAGGTGCCCAGGTATAAGTGTAACTTGAGCCCTGTATTAAGGCTATGAAAATTTACCAATGGTACACATCAGCATTAAAGTTAATATTAATTTGGAAGGTACAAAAGCCAATCACAGCACCCTTGTATCTTTTGTTGTACAAATGATTTTAGTACATTCTGGATTTCTAATTGAGTCAAACTGCGGATATAATTTATATAATATTGTACAGACACCACATCTCAATTTCAAAAACAAACTATGGACCTATCTTTCAGTTATCTTGTTATTTACTCTCCTCGTATCTAAGTCTCTGCCTCCCTCCCTCCCTTCATTCTTTCCATTTCTTTTCTTTCTGTGGTTACTTGCTGTTACTTCAGGAGGGTTCTCTTTACTCTGATCAAATTTATAAATTTCTTTCTTCAGGAAAGGGTTAGGGGGGCCTGCTCCATGGCAATGGTTGCTTCACCTGGTGCAACGATCCCAGGCTTAAGCTGCATTTGAATTAACCTCTTTGCTGCACCATAGGATTGGAGTTTTGTACTCTAACCATGAGTACAGAACCTTAAAAAAAAAAAAAAGACACAACAGGTGGTGCAGCAAAAGCATGCTGGGCCCATAACCCAGAGAGGTTGGCTGACTTACCATCCTCTCTGCTATGGCTGTCTTTTTTCTGCCATGCAGGTTTCTTTCTCTCTTATTTCTCTCATACAAATTTCCTCAGTTATTCTGGACTTCTAGCCATGTACATCACCCCTGATGTGGACATTCTGGGTAGTTACAAGGGCAAGTACCACGGTCCAGCAGCCGGCCTCACAGGTAGCTCAGATACCACCTGCCAAACACAATGAACCCCATGGCAAGTCACGCAGGGGGCACAGCCAATGAATCATTCTCTTAGGGACAAGAGCCTCAGAGTGGGAAGAGATAGCAACATCCAAAAAAGAACACAGAGCAGAGCAGGCCGAAGTGCAAGCCTGCCAGCAGTTGGTGGTTCCATCCCAAGCAGCCTCTGCCACGTCACGGAACCTGTTAGACAAGAGCAATTAGCTAAGTGACCAGGTGACCTGTCTTAGATGGACAATCTTGTTCATGCCCAGCTGTACTAACTGCTTCCTAGTCACTCTGTTGGTGGCAGGGTTCATGCCCTGGGGTAATGCAATAGCTGAACATGTGACACCTTACACTGGACAGATGAGATCTACATAAGCTTACTAGTAATGTCTATTCACAGGCCAGGTGAGAAGACATGACACCACCATCCAAGGGTCACACAGGTTATCATGCTTGGGAACAAAGGAAAAACCAGGGGTTGTGGGAAATGGCTCTGTAGTATGCAGAGGGTGCAGCAAAGTTTCTGTGAGAAGATGGGAATGGTTTTTCAGAATAATTTTGTGGGCTGGTAGGAAAGTGAAACTTGCCACTGAGGGGAAACCAAGAACTGGTCCACCAGATAAACAAGGACTGTCTGACTACAGTGACCTGGGGGAGAAGAATAGGGAGGGAAACCTAGGGAGGGAAACCTGCAGTTAGGCTATCAAAGGTCTTCTTAGTTTCAGATGTGAAGAGACTCTATTACACTGGGCCTTAATTTCAAGCCACAGTTGCTATAATTTAAAGTATTCTGAAGACTATAAAAACCCAAATGTTCATTAGTGATTATTATAGCTGCAGGGCAGAAACATATGTTCAGTGCAGAAACAAGATGTAAAATAAAGTTAAAATAAAATAAAAAAAATAAAAAATTAAAAAAGAAACAAGATGTTATACTGAGAGGTAAGTAACTTAAGGTAATTTCAAAAGAAGATAATAAAAAGCAGAAAGCTGTACTTGAAAATATGCCTTAGTGGTTGACAATATATGATTTCTAAGAATGCAATCCCTACCCTACTCTACCCCCACCATGGAAAAACTGGTACTGAATCATGTGAGTTTCAAATTCTGTAAATATATAAGAAAGTAATATGTGGCAGGGTTGTTTATTTAATACACTCCATTTTTTCGAGCAGTTTTAGGGCTACAGAAAAAATGAGCAGAAAGCACAGAGTTCCTATGTACCCCTTTACCTCTACCTCCCTCCACACTTTTCCCTTATTAATACCGAGCATTAATGTGGTACATTTGTTATAATTGATGAACCAATACTGATACATTTTTACAACTGAAGTCCATGGTTTACATTAGGGTTGACCTGTTGTGTTTTACACTTTGTAGGTGTGTTTTACACTCTGTAGATGTGTTTTACACTTTGTATGTTTTGACAAATGAATGACATGTATCCACTGTTGTAATATCCTACAGGATGGTCTCACTATCCTACAAATTGTCTGTAATCCACCTATTCATCCCTCTGTCCTTCACCCTGAACACTTGGAAGCCACTTATTTTTTTTAGTGTGTCCACAGTTTTGCCTTTATCAGACTCCATTACGGTTGGAATTATACAGTATAAAACCTTTTCAGATTGACTTGTTTCGTTTAGCCATATGCATCTAAGGTTCTTCTGTATCTCTGTTACTTGATAGCTCCTTTCATCACCTGCCTGAGCATCATACTCGGTAACCTTTCTGTAACTGCTAGTGTCAGGAGAATTTTTTGTTGCTGATTCTCTGGAATTTTCTAGACAATCATGTTATCTGTGAACATCAACAGTTTTATCTCTTCCTTCCAAATCTGTTGTACCTTTTATTTCCCTTACTTATCTTGCAGCATTAGCTAGGACTTCTTGAAGGTTGCAAAAAAGGTATGGTTACAGGCACCTCCTTGCCTTGCTCTTTATCTTTCTGGAAAAGCATCAAGTTTCTCATCATTAAGTATGATGTCAGCTATAGGATTTTTATAGATATTTTCTACCAAGTTGAGGAACCTTGGTAAAAAGTTCCTGTATTCCTCACTTACTGGTTTTTTTTAATTACCATGAATGGATGTTAAGATTTTTTGAAATTTTTTCTGCATCTACAGATATGATCATATATTTCTTCTTAAGCCTGTTGATATGATGGGCTACATTAATTATTAAATGTTGGACTAGCCTTGCATACCTGGATAAATCCCACTTGATCATGTCATGTAATTCTTTTTATACACTGTTGGATTTAATTTGCAAGCATATTGTTGAGGATTTCTATATATTTATTAATGAGATCCTGGTCTGTACCTTGGCTTTCTTGTAATGTCTTTCAGTGGCTTTACAACTAGGGTAATGCTGGCTTCAAAGAATAAGTAAAAGCTCTGCTTTTACATTCTGTAAGATACTGTAGAGAACTGATGCTATTTCTTCCTTAATTTGGTAGAATTCATCAGTAAAAACATCTGGGCCTAATACTTTCTGCTTTGAAAGATTAAAAATTGATTCAATTTCTTGAGACATATGCCTATTTAGATTTATCCTTCTCTGAGTTTTGGCAGATTGTTTCTTTCAAGGAATTGGCCCATTTCATTTAGGTTATAAAATCCGTGGGTACAGAGTTGTCCATAACATTCCTTTATAACCCTTTCGATGCCAAAGGGATCACAGTTATGGCTCTGTTTCATTCCAGATGTTAGCAGTTTGTATCTTCTCTTTTTCTAGCTAACCTGAGTAGAGATTTATCAATTTTATTGACCTGCTCTAATAACCAGCTTTTGGTTTTATTGATTTTTCTCCATTGGTGTCCTGTTTTCAATTATTCTGATATCTGCCTAAGTTCTCATTATTTTGTTTTTGTATAATTTGGACTTAATTTGCTCTTCTTTTTCTAGTTTCCTACCACAGAAGCTTGGACTCTGTATATAATCTAAGATCACTAGATCATATAATCTTACGTTACTAGCTTAATGTAATTGTTTACATAATCTGATCATATAATTTAGTATATCACCTCTACCCTATTAATAAAAGCACTGCTCTAGTTCCATTCTGGCCATGCTCCAGCCTCAGTCTTCCTCCTCAGAGAGTCAACAGTCATTAAGGGCCCAGATCTCAGGGTACATCAGACCCTTGAATTTACAGTCTAATTTATAGCCCTGAGTGTTGTCTAATCTGAAACTTCCTTCCTGGATCCTGTCTTGGAAAGCAGTTGCTTACTCAGGGTCTGGATAAATTTAGGCTGAAGGCTAGAGTATTTACATATGTATACTCAAGGCACATCATGGTCTTCAATAAGCTATGGGTGAAAGAGAAGGGGCAACAGGACCAGGGCCTAGATATCCCCATGCAGAGAATACATTTTATTGAATGTTTAGTTATTTTGATTTATAAGTTTTAAAAGGTTAGACATGAGCTTTGTGGGCCTCCTTTTAAACTGTTGCTCCAGGCCTTACACACAAAGGAAATGTGCCTAATGTTGTAACAACTGCTAAACCAGGAGTATGTATTTTCTATTCACAATTATGTTAAGTTCCATTTTGTGTAAGAAACATATAGTTTATGTAATGTACATACCTAAGTCCTGTGAACTTAAGGGATGCTTCACTGGTGTTTGATGCTTCTGCCCTAATTATTCAATTTATCTCTGCTTTTAAAAAGATTCATATTTAAATGGTTGCCAGGATTACGACAGCACAAAGGCTATGATTATTAATAATTAATAATATTTATTAACTTCCTGTGGTGAGATCCTGATTCCTTTGTAATCTTCATATAATACAAACTCTAGATTCCTTTTTGATTTTATAACATGTGTTGAAGGTTACTCAAATATATAAACCAAAAAATTTCATAGAAATGCACAGACAAACATAAAGATTACATGTAAACACTAGTGAAATCTGAATAAAGTCTATATCTGACTTAGTAGTAGGGTACCATCAATTTCCTGTTAGGGCTATTAATATCTTTATGTAATTAGAGTATGTTATGTAATTATTATTAGAAGCAGCTTTGTAAAGGGCACATCAGAATTCTATGCACTATTACTGCAACTTCTTTTGAGCCTATTTTTACTATTCTTTTTAGTTTGTAAAGCTTTGCATTGCACAATATGTATCTATAAATTACAGTGTTTCCTAAAAATAACCATAGCATCAAAACCAAAACACAAATTCTAGCTTTTGAAGTTATATTACCTCTAAAGAAAATTGTCAATTCATAAGTCTCAAATGGACAGATTTCTCCCCTATATAAATTCTGATATAACCTAGTATTTTTGTTAGAACTTCACAAAATCAAAATCTGTGAGGTTTTATGCCAGTACATGACATTCAGTGGAATATTATCTCTTAACAAGACTGCCCTATACTTGCTGCAGTCTAGAAATTGGTCCTATGTCATTACTTTGGAGTAAAATATGGCCAGTTGTGTGGATGAAGGTTATTAAAACATTCAGGATATCAACAGAGCTTTCTCCATAGTGTGAATTCTCTGAAATGGAGTAGGTGCTGAATTGTGGCTCAACATTTCTAACATTCACTTCAGTCATAAGGTTTTTCTCCTATGTGTGTTCGCTGATGTACAATAAGGTTTGACTTCTGAGAAAAGGTTTTCTGACATGTGTTACATTCATAGGGCTTCTCCCCTGTGTGTGATCTATGATGTTTAGCGAGGTCTGATTTACGGTAAAAAATTTTCCCACATTCATTACATTGACAAGACTTCTCTCCTGTGTGAGCCCTGTGATGTACCGTGAGTGATGATTTGTGGCTAAAGGATTTCCCACATTCATTACATTCATAGGGCTTTTCTCCTGTGTGCTTCCTCTGATGCAGAGTAAGTCCTGACTTCACACAAAAAGATTTTCCACATTCATTACATTTATAGGGCTTTTCTTCTATGTGTGTTCTCTGATGCACAATCAGAGCTGACTTATGGCAGAAAGCCTTTCCACACTCACTGCATTCATAGGGTTTCTCCCCTATGTGAATTCTCTGGTGCTGAGTGAGCTGTGATTTCTGGCAGAAGGTTTTCCCACATTCATTGCACTCATAGGGCTTCTCCCCTGTATGTGTTCTATTATGTTTTGTTAGGTAAGATTTATTATAGAAGATTTTTCCACATTCATGACATTCATATGGTTTCTCCCCTGTATGGATTCTAAAGTGTTGAGATAGGGTTGACTTATGGCTGAAAAATTTCCCACACTCAGGGCATGCAAACGGTTTCTCTCCTGTGTGAGTTCTCTGATGTACTGTGAGGTCAGACTTCAAGCAGAAGGTTTTCCCACATTCGTAACATTCATAAGGTTTCAAACCTGTATGAATGATCTGATGCCTGGTAAGTACTGACTTGTGGTAGAAAGTTTTCCCACATGCATTACATTCATAGGGTTTATCTCCTATGTGAGTTCTCTGATGTTGTGTGAGATGTGACTTCTGACAGAAAGACTTCCCACACTCAGGACATTCAAAGGGTTTCTCGCCTGTATGAGTTCTCTGATGTACTGTAAGGTGTGAATTCATACAGAAAGATTTCCCACATTCATAACATTCATAGGGTTTTAGTCCTGTATGTGTTCTCTGATGTTTAGTGAGGTCTGACTTCTGATAAAAAGTTTTCCCACATGCGTTACACTGATAGGGTTTCTCCCCCGTATGTGTTCTCTGGTGTAATGTGAGGGCTGACTTGTGGCTGAATGCTTTCCTACATTCACTGCATTCATACGGTTTCTCCCCTGTGTGTGACCTCTGATGTTTAGTGAGGTTTGATTTCTCCCAGAAAGTTTTTCCACACTCATTACACTGAAAGTTTTTCTCTCCTGTGTGAATCCTCTGATGTCGAGTGAGGTGTGACTTCTCCCAAAAAACTTTCCCACATTCATTACATTCAAAGTGCTTTTCTCCTTTACGAGTTTTCTGAAGCTGTGAGAGGTAGAACTTCCTCCTGAAATTATTCCCACTTTCACCATATTCACAGTGTTTCAAATGTGCCCCATGATGTTTTAAAAGAGAGGACTTCACACATAAGGATTTCCCACAATCACCAAATTCATAGTGATTTTCCTTTGAGGGAGTTGTCTGATGGAACAATAAGGATGAGCTATCACAGAATCTTCTCCCATATTCATCATAGGCACAGTCATTCTCTTCAGTGATCTCTGTCTTGTATGTACTGAGTACTACCTTTTCATTGAAGGATTCTCGATGTATGTTATATTCAAAATTTTGCTCTAAAGTTTGAATCTTCTCAAGCTGAACAGAATCCTCATTATGACTGACAATTTTTCCACTTTTAAAATATTCATTTTTTTCTCTAGTATGAGTTTTCTCATGTTTAATACTGAGTAGCAATTTTCCACAGGCATTAAATTCATCAGTTTTTTTCCCCAAAGAGTTTTTCTTATCGATAACCAATTCTGAAATATAGTTGAAGCACATTCCACATGAGTCACACTGACAGAGTATTTTTCTGTAAGGAAAAGAATCTGTGTCCAACTCAAGTGACTTTCCTAGTACATTACCTCGTTCTTTAGTCAGCCTTTTGTTATTGATCAATACAACTTCCCATACATGTTTAGGCTGGTTTTCTTGGCTCCTTTCTTTCATGTGATCAGTTTTCCAGACTTCTAGAAACAAGAAAAATTTATCTCACCATATGAAAATCAACACATTTCTTATGGAATGAGACCTATCTACAAATGCCCTACTTTGCTGGTAGCTGATTTTGATTTGTTATTTAGTCTCCAGGGATGAAGGTAACTGTAAGTATGTCGATTTTTCTATTTCTAGAGTTTCAGGTGAAAAAACAAAAACAACAAAGAAACAGCCCAAAATAGTGGAAAAGGAAGAGTAAACTGTTCTTAGAAAACATACATTTGGTTTTGAGACATTCCTTAGTATGTCCGAGGAGTAAGAGCAACTCTTAAAATCCGAACCTCTCCATGAATTCTCCAAAACACTTATGGTTAAATATAAGGAGAGAAAATAAAATTACCAACAACACATTACTTCGGCACAACTACAGACTACTATTAACTTCAAATCACCATTAAGTAAGTAAATGAATATTCAAATACAAAAGAATCTGAGATTAGAGTTTCAGAGGTATGCAGAAAGTCACTTAAAGACTGATTCTCTGCATATCACATATTACTTGTGTTATAAATACAAGTAAAAGATGAGACAGAGAACTTAGAGATGATTAAACACAAATATCACAGTAATCCAAGTCTATACCCCAATCAGTAATGCTGAAGAAGCTGAAGTTGAACAGTTCTATGAAGACCTACAAGACGTTCTAGAAATAACACCCCCAAAAAGATGTCCTGTTCATTATAGGGGACTGGAATGCAAAAGTAAGAAGTCAAGAGATTCCTGGAGTAACAGGCAAATTTGGCCTTGGAGCACAAAATGAAGCAGGGCAAAAACTAACAGAATTTTACCAAGGGAATGCACTGGTCACAGCAAACACCCTCTTCCAACAACATAAGAGAGGACTACACATGGACATCACCAGATGGTCAATACCAAATAAGACTGATTATATTCTTTGCAGTCAAAGGGGGAGAAGCTCTATATAGTCAGCAAAAGCAAGATTGGAAGGTGCCTGTGGATCACATCATGAATGCCTTATTGCCAAATTAAGACTTAAATTGAAGACAGTAGGGAAAACCACTAGACCATTCAGTTCAGTCACTCAGTCGTGTCTGACTCTTTGCAACCCCATGAATTGCAGCATGCCAGGGCTCCCGGTCCATTACCAATTCCCAGAGTTCACTCAAACTTACGTCCATCGAGTTGGTGATGCCATCCAGCCATCTCATCCTCTGTTGTCCCCTTCTCCTCCTGCCCCTAATCCCTCCCAGCATCAGAGTCTTTTCCAATGAGTCAACTCTTCGCATGAGGTGGCCAAAGTACTGGAGTTTCAGCTTTAGCATCATTCCTTCCAACACCCAGGACTGATCTCCTTTAGAATGGACTGGTTGGATCTCCTTGTAGTCCAAGGGACTCTCAAGAGTCTTCTCCAACACCACTGTTCAAAAGCATTAATTCTTCAGCACTCAGTTTTCTTCACAGTCCAACTCTCACATCCATACATGACCATTGGAAAAACCATAGCCTTGACTAGATGGACGTTTCTTGGCAAAGTAATGTCTCTGCTTTTCAATATGCTGTCTAGGTTGGTCATAAGTTTCCTTCCAAAGAGTAAGCGTTTTTTAATTTCATGGCTATAATCACCATCTGCAGTGATTTTGGAGTCCAAAAAAATAAAGTCTGACACTGTTTCCACTGTTTCCCCATCTATTTCCCATGAAGTGACAGGACCAGATGCCATGATCCTCGTTTTCCGAATGTTGAGCTTTAAGCCAACTTTTTCATTCTCCTCTTTCACTTTCATCAAGAGGCTTTTTAGTTCTTCTTCACTTTCTGCCATAAGGGTGGAGTCATCTGCATATCTGAGGTTACTGATATTTCTCTCGGCAATCTTGATTCCAGCTTGTGCTTCTTCCAGCCCAGCGTTTCTCATGATGTACTCTGCATATAAGTTAAAGAAGCAGGGTGACAATATACAACCTTGACGTACTCCTTTTCCTATTTGGAACCAGTCTGTTGTTCCATGTCCAGTTCTAACTGTTGCTTCCTGACCTGCATATAGGTTTCTCAAGAGGCAGGGCAGATGGTCTGGTATTCCCATTTGTTTCAGAATTTTCCACAGTTTACTGTGACCATTCAGGTATGACCTAAATCAAATCCCTTATGATTATACAGTAGAAGTGACAAATAGATTCAAAGGGTTAGATCTGATAAGAGTGCCTGAAGAACTATGGACGGAGGTTCATGACATTGTACAGGAGGCAGGGATTAAGACCATCCCCAAGAAAAAGAAATGCAAAAAAGCAAAATGGCTGTCTGAAGAGGCCTTACAAATAGCTGATAAGAGAATTGAAAGGCAAAGGAGAAAAAGAAAGGTATACACATTTGAATGCAGAATTCCAAAGAAGAGCAGAGAGAGACAAGAAAGCCTTCCTCAGTGATCAATGCAAAGAAACAGAGGAAAACAATAGAATGGGAAAGACTAGAGATCTCTTCAAGAAAATCAGAGATACCAAGGGAACATTTCATGCAAAGATGAGCACAATAAGGACAGAAATGGTATGGGCCTAACAGAAGAAGAATATATTAATAAGAGGTGGCAAGGACACAAAGAAGAACTATATACAAAAAAGGATGATGGTGTGATCACTCACTGAGAGCCTGATATCCTGGAGTGCAAAGTCAAGTGGGCCTTAGGAAGCATCACTACGAACAAAGATAGCGCAGGTGATGGAATTCCAGATGAGCTATATCAAATCCTAAAACATGGTGTTGTGAAAGTGCTGCACTCAACATGCCAGCAAATTTGGAAAACTCAGGAATGGCCACAGGACTGGAAGAGATCAGTTTTCATTCCAAACCCAAAGAAAGGCAGTGCCAAAGAATTTTCAAACTACCGCACAATGCACTCATGTCACATGCTAGCAAAATAATGCTCAAAATTCTCCAAGTGAGGCTTCAACAGTATGGGAACTGTGAACTTACAGATGTTGAAGCTGGATTTAGAAAAAGGCAGAGGAGCCAGAGATTAAATTGCCAACATCTGTTGCATCATCGAAAAAGCAAGAGAGTTCCAGAAAAACATCTACTTTACTGACCACACCAACAGATTTGCCTGTGTGGATCACAATAAACTGTTCAAAATTCTTAAAAGAGATGGGAATACCAGACCACCTTACCTGCCTCCTGAGAAATATGTATGCAGGTCAAGAAGCAACAGTTAGAACTGGACATGGAACAACAGACTCATTCCAAGTCGGGAAAGGAATACGTCAAGGCTGTATATTGTCACCCACCCTACTTATTTAACTTATAGGCAGAGTACATCATGAGAAACGCTGGACTGGAAGAAGCACAAGCTGGAATCAAGATTTCCAGGAGAAATATCAATAATCTCAAATATGCAGATGTTACTACACTTATGGCAGAAAGCAAGGAAGAACTAAAGAGCCTCTTGATAAAAGTGAAAGAGGAGAGGGAAAATGTTAGCTTAAAACTCAACATTCAGAAAACTAAGATCATGGCATCCAGTCCCATCACCTCATGGCAAACAGATGGGGAAACAATGGAAACAGTGACAGCCTTTCTTTTCTTGGGCTCCAAAATCACTGCAGATGGTGAATGCAGCCATGAAATCAAAAGACACTCACTTCTTGGAAGAAAAGCTATGACAAACCTAGACAGCATATTCAAAAACAGAGATATTACTCTGCCAACAAAGGTCCATCTAGTCAAAAGCTATGGTTTTTCCAGCAGTCATGTATGGATGTGAGAGTTGGATCATAAAGAAACCTGAGCGCCAAAGATCTGATGATTTTGAACTGTGGTGTTGGAGAAGACTCTTGAGAATCCCTTGGACTGCAAGGAGAGCAAACCAATTAGTCCTAAAGGAAATCAGTCCTGAATATTCGCTGGAAGGACTGATGCTGAAGCTGAAACTCCAATGCTTTGGCCACCTGATGTGAAGCACTGACTCACTGGAAAAGACCCAGATGCTGGGAAAGATTGAAGGCTGGATGAGAAGGGGACAAGAGAGGATGAGACGGTTGGATGGCATCACTGATTCGATCATATGAGTTTGAGGAAGCAAGCTTGGTGATGGACAGGGAAGCCTGGCGTTTTGCAGTCCCTGGGGTTGCAAAGAGTCGGACATGACCAAGCAACTCAACTGAACCACAAATAAAATTACTCCTAGAAAGCAAAAGTTCCATTGTCAGTGGGAAAATATTGAATGATATCTCAGTTCTGATAAAGGTCAGACTACTAGGAAACCCAAATGAACGGACCTGGAATAATGAGCAACTAAGGAGCAAGAGTTGGTAAAAATGGTAAAAAAGACCAAATGACTTCAGGAGTAAAATTGCAAAGAATCTGATAAAGACTGAATTACTTCCCCCCTCCCAAATTCATATGTTGAAGTCTTAATCCCCAACATGGCTGTACTTGGAGATAGAACTTTATAGGAAGTAGTTAAGGTTAAATGAGTTCATAAGGGTGGAGCACAAATCCAGTGGAAATGTTATCCTTATTAGAATGAGGCAAGGACACTAGAGTTCACTTGCTCTTCATGTGCTGCAGAGAAAAGGCCATGTGAGGACAGTGAAAAGTGCTGTCCACAAGCTGAGGAAAGAGACCTCACCAGAAACGAATGCTGCTGGCACCTTCATCTTGAACAACTAGCCTCCAGTACTGTGAGAAAATGCATTTCTGCTCTGTAAGCCACCCAGTCTATGGTATTTTGTTAGAGCAGCCCAAGCATACTAATAGACCAAAGAGAAAACAGACTTGAGTGAAAATTTCATAAATGGCAACAAAAAAGGCATTAAAGCAGCAAAAATAATAACCAAAGACTAAAAAAAAACAAAAAGAAAGAAAGAATGCGTAGACTCTGGATTTAAAAAGATAGTCTAAATGCTGGTGGGAATATAAATTGGTGCAGACACTACAGAAAACAGTTAAGAAGGTTTCTCAAAAAGCTAAAAATAGAGCTGCCATATGATTCAGCAATCCCACTGCTGGGAATATATCCAGACAAAACCGTAATTCAAAAAGATAAATGCACTGTGCTAAGACATGGAAACAACCTAATGTGCATCAATTGATGAATGGATAGAAGAAAGATGTGGTACAGATGTACGATGGGATACTGATGATGCTAACGCTAAGTCACTTCAGTCATGTCCAACTCTGTGTAACCCCATAGACAGCAGCCCACCAGGCTCCCCCGTCCCTGGGATTCTCCAGGCAGGAACACTGGAGTGGGTTGCCATTGATGGGATACTACTCAACCATAAAAAAGAATGAAATAGTGCAATTTGCAGCAACATGGATGCACCTAGAGATTATCACACTAAGTAAAGTAAGTCAGACACAGCAAGACAAATACCACACAATGTCACCTATATGTGGAATCTAATATATAATGCAAATGAACTTAACTACAAAAGAGAAACAGACTCACAGACATAGAGAACAGACTTCTGGTTGCCAAGAGTGAGGGAGAGTGGGCACGGATGAAGTGGAAGTTTGTGGTTAGCAGGTGCAAATTATTATATATAGAGTGGGTAACAACAAGGTCCTACTATACAGCACAGGGAACTATATTCAATATTCTGTGAAAAACCATAATGGAAAAGAGTATTAAAAAATGTTTATATACATAACTGAATCACTTTGCTGTATAATCACAAAACAACACTGTAAATCAACTGTATTTTAATGTAAAAATAGATTAAAAAATACAGAAAAGCAAATGAAAAAAAAAAAACTTGTAATTTCACCACCCAGAAAAGTAGTAGGAGCAAAAATATAATAAATTAAATTAAAACAAGATTGTATGTATGATTGTAGTCTTTAAAGAATAGAAAATAATGGGATGAATCTAAAATTAAAAACTATAATCTAAGAAAAGGTTTCCCTAGTGGCTCAGTCAGTAAAGAATCTGTCTGCAATGTGGGAGGACCTGGGTTCGATCCCTCAGTTAGGAAGATAACCTAGAGGAGGGCATGGAAGCCCACTCCAGTACTCTTGCCTGGAGAATCCCCATGGACAGAGGAACCTGGAAAGCTGCAGTCCATGGGGTCGCAAAGAGTTGGACACAACTGAGTGACTAAGCATACACACAGCACAATCTAAGAAAACCATACAAAGAAAAAAAGACCTAATCCACATATTCAAAAGGACCACCATGAACCTGGAATGACTGAGTTGGAAAAGTCCTCTCTAAGACATACGTTAATAAAACTAAAAGGAAGAAAAATCCTCTGGACATAAAGACTTATGTCTCAACAAAAACTAACATGGAGGTTTGGCCATAGACTTCGTCACCAATAAACAAAGCAAAGCTCGGTGGAGCATCATATTTTAGAAAAGAAAGTGGGCTTTATCATTTATTTATATTCCTTTAAGTAGCAAGGCTATGTAAAAAGGTTTAGATAGTCACAAAGTTAGGTAACAGTGTAATCACAAAACCTTCTAGAAATGCAGAAACTTAGAGCAACCAAGATCTTTCAGGAAACACTGGGAGAAAAACAGAACAGTAAATACATTTAACTGTAGATCTAAGACCAAAATAAAGATGAAAACAAGAACAGAATAATAATATATAAATGTTATATAGTCTAATGAAGCAGAAATAATGCAATTTAATAACTGCAGGAAACAGGAGAGAAAAAAGCAGGAAATAAGAATAAACTCACAGATAGCCATGTAAATAATGAAGACTTCCAGATGTTGAAGACTTCCTGATGGTGGATTTAGAAGAGGCAGAGGAACCAGAGATCAAATTGCCAACATTCGCTGGATGATAAAAAAAGCAAGAGAATTCCAGAAAAACATCTACTTCTGCTTCATTGACTATGCTAAAGCCTTTGACTGTGTGGATCACAACCAACCGTGGAAAATTCTTAGGGAATACCAGACCATCTCACCTGCTTCCTGAGAAATCTGTATGCAGGTCAAGAATCAGACATGGAACAACGGACTGGTTCCAAATCGGGAAAGGAGTACATCAGGACTGTATGTTGTCACCCTGCTTATTTAATTTATATGCAGAGTACATCATGCAAAATGCCAGGCTGGATGAAGTATAAGCTGGAAACAAGACTGCTGAGAGAAGTATCAATAAGCTCAGATATATACCACCTTAATGGCAGAAAGCGAAGAAAAACTAAAGAGCTTCTTGATGAAGGTGAAAGAGAGTGAAAAAGCTGGCTTAAACCTCAACATTCAAGAAACTAAGATCATGGCATCCAGTCCCATTACTTCATGGCAAATAGATGGGGAAACAATGGAAACAGTGACCGACTTTCTTTTCTTGGGATCCAAAAATCACTGCAGATTATGCCTGCAGCCATGAAATTAAAAGATGCTTGATCCTTAGAAGAAAAACTACAACAAACTTAAGAGTGTATTAAAAAGCAGAGATGTTACTTTGCCAACAAAGGTCTGTATAGTCAAAGCTATGGTTTTTTCAGTCGTCATACACGGATGTGACAGTTGGGACCATAAAGAAGGCTGGGCACCAAAGAATTGATGCTTCTGAACTATGGTTTTGGAGAAGACTTTTGAGAGTCCCTTGGACTGCAAGGAGATCAAACCTGTCAATTCTAAAGGAAATCAACTCTGAATATTCATCGGAGCGACTGATGCTAAAGCTGAAGCTCTGATACTCTGGCCAAAGAATGTGAAGAGCCGACTCATGAGAAAAGACCTTAATGCTGGGAAAGATGGAAGACAGGAGGAGAAGGGGACAACAAAGGATGAGATGGTGAAGGACAGGGAAGCCTGGTGTGCTGCAGTCCATGGGGTTGAAAATTGTGGAACACAACTGAGCGACTGAACAACAAAATTTTATTAAGGTATGTCTTAAGACTATTCTAGGTACATTTTCCCAGGTTTCTAGTGGTCTCTTTGAGTATGTGAAATAGGTCGTCTTTTATTTTTGCAGTTTTCTTAGCTCAAAAGTTAAAGAAACAGAAAGCCAAAAATTGAAAAAAATTAAGTAAAAAGGCTGGTTCTTTGAAAAAATTCACAAAAAAGGAAAATCACTGACTAATCAACAAGTGGGAGAAATCACAACTACACAAAATAAGAAATGATAAGGGAGAAGCAATCATTGAAACAAGGTGTATTATCTCAAAAGGCTATTTTTGCACAACTTGCTACAAATACATTTGGAAGAGAAGAATAAATAATTTCTTGGGAAAATATAACTTATCAAAATATACCCTGGTAGAGACAGAAAATATAAACAGAAAAAATGTCCACATAAGCTACAGAAAATAGCAAGTTTGTCTAAGCAGTAGAATGAGCACCTCTAAAATTTTGATCTAGATTCACAAATTGTTGAAGTTTTACATCCATGCTTTATCTTTCTCTATATAAAGCCTTCTTAAACATTAACTATTTTAAATTCAAATATCATGACCCATTACTCCAAATACGTCAGCATTCTATCTTCTAAAAATAAAATATGGATATGGTCACATTCAAGGAAATTATACCCTGATAATATATTATATGTTATACAGGCCATTCAGGAAGAGCAGCATCTCTGAAAATATTACGTGCTTTTCACCTATATAAATCCCTTCCTTTCACTGTAAAATTCTCCAAAGGCAGAGTGTTTAATGAAAGAGGTTTAATCAAAATTCTTTCTTTAAAAAATCTCTGTACATTCTGAAATTTACCAATGTTTCTTTGACTTGTTTTTTCACTCTGTTTCCTAAATTCGTCCACACTGTTGCACATAGATATATGATTCCCCTATTTGATGGATAGTCTGGTTGACTATCTAGTTTTTCTGTTATTATGAATAATATAGACATTCCTCTATACATCTGGTGACTACTTGGAAGTGTCTCTAAAGCAGTGTTACTCAAAAGTTGAGAGTTGTATATCAATGCCAGTCAATATGATGTATGTAACAAGTAGGTGATAAAATAAATACATAGAAGGCAACCATTTAGAAACTTTCACATCAATCTCAAAGAGTTTTAGTGAGGTAGACATGAAGAGTCAACTGAATACACTCAAACTATATAGTTTGATGCATTCTGATACAATAATATATATGAATAGATTTATTTTGGGTTCTGTATTTTGCTCAACTCCTCTATGTGTCCTTGAGGCTAACACCGCACTGTCTTCCTTACCATAACTTTATAGTAACTCTTGAAATCAGGCAGTTGTTACCCTACAAGTTAGCTTCTATTTTTCAAAGCTGTTATTCTAGCTCCTCTGAACTTCTATATGAAGTTAGGAATCAGCTAGTCAATTACTCTAAGAAAGCCTGTTCGGACTTGGATTGGAGTTGTTCTGAATCTACAGACTTTTTTACTGAGAAAAATCTTAATGATATTGAGCACTTGGATAATGACCATATATAAAAGTATATATGTCAAGACATGAAGCTATCTCTCTCCATTTATTTAGGTATTAAATTGCCCTCTGCAATGGTCTATAATGTTCAGTGAGCTCTTTCACATCTTTGCTAGATAGGTCAGCAAAAAAATATTGTTCATGTTGTTGCAAATAAAACTGATTTTTGTATGCTGACTTTTATCTTGCAACCTACATGCACTTAAAAGTTCTAGCCATTTAAAAAAAATTCTACATAATTATCTTTTTGTGAATAGACAGTTGTACTTCTTTTTCCACTACTGCCTCCTTTTCTTTTTCTTCCCTGATTGTACTGGCCAGATTACATTATGTTACTGAGTATGAATGGACTACCTGTCTTGCTCCTGATATTGTTTAGGAAATCATTCAGTTTTAAAATATTAAGCACAACATTAGCTGATTTTCAATAAGAGGCCTTTTGTCTTATTTTCACTTGAGAGTCTTAATCTGGAATGAAAGCTGAATTTTGTCAAATGTTTTTCCTGTATCTGCTAAAATCATCATACAAGCTTTTAATTTTTTTAAACATAAGTTTCCATGTTACTCTTTCCATACATCTCACCCACTCCTTCCCTCTCCCCATATCCATAAGTCTATTCTCTATGTCTGTTTCTCCATTGTTGCCCTGTAAATTCTTCAGTACCATTTTTCTAGATTCCATATATATATGTTAGGGTATTTATGTTTCTCTTTCTGACTCACTTCACTATGTATAATAGGTTCTAGGTTCATCTGCCTCATTAGAACTAAGTCAAATATGTTCCTTTTTATGGCTGAATAACATTCCATTGTGTATATATACCACTACTTCTTTCTTCTTTATCCATTCATCTGTCAATGGACATCTAGGTTGCTTCCATGTTCTAGCTACTGTAAATAATGCTGCAGTGAACAATGGGATACATGAGTCTCTTTCAATTTTGGTTTCCTCAGGGTATATGCCTAGGATTGGGATTGCTGGGTCACATGGTGGTTTTATTCCTAGGTTTTTAAGCAATCTCCATACTGTCTTCCATAGTGGCTGTATCAATTTACATTCCCACCAACAGTGCAAGAGGGTTCCCTTTTCTCCACACCCTCTCCAACATTTATTCTTTGTAGACTTTTTGATGAGGGCCATTCTGACTGGTGTGATGTGACTGTAGTTTTGATTTGCATTTCTCTAATAATGCTATATACAGGTCAGGAAGCAACAGAACTGGACATGGAACGACAGACTGGTTCCAAATAGGAAAAGGAGTACGTCAAGGCTGTATATTGTCACCCTGCTTATTTAACTTATATGCAGAGTACATCATGAGAAACACTGGGCTGGAAGAAGCACAAGCTGGAATCAAGATTGCCAGGAGAAATATCAATAACCTCAGATATGAAGATGACACCACCCTTATGGCAGAAAGTGAAGAGGAACTAAAAAGCTTCCTGATGAAAGTGAAAGAGGAGAGTGAAAAAGTTGGCTTAAAGCTCAACATTCAGAAAACTAAAATCATGGCTTCTGGTCCCATCACTTCATGGGAAATAGATGGGGAAACAGTGGAAACTGTGTCAGACTTTATTTTTGGGGGCTCCAAAATCACTGCAGATGGTGACTGCAGCCATGAAATTAAAAGATGCTTCCTCCTTGGAAGGAAAGTTATGACCAACCTAGATAGCATATTCAAAAGCAGAGACATTACTTTGCCAACAAAGGTCCGTCAAGTCAAGGCTATGGTTTTTCCAGTGGTCATGTATGGATGTGAGAGTTGGACTGTGAAGAAAGCTGAGTGCTGAAGAAATGATGCTTTTGAACTCTGGTGTTGGAGAAGACTCTTGAGAGTCCCTTGGACTGCAAGGAGATCCAACCAGTCCATTCTAAAGGAGATCAGCCCTGCGTGTTCTTTGGAAGGAATGATGCTAAAGCTGAAACTCCAGTACTTTGGCCACCTCATGCGAAGAGTTGACTCACTGGAAAAGACTGATGCTGGGAGGGATTGGGGGCAGGAGGAGAAGGGGACAACAGAGGATGAGATGGCTGGATGGCATTACCGACTCGATGGACGTGAGTTTGAGTGAACTCCGGGAGCTGGTGATGGACAGGGAGGCCTGGCGTGCTGCAATTCATGGGGTCACAAAGAGTTGGACACGACTGAGCGACTGGACTGAATAATGCACGATATTGAGTATCATGCCATCTGCAAAGAGTGAGAGCTTTACTTCTTCTTTTCTGATCTGGATTCCTTTTCTTTTTCTTCTCTGATTGCTTTAGCTAGGAGTTCCACAACTATGTCGAATAACAGTGGTGAAAGTGGACACCCTTGTCTTGTTTCTGATCTTAGGGGGAATACTTTCAGTTTTTCACCATTGAGAATAATGTTTGCTGTAGGTTTATCATATATATGGGCTTCACATGTGGCTCAGCTGGTAAAGAATCTGCCTGCAATGCGGGAGACCTGGGTTTGATCCCTGGGTTGGGATCTAGAGCCCCTGGAGAAGGGAAAGGCTACTCACTCCAATATTCTGGCCTGGAGAATTCCATGGACTGTACAGTCCATGGGGTCACAAAGAGTCGGACACGACTGAGTGACTTTCAGTTTCACTTTCACTATCATATATATGGCCTTTACTATGTTGAGGCAGGTTCCTTCAATGCCCATTTTTTGAAGAGTTTTAATCATAAATAGGTGCTGAATTTTGTCAAAGGTTTTTTGTGCATCTATTGAGATCATATGGTTTTTATCTTTCAATTTGTTCATATGGTGTATCACACTGATTGATTTTCGTACACTGAAGAATCCTTGCATCCCTGAAATAAAGCCAACTTGATCATTGTGTATGAGCTTTTTGATGTGTTCCTGAATTTTGTTTGCTAAAATTTTGTTGAGGATTTTTACATCTATGTTCATCAGTGATATTGGCCTGTAGTTTTCTTTTTTTGTGTTGTGTTTGTCTGGTTTTGGAATCAGGGTGATGATGGCCTTGTAGAGTGAGTTTGGAAGTGTTCCTTTGCAATTGTTTGAGAGTTTTAGAAGGACAGGCATTAGCTCTTCTCTAAATGTTTGACAGAATTCTCCTGTGAAGCCATCTGCTCCTGGGCTTTTGTTTTTTGGGAGATGTTTGATGACAGCTTCAATTTCAGTGCTTGTAATTGGGTTGTTCATAATTTCTATTTCTTCCTCGACTGAACTTTCTTAAGAATCTGTCCATTTCTTCCAGACTATCCATTTTATTTGCCCTATAATTGTTCATAATAATCGTTGATAATCCTTTGTATTTCTGCACTGTCTGTTGTAACCTCTCCTTTTTCATTTCTAATTTTGTTGATTTGATTTTTTCCTAATGAGTTTGGCTAAGGGTTTGTCAATTTTGTTTATCTTCTCAAAGAACCAGCTTTTAGTTTTATTCATTGTTACTGTTGCTTTTTTCATTTATTTCTGCTTGAATCTTTATGATTTCATCCCTTCTACTAATTTTGGGGTTTTCTTCTTCTTTTTCCAGTTGCTTTAGGTGTAATGTTAGGTTGTCGATTTGATGTTTTTCTTGTTTCTTGAGGTAGGATTGTATTGCTATAAACTTCCCTCTTAGAACTGCTTTTCCTGCATCCCACAGGTTTTGAGTTGTTGTGTTTTCGTTGTTATTTGTTTCTAGAAATCTTCTGATTTCCCTTTGATTTCTTCAGTAAATCTGTTTTAGAAACGTGTTGTTTAATCTCCATGTGTTTGTGTTTCTTACAGTTTTTTTCTTACAATTGGTATCTAGTCTCATAGTGTTGTGGTCAAAGAAGACGCTTGATATAATTTCAATTTTTTTAAATTTGCTGAAGTTTGATTCGTGACCCAAGATGTGGTCTATCCTGGAGAATGTTCCATGTGCACTTGAGAAGGTGTATTCTTCTGCATTTGGATGGAATGTCCTGAAGAGATCAATGAGGTCCATCTCATCTAATGTATCATTTAAGACTTGTGTTTATTAATTTTATGTTTTGGTTTGAGTGGGGTGTTAAGTCTCCTACTATTACTGTGTTACTGTCAATTTCTCCTTTTATGTCTGTGTTTTTTTTTACGTATTGAGGTGTTCCTATGTTGGGTACATAAATATTTACAATTGTTATGTCTTCCTCTTGGATTGATCCCTTGATCATTATGTAGTATTCTTCCTTATCTCTTGTAATCTTCTTTAAGGTCTATTTTGTCTGATAACAGGATTGCTACTCCACCTTTCTTTTGCTTCCCATTTGCATGGAATATATTTTTCCAGCCTCTCACCTTCAGTGTATATGTGTCTTGAGGTCTCAAGTGGGTTTCCTCTAGACAGCATTTATATGGGTCTTGTTTTTGTATACATTCAGCCAGTCTATGTCTTTTGGTGGGAGCACTTAATCCATTTACATTTAAAGTAATTATTGATATACTTGTTCCTATTGCCATTTTCTAATGGTTTGGGGTTGATTTTGTAGATCTTTTTTCTTCTGTTGTATTTCTTAACTATTTAAGTCTGTTTAACATTTGTTGTAAAGCTGGTGTGGTGGTACTGAATTCTCTTTTGCTTTTGTGAAAAGCTTTTTATTTCTGCATCAATTGTGAATGAAGTCTTTGCTGAGTATAGTAATCTTGGTTGTAGATTTTTCCCTTTCGGTACTTTAAATATATCCTGCCATTCCCTTCTGGCCTGAAGAGTTTCTGCTGAAAGATCAGCTGTTAAGTGTATGGGGTTGCCCTTGTATGTTACTTGTTGCTTCTCCCTTGCTGCTTTTAATATTCTTTCTGTTTAGTATTTGTTAGTTTGATTAGTATATGTCTTGGCATGTTTCTCCTTGGGTTTATCCTGTATGGGACTCTTTCTGCCTCTTGGACTTGATTGACTAGTTCCTTTTCCATGTTGGGGAAATTTTCAACTATAATCTTCAAAAAATTTCTCATACCCTTGACCCCTATAATTCGAATATTGCTGCATTTGATAGGTCCCAGAGGTCTCTGAGACTGTCCTCAGCTCTTTTCATTCTTTTTTATTTTGCTCTTCAGAAGTTATTTCCACCATTTTACTTTCCAGCTCACTGATTCATTCTTCTGCTTCAGATAGTCTGCTATTGATTCCTTCTAGGGTACTTTTAATTTCAGTAATTGCGTTGTTTGTTTCTGCATGTTTATTCTTTAATTCTTCTAGGTCTTTGTTAATTGATTCTTGTAATTTCTCCATTTTGTTTTCAAGGTTTTCTATCATCTTTACTATCATTATTCTGAATTCTTTTTCAGGTAGTTTGCCTGTTTAATCTTCATTTATTTGGACTTCATTTGTGTAGTATTTCTCTGCCTTTTCATTATTTTTTTTTTTAACTTGTTGTGTTTGAGGTCTTCTTTTCCCAGGCTTCAAGGTTGAATTCTTTCTTCCTTTTGGTTTCTGCCCTCCTAAGGTTGGTCCAGTGGTTTGTGTAGGCTATGGTGAGATTTGTGCTGAGTTTTTGTTTGTTTTTCCTCTGATGGGCAAGACCGAGTGAGGTGGTAATCCTGTCTGCTGATGATTGGGTTTGTATTTTTGTTTTGTTTGTTGTTTAGATGAGGGGTCTTGCACAGGGTGCTACTGGTGGTTGGGTGATGCTGGGTCTTGTATTCAAGTGGTTTCCTTCCTGTGAGTTCTTACTATTTGATACTCTCTAGGGTTAGTTCTCTGGTAGTCTAGGGTCTTGGGAGTCAGCTCCCATTCCAAAGGCTCAGGGCTTGATCTCTTTCAGGAAAACTTTACTGATCCACAAATAATGGACACTTGAAAATGCATGCTCCTGTTATGGCTCCCAGATGATGTCAGGCTCTGTACAACAGAATTCTCCAAATAAAAGTCTTGCTTGGTGAATAGGAAGTAGACAGTCAAAAAATAGAGATCAGCTGAATTCTGCCTCACCTGAGCTTCAGGATAAACAGCAAATACAGTACAACAGTCCTATGGTCTCTTTGATAAGCTTTCCTATCTTCACCAAGTATCTGGAAATTTTAGGATACAGTGGAGGCAGTGCTGAGATGAATATTTACAGCTATAAACACCTGTGGCACAGGAGGGCTCCCCAGCTCCTACTCCCTGAATCCTCTTCCTCCTCCTCCCCTCCTCTTTCTCTCCCCCTCAGTATCTGCCGGGCACACATGGTGCTAGTTGGGCCTGACCTGACCAGAAAGAGAACAGGGTGGGAGGTGATGGTGGCAGCGGTGACCAGCAGCCACCGAGATTGCTTCCATAATTTCTCTTTTTGATAGCCTGTTGTTAGTGTACAGAAATGCAACAGATTTCTAGATATTAATTTTGTATTCTGCAACTTTACCAAATTCATTGACGAGCTCTAATAGCTTTTTGGCAGCACCTTTAGAAGTTTCTATGTATAGTATTATGTCATCTGCAAACAGTGATAGTTTTGCTTCTTCCTTTCCAGTTTATATTCTTTGTATTTCTTTTTCTTTGTTTGACTGCTATGACTAGGACTTCTAATACTATGTTGAATAAAAGTGGTGAGAGAGTGAGCATCCCTGTCTTGTTCCTAACATTAGAGGAAATGCTTTTAGCTTCTTACCACTGAATAATGATGTTAGCTGTTGCTTTATCATATATGACCCTCTGTACACACTCTGCTAAGAGTTTTATTGTAAATGGATGTAGAATTTTGTCAAAAGCATTCTGCACCAAATGAAATAAACATTTCTATATAATGTTTTGCAACAGTTTGAGAAGTGTAAGTGTTAACTCTTCTCTAAACATTTTGTAGTATTTACCTTTGAAGTCATCTGGTCCTGGACTTTTGCTTTTCATGATTAAAAAAAAAAATACTGATTCAATTTCATTATGGTAGGTACAAAATATTATCTAAAGTATTTGTTTTGAAATTACAAGACATACAAAGAAACAGGAAAATTCCACCTATACTGGGCAAACAGCCAACAATAGAAACTGTTTGTGAGAGGATCCAGATATGGGACTTAGCAGACCTTACAGCAGCTATTATAAATATGTTCAAAAACTACCAAGCTTAAGGAAGTAAATATTAGTATGAAGGCAGATCATCACATAGAGAGTAAGAATAAAGAGACAAATAAAAATTCTAGATTTGAAAATTATAATAACTGCAACAGAAATTCACTGGAAGGATTCAATAGCAGATTGATGCTTACAGGAAGAATTGGTGAAAGCTCAACCAACAAAAGGCAATCTAAGGAACAGAGAGAGAAAAAGTAAAGAATAAAGCCTCAAATAAGTGAAGGATACCATTAAGTACATTAACATTCACAATGGAAGTACCAGAAGGAAAGGAAAAAGACCAAGGAGCAAAAAAAGTATTCATGAAATGATGGCAAAAATTTGGCAAATGTAAAGAAAAACATTAATCTGCAAATTCAACAAGATGAACTCCAAGTGGGATAAACACAGAGATGCATCATAGCAAAAATATTTAAGAAACAAAGAGAAAACTTTAAAAGCGACACTTGACTTCTCATCTAAAACAACAGAGTCCAGGAGGTGGGATGACATGTTCAATGTGCAGGGGGATAATGTGTTCTAGTTCTAACTTTTTAGTGGAACCTGCATACTGTTTTCCATAGTGGTTGAAAAATTTACATCTTAACCAATGGTGTACAAGGGTACCCTTTTCTCCACATCCTCGCCAACACATTATTATCTCATTTTCTTGATGCCAGCCATGCCAACTGGTGTGACCTGATATCTCACTGTGCTTTTGATTTGCATTTCCCTGATGATGAGTGATGCGCTATCTTTTCAGGTACCTGTGGGCATTAAAAATACTAATTCTATAACTCATTAAGATGCATTAATTTTCCATTACTATACTCTCAGCTCTTAAGAGTACAGCAGGTACTCAAAAATTATGAGTCAAAAAATGAGTATATGAAAGAATAGCTAATAACAGCATGAATACAGAGCAATGGGGGTTTTAAGGTGAGCAACTGAAACTGCTTTGAGAATCACAGAGTAACCAAGGAAAACAACAATAAAATGAGGTGGGCAAAAATTTGATTACTGGCAAATATAAGAATGATAAATATTCAAAAAGTGAATCAAAAGGAGAACATTTTTACTAAGAGTGGTATTTGGAGACTTCTAAGTTACTTCTAAGTATTAGGACCTTTAAAGTGATATTCTTTAAAAAAAAAACAAAACTGAAAGTTGTCAACCTCTGGACTAATCAGAGGAAGATAGTAAATTCCCTAATGTTCACTTGTTCAATACACATTAACTCACCTGAGAAGCTTTGGCTTGGGAATTCTTCCTCCAATATCCATGGCTCCTCTCCTTGCTCCAGCCTGAAGATCACCTCTGGTTTGGTAATACAATACCCTGTTAAAGTGAAATAATTTATGATGTGGACCAGGTGGCCTAGTTTTCAGGGCCTCTGAAAGAGGAGGAAGCTTCTAGAGCTGCTCAATGAAGATGCCATTGAACATTTCACTGGAGAAGCAAACACAAGTATCTTTCTGGTGCCCCAAAGTGACCTATAAACATTGAGTCTTGAATTCCAATCTTAAATATCATTAAACTTCACATGATGTCCATATTCTTAATTAAAAGAATTTTTTTGTTAAAACTTTGTGGCCAAGATGAGCGCTACAAAGAGGATCTGATTTAATACTCATATGCATGTATTATTACTTTATGCTTTAGTCTGTTTGGGCTGTTGTAACAGAATATCATAGACCAGGTGGCTTTAAAAACAGAAATTTACTTCTCACAGTCTGGAGGCTGGAAACTCGGAGATCAAGGTGCCAGCATGGTCAGAATCTGGTGTGGCCTCTCTTCCTGGTTTGCAGATAATTACCCTTTTGCTGTGTCCTCACGAGGTGGAGAACACCAAAAGATCCCTTTTCTTCTCCTATTTTTGTAAATGCATTAATCCCACCATGAGGATCTAATAATTCAATCTAACCATACTTGAGGATTGGGGTTTAAAAGAATTTTTAAATGCCATTTAGAATTGCATAATAAACCAACCTTACCCACTGAGACAAGGTTCCTGTAGTTCTCCAGCATCACATCTCTATACAAGGACCTTTGAGTTGAGTCCAGGTGCTGCCACTCCTCCTGGGTGAAGCCCACAGTCACATCCTTAAAGGATACTGATCCCTGGAATTTCTGTTCAATCGGAAATATTCAGAATTAAGATGACATGGAGAAGATGTATGGAACCAAATCCCTACCATAATTATTATTTACAGATTACCAAACTAGTTTTCAGAATGTTCCTTTTGCTTTATACTCTGAGACAACAAGAGAAATCATAGCAGAAATATTCTGTAAACCAATTTGCATTAATTATTAATTCTCAAGTCTCCACAATGGATCTGGAACTATTCTAGTTCTTGGAAATACTAAGCTTAGCAAATACCATCCTGTAGTCAACAAGCATATAATCTGGTAAGAAAACATGCAGTTCAGTTCAGATCAGTCGCTCAGTTCTGTCCGACTCTTTGCGACCCATGGACCACAGCCTGCCAGGCCTCCCTGTCCATCACCAACTGCCAGAATCTACCCAAACCCATGTCCATTGAGTCGGTGATGCCATCCAACCATCTCATCCTCTGTCGTCCCCTCCTCATACTCCACTCAATCTTTCCCAGCATCAGGGTCTTTTCAAATGAGTCAGCTCTTCACATCAGGTGGCCAAATATTGGAGTTTCATCTTCAACATCAGTTCTACCAATGAACACCCAGGACTGATCTCCTTTAGGGTGGACTGGTTGGATTTCCTTGCAGTCCAAGGGACTCTCAAGAGTCTTCTCCAACACCAGAGTTCAAAAGCATCAATTCTTTGGCGCTCAGCTTTTTTTTATAGTCCAACTCTCACATCCATACATGACCACTGGAAAAACCATAGCCTTGACTAGACGGACCTTTGTTGACAAAGTAATGTCTCTGCTTTTGAATATGCTGTCTAGGTTGGTCATAACTTTCCTTCCAAGGAGGAAGCGTCTTTTAATTTCATGGCTGCAATCACCATCTGATTTTGAAGCCCAGAAAAATAAAGTCAGCCACTGTTTCCCCATCTATTTGCCATGAAGTGATGGGACCAGATGCCATGATCTTAGTTTTCTGAATGTTGAGCTTTAAGCCAACTTTTTCACTCTCCTCTTTCATCAAGAGGCTCTTTAGTTCTTCTTCACTTTCTGCCATAATGGTGGTGTCATCTGCATATCTGAAGTTATTGATATTTCTCCTGGCAATCTTGATTCCAGCTTGTGCTTCTTCCAGCCCAGCATTTCTCATGATGTACTCTGCATATAAGTAAGCAGAGTGACAATATACAGCCTTGACATACTCCTTTTCCTATTTGGAACCAGTCTGTTGTTCCATGTCCAGTTCTAACTGTTGCTTCCTGACCTGCATACAGGTTTCTCAAGAGGCAGGTAAGGTGGTCTGGTATTCCCGTTTGTTTCAGAATTTTCCACAGTTTACTGTTATCCACAGAGTCAAAGGCTCTGGCATAGTCAATAAAGCAGAAATAGATGTTTTACTGGAACTCTCTTGCTTTTTTGATGATCCAGTGGATGTTGGCAATGTGATCTCTGGTTCCTCTGCCTTTTCTAAAACCAGCTTGAGGACATCTGTAAGTTCACATTTCACATATTGCCGAAGCCTGGCTTGGAGAATTTTGAGCATTACTTTGCTAGCGTGTGAGATGAGTGCAACTGTGCAGTAGTTTGAGCATTCTTTGGCATTGCCTTTCTTTGGGATTGGAATGAAAACTGACCTTTTTTAGTTAAGCTATTGCTGAGTTTTCCAAATTTGCTGACATATTGAGTGCAGCACTTTCACAGCATCATCTTTCAGGATCTGAAATAGCTCAACTGGAATTCCATCACCTCCACTAGCTTTGTTCATAGTGATGCTTCCTGAGGCCCACTTGACTTCACATTCCAGGATGTTTGGCTCTAGGTGAGTGTAAGTGATCACACCATCATGATTATCTGGGTTGTGAAGATCTTTTTTGTATAGTTCTGTGTATTCTTGCCACCTCTTCTTAATATCTTCTGCTTCTGTTAGGTCCATACCATTTCTGTCCTTTGCTGAGCCCATCTTTGCATGAAATGTTCCCTTGGTGTCTCTAATTTTCCTGAAGAGATCTCTAGTCTTCCCCATTCTGTTCTTTTCCTCTATTTCTTTGCATTGATCACTGAGAAAGGCTTTCTTATCCCTCCTTGCTATTCTTTGGAACTCTGCATTCAAATGAGTATATCTTTCCTTTTCTCCTTTGCTTTTCACTTCCCTTCTTTTCACAGCTATTTGTAAAGCCTCCTCAGACAGCCATTTTGCTTTTTTGCATTTCTTTTTCTTGGGGATGGTCTTGATTCCTATCTCCTGTACAGTGTCACACACCTCCACCCATAGTTCATCAGGCATGCTGTCTATCAGATCTTGTCCCTTCAATCTATTTCTCACTTCCACTGTACAGTCATAAGGGATTTGACTTAGGTCATACCTGAATTGTCTAGTGGTTTTCCCTAATTTCTTCAATTTAAGTCTGAATTTGGCAATAAGGAGATCATGATCTGAGCCAGTCAGCTCCCGGTCTTGTTTTTGCTGACTGTATAGAGCTTCTCCATCTTTGGCTGCAAAGAATATAATCAGTCTGATTTTGGTGTTGAGCATCTGGTGATGTCCATGTGTAGAGTCTTCTCTTGTGTTGTTGGAAGAGGGTGTTTCCTATGACCAGTGCATTCTCTTGGCAGAACTTTATCAGCCTTTGCCCTGCTTCATTCTGTACTCCACGGCCAAAAACATGGAGTAATATGTTACAAGCACTGTGGTTAAAGTACACACTCAATAGATTAATGTAAATAAGAAGCAAAACTACTTCTGTTTTGAGCTTCACTGCGGAAGAACAGCTATTGAACAAAGAGTGACACTGTGTTCTTCATGAATATAAGGCCACTGCACAAGCAAAGGCTAGCGCCCTCTAACATCCTCAGGAAATGAGCAACTAGGTAAACAGGAGTTGAGATAAGAAAAAGAGCCACAGAGGTGCTCAAGGAATGCACTACAGAGTAACTTTAGACCAGTAGACTCCAAACTATGTGATCACTTTCCATCTTAAAGAATACTTTTGAACACTACAGAAGTTTGTCTATAAACCACAGAAATAAACTAACAAGAAATTTATTACAAACTTAATTCTTATTTAGACTTAAGAATGTAGGGAAAATCTAGTATGCTATTTCACTACAATACATATCTTAGGTCCTAATTCTTCCATTCAGAGACAATAATTAGGATGTGCAGCAGATGATACAGGAGAAGATATTCAACTAAACTGTTTTCAATGTCATCCAGAGTGGGGGAAAAAAAGAAGGGCATGTTAACCTACTCCACCATTCTTGCCTGGAGAATCCTGTTGTCAGAGAAGCCTAGAAGGCTACAGTTCATGGGATTGCAAAGAGTTAGACACGACTGAGCAACTAACACAACACCAGAGTGCATGCCTCTACTCCAGGCATCATTGTTGCAGAGACAGAGCTGCTGAAGGAGAGATTCAACAGTATACCGAAAATACATGACCAAGTTTTTATTTCAGACCAATTCTCTGTTTTTAAAAAGGAAATGGAAAGCAAAAGGACAAAAGAACCCACTTATATAAACTTGAAACTTGGATGCAAATAGTGAAGTGCAAGCCTCTCAGTTGTGTCCAACTCTTTGCAACCCCATGGACTGTAGAGTCCATGGAATTCTCCAGGCCAGAATACTGGAGTGGGTAGCCTTTCCCTTCTCCGGGGGATCTTCCCAACTCAGGGACTGAACACAGGTCTCCTGTGTCTCCTGAACTGCAGGCAGATTCTTTACCATCTGAGCCACCAGGGAAGCTCAAAAGGTTTAGAAATTAGATACAAGTTCAATATAACAAATATCAGAATATTAAAAATTCTAAAGGTATAACAAACAGCAGGTGTGAAAAATATAAAAGTCTTTACAAAAAATATAATGAAGTAAAATAAGAAGACCCAAATAAATAGAAGGATGTAAGAAATTCCTGGATAGACAAGCTCAGTATTGTAAAAATATCAATTCTCTCCATGCTGGTATAAAAATTCATACCAATTGCAAAAAAAATTCCAGACAAGCTAATTCTAAAATATGTGAAAATGCAAAGGGTAAAAATACACAAAACAATCTTAAAGAAAAATTAAGCCATAAGAAGTACCATATATCAACTATAATATATTATCAATGTATCATAATTAAAATATTGTGATACAGGCACAAGAATTTTCAAATGCATCAACAGAGTGGAAGAATCCAAAATGTATGTATGTCACTTGATTTTTGACAAGGTTAACAGAAGGACAACCATTTCAATAAACAGCGTGTTTAATTATAGTGAGCATTTAGTGCTATTTTAACTGTAAACATAAATCCATTTTAGACAGTCTATAGATCTAAATTTTAAAAGTAAAACAGTAAAAATTTCAGCAAATACCATAAGAAATACCTTCATGACACTAAGAATAAGCAAAGACTTCTTAAATAGGATGCAAATTACACTAATAATTCTACAATATTAAGATCCTCTCCTTACCAAAAGACAGAAAGAAAATAAAAGTACAACACAAAGTGGAAAGAGACTTGGAACACATATATCTGACAAAGAAGTCCTATCTCTAATATAGAAAGACTTCTTTTTTAATTAATGAGGACAAAAACGCAGGCCATCTTGGTAACAAACCTGACAGCAAATCTCTCAACAGAAACTATGAAAGTGAGAAGACACTGGGCAAAAATTTGAATGGGCAACTTGCAAATGAGAAAATGAAAATGGAATGTCATTTTAAAAGAGCTAGGAAAAATGTCACCAGAAAATTCTAAATCCAGAAATAATATTCTTCTAAAATGAATATATTTTCCACATAAAGTTTGAAAAAGTTATCAATAATACACACAAGTCAAGAAATACTACAGTTAAGGAAAATGATATAAAGAAAACTGAAAATGGAATTTAAGGCAACAAATATAATGTCTTTTGGAATCCATGAAAGACACTGAAAGTAAAATATATCAAAACACTAGGAATAGGATAATTAAGGTTAAACTGATTAAAGATTCTAGTACTGTCTGTGAAGAGGTAAAGCACTAACTTAAGGTAAATGAAAGCAAGAATTCTGTAAAGGAAAAGCTCAATTCCTCTGTTTTACTCTACTCAGGTCACCAAATTAATGGGAACTTTTCCCATCCCAAGCAATTAACTAAATTCTGACATTACAGCATCAGGTTCCAGGCTCAGTTCCATGTGACACCATTCCTACTTCAGACACCAACTGTAAACCCAATGTATCTAACCACTGGATAAAAATCAAGGCTCCTACACCCTCTTTGTTCAGTTCAATAATCTGACAGAGTGGCTCACAAAACACAGAAAAATAATTTACTTACTAGATTAATGGGTTAATATAAAAGGATACAACTCAGAAACATCCAGATGCAAGAGATACACAAAGCAAGGATGGGTAAAAGGGTACAAAATGTCCTTGCTCTCTCAGAGCTCACTACCTTTTCCCAATAATACCTCCATGTTCAACAACCTGGAAGTTTTCAGAATCCCGTAAGTTCACAGATTTTTATGAAGATTACATTACATATGCAAGACTGATCAAATCACTGGTCAACAGTGGCTAATTCAGCCTCCAGCCACTCACTCCTCCTCAGAGGTTGGGAGGTGGGGCTGAGAATTACAACCCTCTAATCATACCGTTGGTTCTCCTGGTACTCAGTACCTCATTCTTAAGAGACATTTCAAAAGTCACTTCATTAACATAAACTCAGGTATGGTTGAAACAAAAAACACCATCTTAATTGTTCTGGAGCTATTTCAGGAACTAGGAAAAAATACTCAATATTATAACAACAGATTTCCCTATAGCTTTTATCACTTAAGATATTATTAGTTTTAGGGAGGTAAGTTAAGAAACCCTGCAGGAAAATCAACATACACATTATAATAACAATATCACAAATGCAAATTGTAGTATCTAGAGTAAAAACTAAAAAAATATGAAACTATATAACTTAAAAGCTACTAGATACAAAAAGAAAATGCCTATCAAAAGGAGAAAGGGTGCTTGGAGCTGATGCACGGGGATGATCCAGAGAGATGATATGGGGTGGGAGGTGGGAGGGGGGTTCATGTTTGGGAACTCATGTACACCCGTGGCGGATTCATGTCAATGTATGGCAAAACCAATATAGTATTGTAAAGTAAAATAAAGTAAAAATTAAATTAAATTAAATTAAAAAAAAGAAAAAACAAAAGGAGAATGGGGAAGATGGCAGAGGAGTAAGATGGGGACATCACCAGCCTCCCCACAAATACATCAAAAACTCATCAAGATATGGAACAACTCCTACAAAGCATCCTCTAGGCGACAGCAGAAGACCCCAGCCTCCAGGCAGACAGGCTAAGCTCCCTGAAATGAGATAGGAGAGAGGATGGAGACACAAAAAGGGAAAAGATGGGGACCCCCATGGTGGCCCAGTGGCTAAGATGCTGCACTCCCAATGCAGGGGGCCTGGGTTCAATCCCTGGTCCAGGAGCTAGATCCCACATGCTGCAATTAAAATATCCCTCGAGCAGCCAAATAAATAATAATAATAAATTTTTTTTTTAAGGGAAAAGATGGAGAACTTCTGGGCAAGAGCTTATGCCCCAAGGGAGGGAGGGAGCCCTGAAACAGCAGGAGTCCCCATGCACAGGGAAACTTCCCTCATAGGCGAACCCAAGGGGGAACTTTCTCGGAAAACTAGGCAAAGCAGGGACTTAAAGGCAGTAAACGGAGAAAACTGCTCTTCTCAGCCTGTTAACAGCTCACTGACTGTGGCCCCAAACAGACGGCAAGCTTGGGGAACCAAGGGTGGTGCGGCATACAAGCCCAGCCAGCACACAGCCCTCGCAGCACAGAGGGCTGGCCCAGGTAGCTGAGTATGATGCCACCGACAAACCCAGCCAGTGCGTACAACCCCTGAAGCACAGAGGGCGGGCCCAGGTGGCCTAGTGTGACATGGCAGACAAACACAGCCAGCACAGAGTGGGACCAGGGCACCAATAGACAGGAGGAATACAAGCAGGCAGTGCACACAACCCTCCTGGCAAGCCAAAAGAACACATAACACTCATGACAAACAAGGCAAGGGGTTGAGATGAAACAAGTGCACATAAACCCCGCAACAGAGTGCATGCATGGGAGCTAAGACAAGTGCACACGAGGAAGCAAAGGGCAGGCCTGGGGAGCCAAAACAAGTGCTCACAAGCCCCGTGACACAGAGGGTAAGCTCAGGGGCCAGAGGGAAGCCCGCACAAGTCACTGTGACGGAGAAGGCACAAGAAAACGTCCACACAAGCACCCACCTAGCAAGCTTCAAAGAGCAACACAGGGCAGGACAGGGTGAACAGAAGCACCATTTCAGGATCCCAGGGACAAGTAGGGGGCTGGTGACACTGCATATATGCTGAGAAGGTCACTTTGAAGCAGCTGCAGAAATACATGCACCTAACACCATGAAAGCTAGAATGACTGCCCAAAGGCATACTGAACCCACAGACACTCCAAAACCTACTACTGGACACTGCACTGCCCTTCAGAGAGGCAAGATCCAGCTCCATCAACTGTTAACAATAGCACAAGCTCTCCTAACCAGGAAAACATCACAGGACACTAATCCAACCCTATCCTCCATCCACAAGGGCAGACTCTACAACCAAGAACGATGACCTTAAGAACCTTTTTTAAATATTTTTTCTTTTTTCTTTTCCTCTTATAAATCACACTGTTTATTCTCCCAACGTATCTCCACCATCACACTAGCCTTTAGCAGTGCTGTGGAGTTTTCCTTTTTTTTCTTGTTATAAAAGTAAAAAAAATTCATTTTAAGATTCTGTCTTTTAATAAACCACAGTGTTTATTCCCCATCGTATTTCCACCTTCACATTAGCCTTTGCGGTGCTGTGGAGTTTTTCTCTGTTTTCCTTGTTAAAGAAAAAATTCCATTTAAAGATTTTTCTCTTATAAATCACACGGTTTATTCCCCCTACATATTTCTACCTCCAAAAGATAAATGTTGGTTAGGTGGTTTGGAGTTTTCCTCTTTGTGTTTTGTCAAAAAAAACAAAAAGAAGAAAAGAAAGAAAAAAATTCATTTTAAGATTTGTTTCCATTTTCTCCTGTTTTACTTTTTTTTTCTTTTTTCTTGATGAGTTTTTTAAAATTTTTTATATATTCCACTGCTTTTCCTATAGTTCGTTACCAGCTGTAACTATTCCTGAATATATATAAATCTTTTCCACATACGTCTATTCATCTTTCTATTTTTCTTTTCTTTTTCAATAGTCTCCACCCCTTTCTTTTCTCTTTTCCCTCCCTTCTCTTTTTTTTCTCTCTGTTTTTCTTATTCTCCCCCTTTTTTTCCTTCTCTCTCTCGTCTTTCACCAAGTAAGTTACATTGTTGAGCTCTCTATGCTATATTCCCCAGGTAGCCCTCTGCTCATGCTCAGATTTCGAGATTGAGCATTAGCTAATTCT
This sequence comes from Capra hircus, assembly GCF_001704415.2. Lineage (NCBI taxonomy): Eukaryota > Metazoa > Chordata > Mammalia > Artiodactyla > Bovidae > Capra > Capra hircus. The sequence continues at coordinate 32,654,307 of NC_030835.1, forward strand.
GCTTTCAACTGCTTGATATCACCTCTGGGTTCTCTTGCTCACCAAGTCAATCTCCTGTACTCTTCTTTAGAATACTTCGGTTATAACTGTATGTGTGGAAGTGTGTGTATATATGTCCCAGTATTTCTGTAATTATCTGCTTGATCCCCTCCTACTAGAACACAAGCACAAGTCATCCCTAACAAGAAGTCAACACAAACCACCCAACCCACATTTCCCTCTGAGGGCAAAAATCAAAAGAAAGAAGTAATATAATCCCAAAGCCTGGGAAAAGGAGACCTCAAGTGGAGCAAGTTAGAAGGAAAAAAAAAGATGAAAAGATAGAGAAATACAGCATAAATGAAAGAGCAAGGTAGAAACTCACAAGACCAAATACACAAAGAGTAACTAGTAATCTCCCCGAAAGAGAATTCAGAATAATGATAGTAAAGATACTCCAAGGACTTGAAAACACAAACTCATGTTTGTTGATGTAAGACAGAAAACCACAGAATTCTGTAAAGCAATTATCCTTCAATTGAAAAAGAAAGAAAAAAAGACCAAAAAAAATGAAAGCAGAGATATTCGTTTGCAGACAAAGGTCTGTCTAGTCAAAGCTATGGTTTTTCCAATAGTCATGTATGGATGTGACAGTTGGACCATAAAGAAGGCTAAGAACCAAAGAATTGATGCTTTTGAACCAAAGTGTTGTAGAAGACTCTTGAGAGTCCCTTGGACTGCAAGGAAATCCAACCAGTCCATCCTAAAGTCCTGACTAATTCATTGGAAGGACTGATGCTGAAGCTGAAGCTCCAATACTCTGGCCACCTGATGCAAAGAACTGACTCACTGGAAAAGATTCTGTTGCTGGGAAAGACTGAAGGCAGGAGGAGAAAGGGATGACAGACGATGCTGTGACTAAGACTTCCAATAATATGTTGAATAAAAATGGCAAGAAGAGGGAAAAAAAAAGAGAATGGATAAGTAAATTGTAGTCTTTTTATGTAGTGGAATACTATGCAGTAATACAAGAAATAAAACTACTGGTACATGCAACATGGATGAATCAAACATATATTGAATGAAAAAAGCCTCATGTAAAAATGTACACATAAATTCTATATATCTAAGTTTCAATAACAGGCAAAATTAATAAAAAATGATAGACAAGCACCACAAAGGGGAAGGAAAGTTGTTCTTAAAGACTGGAAAAGTCATGAAGGAACCTTAAGGGATGGCGGAAATATTAAATATGTTGTACTAGTTGGTAGTTACTAGGATTTACATATGTGTCTTAAAAAAAGGCTGTATACACTTATATTGAATGCATCTTACACACTTTATTGTATCATAACACAAAACAAAATTTAAAAATCAGAATTCAAAAAAGGGGAAAGTGGAATATATGAAATAGTGAATGAATTTATAAAATCAGCAATCAATATCTGCCAGTAAGTTGACAGCCAGTAGCTACAGGGGTTTGCAACAAGATAATTTATAGCTTCTGAAAGGAAAGGTTTGAAAATGTGATATTTTCTTAAGTTGCTAATAGAGAATATGTTGATAAAAATCTTTGTATCTGTTGATGTAGCTATGTATCATGAGTACCAAGGCTGAGACTGCTTAAATATCTGAAGAGGGAGAGTACACTGATTGAGAAGTAAAGTAAGTTGGTAAGGTGGAGAAGTAAGGTAAGGTGGAGAAACACAGTATCACTTAGGGATCCTATGTTAAAATAGAATATTGCATTGTAAGCTGACTCAGTGTCAGAAAAACAAAGCAAAATAAAATAAATCAATAAAATATGTGTGAACAATCAACAAGAAGGCACAGCAAGTAAATACATTGTGGGACAGAGGGCCTAAAACCAAACAACAATAAATGAAAACAGATTAAATCACCCAACATAAAAACAGTAATCTTAAACTTAAAAGGTCCACTTCTTAATTTCTGACTAGAAAAAAACAATCCTAAGCAAAACAAAACAGGATTTTGTTTGTATCTCTATCATAGTGAAAGTGTTAGTCACTCAGTTGTGTCTGACTCTTTGTGACTTCATGGACTGTAGCTCGCCCCTCTGTCCATGGAATTCTCCAGGCAAGAATACTGGAGTTGGTTGCCATGCCCTTCTCCAAGAGGTCTTCCCAACTCAGGGATCGAACCCAGGTCTCCTGCATTGCAGGCATATTCATTGCCATTTGAGCTACTGGGAAGTCTCCCTTGATAGGGATACAAGTGTCCATTGTAAGACTTGTAAAAATATAAAAACTAAACGTCCTACATAATTCTAACAATTTCTATTTATAAAAACTATATATATATATATTTCATTCTAGGACACATAATAAATATTCATAAATGGTTGCTGAATGGATGAATTAAGAACCAATTCAGTTACATTAAGTGAATACTAATTACAGTGAAAGGGAGACTCATGTGTGATAAAAACAGTTGCAGAAAAGTGGAAAAGAGAGCCTAAACATAAACTCGCACCACACTTAACACAGTTAATTGATTTTTGAGGGGGTGTCAATAACACACAATGTGAAAAGGATAATCTCTTTAGTAACTGGCGTTGAGGAAACTGGGTATCTACCTGCAAAAGAATAAAACTGGACCCTGATCTTACATCACTCAGAACAATTAACTTAAACAGATCAAAGACTTAAACATAAGATCCTAGAAGAAAACCCAGGGAAGGAGCTCCTTGACATTATTCCTGGCAATGATTCTTGGATAAGATACCAAAAGCACAGGCAAAAAAAGCTAAAATAAACAAACAGGGCTACATCAAATGTAAGAGCTTCTGGGGACTTCCCTGGTGGTCCAGTGGTTAAGACTCTAAGCTACCACTGAGGGGACACAGGTTCAGTCCCCTAGTCTGGGAACTAGGATCCCACAATGCCAGATGGTGTGGCCAAAACAAACATTAGAGCTTCTGCACAGCCAAGGAAACAATCAACAAATTTGAAAAGGCAACCTATAGGAAAATATTCCCAAGACATGTTTCTGATAATATACAAAATACATAAAGAACTCATATAACTCAAAAGCAAGAAAGCAAATAATCCAATTTAAAAATGGTCAAAGGGTGTCAATAAACATTTTTCCAAAGACATACAAATGGCTAAAGGTGCTCAAAATCACTAATCAAATGTAAACAAAATCACAATGAGCTATTATCTCACACCTGTTAAAATGGCTATTATCAAAAGGACAGGAGATAACAAATGTTGTCAAGGATTCAGAGAAAAGGGAGGCCTTGTGCACTGTTGGTGGGAATGTAAACTGGTGTAGCAATTATGGAAATACTATGGAGGCTCCTGAAAAAATTTAAAATAGAACTATTTTATGATCCAGCAATTCCACTCTTGGGTATAAACCCCAAAGAAACAAAACCACTATCCTAAAGAGATATTTGCACCCTCATGTTCATTGTAGCATTACCTGCAATAGCCAAGGGATAGTAACATTCAAGGATGAATGAATGTTCAAGAAAAATGAATAATGAAAATGTAATGGATATATACAATCGAATACTATTTGGCTATAAAAAGGAAATCCTGACATTGGGAAAAATGTTAACGGACCTTGAGAGCATTATGCTAAGTGAAATAAGTCAGACAATGAAAGGTATACTATTGGTATCACTTACATGTGGAATCTAAAAACACCACCACCACAACCAACAATAAAAGCCAATTCACAGAAAGAGAATGAAATGGGGGTTGCCAAGGGCTAAGAAAAAGGGGAAATAGAATGATGTAAATCAAAAGGTATAAATGTTTAGTCATTATAAGAATAATTTTGCTCAGCCATAAAAAGGAATGAAATCGGGTCATTTGTAGAAATGTGGACGGACCCAGAGTCTGTCATATAGAGTGAAGTAAGTCAGAAAGAGAAAAAGAGACATCACATATTAACGCATATGTATGGAATCTAGAAAAATGGTACAGATGAACCTATTTCCAGTGCAGAAATAGAGAAGCAGATGCAGGAGACAGACAGATGGGCATGGGAGGAAGGGGAGGGTAGGATGAACTGGGAGATAAGGGTTGACATATACATACACCACCACGTGTGTAACAGACAGCTAGTGGGAATCTGCTATAAAGCACAGGAAGCTCAGCTCAGTGCTCTGTGATGACCTGGATGGGTGGGGTGGGGGTGGGGTGGGAAGGAGGTGTAAGAGGGAGGGGATAGTATGTATATATAAAACTGGTTCACTTCATGGTAAATGACCTGTAATGCAATTATACTCCAATAAAAGAGATAAAAAAGAATAATTTAGGAGGATCTTAATATACAGTATGTTGACTATTAACTGTACAGTATTATATACCTGAAACTTGCTGAGAGTAGTAGACCTTAAGCATTCTCCAATATCAAAAAAACAAACCCAATCAAAAAATGGGCAGAAGATCTAAACAGACATTTCTCTAAAGAAGACAGATGGCAAAGAGGCACATGAAAAGATGCTCAACGTCACTAACTAACAGAGAAATGCAAATCAAAACTACAATGAAGTATCACCTCACACCAGTCAGTCAGAATGGCCATCATCAAAAAACCTACGAACAATAAATGCTGGAAAGGGGGTGGAGAAAAGGGAACCCTCTTGCACTGTTGGTGGGAACGTAAATAAAACCCACATGCCTCTCAATGGATACTTTGTGAACATGACAAAATCTACCCAGTCTAAGCCAGCAGCTTTCATAATGAAGACATGTGGCAGGTATTCCCACTCAGATCTGTTTTCCTAGTGCTTGGTCAGGAAATATTATCCTTTTATTGTTCTATTTTTTACAGATGGATAACAAAATTAGGTCCTTTAATCATTATTTTGCCGACTAAGGTCCTTCTAGTCAAGGCTATGGTTTTTCCAGCAGTCATGTATGGATGTGAGAGTTGGACTGTGAAGAAGGCTGAGCGCTGAAGAATTGATGCTTTTGAAATGTGGTGTTGGAGAAGACTCTTGAGAGTCCCTTGGACTGCAAGGAGATCCAAACAGTCCATTCTGAAGGAGATCAACCCTGGGATTCCTTTGGAAGGAATGGTGCTAAAGCTGAAACTCCAGTACGTTGGCCACATCATGAGAAGAATTGACTCATTGGAAAAAGACTTTGATGCTGGGAGGGACTGAGGGAAGGAGGAGAAGGGGACAACAGAGGATGAGATGGCTGGATGGCATCACTGACTCAATGGACGCGAGTCTGAGTGAACTCTGGGAGTTGGTGATGGACAGGGAGGCCTGGCGTGCTGCGATTCATGGGGTCGCAAAGAGTCGGACATGACTGAGCGACTGAACTGAATTGAATTGAATCACATTATATACATATATATATATTTTTTTAATTCAAGATGGCTTAAGGTACTATTAAAAAAATGCTTGGCATTTTTAGACAAAATAAAAAATTTCATTAGACCCCTGGTGTAAGGAAAACAAGAATAAAAAACAGAAAGCACAAAAGGATTGTATCACAATATAGAAGTTTCAGAAAATACACTCTTAAATGAAAAGACATAAAGCATACTGAGAAGAGATAATTAATAACAGTTATAATAAAAGATTACCAGTTAAAATACATTGGGAATGCATAAAAACTCAGTGCAAAACCTGAAAAGCCATACACTTATGAAAGCTGCACAACCACAATCAGTCAGAAAATTAAAGTTAAGTTTTTCACCTATTATGGAGGAAGTATTTTTTTTATCTGGAGAGATGGGAGGGAAAATAGTCTTGATTTTCATATCCTATAATTCAAACCAATTAATCACAGAACTCTAGAGCAGTGATTCTTAAACTTAGAAAGTATCTGCATCACATGAATACCCTGTTAAAACAGACTGCTGAGCCTACCCCTCCATTTCTCTGCCAGCAGGTTTGAGATAGGCCATGAGCATCTGCAATTTCACACAAGTTTCCGGGTGATGCTGCTGCTTCCAGCCAAAGAACCTCACTTTGAGAAGCACTGCTCTAGAGTCTGAGACACACCTGTAATTTGTGTAGAGTGACAAGAATATTCACAGTAGCACTGTTTATATCACTAAAAATAGAAATTACCTAAATGTCTACCAATAGAATACTGAGAATGGAAAAATATGGCATTAAAAGGAATAAAACTACATATCAATAGATTTTAAATTATTAGTGAACCAGGAGAAAACTGTATCACAGACACATTAAAATAGTTTATGTATTTTTAAAAAGCACCCCAAACAATATATAGTATTGTTCAACTATCTACATATTTTTCCAATGTGGGGGTAAAATGAGAAGTCTAGTAGAAGCTGGAACTAAACTCAGAACTAAACTCTGGGGCACAATGAGGAGTACCCCAAGAAAAAGCCATCAGAAGAGTGGTTTCAGAAGTGAACAGAGGAGACTTTCCAGGAGAGAGCAGTCAGTAAGGCAGCAGTTGTTCAAGGAAGACAACTACAATTAAGTCACTGGTGACTTTTACCTGAATAGATTCTAAAGTGGAGAAGAACCAAGACAGAATGCTACGGGATGAAATCTGACTGAAGAACTCAGAAACATTTACCAGGGAATTTAACTTTGAACCATCTGCTTCAGTTCTTCTACACACAGCTCAGCAAAGATAAAACAGCTTTGTAACAGGTATGCAGGCCATTTATTCCTCTAAACATACTCTAAAAATAAGTAAGACTATCATAAAATTCATTATTTGAACCATCTCTTCAACCTTTTTACTCTCAGTAAGGAATGGTTTGAGGCACTCACTTCAGGGCTGTCCCTAGAAATTACTTACTATGTGTCCCTAGGTTAAGAGCAAAAAGGGTATCTTCCAATAAGACTTTGTTGCCTCTTGAAAGGAATCTTTTTGTATCCAAAATACAGTGTCTCCCTTTCTGCCATGGTTATCAGAAACATCATAAACCTATTTGCAGGTTAACTTAGAAACTGTTATATAAATGATCAGTATATACAAGCCAACTTGGTTGTGCTCTTGATTTGCTATCTTTGTTTCTATGAAGTTCAATTTTTATCTATTACTGATTTCCCATCTTAATGTATGGACTCTTAGAAATCTCACAAAGTCCACTGTTAAACAAAGGAATGAACGAACAAACTCACCTGGGATTTATTCATTTTTGGCTGTTCTTGGAAAAATGTAGACAACTCTGAAGATACACTGGGTTAGAAGAAGAGGACTGGAGTCATGAAAGATCTGGCCTGCGTGGCAGCTCCTGAATTCTCCTTTCCTATTAAAGCTAAACACACCACCAGATAAGGAAAAAAATGTCAATGTCCCTTTGACCTTCAAAGACAGGGATATATATTGTTGATGACCACCTACCTGATACAACTCTAATATTACCATGTAGCTCTTGGGTGTACATTTTTTCAGAGTTAAGTATTTACTGCCTACGGATATTTTATAACAGTTTAAGTCTCCCTTCGTGTTCATAAAATTTTTTACATTATAAAATTGATTAAAACAAAAATACACACAATGAAGGAATATTAATTACACCAAAACTGTTGTTAAAAAAAAAATACTTAGGACTAAAGAAAGAAAAAGAAGAAACTCAGGACTAGGCTGTTTAACTTCCCTACTAACGTTACTAAACCTTTGCTTAGTGACTCCATAGAAAGCTATAAAAAGCAGTGCTTTAAGCAAAGACCCATGTTTCATCATTGTTGCCATTTCACAGAAGACTCTTCTATAAAACACTTGCTTTTAGTTGTATGGAAAAGTATAAATAATACTGCCCAGAGTCAGATCTTTTAGTCTTCGCCACTAACTGATCTGAACCAAGGCACTAATCTTCAGAAACAAAGAGAAAGAAATACTATCCGAAGAGACAAAAAAAAAAAAACAAAACCAGATAATACTTGAATATCTTTCCTGAATGCTAAGGCAAGCAGAAGAGAAACAACATACACAAACATGAAGTAATGGACATGACTGGAGGCCAGTTTGGAATCCAAAAAGGATAAACGGAGAACCAAAGGAACGGAGTCTGTGTACAAAGCTAAGCTAACTGATCAGCACGGACTGGCGGCTCTTCTTCCAAGACGACACGCCCCGCCCCACTCGCCCCTCCCAGCAAGCATTCTCTCAGCAGCCCCGCCCCCGCCCCGTCAGGTCGCTGTCTGCATCTTGCCTGTATATTAAGTCCCTCCTCCTGAGCCCTTAGAAACAGGGCCTCTCGCAGAGCAGCGCCAGCTCAGGGCTGGGACTAGTCT